>NC_031973.2:4484147-5170718 GCF_001858045.2 Oreochromis niloticus
AGCCTGGATTGTATCCACTGACAAATGAAAGTGAGTCATGAACAAAGGGCATGGAAATACACATAATTATCCAAAGTATAACACATCTCTGTTGTTTCAGTGTAATTAGTCCTGTGGGAGCTCGTAGAGATCGTTCAGCTATAAGTTAGCATACTTATAAGTTTTGAAAATTGAAACGACTACTTTCTACAAAATTTTAAAAAAGGTTCGTGGTCAGAGAGGAACTGTTAATATTTAGAAACCATAGTTAACAAATCTAACGTTAGCAAACATTCTAACATTCTCAGGTGCTTCATGATTTTGTGCTCTTAGCTGTGTTTATTGTGTAACCTTCACTAGTTATTGCACTTATATTTGTTTATTTACTGACAACTCAGGCTTCTTGAAGGACATTCAAGGCTTTTTGTCGCCTTTTGTTCTGCTCTCTGTCAAGATGATCCCACACTGCTTCTATAGTGTTGGTGTCCCGGCTCTGTCTCAGTGCATTGTGTGCTTTGTTCTATTCAGGTATGCTTTTACTGTATTGTATATCAGACACTTATTTGTACAGCACCAAATCACAACAACAGTCACCTCAAGGCGCTTTATATTATAAGGTAGACCCTGAAATAATATGTCCAGAGAAAAACCCAACAATCATATGACCCCCTATGACAGGGATGGCGAACTCGAGGCCTCAAGGGCCGGTGTCCTGCAGGATTTGGATCTCACCCTGGGTCAACACACCTGAATCAAATGATTAGTTCATTACTAGGCCTCTGGAGAACTTTGAGACATGTTGAGGAGGTAGTTTAGCCATTTAAATCAGCTGTGTTGGATCAAGGACACATCTAAAACCTGGAGGACACCAGCCCTCCCTTTTAACAGGAAGAAACCTCCAGGAGAACCAGGTTCAGGGAGGGGCAGCCATCTGCTGCAGGTGAGTTAATAATCCAACAAGATCTTAAACCGCTGACTGAAAGGCTGCTCCAAACTGTGACAGAGCCTCCACTGTGTTCAGCATTTTCTCCCTGTTTCCCTTCCTAAAGAATGTAGAGTTAACAGCAGTGTTGATTTTGTTGACTGATACTTTTCTTCATAGTTTTTTTTTTTCTGACGAAAACGAGACGATAAATAAAAACAAATGCACAATAACAAAAACTATGATGAAATGTGTTGACACTTAAATCAATGAATACAAACAGGATGAAAATATTCAAGACGACATCCAATCAGAATTAAACGCAGGAAGAGTTTGGAAGTGATCCACTTAAAAGTAACCACCTTATGCAGTAAAGTTAGACACAAACAATTTAACCTGCCCCAGCTAAACAGGGTAGGAGAGGGCACCCAGGTAACTCACATGCTCCCTGTTTGTCACGAAAATGTGACAAAATGTCCCTGCTTGGGAGGAAGAGAAGAGGAAAATTTCTGCAACAGCCAGCTGGTTCAAATGGAGCAAGTAGGTGTCTGACTGTACTTTAGACTCCTTCCAGACACAAAGGAGGGGACTCTGAAGGACATGCAACAAACCTCAGGAGGTAACTGCAAAGCAAGCGAGCACAGAGGATTGCACACTGGGCAAACACTAGACTTGGTGAGCCAGTTTCCTACCATAGTACACCAGCAGCCACAGTCAGTCTTTAAGTACACAGTCTTAATGAGAGTATGCACTGCAGGTGCACAGCTGCCAGTCTGGGAAAGAGTAGGCCCACCTCTCCACCTCCACTTGTCCAGTTTCCTCAGATTTTTAAGATCACACTGCACACTGTGCTCAGATACGTCACACTTCCAACTAACAGCTTGGTGCAAAATCAACTTGTTGGTGCAAAAAATAAAAATAGAAATTTCATGCCTTTTAAACACTTTTAACTGATTCAACTTAAGAAATGGGGAAAAAACCCAAACATATACATGGTTTTGCGACAGGCTGCTAATAAGTGCATTAAAATCAGTTCTCTGTTATGTGTAGACGTGTATGAGTGGGCACCACACTGGTTCATCTCTTGAATTAGGTGCCTTTTTATGCTTGAATGATTCATAGGTCAGTGCTCCACAAAACACAGACCAATTAATTTTTTGTGGTTCAACAACAAAAAAGGAACTTAAGATCTGACCACTTAAAAAAATGAGTCTCACTTCTTGGTAAAATATTTTTACAACCTATGTTGCACATTAGGTTGTGCAATTTTATTTTACAGCTTAGCCAAACTGAGTTTATTACATAAGTAATTCCATTATTCGTCATGGCACATAGTGGGACTGCTAACAGTGTAACATGCTGTGAGTGCACACTGCTCTGCTGTCTTACTGTTTGTCTTTACAGGTTTAAAGGTGAACTGTAACCCAGAGTGTAATTATACTCAGTTTCCTGATTCTTTATTTTTGACTGTATTTTAGTTACTAGTTGTAGTTACAGATTTGGCTTCTGTGTTTCCTGATTTTAGTTATTGTTATTCTTTTCCTGCTTTACTTTGGTAATTATATTTCTCTGGTGTCTATTTGTCCCAACTGTTCCCACTTCACCTGCTTTGTTTCTGTGTGCACAAATACTCCCATCTCTCATTAGCCTTTGTCTTTCTGTCTATTGTGCTCCCCCGTGGTAGTGCCTGTGTTTACACCACTGATAGTTTTCTGGATTTTCATGGTAAAAATTTTAATACAAAATGTGAACATATTAGGTACAATTGTAGCAAGAAGTTCACTGTCAATGGAAAATTGTACTTAGTAGTCAGTATAAGCTTTTAATGATATAAGTTTGCATATGATAGAATACTGTATGTTGACCTTTTGATGACTTAGACTGTTGTCCACTACAAGACTGTTTTATAAATTCTTTCTCACAGCGATAATAGCTGAACAAGCAGGAAGAGGAGAGCTGGATACTTTTATCTGCGCTCTCTAACAAGAAGAAGGGCTGCGTCCTTCTGAATCTCACAACACACACACACACCTGAACCACTCTTATCTCCACTCCCTATGCACTAACATTCCGGAACAGAATGTTCCAGTAAGATAGCCACATACTGTTGTATAGTCATTTTTCTGAGAAGAGCGAAAATACGCCGCCCTGTTGTGTGGGCACCAGTGACTATAAAGGCACGAATAAAGAAGTACACTGTGTGACTCTCACTTGAGACGTTCACCCATGTACATGTGATTAAGTATTTTGTCTCACTGTGTTTCTGTTTGCCTTGGCAGACTTCTGTTTGGGATTTTCCCTTAACATTCACATATATGAATAGTCATGGTAATTTTGAGTATTTAATTATTTCTTTGAACTGTTCTTTTTCCAGGGTTAAATGATGACACAGGATACATCTTTCATGACTTTAAAAAGCAAGAACTGGCTGCACAACTTTGTAATTGTTTTGGATTTTGTCTAATCCACACAGGGTCAAAGCTTTGGAGCGCCATTCCAGAAGTTTGATGTTAGTCTGCTTCTAGCTGTTGATTTGAGGTGAAGTTAAAGAATCTGGAGGCAGCTCTTCTTCTTCATTATTCCATCCAGTTTGTGAAACGCATCAGTACCACTGACAGTAAAAGCAGCTCCAGAGGATGATGGTACCACCACCATGCATGTTCATAGGCTAGAAAGCCCAACCTTTACTCCTCCAAACATACCTGTTGTCATTGTGGCCAGGTAGTTCAATCTTTGTCTCAAATGACCATAAACTTTTCTCCAGAAGGCAGAATTGCAGTCAAGCTTGGTGTCGATGTTGGAGCAGAACATTCTTTCTTTGTTGCTACCCTCTCAGTCCATGATGATGTAAAAGTCATGTTGAAATTCCTCTGTTATGAGGGAGACAGACGAAGTGGTGACACATCCAAACAAGTTGTATTTATATACAGTTGTTTGAACCGATGATGTTGGAATGTGTAGTTGTATAGAAATGGCTCTAAGAGACCTTCCCAACTTAAATGTACAGTTCTCCTTCTTAGAGCTTCACTGAATTCCTTCGACTTTCCCATTGTTCTACATATTGTTCAGTCCGATGAGTGACGTCAGACACAATTCTTTTTATACTGGCAAAGATAACTGCCTGTTGTAGTCAGTTATGATCACTAACAAGAAATTATTAGGCCTCAACCTTGTCAAGTTGAGCCCATCGGCAGCACTTATTAAAAGATTTAAGTGAGTGTATGTGTATATAAGTCTACCTGTGTGAATCAGAAAAAAATAAGTTCAAAACTGGGCACGCAGTTCATGTTTAAGTCACTAAAGATATATCCATCCATCCATCCTCTTTCGCCTATCAGGGTCATGGGGGGCTGGAGCCTATCCCAGCTACTATAGGGTGAGAGGCAGGGTACACTCTGGACAGGTTGCCAGTCTGTTTCAAGGCTAACACACAGAGACAGCCAACCATTCACACCTATGGGCAATTTAGAATTATCAGTTAACCTAACCCCACTAACTGCATGTCTTTGAAAGGCCCCGGCCTGGTGGTGGAATCAAGCTCAGGACCTTCTTGCTGTGAGGCAACGGTGCTAATCACCACGCCACGTGCTGCCCAAAGATATATCCTTCAAAAAAAAGAAGAAAAACATTTTCCACATTATAAAAATAAATAAATACAGGATTGAATGTTTTAAAGGACAAGAGAAAAAAATCATTTTGGATCTGAAAATTAAAGAAAAACATGCTTTTCACTGAAGTATCACAAGTTTCTCTCAAGGGCCAAAGAATAACACCCTTTGATTTTTAAGACCTTTTCAAAGACGCTGTGGTAACTCACTGCTGAGGAGTTACAGCTTTATTCAACGGATGTACACAGAAAACACTTTCTCTCTGAAACATTTGAATGTTTTTGTTTTAAATTGAAGATGCTTTCACACTTCTGTATCGTATTTGAGTGCATTGGACACAAAAGCGTCTTTAAATGTGACTACAACAAAGAGGTCTGCATTCATACTGTCACAAAAGTAAACGGTTACACTGTGTCCACAGGACAGAGGATATAAACGCACATGCTCAGCAGGAAACCCATTATGTTTAAAAGTGAGTGTATTATGTCTATAAAATTAAGAAAACAATAGACTGGAATCCTTTTAAAGGCTGCACAGGAAATTCAAGCTAACTTTGTTTAAATGACTTCATAAACTGGCGTGCATGATTACAACCAGTGCTGTGCACCACAAATACAGAAGGCGTCTTTGGCAGCTGCTCAGCAGATTGAACGGATCACCGTGGGGCAAGTTGGACTCTGTGACTGCGAGAGTGAGTGAGAATCACCTCCACACTTTCCCATTTGCTTCCTAATGAGGTCTGTGTCCCCCTCCGTCATGTTGCTTACCTCTATTTAGCTATCATTAACCAAATCATTAGCTTGAACCTGGTTATAACTACAATGACTTCTTGCCAAATATAGTTTGACTTAACTTCATTTATAGTTTTAAAAGTATGTGTGATTTCCGGTGAGGGAGCACAGGGACGTCTTGGATGGGCCTGGAAACCCAGGGTCTGCCCATTATGCAGGCATTGTGTGTACTTGTGTGTGAAAGCTGCAGTTAGGTTCATACTGGGACACTGAAAAAAAGAAAATCAAGTTCTGATTACATAATGAATTTGAGCTAAAAGTGCAGACTTACAGCTTTAACTGGAGGGGCTGAGTAAAATCACAGCACTGACCATTAAGAAATTACAGCCATTGTTATACTCAGGTTGCTTTTGTTAGCCCTACTGTTATGCTGCTGGAGTCACAATGAAAGCCAGAAAAACAACATTCACACCATGATTTAGAGCTTGCATCTGGTCTGCAGCAAAGTCTCCATCAATTTTCTTTGCAATAATTTTCAAATAGACAGCAGATCTCACTTGTGTTGTCTGCAGCAGTTTTTTAAGTTGTGAAAGGTGGATTTAAGGCTTTATTGTCATTTTAAGGCCTTATGTCTGCATGAGAGACATTTCAAGGATTTGTGAACAACTTTTAGCAGATTTATAAATACCGGACTTCACCAAAATCATGGTTTCTTTGGAGTTTAGCTCGTATTTTCAGTAGTACATTTAGTTCCTGATTGTATTTGGAGCTATGAGACACAAAGCAACCCTCATAAGATGAAGCAATTTGGGCTCAAACATCAGCCGTGTTTTCTAATTTGAGGAAAGCCAACGAAGCCCAGCAAGTTAATGAACAAAGAGAAAATTCTGCTCTCTTGTGTGTTTGTCTTTTGTTTCTCTCTGCGCCTTCTCAGTATTCATGTACCTGGGTGTGTTTATTTTTCCAGGACGTTTAATTTTCAGCCTGCCTATAAATTCACACCTTGGCTTCCACTCGGTGTTGCACCAAAGTAATCAACACGCCCTGGCGATATACTGTGATGAGGCAATTATTTTGACCGCAGTATCAACTCTGCATATAATATAAAAGCAGATGGAAACACACGCACGCACACACATATCAGAGTTTCTAGCCTTGGCACACACGTCAGTAACTGCTGCCCGTGTCACTTTGTTGGTACCGTCTGATTCCTGCTGTCAGTCTTGGCTCGAGTTCAGACTCCAGGAGCAGTGCTATCGCTTCCTCGGTGCAGCCCTGTCTAGCAGACATTTATGCATAACAACAACCCCAGTGTGTATGCGTGATAATTAAAACGTGTGCGCTACAGAGCCTTTTCACATCTCCTTGAGTCTCACAGTGCAGTGCACGCTGGGGGAGTTTTATTTTTAGCTCCTTGGTCTTTGATTAAAATATGACTCTCCTGTTGACCTTCACACCTGCTGCAGCTCTGCCAGGTCCATGGGAACACAACCACTTGATAAATAAAGGCCTGACACCGGAACCGCTGACAAGACATAATCAATTCTCCACGAACTGTGCCTGGTCCTGCACGCTGTGACGCCTGTATTACATATCCTAATGCTGTGCGTGTGTAAAGCTCTTGCCCATTTTAAACCAGGCACAGCTCCGTGGATGGCAGCGTCAGCATGAGTCAGATGACCACTTTACAGATGGAAATACTTCAACAAACGTCGGTTGGAAGGCTTTAAATTTTGCTCATGCTTCCCGGAGAATTCAGGCTACTTATTGTAGTGATCCGTCAGCTTTTCCCTCAGCACCATCATAGGGGTGACGTTCCTGGCCGTTAGTGACATGCCTCCACAGCTTTTGGATGGCTCGCCATAAAATTCTGGACAATATATTCACAATGCCCAAAGGCTGGATTCGTCTGACTTTCATGCAAGTTAAAGTCTTCGTTGGATTTTATACAAAAATACTGCAGCAAGATGATGAATTCCTCTTTGGGGCCAAGCCCCTGAGTTTCCCTCTTCCACCATCAGGACACTGACATTTTGTGGTTTTGAGGGACTATCTTTAATTTACCACCTATAGCAATGAGTCAGCCCAACTTTCCCTTAAGCAATAAATCACTGGGTCAAAATTAACTTTCTAATAAAAAAAAACAGTTTAGTGCTAATTAGGAAAGTTAACTCTAATACACCTGACCATAAACTTGGCTAGTAATTTGTATTCATGGACTTTGAAACTTTGAGTTAATCACACAGACAGATATCTGCTCATTAGTCCTAAGAGGCTAATAAAATATTATAATTTCACTTACCAAAACTGGAGATGAAGCTTCTTGGATGGTCTCACAGTAAATATGATTATTTGTTAGAACACTGCATTAAAATGCTACAAAAGGCACCAACAGCACGTTTATATTTGTTCCATTTTTCAGCTCATACAAAGAAAATTTGTGCTGTTTTTTTGTTAAATCAGTTCATACTGCGAACATATGTTTACTGATTACAGAAGCTTTAACCACTTACATAATCTAAAAACCTGGAAATGGAACAAATCTCTTCTTTGGGCTGAAGCACTTGTTTTTACTAGCATTGCTTCAAAAATGACATATATTCTCGAATGATTCGAATGTCGGGTGTCATTTTTAAATATTCTGCTCCACAATGGCTTCCATTACTTTGGCGCTTGGTTAGTATTATACCTCGAGGTTAAACTCAGATGACAAACTTTTCCACCAGGACCATCATGAGGTGCCAGGTGACAGCTATTCGTGGTGCCCAGAGGGTAAATCACGCCAGCTTTGGTGCTTTTCACATTTATTCTGCCACCAGCTGTTGACTTTTATGGTTTTCAGGGAGATGTCTCAGCAACTGTTTGATGGATTACTATTACATTTCTCTACACATTTTCACTATAAACAGGACTGTCAGTCCGCTGACTTATTAATGGCTCTCACATGATGAATTCAAATAATTCACTGATCCCCTCATACAGCATGCTGACATTTGGTTTTGATGGAAGCAGCTTTTGTATTGACTGCAATGAAATTTCGTAAGATTAAATGCATTAATCCTCCAGCAACATCTCGGATCAAAATGAGCTTTTTCAGAATGCAAAACAGAAAAGTAACAGAAATAATCATTCATGCTTAGCTGAGCTTTGTGTTCTATGCTAATTGTCAGGTGTTTGTTGTCCTGTCAGGCTATCCTCCAGCATGGGAGAATTTTACCTTCAGTGCTGTCAAACACACGGTTACAGCTGATATTTTTTACCCCCTAAACTATCATCATCACCTGAAGAACATAAACTTTATAACCTCTGTGGCTGAAGTGTGAAGCCATATGCGAGATTTAAAAATGCAGTTCCTGTAATGGCCACTAGGCGCTGGCTCCAGAAGTTGCCTCACATCCACCAGTTGATGTCTGTGTATCACAACCGTGCAGTTCATAAATGCAAGGTTCCTAGACTGTCGTATTTTTCCAATTACTAGATTGCAGGATCACCCCCAGCCTGTCGTGGCAGATGGCCCCGCCCCTCCCTGAGCCTGGCTCTGCTGGAGGTTTCTTCCTGTTAAAAGGGAGTTTCTCCTTCCCACCGAAGAGTGCTTGCTCTTCGGTGGTCTCTACCTTACAAAATAAAGAGGCTTCAGGCAATTGTTGTTGTGATTTGGTGCTATATAAATAAAAGTTATTGAATTTAATTGAAGTGAATTGACTCAGACCGCAAATAAAAAGTTTAAAATATTTGTTTAGAGAACTGAGAAGGTTAACAACAGGCGGGTGGATTGGGGATCTGTTAGAAACTCTGGAGATTTCTGAAAGCAGGGAAATAAAAAAAAAATAGTGAGCAGAATAGCATAGCAGTTACTGAGGGCAGACTGTGACTAGTCTCTAAGGATGGGAAGGGGCAGCACTGATGTGTGACAGGCAGGTAGGTTTCCAAATGACTGGAGCTGAGTTGGATGGAGAATAGGATGGAGAGGCAGGTAGTTGACTAAGGTTTGATTCCACTGTGGAGAGTGGATTCTAACAGAGACACAGGTCAGTCTTACTGGAACACAGGAGTGAGCTCTGAGAGACTGGATACAGGTTTCAGGCAGACAACTGGAAAACAGGCAAGGAGCGACTACTGTACACTGGACTACATAGTTCATATGCTAAATGATGGGATGATCTGGTGACAAAGAGCAGCCTTAGTCGTTCCTTAATTACACAGAGATTGACGAGGAAATGAGCTGCAGGTGTGCAGATGCCAAGCCCAGAAAGGATACCTTCATCCGTAGGAGGGGGCAAAGATGGGCCCACTTCCCCCCGTGAGTACAGTCAAAGAGAAATGAAAGAGAAGAAAAGAAAAAAAAAAACATATCTCAGAGCACATTCATCGCTCATCCAAAAATGGTCATTTTTGACTCCAAACCCCGGGACTAAACCATTACACACTCAGGAAACTCTCTCACAGCAACTGCTGGTGTCCTACTACAGCTGCACCATTGAGAGTGTCTTGACCTATGGTGTCCTTGTATGGTGCGGGAGCCGCTCTGCAGCTGATAGGAAGGCTCTGCAGAGGATTATAGAAACAAGACATCATCAACTCCCACCAAGTGACATCTTCATCCATAAAAACTCACACCAGATGATTCTTGCACAGTTTTTACCCTGCAGCCATATCCATACCAAACACTGAACTTGAAAACCACTAAATTCTCTGTGTCCACTGGTTTCCTCTTGCAGTCCAAACACATACACGTTAAGGCAACTGGTGTTACATTTGGACGAGTGTCTCTTTGTGTTAGCCCTGTGATGTCCAAGGTGTACCAAGCATCTCAAACTATACTGAGACGGAGAGCCGTAAGCCGCTGCAACAGAACGCGACACACAGTGTTGCAGTGGCTTACAGCTAACTATGACAGTTCAGACAGGCTGTTTAGAATTTTTTTTTTCAGTGTTTCTCATTTCTTGGTATTCAAATTACATTATGCTGCAAGGTTCCTAGCAACAACGTTACCTACCAAATTTGTGAATATGTTACATTTATGTTCTAGAATTGTTACATTATTAAATATAACAGCGTTACCCCGAGTATAATATCATAGATATGTTAGCAAAATGCACTGCAGTCATATTGTCCATTTTAGTTCAGTAACCAATAACTGGCATTGCAGTGGTCCATCTTTTATATACAGTCTATGGTTTTACTCAGCTGCCCCTCACAAGTGCCCAACTATCCCAGTGTCCCTCTGGCCTTCTGACTGACCTTAAACATCAGCATGTTCATGTCTTGGTGCATGATCAATAATCCAGGTAAGGCATGCCAGAAAGTTAATTCTATTCATCTGGGTGCAGCATTTTCATTGGGGGAAAGCATTTCATCCCTCATCCAAGTGACTTCTTCACTCTCAGCGGGCAGCATGTTTCCCCAGCTTTATACACCACAGATGCAGCATTGCCTACCAATGTGCCAGGACCTCCTTTTCATGATCGCTAATATGCAAATTGTCATTTAAAGGTTTTTCCACTGAAAATGCTGCAAATCCTGATGAACAGAGACTAATAAATGGGATCAGCATGTTAAGATGCTACTCTAGTGCACAGCCTCATTAGGGTGACCAGAGCCCAACAGGCTAAAGGCAGGGAAAAGATTCTGATCGTGTAGGTTTACATTGCTGCTAATCTTACAGGTGGTTTAGCATTACAGGTTTAGCATTTAGCATATCAGTGATAAATACAGTGTTTATTAACCCTCAAAAGGAAGCTAGGGAAAGCCTCCCAGTCTTTTCTGTTACTGCATGCCTTTTTCTTTGTGGTAGTTTCTGTTAGATTCACTGAAATCACCATAACTTGACTGACCTTAATTCACTAAAATGTTTCCTGGTGATCAAAACATAAAGACAGCAAAGGCAGTGATATGTTCACCTGCAGTGAACCCATGATGAAAGCTTGTTTCACACCCTTTGGATACAGTCTGCTGTGGATTGTCTAATAGTGCTGAGCTGTCCTATGTAAAGAGGGACACTGGCTTTAATTTACCCACTGCTGTTGTATTTGAGTGTTTATGTAATCCTTCACAAAGCAACACTCACCAGATGCCAGTGATGATGCATCTGTAAGCGTCCATAAATCGAGGGAGGGGTTTGTGGACAGTCATTTCCTTTTTTTCAGTCTCTGGGAAGAGACAGAAAATGTGGATAAACAAACCGTAGACAGATGAATGGACAGAAATATCGATTGATACAAAAAAAGAATAATTGTCAGACATGTGGATGAAAAACTGAAGCAAACGGGTGCAAACAGGTTAAAGGAAAGTAACCCGCTGCATCCTGTTGTCCGCTTATTGGTGTCTTCCTTGCACCATAATGGATGAATGTAGGACAGAAACACACTTTGGGTGTCCACATGAATTAAGGGCACAGGTCCTTCAGTTCCCTGTGGGCTAGGGACATTTGTCTTTCTGTGTGTGTGCACACTGTCTTTTATTTATTTATTTGTTTGTCTCTATATCTCTACAGTTTTATTGTTTAACAGCAATAAATCAAAATAGACGTGTTTAATGTTGCAGAGAAAATAAGAGAAGAAGAAGTCTTTATGGTCAGGGTGAAACCAGAGCTGCAGAAAGCAAAGAAGCTCCGCAAATGTGAAATATAAAATACAAACTACTTATTTTCATGAATTTTAAATTTTAATCTCTTTTTTCATTTTATTCTTTTCTTTTTTGCATTTTTTCACTTATTTGTAAATGTGTCAGCTTTACTGTAATTCTTCTATATACAGAGTATTTAGCTGAACGCAAATATAGTTTCATATGGACTAAAGTACATAACCAATAAACACACAACCGTGCACATTTAACAATAAATAGAAAACAACAATCACGGGGTGATTTAGGCTTTTGATAGATTGCAGTGATTGTAGAGTTTGCAGAAGTGCAGATTGCAGAAGTGCAGCCAGGCTGTATGCGGGTTGGGTGGGGTTCTTCACAACGGCAGAGGCTCTGGGAATGCAGCATGTCTGGAACATGGATAAGGATCGATGATGGGAGAGGTGTCGGAGATGTGCACAAAAGAACTCTTTGCTTCTGACTCTACTTAGAAATCACTGAATTAGCAGGGGAGGCTGGTCGGTCTCTTTGGTTTTGTCTACCTTAAGAGACAGAGTGTTGTTGTGTTGTTGTGGTACCAGCTTACCAGATGTTCCACCTCCTCTCTGTCTGATGCATCGTCATTACTGCTGATCATGTCTTCAGCATACTTCATGATGAGGTTGAACTCAGACTTGGGGTTGCAGTAATGGATGAGCAGGGTGAATAACAGAGTGCTGAGCATACAACCTGAGGTGTTGAGGTTGAGCAGAGGGAGTTTTCTCACCAGCTGGAATTTTGACATGACGTTTGTCAAAGTGTGGTAAAGCAGAAGGGTGTTGGAGATGTAGAGAGGTTGGGGAGGTAGGCAAATTGTAGTGGGTTGGTGCAGTGGGGAAGGAAGAGAGGATAGGGCTTTAGACCACTTCCTCAAAGCACTTCATTATAATGGAAGTCAGTGCTACAACGAGCGGTTACTGAGATATGATTTGCTAAGATATTGATGATGTCCCAGAGGTGGGACCAAGTCATTGTTTTGCAAGTCTCAAGTAAGTCCCAAGTCTTTATCCTCAAGTCACAAGTCAAGTCTCAAGTAAAGTCAAGCAAGTCAGAGTCAAGTCGCAAGTCAAGACAGACAACTTTCAAGTCAAGTCCCAAGTCCGAAACTTTGAATTTCAAGTCCTTTCAAGTCTTTTTTTTAACCCTCTGGGGTCCCGGGTATAATTGGCCGTTCTTGACTACTTTTGATTTTACTTCTATATTTCACTTTTAAAATATGTTTTTCTTGCCTTGTTTGGTATCATTATTTACAGCACAACCTCAAATATCTGAAATTTGAGTTATTTTTTTTCATTTTGGTATACTATATTAGCACAGTTGATCTAAATTCAGACAAAAAATTCAGAATCAGAGTAGAAAAAAGTTATATTTTTTTACTGTTTAACGAATCATTTTCATAACTTGAAATGCAAATAGAAATTGTACATTTCTAAAAATTATGCACAAGTTTTGCAAACAACAAAGTTATATGGTACTATTTACCTAAAAATGCAGCCAAGGCCTCAGGCGTTTTTTATATAACCATTTAAATCTATTTACAGAACAATCAGGTGTGCTGCATCAAATAAGAAGGCACACAAATTATTTGTGCCAGTCCAAAACATGTAGTTTGTGTTCAGTATAAGACAGAGGAGAACACCACAGGCCTAAACCCTGCAGGTCTGACAACTGGAGGTGCAACAGTCATAAATGACAGAAGAAAAAGGCCATGTATAGCAGGACTACTCAATTACACACTAAGGTGGGCCAGATTTTCTAACCAAAAAAAAATTTTTTCCCTGGCTCAGACATGCAAAAGTTAAACACGACCATACACTAATTGCAAATTAAACACAGTGATTTTGAATTGCGATGTGATGGTAAAATAAATATTTGTCAGTCTAAACTGGGTTAAATCTACGGGGTTAATGATGGGGAGGAGACGGAGAGAGACTGAGTACAGCTACAGAACCCACTTTCTGAAACGGACCCTGCTCACCATTCACCGACAATTCTGAGCTAACAAGTTGCATGTTATTCTTGGATGCACTTGCAGGACCGGATTTAAAATAGCATGACAAACATATCATACCTGTTAAAGCCAAACAGTATCATCAACGTAGCCCGAAGAACATTTGCTAATAAGATGAAGTTAGCTAAGTCAGCTGTCTCATCGTAGCAAAAACAAAAAAAAAGCACCACCTACCGTTCTTTATGCAACTTCAAATGTCGGACAAAGCTGGAAGTTGTTCCATCTCCGTCTGTGATTCTCTTCTTGCATGTTTTGCATATTGCATTTCGCTTTTTGTTGACTACTTCGTAGTTTATGTACCCGAAAGAAATTACTCTTGGAAGCATTTTTGGCTCGAGCGTTTTTGTTCTTGTTTTTTTCAAATCTGGTTAATTTGATTGGCTGTGCTACAGCCCACGCTCACATACATACGGAGTGTGGTAAGAATGAATGAATGAATAAAGTGAATTAATGGTCCGCACTTTTTATATAATATGTATGTTAAATTTTAGATTTGGGTAAAATATCAAGTCTTTTCAAGTAAACAGGTTCAAGTCCAATTCAAGTCCCAAGTCACTGGTGTAAAAGTCCAAGTCAAGTCACAAGTCTTACAACCTTTTTTCAAGTCAAGTCTAAAGTCATAAAATTAATGACTCGAGTCTGACTCGAGTCCAAGTCATGTGACTCGAGTCCACACCTCTGTGATGTCCTCCTCAAATCAGCCATGGCCAGATGGAGCACCTGCTTCTCTATGGTGAGTGCAGAGGTAATTCAGACTTAAAATCAAAATCCACCCAGCTGCCTTCCATTGGCAGTTTACAGGCCTGTCTAGCTCATAAAAGACCCAGAGGTGGACCCTGAACATCTTGTTGCGATGCTTATTATATGCTTGGGTCTTGTTCTGAGGTTCAAACCTTGCATACAAGTCATTTAATGTGCCAGGAAGCTGAGTGTCATTGTAGTTGGCGTGGTGTAGCTTTGTACTCTGTTAGGGCCTGAAGGCCATTTCACATGCATCTGAGGTCATTAGTATCACAGAACATCTGGGAACTGGTGTTTTGCTTTCATGATGGCCTGAACAGTTGTGTCCTGCCTGATCTGAGAAGCACAGCATGGACTTGAGATGTTAGCCATGGTTTCTAGTTTGGCTGACGTGTGGTTACAGTCTTTTACTACAGTGATAGCCTTGATCTACGTCTCTGTGAATGGAGTCTATGTATTCTTCCAGGCAGACGTGCTAGTCATAAGTGATAGCTTCCATGAATATATTGCAGCCTGTGCTCTCAAAGCAGTGCTGTAGGGTTGTGATGGCTCCACAGAGCAAAACTCTGATGGTTCTTTTAATTGTCTGGAAGAGTTTGAGCAGTGATCTGTATGCTGGGAAGAGAAACACAAAGGTGGTAGGAATGACCCAGGTGGGGGACAGGGACGGCTTTGTGTGAGTCACAGTTGTTGGAGTAAAATAGGTCAAACATATTCCCGCCCCTTCTGGCAATGTTGGGAAAAGTGTTGTTGGTAAAACTTTGGTACCGCTGGTTTTAGTCTGGTATGGTTGAAAGCACCAGCAACAATGGAAAAAAACCCTCGGGGTGGGTCATTTTTTTGGTCGCTGATGGCATTGTGGAACTCATGCAGTGTCTCATTAGCATTCACACCAGGAAGGATGTAAGCTGGCCGGACCATAATTACACTAAATTCTCTTGGTAGAAAAACCCCCAGCAGAATTTCACCATTAAAAAACAATCAGTCAGTGGCGAGCAATGAGTGATAACTACTGAGGCATCAACACACCAGCCTCTGTTGATATAAAGACGAAGTCCACCACCACAGGCCTTATTCCGTGTTACTGTGTTCCCTCCATGATGAATTGTGTTATCCCTATCCCGTTGGCTGTATCTGGGATGTTACTGTACAGCCATATTTATATGATGATAAACATGCATCAGTTCTTTATTTCAGGCTGTGTTTGAGACTTTGTAGTGAGATGGAGTCTGAGGCAGTCAGATTTGTTTTCTAGAGAGTCTACATTGGCCAAACAAACAGCAGAGCTATTTAGGATTAGCTTTTAACCTACAGCAGACCTCAATCTGCTGGCCTCGATTCTGGGTCTCTTCACACCTCTTTTGACACCTTCTCATCCAGGCAGCCGAGTCAGGTGATGCTGCAGTGGACCTTGGTTTGCACAGATTACCTACACTAGTTTTCTTTGTTAGTGGTGCTGCCATTTGTATAACCGACCATAAGCATGTTTAGGATGGTTTCAGTTTGCATTGTGACTGTTTGATTTTTGTCGATAATTAAACTGAAGATTTTTTTTTTAAACAATCTTTCTAATTATTCATTTTTCTATATTTTATTCAGGGGTGTGGACTCGAGTCACATGACTTGGACTCGAGTCATTAATTTTATGACTTTAGACTTGACTTGAAAAAAGGTTGTAAGACTTGTGACTTGACTTGGACTTTTACACCAGTGACTTGGGACTTGAACCTGTTTACTTGAAAAGACTTGATATTTTACCCAAATCTAAAATTTAACATACATATTATATAAAAAGTGCGGACCATTAATTCACTTTATTCATTCATTCATTCTTACCACACTCCGTATGTATGTGAGCGTGGGCTGCAGCACAGCCAATCAAATTAACCAGATTTGAAAAAAACAAGAACAAAAACGCTCGAGCCAAAAATGCTTCCAAGAGTAATTTCTTTCGGGTACATAAACTACGAAGTAGTCAACAAAAAACGAAATGCAATATGCAAAACATGCAAGAAGAGAATCACAGACGGAGATGGAACAACTTCCAACTTTGTCCGACATTTGAAGTTGCATAAAGAACGGTAGGTGGTGCTTTTTTCTTTTCTTTTTTTTTTTTGCTACGATGAGACAGCTGACTTAGCTAACTTCATCTTATTAGCAAATGTTCTTCGGGCTACGTTGATGATACTGTTTGGCTTTAACAGGTATGATATGTTTGTCATGCTATTTTAAATCCGGTCCTGCAAGCGCATCCAAGAATAACATGCAACTTGTTAGCTCAGAATTGTCGGTGAATGGTGAGCAGGGTCCGTTTCAGAAAGTGGGTTCTGTAGCTGTACTCAGTCTCTCTCCGTCTCCTCCCCATCATTAACCCCGTAGATTTAACCCAGTTTAGACTGACAAATATTTATTTTACCATCACATCACAATTCAAAATCACTGTGTTTAATTAGTGTATGGTCGTGTTTAACTTTTGCATGTCTGAGCCAGGGAAAATTTTTTTTTTGGTTAGAAAATCTGGCCCACCTTAGTGTGTAATTGAGTAGTCCTGCTATACATGGCCTTTTTCTTCTGTCATTTATGACTGTTGCACCTCCAGTTGTCAGACCTGCAGGGTTTAGGCCTGTGGTGTTCTCCTCTGTCTTATACTGAACACAAACTACATGTTTTGGACTGGCACAAATAATTTGTGTGCCTTCTTATTTGATGCAGCACACCTGATTGTTCTGTAAATAGATTTAAATGGTTATATAAAAAACGCCTGAGGCCTTGGCTGCATTTTTAGGTAAATAGTACCATATAACTTTGTTGTTTGCAAAACTTGTGCATAATTTTTAGAAATGTACAATTTCTATTTGCATTTCAAGTTATGAAAATGATTCGTTAAACATGTAAAAAAATATAACTTTTTTCTACTCTGATTCTGAATTTTTTGTCTGAATTTAGATCAACTGTGCTAATATAGTATACCAAAATGAAAAAAATAACTCAAATTTCAGATATTTGAGGTTGTGCTGTAAATAATGATACCAAACAAGGCAAGAAAAACATATTTTAAAAGTGAAATATAGAAGTAAAATCAAAAGTAGTCAAGAACGGCCAATTATACCCGGGACCCCAGAGGGTTAAAAAAAAGACTTGAAAGGACTTGAAATTCAAAGTTTCGGACTTGGGACTTGACTCTGACTTGCTTGACTTTACTTGAGACTTGACTTGTGACTTGAGGATAAAGACTTGGGACTTACTTGAGACTTGCAAAACAATGACTTGGTCCCACCTCTGATTTTATTCACGTTAATATCTCATGTACATTTATAATTTTAAATTCTGTGCAAGGACAGAGTCTTGAAATTATTTAAATCTCTTTTTGATTTTTGTGTTTTCATATTTATTTGTATTTTTATGTCGCCATCTGTTTAGATTTATTTATTTATTCATAACTGTACTTTTTCAAAATGCATTTTCTCGTGCCTTTATTTTTATTTTCTGCATTTTCATTTGGCTTCGCATGTTTACATCATGTCACTCCTAATATGTTACGGCGCCTCCAGTTCCACACAATTTTACAGCTACATGGACAACACTAGACAGTTACAACACAATGACAGCTATTACTGTGCGAAGACTGCAATTTCATCTGTTTTGTTACCACGTTACACAACTGCTGCCTCTCTCCTCATAAATGTCAGGAGTGTAAAATGATGATGTCACTAAAATTGCCCAAACCAAATGTATTTCTGCCAAATGTGATTGTCGGGACGTAATCCTCTGGACAGTATCGGAAATTAAATGCTGTGTTTATTTCATGAAGAACACTTCTTATTCTTTTTTTTTTGCAAACAATAATCCGGTACTCTGTCATGGTAGCCTCTCCACACTGGCCTTACGCTACGGACCATAAATGTCACGGCTGTTTTGCATGTGGATGGAAAATGCTAATAAGTCTACTCATCGCTCTAAAAAACCCAGCCTGGCTTTTTAAATGAACCTACTTGTATCCATCACAGGTTAGCGGTGCTTTAAGCCCATCTTTGTTTGCGGCCTCATTAACATGCAGAGCTGTGTCACATTTGGAAGGTGCTACTACATCCGAGCCTGTCAGAAAATCAATACGCCATCTTCCGAAGGCTTCGGCTGTAACTCATATTGGCTTTGTGACAAACTCAGTTCAAGGACCGAGTCTTGAGATTGTTTACCACATGAAATATCTCAGAGCGTTGGGCGTGTGAGAGAAGAGCAGGATTGGGAGCGTGCACATCATACAGCGTGTTGTCCTCCCTCAGTACATAAGCAGAGCCGGTGTTGCTTGTTCTCTCTGCAGCATGCTGCCTTTGTTTCTCCCTCACACACCCGTCCTGACTGCGCCTGCAGATTGTTGGAGTGTGTTTTAGACTGCTTTGTGTTTGTTATTGTTGGGAGGACTCTTGAAGTGTTGCTGTGAATGTGCCGGTAAGACACAGTGCACAGATGTTGCAAAAAACTCAAAACAAGAGTCAGCACGAGGATACAATGCCTCACACGCACACACACACATGCACACACACACATGCACACAGAGAGCGACTGCTTAAATATGAAGCCGATGCCTTTTTCTAGGTCACCGTCTCACTGACTTGACGAGTTTTCCCCTCTTGGAAAGCTTTTGAAGTGTCTGCAGTGATTTGATGAATGAATTCATGATATTTTCTTACTGACAACTGATGTATTTAAAACTTTAAATTTGAAAAAGTAATTTAAACTCAAGGCCTCAATCTTCACTTGTTCTGGAGCTGTCAGCAGTCACGCACCCTCATCATTAGCAAATTGAGCTGTCATTTCTGACAGCTTTTCTCATCTGTGTTGAAATTTGACTGAGTTTCTGCTTTCTGTGTAGCTTTCGACCACATCACGTGGTCCTCATCAAATGCTGTATCCACTCTGCTGGGCAACCTGTAGATGTTTAAACCTTTCCAATAATGGTTGTCTGTGAATTTAGTGTTGAAAGGTGAGCTTCGTGGATCGTTCTCTTACTCAGGTGTTGACAGCCTTTTAGCCACATTGCAGAGCTTGCACCAGCAAGTAAAGTTTGCACTGCCATCAACACAGCAGACCAGGTAGGAGGGTTCAAGTTCTGGCAGACACTTCACAGGTCAGCAGAAGAGCCCACACAGAGGCATCAACAAAGAACAACCCAAGGCTGGAGCAGAGAGGAGAGGCCGTTTAGCTGGACAGGTCTGTGACAGGGAAGACAGGTGGGATGGGTGGAGCAGGAGGTTGCTGCCTGAAGGTTTTGTAGGCAGGCAGGAAATCTCCTGGCACCCAACCTGTAGGCTGAGTAGACAGCAGAGGATGATCCAGATGACAGCATGGAGGCAGAGCAGACAGGATAACCTGGGTCTACCTCGAACGCCGGCGGTGTTCAGTGTCGAGGTAGCTTACCTGGATGACCCAGAGGATGAGGAGACAGACAGGAGTAGTGAAGGCAGCGCTTGGCTGTGCAGAAAGTTGCATACAAAGGCAGAACCCCTCGGGAGTCCAGACAGGAAGCCTTTGGAGAAGCGCAAACCTCTCAGGAGGCCATGCAGGAAGTTGCAGATGTAAACAGAACCCCTGGGGAGGTGGCCGGCAGCGGTGAGGAGGCGGAGCTGAGAAGCTGTCAGGCAGGACAGGCTGAGGAGCTGTGGAGGAGCCCAGCAGAGCAGGCGCTAGCAGAGAAACTGAGGGTTTTATAAACTAAGGCTTTTATAATAAGAACATGTCACACTGTTTGTTTGTGTGTGTGTGTTGTACATTGTGAGCTTTGTGTGTGATCCTTATAAGGCACTGGATTTGATTCTATTGTAGGTGGCTTCAGTTTAGATTTTGACTGGTATCCCTGTACTGGTCAAACTTTACACATAAACAAAAACTTGACAGATTTAGAGATGTTTGTAGCTGTAAACCTGTTTATTTCTACTGTAAAGTTGTGCGCTTTAAGATGGGAGTCTATGGGAACTGATTCACAGCCTCAAGTGGCCATAAGAGGGAACTGCAGGTTGGGGCATTTGCATCGCAGCCCGTAGACGCCCACTTGATCTCCACCCAAACAACATGTGCCTGGCTTGTTGTGGGTTTTTCCACTGTGTCACCCAGCCACTGTGAGCAGAGCTGAACCTTATGACTTTCTGGTTGCTGACTGCATGACCGAGGGGCCCACAGCAAAATATGAGCCGTGGGCCTCTATGGGTCCCCTCTGTGGATTGTTCTCTGCGAACATACAACCCACGGCCTCTGGATTATATAATGAAGGCCTTTACCTTATTAGACCCTTGTCATTTCAGTTATAGACTGTTAGGTTACCACACAGTGTTATGACTGTATTAATCTGCATTTTATCAAATAACTTCCACACAATGAATCTTCAGGAAGCCAGAGGCTTGTTCTACCCCAACTGGTAATTCAGCTTTGGCTGATTGTTGTAGCAATTAAATTTTTCCTCTTCAGCAACGCTTGTTTGGCACCAGCCAGTAGTTCCATTCTGCTGTAAGTTTTCCTGCTGTAATTAAACTCAAAGGATCATCTCGATGAAATTTGCTCAAGTACAGGATCAGAACACGTAAGGAGATCATTTCAAGCTGTTCACATGAAAAATATGTGAAAAATGAAGGTAAATCCCAGCTGAAAATTGAACTGAGCTAATAAGGGCTGTGTGATTGGGGTGAAAAGGTAATGCGCAAAAAGTGTTCGTTCACAAGTGCAGCGGTGGAGTCTGCTTGTATTAGCTAATTGGCATCAGGTGTTTCTTTCAAGCCTTTAAATCCCTTCACAGCTGTAGCTATCATCAGACTAACACTCACAATCATGCACGAGTTCCAACACGACATTTCTCACTATTCCTCTACGTGCCGCCATTAACTGTAGTTTTGGATCACACACAGGACTTTTACTCACGTGTGTGTTTATTAAATCGATTCGTTAAACCAGCATTGAGCTCTCAGAAAGAGATGAGGCTTTTACAGGAAATCTGACTGCTTAAAAATCTGCTTTAAGTAATTAAGTATTGTTCAAGCGCTTTTGATTGAGCAGGCAGGAGAGTCGGCCTTGATTTGGCACTCAAAAATGTTGACATCTGCTGACATTCAGTTTTATCGTCACTAAGACAAAAAAAGGTAAAATCCTTGAGTTTTATTACAGTTTTTCACAATTCCTAAGACGCGTTTCTTGGAACTCGCCATGTTTTTCTCAAAAGTCCAAACACAGATGCCAATATTTCATAATGCATTCACATGGACCTCTGACTCTTCTGGTAACATCTCAAAAAAACAGCCTTATCTGTCCCAAAACTACACAAAGTCTCACAAACCAACCATTCAAAACAATAATGCTGCTGAACATCATTACTCAATACATCAAAAATTGAAAACTCAGTGTTCAGGATATGCAGCTTGAGTTTTTGAAGGTTTATGTGGCTCGTCTTTAAATTCAACAAAAAAAAGAGGCAAAAACTTGAAATAAGAATAGAAATGGGTCTCTCACTGCCACTCACGCTCCCCAGCCTGCTTTATATTTCATGAAACATGAGTTTAAAGTAAAGATTTAAGACTACAGAGCCAACAGATGATCTACTCTTTAACATACTCCCCCCATTAACACGGGAAAAGAAATAAAACACATGTTCAGTGCTTATATTTTATACCATATATGTTTCATGATTCATAATTTACTCACTTTTTCCCATCAATTAGAATTATAAGAAGTATGAATCACGACATGAGTAACTCAACCGAGACACGTGGGTGTCATGTCATCCTTTTTCTATTCTTAAAATGTGTAAAATTTTAAAATTTTGTGCAAATGTTTTGTGTGTTAAAAACATTGCTTGGACTCACCTGTTCTCAAACCAATCAGATCACTGCATTTGGCAGTAAGTGCATGCTGCTCTGGGCCACTCGGTTTCTCTGAAGTTATTTCTCTGTCTCCTCAGATGTGGTCCACACTCAAACAGCTCAACCTGCCCGACTGGCATCCTGAAATATGTACGAAAGCGGCAACGATACTTCTTCAACTCCTGGATCAAACCGTGAAATCCTCCCTGATGCTCTCTTCTCGTGAGAATCGATGGAACCCAGAATCTCAGTTTCCTCCTTTTCTTGTTTAGAAACATCAGGACCAGCTCGTCATTGCTTGAAGTTGACTTATTTTTTTCACAGTGCATTTTTTAAGGACAAATTATTGTCCTTAAAAAAACGACAGACAAAGGCAACTCACTCGATATGTGTGTACTTTACAAGACAAGTTTGCATCCAAAGAATTCAGAGTTTCATGTCATGTTTTCACAATGTGGCCTTGAGACAAAATATATAAAAGCTGGATGTAACTTCTGGGTCTGAAGAATTCAAAGTGCCTTTAACTGGGATTCTTTTTTATGTCCAGCAGGGGGCGACTCCTCTGGTATCAAAAGACTTCCTGTTGTATAGAAGTCTTTGGGAAGTTTATGGGCACAGTCAAAGGTTTTAGTTCATAGTGAATAAAATAAGAGGTCCATCTTATCAGTAATGTTAAAGTAAGAAAGGAGACTATCCAGTGCACGCTCACTGAGCCGAGGAGCATGTGGTGCTCCTCGTTTCTCAGCCAGATCTTTCCCTTGTTTCGAATCTGGTTTGAAAAAGCCCAGATGGTAAGGATGAAAACACTCAGAAGAAATTTAATTTATATAAATATCTGTATATGTATGATATAAGGATGAAGTTGACATTTTATGCTTGGATGCTAACAGCAGCAGGTACTGAGTATTGCACATTAAGATATAAAGAAACCCCACTGTGTGCATGTGTGTATTCACATGTGTGCATTCACTGCTGTTGTGCATCGCAGAGTCTGACAGCAGCTGGAAGGAAAGACCTCCTTCACACACTGTGGGTGCAGCAGCCTGTCACTGAAGGAGCTGCTCAGTGCTGTCAGAGTGACCTGCACAGGACGGGAGGTGTTCTCTAACAGGGGTGACAGCTTATCCACCCTTCTCCTGTCACTCACGACCTCCACTGGATCAAGCGGGCGAACCAGAACAGAGCTGGTCTCCTTGATCAGCCGTCCATGTGAATTCTGTATATGTAGAAATGTAAATGTCAGCTTGACCTCATTCGATTGCAAACCGAGGACTGAAGACTGACTCCGTCTCATCGCCGTGTTAACATCATGCTACCTCATCAAAGTCGCTTTAAAGATGGCAACTGGTCGCAGACGTGGCCCCTGTTTTCAATGCAACAATTTCAGCTGTTGCATCATACGGTTGATATTTCATGATTAGCAATAAGTGTGAACACATTTGAATTGCTGTATCTAAGAAATGGCATCTTTGCTGTGGTAGTTTTGAATCATTGTGCAAAAACGCGTTTGACTGAATGCGAATATGTTTTGCAGAAAGGTAAATGAGACCTGAACACTGTGTGAAATGAGGTGAAAACTTCGACAATTGCGATTCATTCAATAAATATGCTTCCCAGAAAGCATTTTGCTGTTGAATAACCATCAGCTGACTGTGTGAAATGAAATGAAAGTGGTGTGGGTGTCAGCAAAGCGAAGTTTGTCTTTATAACATCCTTTTATCGATTAGAGTCAAATTAAACAAAACACTTTTCATCAGAGAAGAGTGTTAATGAAAAATATTCACCGCCACGACCCCTGAACTGCTCATCGCTGTAACGTTTCCTGCTTCATTATTACCTCAAAGGATCATCTCAGTGGAGTTTGCTCAATTACAGGATCAAACACATAAGAGGATCATTTCCAGCCATTCAAAGACATTTAAACTCATAAAAAAATGTGTTAAAGATATACACCACGATGACAACTTAAACTCCTGACCTCTTGCCGGGGACTCTATTTCCTATACTCCGAGCGCACTGACACTGGTGTCAGCACATCACAGGTTTGTAATGCTCACTCTGGTGGGGGGCACAGAGGTGATGGTTGTGACAGTGTAGACACGTTAGGTTCACATTGCAATTAATGAGACAGAATTTCAATGCAGAGAAACGTAAATGGCTTCGAAGGCTCAAAGAACGTCAGGGACACGATTATTATCGACACAAAGCTGGAGTCGGCTACGAGAGAAGGTGACAACTGTCGGTGTGATTATTTATAAATAGAAGAAATATGAAGATCATCAGTTGCTCCTAGTCTGGAGCTCCATGCAAGATCTTTCCTCATGGGGTGAAGATGATGATGAAAAAAGTGGTGGATGAGCGAAAAACTATACAGGAGGAGCTTGTTAACGATCTGAAGGCAGTAAGAACACAGTCAGAGCTCTACGCCATAATGGAGTGAAATCTTACATCGCCCACAGGGTCCCCCTGCTCATGTACAGGTCCATCTTAAGTTTGCCAGTGAACATCTACATGATTCAGAGGCAGCGCTGTGGTCAGATGGAACCAAAATAAAACTCTAACTCAGAGGAAGAGAAATGCTGAGTACGACCCAAAGAGCAGCATCCCCACAGGAAAGCACGGAGGTGGAAACATTACGCTCTGTGGCTGTTTTCCTGCTGAGGGTTCAGGACGACTTCACCATACTGAAGGACCAGCAGAAGGGGTCGTGTACCGTAAAATCTTGAGCACTTCTGTCCCTCAGCTAGATCACAGAAGATCTGAAGTTAGGTTTACCAGATGGTAATGACCCAAAACATATCACCAAGGCAACAAAAGAGCAGCTAAAGAAGACTCACATTAAGGTCATGGAGTGGCATCGCCAGACTTCAGTCCTACAAAAGATCTGTGGAGGGAACTAAAGCTTCGAGTCACCAAGAAATCTGAAAGATTTAGAGTTTCTGTACAGAAGAGTAGGCCAGAATCTAGAAATGTCTAGTTTTGTTGTTGCAAATCAAATTATAACTATTAGGAAATTTGTTTTTTTCTGGATTTTTGGTTTATATTATGTCTCTCTTCATTAAAGATCATTAAGACCGTTCATTTAATACTCGTGGTGCGGCTGGATGTTCAGAACTATTTCAAAGCAGTGGACAATCAAATATTGCATTAAAAAAACAAAGATGTGCATTTGTTTTCTTCACTGGAATAATGTGATCAAGATTTCTTACTTGATAAAAGACAGTCTGACTTGGCCTCTGTTGCACAATCCACTGTGCAGTTCCACTTCTTCCAGTTCTGAATGAAGAATTAACATCAGTGTTTTAACCATGTTTGCTGGGTTAGGACGCCAAGACATGGATTCAGAGAATTGGAGTTATTGGTTTATCGAGAAAAAAGAGATAAATGATCTAAAAGATCTATTCATTTTTCTTCCGGCTGTCCTTAAATGTTTTCCACTCTGTAGAAAGAATATGAGCAGCTTCATTAATGCAATTAGAAATAACTTTTTCACTCCAGACCATCTTCTGTCTGAACTCGTCGCACGGTTCGTCTGCAGGTTTTCACCGCTGAGTGCACTCGTGCGAACGGGGCGTTTATCGGGACCTTTTACGGGGACCGGACACATGCTGATTACATAAATGTGTTACGCCTGCTTTGTCATCCTCCATGCATCTGGAATGACCCTTGGCACCACTCTGCACACACACACACTCGCACACCGACACGCAAGCACACACAGGATTGTGTTGAGTCTCCAGCACTGGGGATGTTTCATGCCTTGATTGAAGATAAATTGTGTTTCAGATTAAACCAGGAGGGGGGGGGGTGGACTATATTGTGCTTGATGGTGAACTCCTCCAGCTGCAGGAAGAAGGGATTAAAAAAGACCATCTTACACAACGTTCTTGAAATAAACCTGGGTGGCCCCTCTGAAAATCTACACTGAGAACAAAACAAACGGCTGCACTGCAGCATGCACGGCACCTGTCAGGGATATTTTTTAGCACCTGACTGCTAGTCTCACAGACAAGCATGCATACAGCTAGAAGCAGGCTAAAGAGTGGAAACAGTATCCTAACCACATAACCCAGTTTGTTATGGTCCCCCTGTTACCACTACTGACACTTCAAGAGATAGCATACTCAGGGGAGGGCACTGTCACCTTGGATAAAGGCATCTTTTGATTAATGCCTCCCCGCGCGTCACTGGGTCTAAAGAAAGCTTTAGCGCACTGTGCATGAAGCATTTTGTGCACTCAGAGCCTCAGCGGTGTGGTTTTTAGCAGACATGGCATGAGAGTGTAATATCACATCTGATCGTTTAATAGTTAAAATATGAATTAAGATCAGAATGAATACAGCCAGGAGAACTTCAAAACTAGGACAGGGCAGGAATTAACAGTTATTCTAACACATCATAATAAACCTGTGTGTTTTATAGCGTACAAAAAAATAAAGGGGTTAAGTAAATGTTCAGATTTGGCTGTTTTTGTCTACTCAAGAGATTAAAAAATGGACAATAACCAGAACATCTGACTATAATTATACCTGACAAGCTGAGATCAGAGAACATTTGACAGTTTTCCATCATAAAATGACTTAAAATTGTTTCCCAACTTGTTTTGGCGCACGATCACTTAAAGTGAAGCAATGCGGACGAGAACAAGCGCTTCAGCCCAAGAACGATTTCCCTCAAAGACTGTTAAGTTTTAAAGGTTTCTGGGGCCCCAAAGAAGGTAAAAGCTGCTATAATTTTATATTTATGTTGGGCAGCTCGGTCTCACGACCTCTAATCTGTTTCTGGACACAAATTTACATCTGTCTGGTTTCATATGTTCTGATTTGTGTCCACGTACTGATAATAAATATTTTCCACTGTTGTAGAGTGAAAGAAATTCCACATTTGGAGGTTGGAAGATTTGATAGAGGAATAAATCATTTCTCCACTTGTACCAGACGCCACAGCTGAAGACATACAGCACACAGATTTTTAAAACTTCATTCGTATTATTTGTTTAACACTTTATCTTTTTTAAATGTTTTATTGGCTATTATAAAAAATTATTTAGTTAAGTCTAGTGAGAGATGATTGTTTTACAAAAAGTAACTCTTTTTGTTTTTGTGTTTTCCTGGTTTCCTGTTACAAAATCATGATGACTGCAATGAAAAAAAACTCAATATCTCACACGAGCACAAATTAATACATTATTGTTTGAGATCGGCCTGATTATTTACAGATGCAGAAGTGCTAAAAACTGCAGTGAGGGAATTTCTAACATTTCACTGATCACACTAATTAGCAGATCTCTGTGTCTGCATGATGCAACAGTTGCAGCCTGCTAAACGAGCTTCCTTCCATCAGATGTTAAAAGGGGGATCAACACATCTCATCCAAATATGATCATTACCAGATTTAGAGAAAAACGCTGATGCTAATGTAGACGCTTAAGAGTGGCGTCACTGTTGCTGTATCCATCTTTTATTAAACACGTGACTCCCACACGCCACCCGACCCGCTGCGACTCTCAAGTGAGGGATGAACGTCCTTCTTCAAAAAGATGTTTTCTTACTTGGTGTTTGTTGATGATGGTGGTTGAGAGTAATAACTGCTACCACATCAGTCCAAACATAAGACCACAGCATGACTTGCATTACTTTCATACTCAGTGAATTATTCCTGACCATTCTGCCGCTTGCATGGGGACATCGTTCTGGAAGAGCTTTGTTTCTTCAGACGTCTTGTTTTTAATGACCAGCAGGGGGCGACTTTTAAAGTCCCGTGTTCAGAAATGTACAGGAAAACATCCCTTTGGTTCACTTGCTCTGTGACCTCAGTAAACACAGTCCTGATGAGGTTTTGACTGTTTGGGGTCTTACTGAATGCAACATGATATTAAACTTAAAAATTATGTTGACAGTTACAGTGACATAGATATAAAGCAGGACAACCGTGTGACTGACAAGTTGGTTTTTAAAACACCAACACGATTACATAGAAAACCCTCATCTCAAGGCTTCATAAAGGGACCAATGGGTGATGACACTTTGTTTACTACCACCTTTTATATACAGTTTATGTCCAGGCCTCATATGTCATTGGCTAATACAGTAAAAACCCACCCAAGAGGAGATCTATTAAGAGTAAAACTGATTAAAAAATAATAATAAGCATTTTTTTTCTTATCCTCTAACCTCTCTGGGACCCCCACGCACACTAATGAGAACTTTAATATTAAGATTATTTGTAATTATTTTAATTGCTGGAGTCGAAATTCTTTCCCACTGAGGTTTTATTTAGAGTGATTTTGACGCTCATTTGCACTGGGTTTTATTTAAAAAGATCCCCGGGGATGCTTAACTTTATTGACACACTGGGAACCATCTGTCGATCTTGGCTCACAGCGAAATCTGTTGACTCTGCGCTCTGGCACTAATTCGTCTGGAAATGGGGGCACATGTTAAAAGGGTTCCCTTCTCCTGGATGCTTGATAAGAGCACAGCGATGCGCGCGGAGCCTTTCACAAGCAGCTCACCCCGGGTTCGTCTGCTTTTAACTTTCTCGCAGCAGTGACGTCTAGATTGCGCGGGGGATTAAAGATTAGGGTCTGGAACAGCGGGCAGTCATTGCATAATTAACTCCACGCAGAGGAATCGAGTTATTCCTCAGTCGCGCTGGATACACTCGACAAAGTGGCACAACGTGGGCGGCGCGTTGTGGGGACGCTGTGCACCACCGCGGCGGCTCCGCGCAGGAGTCAGAAGCTGGATGGGAAGCCGGGCGGACGTTAGGCTGTAGCTCGGGGAAACCTGCCGAGCAAACCATGCGTGGAAAAGGAGTTTTAGTTCGTGGGCAGCTTTAAAGGTGCGATATTGTTTGTCGGAAGGTGCGCGCGTCTCCAGTCTGGATTCCGGTCCTATTCACGGAGGCAGCGAGTTGATTTCACGGGAAACCGACCCTACCAGAGAGGTGAAAGGCTGCTACACCCCAGCTCCGCAGCTCCTCATTAAATGATCCTGACAGTGTCTAACCTCTGACATTACCCGGACATCTACACCCGGCCACGCGGTTGTATGTTTTTTTTTTTTTTCTGGGTACAGTTCAGTCAGCACCATCAGAAAACTGCGCTGCTGGGTCTTTTTCCACTCTCAGTCACAGGGATAAAATACTTCAGTGAAGTAACAAGAAGACATTTAGTTCCACACATGGAAATTATGTGAAAAATAAAAGGCCTGGAAATGCGTCGCAAATGCTTTTATCTGCTGGAGGTAAGTTCTGCGTCTTTTTGCGCCTCCGCTTCGTCTTCTCGCCTTTGGACATTTAATTAAAACGTCCTAATAACAGCTCGGGGAAATCTGTGCTGTTATCGCTGATTGCAGCTGAGCACCGTCTTGATATGAAGGGTTTAACACTATCACCCCATCCAGATGTCGGGTTTGGATATTGTCTCTGTCTCAGATTGCTATTTAAAATTAATTTTCATTAAAGGGACGAGAATCCTGTTTGTCTGAACTAAAATGTTTTAACCAGGACTATAATCTCTCTCTTTTTTTATGTTTAAATATATAGTAATAGCACTTTGCGTCCTATGACTTTAACTAAGCGCTGAAGCTTTGCTGAAGCGTGCCGGTGCGTTTTTACCTGTAAACACTGAAACTTGAACCAGGACTTTGGGTTAAGGTGGCATGAGAAAAACGATCCCAATGGCACGATTCCACACCCTCTGAAACTGGAGCTCAAGCACTGGTGTAGAAAAGGGGCAAAAAGCGGATCTGGGACACATTTCTGAGATGAAACTGGGTGCTTTAATGCAGCAAGTGCACTCCTTTAATGTCGAAGAAGAAAAGCGAGCGCGGTGATGTTGAAATTTCTCCAGCCCCATAACGCTGAGATCTGATATCACTCATGCTGTGACCCCTTCATAGCAAAATGGAGAGCCAGCTGAGGCAAGAATAGGGACATGTGATTTGTTGCACTCACTTGCTGATGTTGTAGATGCCTGAGGTGAATTATTTCATCCACCTCCTGCCCATTGTGCAAAGTGCTGCTGCACTAAGAATAGTTAAGAATCCCGTGAGCCCTTTTTTAAAATCCCCCTGCTTTCTATTCGCGTCCCCATTGTTGTGATTTAAGACCCCACACTCACAGCAGCTCGCGTACTGAATGTCTGCTGAGGTCATAAAAGAACAAACACCGGACTGTGTGCAGCTTTAAGGTGCGTGGATTTCTGTGCTGGAAATGGGGCCATTTAACGGTGTGGAAAGTAAAAGTCATGCATGCAAAATTTGATACAGTTAAGGAGTGAAGTATTTGCGTAGTGCTGCCTTTGCACACTCACCTAAATCAGATTAATGTCTTCATTGTTTGCACTGAATTATAGATGGAGCCGATCAAATTTAGATGCAAAGCTGGGTGGCTGTAACTTCTCTTAAAATCTATTTTAATATATGTCATCACTTTTAGATACCCATCTGAGTTTGAGTAGGAAGCTGTTGGCAAGTACACCTCGAACAGGATGCCATCACAGAGCGATGTCACAAATCTACCCAACGCTCATGTGTTTGGACTGTGGGGAGTGTAGGGAGAACCAAAGATTGTATATAAAAGATGGGATGTATATTAAAGCTTCCACATTAGCATTTTGGCTGAAGCTGTGTATTCAGGTTTTTGGAAGCACGAGTTACCATATTTGAATAAAAGTATGGAGTGCTGATTCATCAGCTAATTCTCACTAGCTTGCTTAGCAGGCTGCATTCATAAACATCCATAAACTATGATGGCACAGAAACAGATACTGGCTCATTAGGGCAAAGTAACACACTAATACAATACTAGAAGTTTGCTCAACATTGATGCACAAACATCTCATCTGGTAAAATAAAGCAGGCTTTATTGTTGGCAGATCAATGAATTAACAGCACAAACATGGTGGAGAGGTCCAGTTTAAAGAGTCAAGTTAGTGGAGGTGATGACTAGCAGACACCAAAGGGTGGTCGGGTTGCAAACATGCTTTTAAATCAGTTAATGTTGGACATTTTCATATGGGAGTCTGTGGGGATTAGAGGCCATTAGAGGAACTGCACATTTGGCACCAATTCCGCTTAATTTTTCTCCAGAGGAGGTTGTTTGTTGGGTAGAACCTACAAGCTTTCCACAGAAAATCAGCAGCCAATCAGGAGCTTCAAACCAGGTATCCTCTTGCTGTTAAGGCTCTACTGAGCCGCCCTTCAGCAGGTGTAAGCTGTGACAGGTGTAATTTTGAGCTTCACAATGACAGATTTTTACTAAATGATTCAAAGTGATGACATAATTATGGTATCTTTATAACTAGAATGATAATAACTATTTAACTGCTTTGTTTACTGTGTTTTGTCTCATTTGTGGATTCTTACAAGTATCGAAAAATGGAGAGAGACAGAAGTCTGCGAAACACTGCATCACGTGAAACACGATCCAGAGATTAGAACGTTACGGTTATTGTGGGTACCTGTATGTGGCGACACCCTTATTACTGCCTGTTCTTCATAATAAACACAATAGATTCCACATTATGCTGCGCCATCGTTCATATACACCTCCACCTGTCTCCACCTGCTTTTATTTTGAGTAGATTTTTATCATTCATGCCAGAGCTGCCTCGTTCAGTCACGTTTGAGCGAGCAGCAGAAACATTCGAGCAGACATTTCGCAGGTGAACCACACCTCAAACCTGCTGCTGTTTTTTCGTGCTTCAGCATTTTTCCTCATGCTGGTTAATAAATCTCTGTCGAAAGCTGGTTTACGACTCTGTTGTCCTGCAGCAGATCCATGCCGGAGGACCCTTTAAAAGTGGAGACGGTATTCAGCTGTAGTGCAGCCAAAATGATTCTCTAAATTAAAAGGAAGAGGATTAAAAACTGAATTAGAGTAAATACTGGAGGCATTGATCCGTCACTTTGTTGGCAAGAGCAACTGTGAATCATTCTGAATAGACTGTATGCCATAGCACGAGATTGTTTGTATGTAGATACAATCTCAAATTTTAAAAAAAGGGTAAGAGGACTGTAAGCTGTAAAAAAAAAAGACTTTATTATGCTCAGTATATGCATGAAAAGAGGCATTAAATGGCACATGGGACCCAGGAAAGTCTGGGATCAGCAGCTTTGTGCCCGTCCTCAGGCATCCATCCCGAGCGTGCCCACTTGGGAAGCCTCTTCCTCCACTGTTTTTATGCAGCGTCCTCATGTGATGTGGATCATGTGATTCAAACAAGAAGTGGAGATTTGTTTGTTTTATTTTTTTTCTTTTGGGGTTTTTTTCAGTTCAGTGTCTGATAGAGTAAAATAAATGCTTCTGAAACATCAGTACATCACTGGCGGTATACTCTTTCATGCATATGGTACTGAAATACTGCTTTTGGGATTTTGTTAATATAATTTCTAAGGTGAGACATGCACCTGTCCACAGTGAACCCTGCCTCTTGTTCTGTGGCAGCTGGGCTACAGGCAGGGTAGCCACCCATTTAATGGTAAAAGTACTTAAAACAAGGAGGCTTTGTCATCTTTGTCATGATATAGTATCATCCTGATACTGTATTAAGTTTTTTACTTGTAAAGATGATTTTTATTGGCAAAACTAAAATAACATTTTTTTTAAAAACTGCAGTTTCTCTAGTGACCACTTGAGGCATGGTCCAAAAGTGAGTCAGTCCCTATGGAAGTTTTCCATGTGGCATCATACAGACATTGCTCAAGAGTTGTCTGCCATGTTAGATGTGATATAGCGTCCACTGATGGGGGGAAAAAGGTATATTCTTGGTTGCAAACCAGGGGCTTCTTGTTTATGATTACGAGAGGATTGTAGTGGTTCCCTGTAGTTTGCATAGAAGATGCCAACTTGCCTGCAAAAACGCGCTTCACACCAGTAGCCAAGCTGCAAAAACAAAAACAAAACCAAAAAAAGACAAAAGCAACAAAAAACACAAACAGATAATGTTCAAGTTCAAAGGTCCAACTTTATTGTAAGGGAAACGGTTTCCACTTGCCAGCAGTTGCATTTTCTCCTGCAGACCAGCGGTTACCAGAGGGTCGCTGACCGTCTCCAAGCCTGTGCAGATGAGTGCTGAATAATCAATTTCCCAGCAATTACCCCCAAACTCATCAGCTGATCAGGGAATACACATTTTTCCCGCTTGACTGGTGGCCGCCTTTGGCCTTTGTGGCATCATGTCTGCTAATTCAGTCACTAAAATTAACCTCATGAGCAAGTTTGTGGTTCTGGAGACTTTTTAAAATTATAAATCTTATTATTGTTCTAATAATAAAGCCTGCTGTGAGGTAAACAACAAGTCTGTGCTCCAGTTTTGGTTTTACTCGTCTGTTGCAGTTGTACAGTTTATGGATGCATAAACAGCGTCCAACCCACAGTGGAAATATGGCCACTTCTGAATGCAAAAAACAAAGTGATGTTGATCCCAGATGACAAATCAAGGCTTTAAATCAGTCAGTGGCTGAACCGTCTTCTGTAGCGCCCTCTGTGTGTCAAAGCTGGTATTAGTTTGCATTTTTTTCTCATTAATGTCTAAGGACTAGTGTTTAATGTTCACCTTTTCCTCTTTTAGTTTCTTGTTTGTCTTTGATGTTTCTTGTGCCATACTTATTGTCACTTCCTGTTTTATTTTGGAAAGTTTTTTATGTGTTGGTCTTCCTGTCTTTGTCTTTTTTCCCCACCTTTATAATATAGTTTTCTCCAAACTTGCTAGTTTCACCTTTGTCAAGTTATTCCCGTGTATTAGTCGGTAGTCCTGCTTCTTTTCTCCCCACTCTGATTGTTTCTTATTTTTTTTGCTTCTTGTTTACAGTGTGCAAAAATCCACCAAGCCACTCTTTTTTTTGTTTGGGATACTCATTCCTTCATCCTGAACCTGCGTCCTTTCCCTGAACTTTGGATGAACATTTCACACCAAGTGTTTGTGACTAATGACCCAAGCCTGTCCTTTACCTGAACCTCAATGATTTGATGCCATTTAATCGCACATAAAACGTGGAAAATGTGCACACATGACATACGAGGTGTGGGCCAGAAGCAGTGTGACATTTATACACAGGCGAGTGCTTACAGTAAAGGCCATTTAAGAGTATTTCTAAACTTTTTCAGAACCAAATATAATTTTCTAGAGAAATTAACAGAAGCTAAAACAGTTCATATGTATTTATGGCAAAAGTTGACTTTTTGCTGCCCTGTATTTGTAGCCAGTTATTAAGAGTTTCTTCTCCAGTTAAAGAAATTAATCATGGAACTGTGATGCTACAGAAAATAAAGTTTACAGACTGAGTATTTCTTTCACTTTGATTTGAAAAATCCTGCTGTTTACATCGTGTGTCAGTTTTTAATTAAATGGAAGGAGGTGGACGGTCAGTCTCTGCGCCCTGATACCTGCCCAGGACTCACTGAGCGTGAAACAGACGCAGCAAGCGACCCAGAAAAACCTTCTGTGAAATCTGGGCCACTCTAGTATTTTATATGATGTGACTTCATACAGTGCGAGTGCTTGACGCTGCTGTGACCAGCAGGTATGAATGTGCTTTTTATACAGGAAAAAAAGTGAAGATTTTTGATGAATTTAAAGCACTCTTTCCTCCATTTTTCTCTCTGAAGACGGGTGAAATGTTTAACGTTTCACGTGCTGTATTATTAATGGGGATGTTTTATTTACAGAGGAAATGAAGCATTGGCTTCACAGGTAATTGTAGCCACCCTCTTGGATCCGCAGGGATCAGCCTGTATGCCAAGGACAGCTGCGCAGAGATGTAACAGAGTTTGGGGTCACTCTGAGAGGCTGAACAAAATCAAAACTAATGATATTTTACAGTTTGTGTCTCTTCCGCCTCGTGTAAAAGGGTGCTGACAGATGCTGTGAAGTCAGCTGTGAATCAGCGGTTGGATGTCACCGGTGCAGAACTATTTTTTTTCTTGTTGTGTCGCCAGCCTTCATTATTTGGATGCTTTCCAGCCGAGTCAGTGGTCCAGGACGAAGGGATGTCAGTTTTCTTTGGATGAAATATTAATCCAAACACTGAATTCCACTGTGCTGGCATTTAACAAAGCCATAAATACAGGTTCTCCTGTTCTCCGTCCCAGAATAGAGCAGATGTTATCTAATGCTGTTATCAACTGTCGTCTCTTGAGACCCAGAGTCTGTAGATTTAAAGAAAAATCTGCATTATTCAGTGTTTTCACCTCCTGCATAGCTGAAAAAAGGCTGATAGTAGCGTGATCCAGTAACAGAAAGACTTTAAATTTAGCATCAAAAGTCTTTAAGAAGTCATTTCTTCGTATCAGTAAACATGAGATTAGTGGGCTGTGAGTGCAGATGATGAAATGCTCCAAATTTTGGGGGCATTTGCAGCTCTTAATTTATGCATCATCCACTCAAGGGACAGAAGGCAGTTACTGATTTTTAAAACAACACACAGAGACCATAAAGGTCTTCCACACTAATATGATTTTGTTTTAAAAAGCCCACTTCCTCTCATTCCTAATGCAATGAATACAGCTGTTTCCCTCCAAGCTGCTGGCTCTCGTGTTCAGGCATTTGTGAGACACAATAAAATATTGGTAAAGGATCCCACGTTTAGGGTGTACTCACACGAGCTAATGATACAGGAGCATGTTTGATCCCTAAAGTTCAGTTTGTTTTTTCTGATTGGATCTAATGGCAGATCTCGAGGAACTTGTTACATACAATGTTGTAAAAAAGTATTTTTCTCCTTCCTGATTTCTTAGATTTTTGCATATTTGTCACCTTACATATTTCAGATCATCACACAAATCTTAATATTAGACAAAAATAACCCAATTTAATACAAACCTACCACACCTGTGTGAAAAAACAGTTGCTTCCTAAACCTAATAACTGCTTGTCTCAGTTCTGGCAAGAACTCCAATCAAGCATGTGCGATAACTGGCAAAGAGACTTTCACAGCGCTGTGGAGGAATTTTGGCTCCCTCTTCTTTGCAGAATTGTTTTAATTAAGCCACATTGGAGGGTTTTCCAGCATGAGCCATACCAGAGCATCTTGTTCTGATTTTTAAGACTTTTGACCAGGCTACTCTAAAACCTTCACTATTTCGAGTCATTCAGAGTGCTCAACGAGTGGATCATTGTCCTGTTACATATCGAAGTCCTGAAGCAGCAAACAGCTCCAGGCCATCACACTTCCACCACCATGTTTGACCGTTGGTATGATCTTCTTGTTAGTTTTTATGCCAAATGCAACAGGATTGAAACCTTTCCAAAACTTCAGCTTTTGTTTCGTCGGTCCACAGAGTATTTTCCTAAAACTGTGTAAGGGCTCTCACTGTGGTTCACTGGAGTACCTCAGAAATGGCTTTGCAACCCTCTCCACACTGACAGATATCAGTGACTTTGTTTCTCAGCTGTATCTTTAGATCGTCGTATGATGTGCCGCACTTTAGTCGGGCAGCTTCTGTTTAAGTGGTTTCTTGATTCCACAGGTCTGGCAGTAATCAGGCCTGCGTGTGTGTGTGAAATTAAACTCAACCTCCAAAAAAATGCAGTTAATCATACAGTGAGGGACGAATCAAGAATTACCTTTTTGTTTCTTTACACTGGACCAGTTATGTTTGTTTAGCTTTTTTCCCTTTAAAAACTGACTCATCATGTAAAAACTGCATTTGTATTTAGTCTAAAATTTTAAATTTGTTTGAGGTAAAAACTTTTTCCCAGCTCTGTTCAAGCTTACTTCTTTTAACTGTTAGTAATACTTTATATTACAGAGTCACCTGCTGAGAACGGGAACTTTTTTGTGCTTTTGTGGAACTTTGGCACAAAAGTTTGCACACTTTGGTTATCCTGACCGAACTGACATCACCTCGCTGCATATCGTTCATATTGGTAGCATCTCCACTACATAACCAGCAGCAAGCTTATTAATTTCCTTTGGAGTGAAGCTAGCCGGATGCTGGTACTACGGGTCTTTCATTCTTTGCATCCTCCTCCTCTGCACTGGAGCCATGGAGCTGCTGTGCTGAGTGTCTGTCCTTGATCAAATGTGAAGAAGAGCTCTTTGCAGCTGACAGACACTTATTATCACCCAGGCACAATTTGCATTTCACTGCAATGTCGTTTTACTTTTCATCCACAAAAGCTTTCAGAGTGATGCGAGTGCTTCCGTGACGTGAAGGCTGTCCTTTCACTGACATTAGCACGCAGCTACCTGCTGAGGAAAAGGCGACAAATATACGTTTTCCCTTTTGTTTTGTTTTGTTGGACCAAAAAGACAGTGGAAGTGTGGGAAAATTATAAAAGCAATATATTTCCACATTTCTTATGCGAACTATGTGATTCCAGCCAGCCTTTAAACACTGAATCATCATTGGCTGACCGTTTGTTGTTACTTGGCCGCCTGCTTGACGTCCTTCCAGGACTTTATAGCAACGGAAAACTTGATCATGAGAAATGTTAAAATCATCTTTTTTATCAGAAAAGAAAATCTAGGATGAGCAAGAAACCCCAAAAACAAATATATCAAAAGCTCATACTCACAGCGTCATGTTGTCATTGGAGGACTGATAAAAATAGTCTTTGTACACGGAGTGAACTTTGTGTGGATGTTGTCACTGATTATGCTGCTAACATGTTGTTGGATTTGCTTTAAGTGACTCTGTTTGTGTCTTACTCCAGTCCGAGTACATAGTTGGTCCAACCTTTTTACCAGTAATTTAATTGAATTCAGTTTTATTTATATAGCGCCAAATCACAACAACAGTCACCTCAAGGCGCTTTATATTGTAAGGTAGACCCTACAATAATACATGCAGAGAAAAACTCCAAAATCATATGACTCCCTATGAGCAAGCACTTTGGCGACAGTGGGAAGAAAAAACTCCCTTTTAACAGGAAGAAACCTCCGGCAGAACCAGGCTCAGGAAGGGGCGGGGCCATCTGCTGCAACCGGTCGGGGTAGCAACCAACAGTATGTTTCTGTCTACATTGGGAAAAGGTTGGCTAACAGCTTGGCTGGACAGAGATGGTTAAAATCTTAAAGCATGTTTTAAACTCAAAATTGGGTTTAGAACTTCTCACTCCTGTTGCTAGCTAGTAAAACTAGGTTAGTTTACACTTTCTCAGGGAGGCAGACCTCCGGACCTGAGTTTGTGGGACGGTGCAGAGCTTCATATCATGAAACTACAAAATCCGTTTCACTCGGGCCTGATCTCCACATCCACACACGTCTTTATAAAAAAGTACTACACCAGCTGATATTACAGAGTATTATCCGGCCTTAATGGTAACAAAGTCGACTTGGATGTGGCAGAATAGGACTGCCAGATGTGTTGTGATGTTGATGTTTGTCAGTTGAGATGAGACACCGTTAGCTCGTGCTGCTCGTTGTTGATGCTGGGAGTGCAGAGGGCATTGAGTCAAAGCCCTCCGTCTAAGTGTCGCATCCTTTGAATTTTTATGGAAGGTTCTTAACATATCAGTCACTCCGAAGGCTGTTAGAGGCAAGGCGGTCATGCCATGTCTCCCAAGTTACATCACAATTCGCCAAAGCATGCTCAATAAAATCTTCTCAGTCATGAGTAAAGTTGTATGATTAATTATTAATTAATGTGTGCATGTCAGACCGAAAGAGCAGGACATTCTGATATTTGATTGAGTGCTTAAAGCTGACCTCTGTGACTCTCCTCTGTTTGCAGGTGTGTGCCATCATGAGCCTCCTGCCCTCAGCTTCGTTAGCAGATCTGACATGTGAAGCTCTGCTCATGCTGTCGGGGAACGTCTCGTGTAAGTTCTGAACAAACATCAGCTGGATTTTTATTACAGCAGCACGGCTACAGCAGCTGTTACAAGCTTTTAAAAGGCGCTCATTTCCCAGTACTGTCCAGCCAGTTTGTTCTAGCTGCTCCACTGTTAGTACACTTGAGATTGAATTGATTTTCAGTCTTTTCCATTTCATGGCCATAACCACTAAATGTCAAACCCTCATCCTCAGTCACAACTTCCCCCTTGTGGATATTGGAAAACCGTATTTTCCTACTATTTCGTTTCCTCGCAGACCTCTGCAGCACACCCAGAGGACTCACACAAGCATGCACAAATGCACAGGAATGATGTTCTTGTTATTTGCCCCAGGATATGGTCATAAAATCATTCCAGGTAACTCTTAACAGAGTAATGATAACGCTCTGTTATCATGCTGTCACCCTGCTCAGCTGAACGGATTTCATTCGCTTCATAATTCATCAGAAATTATCTGCAAAGGATATTAAATTATTATTTTTAATTATCTTTATTTGTTTTGGTAAATCTGTTAAGATGTTATTTAAATAAATTTTAATGAGATTGTGAAAAATGTTCATGACTCATTATCTGATGTCAACAGTCCAAAACCCAAAAATATCCAGTTTATTAGGCTATAAAATTATTAAACCAATAAAAGATCGCATGCTTAACTGGAATTATATGGGTTTGTTTTAATGGGGTTTTTTATGCAAACCACAGAAACAGAAATAGTAATGAAAATAATTTTATTTTTAAAGGTTTTTATAAATTATAAATCCAAATTTGTGAATTTTTTTCTCATGAAGTCGACTCTGTTCTCTGTAGAAACAGTGTTTTTTTAAACATAACATGACTACACAGTTATTTTCTGTCTTCTGCTTCTGCTATTTATGAACTGTGGATTTTGGCAAGTTGTCGCTCCAATCTTGGCCAATAGAGACATGTGTGACATTTTTAGTCCCGCGCCTCGAGATTCAACTCAGTGGCATGCAAAACTTGCGTCACATCCATATGTCACATGTCACATTCATATTTAGTTAACTGCTATAAAATTTTGTTTGGATAGGATAATTACGTTCATGCAAATTCTTTTTAATTGCAAGCATCTTCTATTTGGTTGCAGAAACAGGGGTTTTGCCAGTGGATTATCTCATTTTCAGTTCACGGCTGACAGACACAGGTGAAATCAAATGGGCCCAAGCAGTAAATCATATGTTAACCTGTTCAAATTTTCTATTTTCCATATGCAAAGAAAGAGAAGTAAATTCTGAAAACAGCCTGAGAGGTTAATGTGTGATTTTATGTAAGTAAGCAAGAATACACTCAACTACTAAGCAGCTACACTCTATTACACTCTAATAATACTTACATCACAACTCCACATCTGGAAAACTGGTACATTTTGTTTTTAAAATTCACCTTGCAAAGTCTCCAAAGTGCCACTCGAGCCTCTGGGCCCTGCGTTTGACATCCCTGATCGAAACAAAAGTACTGGGCCATATTTCTGAACCTTTAAATTCACCTGTTTTCAGTCCCTCAGGTGCATAAAATCCCCAACAATGCCATCTGCCTTTATTTGTGAAAGAATCTGTGAAATTACACGACGTCGTAATGGACAGAAATCTTGCAGCTGTGATCAGATGACACCCGAATCGAGTTTTAGCTTTTCTAGTCCACCCGCGTGTTTGAGAAATGCTGAGTATGACCCAAAGAGCTCCCCACAGTCAAGCATGGAGGTGGAAACATTATGCTTTGGGGCTGTTTTTCTGCTAAGGGTACGGGACGACTTCGACACGTCGAGGGGGCCGTGTACCGTAAAACCCTGGATGAGAACCTTCCCTCATCCAGAATCATAAAGGTCTGAAGATGGTTTATCCAGCATGACAATATCACCAAGGCAACAAAGGAGCAGCTAAAGAAGTCATACAGTTATACAGTGGCCTAACCAGACTTCACACCTCAAACCTGCCAAGTCATGTCATGCAAATCTATTTATAACTTTTAAATAATATGTGTGTTTTTTTCTGGATTTTTGCCCGAATCTCTTTTTCTTGTCATTAAAATGAAACTAGCAAAAAATTAGAGGCTGTTCATTCAGCAGGGGATCAAATAATTATTATTTCCCTCACTGTGTGTCAGCCTGTAACCTTTAAACGGTTAAAGTTACCCTGCTTTTAAAAATGTAAAACAAAATCCTTTTGTGCATTTGAACAAATGACCAGTGGCAGCTTTTATGCACTTTTCATATTTTACTTTGTTTCATTTTCTCGCCACACGTGGGTGTGAAAAGTGGTTTGGAAACCTCAAATGAAAGCATTAAAATTAAGTGTCACCTTTCCCCCTGCAGAACGTCCTTATCTCCGGATCCTTCTTATCTAATTCCTCTTGAGTTATTACAGGAGTAATAGTCTGACCCTCGGGGCATGTCTAGATTCATATTTGCTGCTACCGTCCCCTTATTGCTGGAGGAAAGGTCTGTCATCAGTGTTTACCGTTGCCCTTTCGTGCTCACCCTTTGTAGCTGTTAAGCTGAATCTAATGAGATTTTCATTGCCTCTTCTAAAATGAGCAAACAATGATAGAGGTTATTGATGAAGCTGTTTCTCTCTGGATTGCAGTGCAGTCCCTGGCCGCCACCTGGAACCAAACCCTGAGTAACGCCACAAGCCAGTGGAGCGGTGAGTTGAGACGCGTGTGAAACCGATTCCCCGCACACTTACTGCAAAGCCAAGTTGTTGTTAGATACCCCGCAAGGGGAAAACAAGTTTGATCGGAACTCAGATTATAAAGGACTAACATCAAAGAGGAAAACAATGCTGGAAATAGACGTGGCGTAGTGCCACAGGAGACGACGTTCAGCTCGGCAAAGCACAGGAGTAATCATTAAATCCTGTGTACACAAACAGCTCATTCTGATACCATATTTGTTGCCAGGATCTTTGGAGCATTATCTGGATTTCATGACATCTATATGCGGTTATGAAACATGACAGGAATGCGTGCATGTCCGTGTCTGACGCTTTTCTGTCCCCGCGCTTCAGGCTCAGGAATCTACTGTGAAACCTCCATCGATGGGATCGGCACCTGCTGGCCCAGGAGCAGCGCGGGGCAGCTGGTGGCGCGACCCTGTCCTGAGATGTTTTACGGCGTCCGGTACAACACCACCAGTAAGTCAATAAGCTGTCACCTCCTGCCCGCCTGCCTGCCTGCAGAAAACAGCAAACCCAGACACAACTGATTCGAAACATGATTTAATACGATCCCTACACCCTGCTTCGCCCTACCCCCACACTCTACTTTCCCTTGGGCAAATCCTGTTTGCGTAATTGTTTATACAGAAATTAGCATGAGCATACAAATTAGCAAAAGATGCAGAAAAGAGAAAAAAAGTGTACACAAGTGCAGATAACACACCATGAAGTGTCAAAGCTCAAAACAAAACATGACGAGGCGAGGCGCGGCGAGCACCCGCTGTGAAAAATGATGCTTTTGTATCAGGACTTAAATGATTCCAAAAAAAAGAAACAGAGAGAAAATCTAAAGATAAATCACCGCTGTCTGAGACGCTTAAGCCTATTAACTCTCCGGGACTCGACAATTGATTGTCTTGTTTGTTTTTTTTCGTCTTGGAAAATTAATAAAATGCTAAAAAATGAAACTACAATTTACTTTGTGGCCCATTTGCATATAAACTATTGTTGTAATTTAAAAGGCTTTTTGACAGTAGCAAGAGAGACTGGCGGGATTAAATAAAAAAAGGAGGGGTTAAAACAATGGAAACATCGAGGAACAGGAGGAAAATTCGCCTGCCGCAGTTTAGTCTTCATATATTTCCACAAAAAAACTGAAGCCTGGCTTCAAGAAGTGACTATTTATGCACAGTGTGTCTAAATCAGATAGAAGAGGTGGTTCATGTTTCTGCCAAACTATTCTTCAGCTCATCCTTAAAAAAGTTTCTTCTAAGGTCAAACTCTAAGTGCTGATAAAACACTGTTTGCCCTTAACTTATGAGTTAGGAGGTTGTTTATGTTGTGGCCCTTTGGGAGCTGTCAGTCAAACTCGTGCCACTCAGAGGAATGGAGCCCTCGGCAGCATTCCTAATGTATCTTCAAAGATTTTTTTCAGCAATTTAAGGGTACAGAGCCCTTATTTAAACAGTGAAGCCTCAAAAATGTGAAGCTAGGCTGCAGCAACAATCAGAGATTAAGATCGTGAAACCGTTTAGTTATTTTCCCTGCAGGATCATTTTTTTCCCAGATAGTGTGAGAATACTTGCTATTATCTTCCTAAAACTCAATGTTGCATGTTTAAAATTGCTAATTTTCTGCTACAAAAAACCACAAACCACAAGTATATTCAGCTTTCTGTCATAAATGACAAAGAAAAATGTGTACGTGCGTTGCATTTGTACTTGTTTTGTAATTGTGACTTTTCTCAGAGGCCCTTTCTCCGCTAACTTCAGCCATAATCACTCGTTTTTAACACTTTATTGGATATTTTATCACCGCAATGAAGGCATTTCTAGTGCAAACAAGGTCACAGTGTTTTCAGCTTGACCAAAGACTTTAACCCTTTAGCATTCACACATATTGAAAGCTTGAAAAGCATTTTCCAGTGAAAATACTCTGCAGCACGTAGTGATTTGACATGTGTGTTCCCTTGTGTTGTGTGCCCAGGACCATTAGCTGCTGTGGGTCTTACATCTCGAAGGGGTTTACAGTTTGAATCATGAGGCTTTGTCCTGTTTGTGCTTTTTTTGCCATTCAAAGTACGACAGCAGGACCTGTACCGTTGGATAACCTCCCAAATAATAACACAGGTCCCACTGAAGTTTCCCAGTTTCTTGAATCAATGAGGAAATTTTGCTTCTGCACGATGTGAGAAATCCTAAAATTGACATAAATGCTCATGCTTCGGTCTCTCAAACAACAGCAGTGCTACCATTAAAACTTCTGCACAATAGACCAGACGAGGTAGGGCGTCAGTAAAAATCCATGTCTGCTTACTGGAGCCATCTAATGTCACCTGGAGGCAGACTCAAAAATATGTGGAACAGCTAGTAATGTGGGCTACTCTTGTTCTAGTTTGTGTGGCTGTTGGCACAGACTGTATGTAAAAGACAACAGGAAACCTCTGGAGCTTAAAAATGAAGCCAAAAAGAACCACAGTTCCATTAACGGCCACTTGAGGAAGGCTCCAACAGCGAGTAAGACCGCTGTGTTAAAATGTCCAACTTTACAGCACAAATAAACATCTTTATTGCATCATTGCATCAACTCTGGGAAAGTTGCTTTTCTATAACAGTATCCACCTGCATACTAGAGTTGATTGGTAGGTTACCTGATGCCTCAGACTCTGCACGGTCTCATCTACTACTTCAAGTCATTAAACTGGCCCTCTCCACAGTGCTGTTTGTGTGTTTTGGAGCTAATACAGTGGCTCACTCGGTGGTTCAGATGGCGCAAGAAGTTCTAGAAGGTGGCGACTTCTCTGGTTGGAAAAAAGAAGCGTGGTTGTACAGACGTCTACGGACAACTTCCCCTGGCACCATCGCACTGTGACCTCTGTCAGTCACTAGTGTCAAGTTTTATTGAATTTACCATGAATTTCATGTTTGCAAGATTAAATTCAGAGCAGATTTTTCTATGCTTCAATAGCTGCCTTTTCTCAATGTCTAGTCTTTGTTGAGTGGCTCCAAGATGTAAGTTTGAATGTAACCTGGATGAACAAGATGAATCAAAGCATTCTTTATCTAGAGGAGAGAAAGAAAGGCTAGAAATAATATACCACTCCTGATCACTAGCTCTTCAGTGCATTTCTCATCCTGATGTACTAACTGAGCCTGACATTGACCTGAGAATAGTTTCAAACAATAATAATATTAATAATAAGCTTTATTTATACAGCACCATTCAAAGGAAAAGTTGCAAAGTGCTTCATGAGACAAACGGTGATATAAAGTTTTAAAAAAGGTAAAGGTGAAACAACATTAGGTCAGTAATGAGGTCACGAGCTTAGTTTCAGACGGTGTTTTCTACTCTCGGCTCTGTATGATGTCAAAGAGAGTGGCTATCCCTAATATGGTCATCTCAGGCATACGGCTCCACCTACTGTTCAAACCTTTCTGTTTATGGGTTTCAGCCAATCAGAAGAAACTTGTCTTAAAGGGGTGGAGCTAGAACAGCTTGTTTCATACAGAGGAGTAGCACCAAGGCCCCATTTAAGAAAGAAAGAAGATTTTGTGAACTGTAACTCATGCAAGCTACTTGAGTCCATGAATAAAATATGGAGTTTGAATTGAATTCAGCATAATGAAAATTTATACCTTCAAAAGCACTATATTTTTATGATAAAATAAAGCACACAATTTAAGCCAAGTTATAAAGAATTAAACAAGTTTTATAATTAAACAGATCTATATTTATTTAGTGTTGCGCTTAAAGACTGTATATGAGCATGTCTTATAAATATTAACTATGATTTACTGGGTGCAACAATACGCATCCCGGCAATTATCCTCATCCAACGTGGATCAGCAGCCTGTGATGTGTGCTGGGACACTGCGGCACTCTGAAGGTAACACAGACCTTCAGAGACATACAGTAAACACAAATAGCTAAATTTATGAGATGAAAGCCTGCATGTTTCTTGGTAATTTAAAGTCTAAACCTCCCACAGGATCCAGACAATCCATTTGAGAGAGAAAGCGAGCCGCGCTGCAATTCAGCCGAGGCCCGCCAGTAATTTGACACTGCGAGGTTCATTTCACCTTCAGGATTAACATAATCTCCATTGAAGTGTAGCCTAAAAGCCTAAAAAAGACCGGCCATCAGCTGACTACGCCAGCGAAGGTCAACAGTGGAGGAAGCGTTTGTGGATGAAGCTGAAAGCTGTTCGGGATGCAGGGTGATGACACAATGCTGATTTTAAGTTTCATTAAATCCTCTGCGATAATATGAGCAAAACAGACGACAGATAAAGTCGGCGTGCTATAATTTGAGGTGTATTTTTAGCGTGAATGCATTATTAATCAGTATTGATTGCTGATTTTCACAGCGGAGGTCAGCAGAGATACTCGAGCTGTTTGCTGTCCTTTCGTTATGCACAATGGGTTGTTGATGTGAGAGATAAACGCTCCCTGCGACCTTAAAGACTCCTGTCAGGCGTCAGTTAAGGACGTTCTAATTCTCAATTTTCATTCAGGCTCGTACAGTCACCACTTTGAGCTGACGCTGGCAGGTCGCTGGGATGCTGTAACTCTGAGGCCAGGGCTAAAAACTTTCCTTCACTGTAACTTTACTCAGAAAACACCCAAATTAAAATGTGATGGAGCTCAGTAATCAAGAAGCACACGTTACTTCTTTTATTCTTGAGTAGCTTTGCACAAATAGTTATTTTTTACTCCTCATTTCATCCACTATAAGCTTTTTTTAACACCTCCTCTTTAAGCCATATTTAATCTGATTGGCTGGCCCTTAAAGGTTTGAACAGCAGGTGTGTGGTACTCCAGAGCCAAGTGTAGAAAAAACTGGCTGAAATTGAGTGTTTGGAGCAGCCCGAGCTTTCAGCTCGCAGGGTTAATTCTGCATCCATTGTTGTAAAAGTATAAATATGACAAAAAATAAGGAAAAGCATAACACATGGTTGTGTTATGAGGAGACATGTTTTATCCAAAACACAATGTTTTCCTGAACTTATAAAAGTAGTTTTTAGTGCCCAAAAGCAAATAGTAAATTAAACACAGCACTGACTCTCTCTAGCAGTGGTCTTATCTGCAGAAGGACTGTTGCCCGAGGATGAGAACACACTGGACAAGCCTTTGTTTTTGCACTTGATGGACTCAGTGTGAAAACTGTGGACATCTATTTACCATACCAGCGTAGCTAACAAGCACAAACACATTTACATGCTGCTGAAGAGAACTGCTTTGAATATGATAAAAATCTCCGTAATTATAGAGAACATGTGTTGAAACCACCAGTCAGAAACATGCATGTTTGGTTAGTTTGTGATTCTAAATTGGTTGTAGGTATGCAGTTTCGAAATGTATCTTCATGTATTTGACGTGTACCTGTCCAGGGTGTACTCCACCTCTCACTGTCTGTCATCTGGCTCTAGCTCTACAGTGACTGTGATTTGGATAAGCGGCGGGCACACGGGGTAGCAACTGGTCAGTAACTGCCTGGTAAACACTTGTCACTGGGAAAACCAATTTTACCCAGCGACACACATCCACTTGCCTACAAAACAAGAAATACAAAGAGGTACATGATGCTGCACTGAAAGGCTCCTACATGGTGCTCTGGCAGCAAGCACACTGCAACTTGTCTGCAAACACTTGCAGACTTCTCACTTAGCAGCAGTGAAACTGTGAAACCAGAAACATTTGCAGTCACTGTAAAAGTCACACCTTGTGAAACACGGTGGTTTCAGCAGTGAGGCACAGCTTTTACGTCAACTTTATCCATTTCTGGTTTGCATTGCTATTTTTTAAATTTCACCAGAGCTCATTGGCTAATTAGCAAGCGTTTTTATCTCCCATGCAAACCACAGGAAACGCAGCAATACAGTGACAACAAGCAACCTCTTGCAACTACTCACCAACCATTCAAGTACACAAGTCTCCTTATAGGTGTCCAGGCAGCGAGACAGGATGTGTAAAATGGATGGAAAACTTATAACTTAATAAAAGAGATGCCTTTAATTCATCTATTGTCAGGATTTCCAGCTTATAGACACAGCCAAGTCTCATAGCAAAACATGAAATAATAAAATAAATGATCTTGTTTGTTTATCTTCATGGTATTCCAGGATCTTCAGGATGGACCTGATGTATCCTCAACTTTAACCAAATCATTTATTAAATGGCAAGTAGCATATAATTAATTGAGTTATTAATGTATAAAAAAATGAAGTATAAAAATCTGTTACGTGTGAGATGCAAATCCACGTCTCTATGATTTCCTCCCTCGCCAAACTCCCCCAACCAGATGTGGACTTCTTTTTTACCATTTAAAAGTGGAAACTATGACGTTTGCGTACACAGACACGAATCAGGACACATGAGACGAGACAAGTGAAAAATTGTGTTAAAGGACAAAAACGTAAGGGTGGGAAATTTGCATTCACAAGCCAAATCCATGTCCCAAATAACAAATGAGTGGACTGGAGGTTGTGACTGCTGCACATTTTACTGAGAGGAGTGAATTTTGCCATGATATAAAGTGCTCTCTGTTTCTGGCCATGAGTGTTGCTCCTCTCCTAAATATAAAGGTCAGATCTTTTCATTTGCCTGAAAGCAAACACACTGAGCTGTAATGGCACCAGTTAGTTTCATCGTCCTGGAGGTCGTAGTAGATTTTGGGAAGATGTGCGTTTTGATGTGGCCGAACACTCATTTAATGATCACTGTTGCCCCAAAACTTTTCACTTTTTCCATCCATCATGAAATCATTCTAGCTGAAGATATAAAAGCGAGATCAGGATTATCCCAGTGTGAGAATTACAAATCCCGTGCTCATGCATATATCACGGGTTTAGTGTCTAATGATAATTTCAGCACATTCCAGGGAGTAAATGAAGCGCCTTCTTTTAACCACGAGCACATGTAAGATGTTATGAATGGGACTTGGATTTCTTACAGGAGCTTTTACAGCTGAGAGAACGAGGTGTTTTGTGGAGGCGTCGAAAAGCGTTGCCTGATATTTACGAGCGCTCGACGTGGCCGTGAATCAAAATAGTAACCAAAGAATGTGGAGATGCAGGCTAAAACAGCCTGTTACAAATTTGTTCCACTACATTTCATAGTTAGATTTACTGCCACCCCGATCTCTATCAGTTCTTCTGTTTCTGTGTGCTGCTGTTTAACATGTCCTGAGCTTCAGCCTCTCCTTGTATCAGAGGACACGACTGCAGAGACTCAAATTTGGGGATTATGCCTGACAGGAAAATGTCTCGGGGTTTGTAACTGTGACAAAGTTTAAGAGAGATCAGATCTGAAAAGATCAGCTTGCACCATCTGTGGTCGATAAGGTCCAGTGCAGCTACGGAGCCTTTGCTTAAGCTGCAGAGTTTACAGCTGTTTATTCAGGCTTGAGACTGAATCCACGCTCTGCCTGGGTTACAGCGAAAGAGACACAAGTTTGTAGTTTTTTCATTGTTAGTCTTGTTTTCTGTGCTTTACAAAAAAAAGAGTTAAATAAAGAAAAGTAGCAAAGGGTAGAAATGTGCTTAGTTTGAGCAGAAATTTTTCAAACTAAGCATGTGACTCGCAGCAAACCTAAACTCACCCTATCCACACTTAATATAAGGATCTCTATGGTTTGTTAAATTCACATTTACTGATATATAAATAACTCTTCAGACGCCTAGAAGCTCAGTTTCAGTGAGTTTTTTATACCCTGTTGTTTTGTATATTGTCAGTAAGAGCAGATATCACCAATATTATCATATCAGGCGCATAGGCGCAATCGTAGAAGCCCCACCTACCTGCGGGTCAGCCAATCAGAATAACATTTGCTTAAAAATGGAAAGAGTTTATTTCACACTGAAGAAGAGTTAGGCGGTTCCACCGTGGTCCAGTGTGATATAAACAAGGATTACTTTGAACTGTGAATCATGCAAAGCTGCTCTAGCAGAGTCCAAGCATGAAAACACAGACTGGCACCGTAAAAAGGTTTCCACCATCTGAAACATGAGGCTTTGTGGTTTCAGATGATCTGGAATCAGGGTTAATGCTACTTCAAAGATGGCAGCAGGTTTTTAGAAAATGTTTTTAAATGTCTGGAAAATGTTGTTAGAATTTACAGGGTGTTTTAGTACATAAATTAAAATAATTAACTACCCATTTGGTCAAAATGTGACTAAAATCATTCACAACCCCCCAAAATCTTTGAATTTCAGTTATTTAAATCTGGGTTCTTATTCTTAGCAGCAGTAGAATTTAGAAGACTGCTAAATCAAAATGTCATCACCTTTCAGTGTTTCACTTTGCACTCTTGGTTTTTGATCATTTTTCTTAAAGATTTTTATTGTATTTTTATTTTGTTCAAGGTGCTACTTTGTGTGATTCTAAAGAATAAGAATAATAATAAAAAGAATTCAATGCATGTAAGAAAATAAGTCATATTTTCCAACCACCAAAAGAAGAAACGAGGTCTGAGTGCGATCACAGTGAAGTATATCTTGGCATGGGAAGGAGCAGTAAGTGGTATTGGGGCAGTAATAAGTGGCTTTAGGTGAAGACGAGGGCAACGGTGAGTCTTGAGTGGGCACTTAAAAGCCTGAGTGGATGTTCTGCTGTCCTCAGATCCAGAGGGAGATTATTCCAGAGTTCAGGTCCACGAGTGCAAAAGTCAGCTTCCCTGTTAGTCTGAGTTACGGGTACAAAAAAAGATCTTGGCTACATTTCAACCGCAGATCAACACCAGTGCCAGAGACTAATCCAGGAAAAGATTTACAGACAAGAAAAAAGGGTCTTAAACTGGAAGTTACAACAGTGATGTTGATTCTTTTCTCTGCTCCAGTTACAGATAACACAGCGGGTCATGAACCGGACTCAAAAACCACAATATTAAGGCTGCTATGCAGCAAACTTGTCCTCATCCTGACCCATTTGGATGAGACGATCAGAACAAAACTGTATTCAGAGCAGATTACCCAGAGCAGGCAGCCGAATGTGTGTGTGTGTGTGCGTGTGGCTGATCAACGCCGACAAAAACAAAACCAAAAACACTACGCAGAAGTAATCGTGACATGTATTGTGACGCAGGGTTGAACATGTCCCTGCTCTGAATAGCAGCACTTCTATGAATCCAGGGCTGAGGTACCCGACTGGATTTCCAAAATTAGATGGTGACAAATCGCAGAGTTAAGTTGCTGAGCCAGACAGAAGGAGCGGATATGTATGGTTCCTTTCACTGCATCATTTTTATTCATCAAACTGATTATATTAGGCCAGATGAATAAATCGCTGGCAGAAGTCTTAACCCTTTCATTCTCAGTGGCCATTGTAGAGAGTACCTATTCTCTTATATACTGTTATAATTGTGGAAGTTTGTATTAAACAGTTAGAAATAATGTCAGAGTATGTAAAAATAGTGAGCCAAACATTCAGGTTTCAAACTGCTTTTCTGCTTGTGGCTCTGTGTGATGTCAGTGAGAGTGGATAGATCATGCAAAGCTACTCTGTGAGAAAACATGCAGCTAGGAATTAGCATAATGTGTGCACTTTAAAGACTAATTTTAGATTTTTTACACACACGCACACAAAGAAAGGCTGCAGGAGCTCGTGCCAGCAGTCATGATGTATGCTTTTTTATCCAGCTGGTCATTTTTCTGAGTCCCTACAACGCAAACGCTTAGTTGCAGTCATCCATGGAGCCACAATTAACAAATTAAAGGGAATTCAGCCAAAAATCGTACCAAAGGAGTTGTACCAGCTTGTGTGCAGACACACAACAAAGCAGAAATTACTGTGATGAGTTCCTGTTGGCCTTTAAAGGAATGAAAATTTTAACTGTAAACATGAAAAAATGAGATGTGAGACCAAGACTGGATACAGGAGATTCAGCATAGCCCACAGACACAGCCTTTGTTAATTTATCACTTAATTAATCCATATATATAGATATTTGTGTTTGCTTTTGTCAGTAGCTTAAAAAGACTAGATCTACATTTTTATACAAACTTGAGTTGTACAAAAATGACCTGCTAAAGTTCAAACCCAGCATCAGAATGAGAAAGAAAGGAGATTTCAGTAACTTGGAGTGGCTGTGGGTTTGAATATTTCAGAAACTGCTGATCGGCAGCACACAGCCATCTCCAGGGTTTACAGAGAAAAGGAGAAAACATCCACTGAGCAGCAGTTCTCTGGGTGAAAATGTCAGAGGTCAGAGGAGAATGGCCAGCCGGCTTCGAGCTGATAGGAAGGCAAGAGTAAGTCACATATCCACTTGTTACAGCCACAGTATGCAGAAGAGCATCATGTTAAACCCTACAGCAGCAGAAGACCACACTGGTTACCACTCATGTCAGCTAAAAACAAGAAACTGAGGGTACAGTTCACACAGGCTAACAAAAAACTAGATAAGGGATGACTGGAAAATGTAGGCTGGCGTGATGGTGGCATAAACAACATCAAAGCATAGATCCTTAATGATTCAGGCTGCTGGCTGGTGTAATGATGTGGGGACAATTTGAGTCTCTGAGCATCATTTAAACGCTGCAGCCTACCTGAGTATTGTTGCTGACCATGTCCATGCCCTTTATGACCACAGTATACCCATCTAATGATGGCTGCTTCCAGCAGGATGTCACAAAGCAGAGATATTCTCAAAGCAAGTTCGTTGTACTGAAATGGCCTCCGCAGTCACAGATCTCAATCCAGCAGAGCGCCTTTGGGATGTGGTGGAACGGAGCTTTGCCTGATGGATGTGCAGCCAACAAATCTGCAGTAACTGTGTGATGCTATCATGTCAATATGGACCGAAATCTCTGAAGAATATTTCCAACACATGTGCCACAAAGAACCGAGGCGGTTCAGTTACTAGTGTGCTTGTACCTGAAGCAGTGGCTGGTGGATGTATTTGTCATCTGGGGCATGGCTGGATATTTAGAAATTTACCACAGCCAACTGTTTTGGATGAACAGTGAAATAATGAGAACGACGGCTGTTTTGTAACAGGTTTTTTTCTCATCATCTTTGTGCAGGTCACACTGTGATCTGGAAAGATTTTTATAGGTCCATCTTATATAAAACTCTTTTTTTTCACCCTTTTTCCTCTGTCTGTATTTACCATGTGCTGCTGATCAGATGGCATCATGGTCCATTTCCTACAGCCTACATGACATTTGAGCTGCATCCAGATGATGCCGCGTAACCTGTAAACATATACATGTTATGTTCTGTCCCAGGTTGACGTGTTTGGCCTGATTGCAGAGGTGACTGATGCACTGCATCTGCACTATATCGAGACCCGTTTGCCTTAAGGCGCTCGTGTCACTTTATTACACGTCACGCCGTTCAAGATGGCTCTAATAAAATCTTGGTCTCCATCTTTGTCAGACACCACAAAATTAATTCAAGCCTGTGAGGTTGTGAAAAGTGGAGCCAAACATGACGAGTTTTTATCATGTTTTGAAATCTGATGCTTGAAATTGCCTCCATCATATACAGCTGAGGTCAGAAGTTTACATATACTCACTTTGGGCGTGAATGTCATGCTAATTTCTTTGAGCTGTTGTTTTTGACTGTGTCTGCAGTAATGACTGTACCGCAGATAAAGGTTTTTAACAATCTTTTATTAGTCACTGACTCAGGAGACTCAGCTGTGCCTTTGCGTTTGTACCTGACAGCTGCCTTTGATACTGCTGACCACAACATCTTGATCTCGCAACTGGAGCATTGCAGGACCAAGGCCATTAGAGTGGTTCAGGTCCCATCTGACAGGACTTTCTCTGTGAGCTTTGGAGATTTTATCTCTTCCTTAGCTCCCCTTTCTTGTGGTGTTCCCCAGGGATCTATACTGGGACTAATTTGATTCTCTATTTATATGTTACCTCTAGGTCTAATTTTTAGAAAATATAACATTTCTATCCATTCATACACCGATGACACTCAGCTCTATCTTCAACTGAAGAGACGCTGTTCTGCTACCTTACTTCAGTGTCTTGGTGAAGTTAAATCCTTGATGGCCTCTAACTTCCTTAACTTTAATGAAAACAAAACTTAAGTGATAATTTTTGGACCAAATGGCAATCCCAGCACTTCTCATTTTAACCTGCACAGTCTTGAGCCTTTTATTAAGTCGCACACCAAAAATTTGGGGGTGATATTTGACAGCAATTTCAAACTGAGGCTTTTATCTAAGATGAAATCATTTTTATCTTTCAAAAACTTTGAACAGGCCATCCATGCGTTTATTGCATCCCAGCCGGACTATTGTAACTCTTTATATGTTGGACCTGCGTTGCAAGACTGCAGCTGGTCTGTAAGCTGCAGCTCGTCTTCTGACACAAACTAAAAGACGTGAACATGCTTGCATGCATGCTTGCCTCTCTTCACTGGCTCCCTGTTCACTTCAGAGTTGATTTTAAAATTTTATTGTTGACTTTCAATGCCCTGAATGGACAGTCTCCCGGGTATTTGTCTGACCTCTTGGATCCTTGTCCAAGGAACTCAGTGAAGATCTAAGAAGGAGAAAAGATTTGCAAAAGTTACGAAGGTCTCTTGAAGCCATTTCTAGACAACCTTGGATTCCAAGATCATCAGATCAAATAATTGTAAACAGTCACCTTTAACTGTTTAGGATTTGTGGGAATAACCCAAGAACCACCAAGGCTCAAGCCTACAATGAACTGGAAACTGACGGAGAATGGGTGTATAGTGCAAGCACAAAGCAGGTCATAATATTTGTAAGATAATCCGTTAAATAATGCTCCCCAAAGGTGTAACACCACAGACGGGCCCAGGTGTACCAGCGTAGCTGCCCGTGTTGTCACCTGTCATACACCTGTCTAATTCTGCCATAAAACTGGACATTTAACATGAGAGCCTGTAGGTGTGAATCAATTTTGGAGGCAGCCTCAAGTGGCCATTAGAGGAACTGCAGATTCACACAGTAGTCCATGGTTTTACAACACATTCTCATCCCAACACGTAACATATCGACGCTATATGACAAATCGTCGGCATGTTACGGATTGGGAATGATATCTCTGGGTTTGAGGAATGAATTTCAGTAAATCCAAATCTTCTTTTGTCCTCAACCCCAACTGTTTACCTGCATGCAACAAATTCCTGCTTAAACATCACTGTTCAATAAATCATGGGCTTTGAATTAAAACCAGAAAACTCTTAGTATTTAAAAACCTTGTCTCTTTTCTACAGATGCTGCATGTTCAAATGCAGATATGTGTCAATGGAGCTTATAGCAGGTCCAACCAAGATTATTATAACTAAAACAAGGACTACACTTAAATATGATAACTTATCTAAATAACATTTTCTACTTGTACTACACTAAAATAAGGCAAATCTGGCATTAATGTGCACAGAAAACAACAGATGTGAGATCGGTGTTATGAAAAATTATCTTTGTGTAATATGCATGTCCTCTTTCATGTAGCCTGAGAGCTTCACAAACAGGTACAAACCACAGACAGATGTCACCAGCTGGTTTATGCAGTCTCGTTATGAAGCCTCGAGCTGAGTGTGAAACACACACGTACGCTGTGTAATTCCCATTTCTGACTGAATCACTGAATTTTTACCCAAATTTCCATATCTGACTTTTTTCCCAGAGTATGATCCAAAGTGAGTTACTGAGCCGAGGTCAAGTCGAAGGGCCGCTTTTCTCACTCACTTTTACAGCCCTGGAAGTCTTTTGCAACCACAGAATGCAGCTTTTCAACACTTCCTTATCTTTCAAACTATCTGTGGGACAAAAACCGAACAATAAATCATGTTTCACACTGATGACTGCTTTATGCATTTTCTATGAATAAAAAAATATATAATTTAGTGTCTATCTCACCACATAACTGTCTGGACTACTATAACATTTCAACACACTTAACCCCATCTCGTTTAGTGTGACCTGTTGAAATAATCTAGCCTCATTTCTACGTGGAAGAAGAAGATGAAAAGATGAAAAATTAAATGTAATGAGTAGGAGTGGATGGGGGGGGGGGTCACGTCTGAAGATCAAACAGAGCTGAATGCACTTTGGTTAACCTTCCTGCTGAGACTCGGCAGCTATCTGGAGTGATCAACACGTTCTAATCATTACAAGCCCTTCGCTATCTCTGATGCTCTCTCAGACGATTACAGCATGTTGTCAAACATATGCACGGAGGGGATGGCAGACGTCCGGCGGGGGTGTTGTCCAGCCCGCTCAGCCGCTGAGTTGTGACAGGTGCCGGTGGCGCTGCGTGCCCTCCTCTCGGCTCGGAATAACTATCTTTGTTGTAGCTCGTCTTGCCCCACCCGGAAAGCCCTTCAACATTTGTAGCCGAGCTTGACTTTCCCTTAATGGTCCCCAGAGGGAGGCCGGTGGATTTTAATATGTATGTGGGGAGCAGCTTGTGTTGCTTTATGTGGATGCTCATTTCGCTGTCTTGCTATAAGATGTCGGGTCTTGTGTCAGTTATGAAAAATGAAGAGGAAAAGGGAGGCGGAGGCATAGGAGGAGGAGGAGATGTTATTTAGAGCAGCGCTGGCAGTCGGTGCCAGTCGGGTGGCAAAGCCCTCTGCCCCGACTCATCCTCCTGCTCACTCACAAGAAATGCATCTTTTTGTTGAATGGGCTCGAGCTGGGCGGGGCGTTCATTAAATTTTAATTCATGAATGCATACGTGTGTGTGGACGGGGGTGACATCAAAGATAGAGAAGACAAAAGGGACGTGATGTGCATACATGTTTTCTTTACTCTCACGTGGTCCTACACGCACTAAGACATGGAAAGTAAATTATTCTTCTCTCTGCAGAGCTTGTTTCAAAGCAGCCTGTGCAGTCCTCTGAAAACCCTCGAGGTGATTCGTTCCTCTGAGCCAGAATACACAGCCAGCGTGAAAACTGGCATCGCTTCCCTTCAATAACAGACAATCTGTAATTTTCCATTTTGGCCGATTCGAATGTGTTTTATTTATGATAAAAACGAGGTGGCGGCAGACTTTTTCCAGCGTGTTTTCAGGTACAGCTGCTCACCTGAATACTGTGTGGATTATTTCAGAGTAGGCGTGTTGGGAGATTGTGGAAAGTTTAATCGATGTAGCTGCTGTGTGTTTGTTTCAGAAACGGTCTCACTTCTGGATTTATGAGTTGTTTGGGGAGAGATTTGTTTTGGTGGAGAGACTCAGGATTAGTTCCTCTTTTACTAGAGGAGGAGGGTGTGTTATGATCCATTTAAAAGTACAAAAACCTCACTGTAAAAACGCTCTGCCTGAAGTGAAAGCTTGGCAAACCTTATATAAGTATGGAAATAGGTTTGTGTGTTATTACTGTGTGACATATGCAATAACGTGTAAGCAGGCATAGCTTTTAGCTGTTTTCTAAGCAGAAAAATCACTTTTGGTTATGAATTCATCTTCGTCTTGTGACTTTTTTCGTTGTAACAATTCGATCCTTAAAATGATGTAAGTGAAAGAACATTTAAGTAAAGCAGGAATATATTTTTTTAAATAAATCTAAATATTTATGGTGATTCATTTTCTGCAGTACTGTGAGGAAGTTTATGAATAACAAGCTTGTTACGCACTCTTGTACTGTGTGTGCAAACTGGGAATATATGAGTAAATATAACTAGTGACTAAACACGGTCACATCCTCCACCTTTTATTCCAACACATGGTTGTGCATGAGAGGTTGTAATTATGATGCATAGTTTGCAGATGGCTTTTATCACCTAAGTCTCTATTTTTGTTTTGGGATCCTACCTGTACCTTTCAGCATACGGGTTGCCTGCTGAGCTATTCTCACACCCAAAAGTATCATTCCTTTATTTAATGTAACAATGATACATTGACAGACAGTTGTCCTGTCAGGGTGTCACATGAGAGAGAAACATGAAGGTGCAACTCCCCACTCCAGCCACTCCCAAGAAAGGCCAGGAAAAGGCAACTGAATGTGCTAAGCAGCAATTTATTTGACTTCGGACGTGAGCTGTGCCCAAAACAACAAACAAAAAGGTTTCTAATGTTCCCTAAGCTTCCCTAATAAAACAAAAGCAAACAAAAGACAATTTTCTAACCTATGCTTCTATCCAAAAACATGAGAAAAAGCGTCAACAAAAAAGGGCTTCTCACTACTTTATCTGCTGCAGTGCTCAATATATACAAGTGAATACTAAAATTACAATCAATGTTTAAACAACTATTTACAAAGGCGCTCTTAACTCACACAGTAACTGACGGCTCACACATTCCAAAACACTACAGCTCAGGTTTTACACACAAAAAGCTCAAAACTGCAGACAATCAGCTGGCACTTTGTTGGTGGAGGAGTCGAGAGGGCGAGGTGGCCGTTTGCTGGAGGTTAAGTACTGGGGATGATCAAACAAATATCCAATCCCAGGACAGGAACAAACTCCACCGCCATCCTCTGGTGGAAGGAGTCACACATAAATCGCAAACATTGAATCATAACAGTTTGTACTGCAGTAAAAATGAGTGCAGAGTGCAGGCTTTTATTATTTGCCCTGATGATGCCCATTTAGTGATACTTGACATAATTTTGTCAAGTATTACTTTTATTTATTTTTATGCATGTGAATATATGTTTAAATAATAAATTTCAGTTGAATAAAGCATTTAATTTTTTTGTTTTCCAAGAAATACATGCTTGTTTAGGAATATTGTACATGTATTCAAATTATTAGATATTTAAAGGGTTATAAACTGTTACAGTAAAGTACTTAAAAAATTCTAGGATATTTTATTTATATAGCTCTAAATGACAGTCACCTCAAGGTGCTACAATAATAGAGTGATATTTAGATTCCATGTAAATCTTTCCCTATATCCCTATGTGTTGTCAATCTAATGGCAGCAGGAAATAGTTCTATATCACATTATTACAATTCTTCAGTAATTTTAAAAATTACCCTCTGTGTAATTTGTTTTCTGAAGAAAACCTAAATATGAACATAACAGCTGAGCGAAGCCCACTCCGCAGTGGGGTGCCACAGGGTTCTATACTCGGCCCCTTTCTGTTTTTAAACAAAACTAAAGCACCATCATTCTCCCTGTTCAACAACACATACACAGGCTTTGACTCTTTTTCAGTCTGACCTCTAATTATCTCTTCGTAATCACAGACTTGTTTTAAAGGCAGACAAGACCAAGTACACGGTGGCAGCGACAGCTCCCCCATTAAAGCCACGGTATCTCCACAATACTGAGTCATATGAAGCAAACTGTTATTTGTGATTCATATTCAACATTAGGCTGAAAAACAAAAGTTTTAAAAGTCTTGCACATAATCAAAGTCTGTTTGTTCTTTTTCAAGTATAAAACCTTTCTGCTGCACGTCACAGCACTTTCCGCTTTAACACTAACAGCTTGACAAAAAGATCTTAAGCTATTCATTTCTAAAGTTTTAGCTTTCAGTTTCCAATCTGCCTCATATCAAGTGTCTGCTTAACCTTGGATGCTGCTTATGTACGTAAAAACCTTGGCAGAGCTGTTCTTCAGATTCCCTGCAAAGTAGAGTCCTTCACATCTTGTTTTTCCCTTTTTTATTTGATGTTTTCTATGCCACTCTTAACTGTTTTTATTATTATGACCTCGCATTAATGGTGTTTGATGATGGTTTCTTTGTCTAATTATTATGCTTTCGTCTTCTCTGCACTCTCTTGAAAATGTGATCTCAGACTACCTGATTAAACAAAGATTTAATATGAATAATAACATGGTAATATCTCACCGCAGCCGCGGAGGCTCTGAGCTGCGTGCACACCAGCATGGGCATCGTGTTACTTCTGAGATTTTTGCAGTTTGTTTTGCTCTACAGCAGCACAGAAAACACAGTAGTTTGCTCTCAATTAATGCAAATAATATGTTCTTTTCTACCCTGCTGATGCTCGCTTTAATTAGACCCCTTCTCCAAATGCACAGAGGAGGAAGATGCTTCTTAGCTGCAGCCATTGATCTGCTAAGCCAGTGTGACTAAATTTGGGTCAGCATATTTGCCTGTGTAGGGGTGTGCAATTACACCAACATTTCTGCTCTGTTATGCGTTTTCACCCGCAGAGAGGGCACGCTCTGGGTGTTTGTTACCGAGCTGCGCGTTTGTTTGGCCTGCGGTGTATGGAAATACGATGAAAAGAGGATCATTTGGCCCCCGGGCTTGGAGGGATACCTAAAGCTCCTGTTTCCACTGGGAGGATTTAGCACCTGGCTCAACCCAAATCGCTGTTTTTAACTCCTATTCACAAACAACAATATGAGGTCACTGAGAAAAGACAGAGCTGATATACACGATGCACTTTACATCTCTTCAAGCACTCAAATCGACTGTGAGCTTTCTAAGATGCTCCAGAGACAGACCTGTCCGCTGTTATTAAAACTGCTGGCAAATCTCCAGTTTGGCTGAGGCCTCTGTGTGAAGTCAGCAGTTATTTTGGGGACCTTGAGCTCGTGACCCGTGCGAAAGGCATTTTACGATGCTGTCGATGGCTCCCAACCCTTTGAAGACTGCAGGAGAATGTTAATAAAGTGGTGCTGCAGCAGTCTCAGTAATGTGACCGGCGTAAAAGAAATGAAAGGAACAACGAGGGTCTCATATTATCTTTTGTTTTTCACTAGTTTTTGTTTTTTAATTTTATTTTTAATTGAGTTTGAAGGGAGCAATTCAGTTTAGTTTTTATTAAATTTACTGTTTTTGTTTTTATTTGGGTTTTATTATAATGTGGGGGTGTTTATCAGAGGCAATATTTAAGGAGTTGTAAGTGTGGGTTAAAGCAGGATTTGGCAGGTGAAGGAATCCCACGATCCAGTGTAGCAGTACGGAGGGAACAATGAGACTAACTACCAGATTGATTTTTTTCCTCTTTTTGACAGGCTCTGATCAGCTGACCTGACATTTACTGCTCTTTCTGGATTTAGCTAACTGCATCCTACAATATAGAAGCTGATGCTACGTGATCTGCCGTGGCTGCTTTCCAACCCGTGGCCAGTACAAAGCTAGCATAAAGGTGAAATTTGGCAAGTGAAGCTAAAGAGCATCATCTGCTTAAATTCAATCCCTTGAACTAACGTAACAGTGAACACGGATACCACATGCTGCCCATCACAAGGCTATGCTCCATTAATGTAAACTACCAAGCTCTGCGATTCGTATATATATACCAGTCTCTATGTTTTTATGTTTATGCCATCACTAAAGTTTGATATTTTAACCTGGCAACCTATATGGACTGGCTGACTTTGGGACTCAGCTTCAAGTGGCCACTAGAGGAACTGCATTTTATTTTCACTTCAGCATTAGATTTCATTTTCTCCTGTCTCATTCTTTCTGTTAAAAGGGAGTTTTTCCTTCCCTTTCTTGCTCATTTTGGTTTGCCTGATTTTGTTGGGGTTTCTCTCTTATTGTAGGGTCTTTACCTTAAAATATAAAACGCCTTGAGGCAACTAATGTTGTGTAATTTGGTGCCATATGAATAAAAATGCATTTAGTTGAATTTTACAGACCTGATAGGCGCCACTTTGTAACATTCAAGTCATGAAACTGTACCTCTGAACCATTTTTTTTACTGTTGATGTCTTTTGGAGCACTGAATTTGATCGTCCAAGATGGCTGCACTCTGCTAAGTGAAATTCTGCTACTTAAGCACTTAATGCAAGGTATCTGTGTCTTGCCTATACAAGCAGATGTTACATGAGCTCTCATGGCTGCTGTCCAATGCTGAACCAGTTGAAAGCTAAAAAAGTGACACATAAAGAGCATCATCTGCTTTGCTGCCCTTGAACCGACCTTCAGCAAGCAGCCTGCCCAGCCAACATAGTGCATTGCTGTAAACATTACCATAATACCGATTTTGTAATATAGCTGTTGGATTTATTACAGTGTTTATGAAATGTCACTGGCTGAGTCGTCCTTACCTTTGAACACGATCTCTTCTCTGCCTCTCCTGTCACATTTCTCCATGTCTGAGAGTGAAGTGAAGTTCACACATTTACATTTTTTTCTCCCTGGAAAATAAATCAACTTTACAGATCCTGTGCCAAAATGGCAACGAGCCAGGTTCTGTGTTTGGTGGTTTCTGTTGAGCTGTTAGAAACGTTGCATTTGAAAATTACCTGCTACCTTCTGTAGCACCGAGACCCTCAAACTTTAGAAGAAGGCTGCTGCCTTACTTCCCAAGAAGCTAATACTTTCTACTTAATAGCAAAGGTTATAACTTTTACTTTAGTTTATAAAGCAGTAATTGCAAAAGCTATTTTGCAAAACCCTTATTTAACCCAAAAAACCTTTAACCTCCTCTCCAGCATCATTTTTTTGTCCTTCTCTTGGCCACATGTTTTAAAAAAAACATCCGTCTTTAAGCCCCAGTTATAAGTTTTACGGTGCAAAGAAGACAACCTCATCATGTATCAGGGTCTCCTCACACACTCACAGTGTTGAACACATTGACAACGACTGCATTTTAAAAGCACAAACTACTGTTTCAGTTATTTTCAGTCATTTTTTCTTGTTTTAGTCTAGTTTGGGTTTGCATCTTAATCTCAAATGAAAGCCCTGACTGCACAGTATGTGTGTGGCAGACTGCAAATTTAATGAAGTGAGAAAAAGATCTATCCAAGAAACCACAAGAACTGGGCTCCGTCTTGACGTTGCCACACAAGCACATTTTCTTCGTGGAAACAATCCCTGTGTTGTAACAGTAGTTTAAAATTTTGGGAAATCCACTCATTCGCGTTCTGAAGAATTAGATGAAAGCTCAGTATGAATCTCACCTCTGTTTGTTGAGCACAAGGCTGAAATCAGGGTATAATTAGCCCCGGCTTAGCACAGAGACCGTAAACAGGAGGAAACAGCCAGCCTCAATCTGTCAAAGTGAAAAAATACACCAATAAAGCTCGAGCCAATTCCTTCCTGTTGGGCTAATATGGATTTTGGGTTGCGGAATTCTGCTGTCAGTTTACCGGAAGCTTGTCCATTTTAAAGTGAATCCACAATTAGGAAATAGCTAATGACTTACAGGAGTCACCTGACGTAAAGCATCGCTCAGGCTTCAGCGCTTGAAGCGATGAGGAAACTTTTACTGTTTCAGCTTTGACTTGTAATTTAAAATTCTGCAGCGTTTCGTGAACCCAGCAAATATTTTTATCTCTCTCTGTGCTGTTTTCACAAGCATTTAAGAAAATCGCATGGCTCAGGTTTTGATTTTTGTCTCTGATACCAAACACAAATTCTCATTTTGCCTTAAAGCTGAAGTAAGGCCAAATAAAACAAGCTGAAATGTGTTAATTAGTGAGCTTTAGAGGTTCTGGCATGTGTGTTTTCTCACTGCGGTCACAGCCCGGTTAGCAGCTTTGAGGAGTGAAACATTTTCCTCTCACATATCTGAGCCCATAAGGAAACAGGCTTAGTGCGTCTGCTGGAAACAACCAACAACAATACTCCTGCCTCTGTGTAGCGTGGGCGTTAAATCCTCCTTCATTTGCTTCAGCTTTTGAACTTGCTCATGCACACTGACAGCAAACTATGTCAGAAATAATGACACAGACGCATAGAAATACTTCTTCTTTGTCATAAAATAGTAGTGTGTGTGTGTGTGTGTGTGTGTGTATATATGTGGTCTATTTTTATGGTAGTTTAGCAGTATATCAGATACATCACCAGTAATCCCTCTGTGATGTAGTGCCTGACATGCTCTGTGTGTTTCAATAAGCCTTTTAAATTAAACATTAAAGCGGGAATGATCAATAAGTGACAATGTGCAAACAACTTGCAAATAATGAGCACATAATGAGCCAGTGGCACGTGCACATTTGTTAACATGCAGCCTCAGTGTGAGACCGCGAGGAGACACAAATCTATGAGAGGGTTTTGTCAGGAAAGGGCAATCAATGCAAATATTATGAATGGGGGAGCAGCTGCACAGAAGATATCTATATACATGTATTGAACTTCATGCACTTCAAAATCCAAAAGAAAGTCTGCAAACATAATTTGTTTGTACAGGTTAAAAAAAAGGTCAGCATGATGTCATCAGGGGTGAAGTAAACAGTCTTGTGATTCTGCTGTGCTGCTGTTTATTTCACAAGAATCCAAATTTGGGCCTTTTTTTATTTTTAATATTCGTAAACCAAAAACATTCCAGGTTGCGAGGCATTAACTTTCTCCTCCTGCTCGAGTGGCACGTGTCAGAGAAACATTCAAAAACAAATCAAAGAGTTTATTCATCCAGTGTGACGGGGAAATATTTGCCAGTTGTGTATTTCAGCCTCACACTTGCACACTGCTGAAACAACACAAATTTTCCTATAAACGTACCAGATAATAACAGTGCCGGGCATTAAATCCACCTTAATGTGCCTCCGCCGTAAAGCTCCCCTCACCTCTTCTCATGCAACTTGTCGAGCGATGCCAAAAAATGATCCCGAGCTACTTAATTCCCTTATTACATAAGAAATGCCTCCCGTGTTACTGAGGTTTAACAGTCATAAATCACTCTGTGGTCCAGTGCCAGAAAGAATTCATTTCAAGGTCATGCTGCTTAATTTGAAAGCTCCACCATTTCTACCTTTAATCTCTTGGCTCTGCATGAAGGTGATGTCTCAGTGTGGTCGGTTTTTCTTTCTGCTTTTACACACTTGCTTTGTAAATCTTTGTTTTTGTTAATGTGCATTGTTTTTTTCATAAAGTGACTTTATTGCTTTGACTTTAATAAATTCAGATTATGTGTGACCAAGTACCCCGGAGGAAAGTTGTGCACTCATGCAGTGCCATGTAAAGAAGCTTTGTTATAAAAGAAAATGTGTCTTTAATGAGAAGATTTTGTTTGGCTGTGCAGTGAAAACATGCACAAAAAAAAGGCAAAAAACTGATTTTTACAGGAATAAAATCACTGATAACCTGTTGTTTATGTGTCCACATCTCAATAAAGGCTTACTTAAAAATATAAAAACTATGAATTATGTGCATGGTCAGTCCATTAGGCAACTTCGTTGGTCTTAACTTTTGACATTGACGTGATCGTCCACAGACAGATTTTAAAGCTCTCTAGGATATTGCATTTGGGGTTTAGGGAATATCACAAGCTAGGTAATCTTGATTGGGGATGACAGTCCCTTTACACTGTCAACATCCTATTTTTAACCAGCTCATTGCACATTATTGCCCTCAGGCAACCCAATCCGATTTTATCTCTTCCCCTCCCCGGACATTTATGATTATTAAAACATGCATTTAGGATTATCAGCCTCCATCTCAGGTGTCCGCATACACACTGACGGGAACGCGTTTGATGTTTGTTCTTTCTGTTTGCCTTCATCTTTCATCTTTTTAGCTTTTCTCGAGGACGGAGCTGATAGAGGGGGTGAAAAATAAAGCTTATGCTTATGTGCTTAAGACTGCAGTTCCTCTAATGGCCACTTGAGGCTGGCTGTGAAAGCAGGTTAGTAACTTAAAGTTATGTTGTGGGTCGAAATGAGAGGTGTGCCTACCTGTAGTTTTCTTCATCTCTGCTCTGCTAAAAGTGGAATTTAGTAGGTTTTTAAACCTAAAATCTGTAGCAGAGCAAAGGAAAATGAATGAGCTCAAATAACTAAATATTAAATAAATACAACGTGATTTGTTTCATAAGTTCCAGTAAGAAAGATTAAAGAAGATGTACTTTATCACAAAAGGTCTTCTGTAGCTTCAATTAAATAGGATATTTCAATAAAATATAATATATGACAGCACAGAATATCTGAATAAGATAAAAAAAATAAACTTGGCCAGCTGTATCCTGCTGTGTATAAGCAGATATTATATGATCATGGCTGCTTTTCAGCCTAAAGAGAGAATAAAGGTGGAATTTGGCATGTGAAGCTAAAAAGCATCATCAGTTTAAATTCAATCCTTTAAACTAACCTAACAGTGTGCATGGATGCATGTTGCTCTGCACCAGTCTAACATAACTGACCACTCATAACACTTCAAACGAACGCACTCTGTAATCTGCAGAGGTGTTAATGGAGCTGAAGGCTTGACGGGTCACCCTGCTAACTTTAAACCTGAACAAAATCCGTGCAGGCGAGTTGTACAAGAATCGCCTGGTGTGCAGATGTTACGAGGGGCCTGTGTATTTACAGGGGTCCTGACCTCTGTAAACACTGTCTTGATGCCTTCATAGGCTCAGTCACTAGTTTCAGGTCATATTGAATAAGTCATGAAGTCCATTTGGGAACTTATCATCATTATTAGTCTGAAACGAAGGAGACCTCCATCTCCAATGAGCGTGCAGCATCCAATAAGTGCTTGCCTCTGGGCTTTGTAACGGGAGCTCACCAACCAAAGAATGATGTCACGGGGGCTACGTCCATCTTTTATGCCATTAATGATTTCCGTTAATGTCTGCCTTTGGCCGCTGCGTTCTGGTCAAATGGCAGCAGCTGTACCCGACCGGTGTCTACTAGACCTCCTTCACCTTTGGTCACACGGCTGGATCTCTGCACTGTGTTTTTAGCATCGGTGCCTTTTCAAGTATTTTAAATTGAATTATCTGACAAATAGTATGTCTTAGATATTGTTCTGAGTTCTTTTGTGACCTCGCAGGTGAGTCGTCGATGGACTCCTGGAGTGATTTAGTAGTCTGGCCACTCCTGGGAATATTCATCGCTGTTCCAGGTTTTCTCTGTTTGTGGATAATGGCTCTCACCGTGGAGTCTCAAAGCCTTAGAGATGGCTTTGCAACTCTTTCCAGACTGACAGATGTCAGTGTCTTTGTTTCTTAGCTGTTCTTTTATATTGTGGCCTGATGTGCTGCTTTTTGAGAACTTTTCACTTTGTCAGCGAGGTTCAATTTAAGCGATTTCTTGATTCAACAGGTGTAGCAGTTATCAAGTCTGCATGTAACTAAAATTAAACTCAACTTTGCAAAACATTAATCACAGTTAATTTCATGATAACATGGTGGCAATTAGTTTTTCACATAAGGCTAGGTAATAAAAGTGCCTTAATGAATGAAATCATCATTTAAACTTGGGTTATCTTTGTCTGATATTTAGATTTGTGTGATGATCTGAAAAGTGTGACAAATATGCAAAAAACTAAGAAATCAGGAAAGAGGCGAGTGCTTTTTCACTGTAGTGTAGGTGTAATGTGTGATCTTGGTGGAAAGACTTAGAGGAAAGCAGAAAAGTTCCATTGTTTATGGATGTTGACAGCTTTCTGACATTCAGTCTGAACAACAAAAAGTCGACTGTCACTGAAAAAGGTGTCCAATGACCTGTGGAAGCGACCCGCTCCGAGATCGGGGTCAGACCTGTCCATAAAAGTCTGGAAAATGTTTTGAAATGGGAGAAGTGACACGTGCATACGTGACTTCACTGCCAATTATCGCCCGACGGAAAGTCTGACCTGAAGATCGAGCTCTGGCCCCTGTCTCGTAATCGTCACAGCGCGCTAACATGATTACGTGGCAGGCAGCATATCTAACTTCATTTCAACCACGATAATCATCAAATTAACTGAACCACCAGCGTACATTTCAACATTTGATTCACACACTCGCCGCAAGCTCCTGCAGCTCACCTGCAGGTAGCCTCGCATGTCAAACACACACTCTAGAAAGAGTTTCCCTTCAACTTGAAATGGCCTCGTTTGAGGTCTTTCAGTTCCACGATGTCCCACTTGACGGATTTAATTTCCGTCATCTTTAGAGATAATAAATATGAAATGACAAATGTGAAATTTGTTCCAGATTTACCGTGTCCTGTGCTATGACACGGCGGGCCTGAGTGGAAAAATGTAATTTTACTCATCATTTGTCAGTGCCTCCATATCAACACATCCTCCAAACACACACACACACACACACACACACACCATTCACTTTGTATTATCCAGCAATGTGAAGAAATCGTTATTTGAGACTTGCTTTTGATTTTTACCCTCAAGTGACCAAGACTGAGTGACACTCTTTGTGTTTCTCATTCCTAGATTGGTTCCTTCATCTGTGACAGATACTCTAAATTAAGCTAATGCACTTATTTTGTGCTTTTTCTTTTGTCAGTCTGCCCCAGGGCAGCTGTGGCTACAACAGTAGCTGCCTCCACCAGTGTATGAATGTGAGCGTGAATGAATAATGGCATTGTAAAGCGCTTTGGGTGCCTTGAAAAGCGCTTTATAAATCCAATCCATTATTATTATTATTATTATTATTTTCTGTTTTACTTCCATCCATCCAGTTACATCCACTTCAGGATTGTGGGGGTCTGGGGCCTTACCCCAGCAGTCATAGAGCAAGACGGGGGCGGGGTTACACCCTGGTCAGGTCACCTGTTTATTGGGGTAGACCACACAGACTGCACACTGGGGGATTCAAACCTAGCATCATCTTGCTGTGAGGCAGCAGTGCTACCCACCATGCTGCCCTTGTTTTCCCCTTTGTTTGTGTCCCTGAACATTTTCATTTATCTCATACTGACTTGTGTCTGTGCAAAATCAACACCTATTCTCAGCTGCTTTTGAATAAATCACCAAATCCACACTTTTAAGCTTAAATTTCAAAACTTACATTTTAACTACTGACTTTATCTACTGTTCTGATTTTATCTACTGTTCTGATTTTATCTACTGTTCTGATTTTATCTACTGCTCTGATTTTATCTACTGTTCTGATTTTATCTACTGTTTTCATTTTTGATTTTAAACACTGTTTTGTTTGTTTGTTTGTTTGTTTGTTTGTCTTAATCAATTTTAGATCATGCTTTTTATTTGTTTTTGTTTTTAATGTCTCTGTAAAGCACTTTGAATCACCTTGTTGTTGAATTGTGCTATATAAATAAACTTGCCTTGCCTTGCCTTTCCCCCTTTAAAGGGGTGAAAACGTCTGAATTTGGACTCACTCCAGAGAAATGCACATTGGTGCACATTGAACATGTTTACACTTCATTGTTATTATTTTTTAACATGTTATTGTGTATTTTGTGTTCTCTCTGGGTACCCAACGCCCAAAAGCACACAGCATCATCAAGGACCACAGCCACCCAGCACATCAGCTGTTCTCCTTGTTACCATCTGGCAGACGTTACAGGCGTCTGCGTGCTCGGACTACAAGACTTAAAAGCAGTTTTTACCACCTAGCCATACGACGCCTCAACCACAATATTTAAACACACACACTACACTCCACAGGGTGCACACAGGAGCTGTCCTACAGTTTCACAGATACATACTACACTCTGCACTGGTCACTTCATTTTTATTAATATTTAAATAAAAATAAAAACTGACACTCAAACTTTGTGACACTTTATCTCATTTAAGATTTCTTTATCTATTTATACAAGTGTGCACATATATTTATATATATATTTAGTCTGTTAACATTTTTTACTATATTTTTTGCTGTGTTTTATAATTACTCTGTTTTTTACTATTTTTTACTTACTATACTGCTGAGTGACTGTCTTCTGCTCGTCAAATACATTTCATTGCAGTGTTGACCCAGTGCTAACTTGCATATGACAAATAAAACTGAAAACTGCTTCTAAAGTGTTAGCCCTGCATTGGTTGGTGTCCTGTCCAGGGTGGACCCCACCTTTTGCCCTACGACAGCTGGGACAGTCTTCAGCCCCGCAGCAGATAAGAAATTGGATGGATGGGTTAATAATTGTCAATAAAACCAGCTTTCATGTGTTCATATGCCTGATGAGTTTGGACACCGTATATCTGCTGCAGACACAAAACATGCTTCTTGTTTAACTACTTTACTTTCAGAGTCATGCTTTCGCAAAAGACGTGACAGCTGGTGTCCTTGAACACAAACAAACACAAACATTATTTTTTCATAACTGTCTCACATTTTTTTCTATGAGACTCAGCTGTGCAGTGTGCTCGTGTCATTTCAACATCGAAATGTAGACGAGCCGAACCTCTGACAGTCATTACAGTCAGGCTCTCTGTGTGGGCTCTCAGTGGTCCCGGCCATGTTAGTCTGGAGTGGTTGAGTCGAAGGCAGCGTCTCAATCAGCCTGTATTGGCCTGAGCTGAAGAACTTCTGAATAAAAAGTGAAACATGTTCAAGAACCTAAAAGTTTCAAGGCCTTTAAAGCTGTTACCAGTGAGCGGATCTTGAAGCGAGACCCAAAAGAGAGTGGTTTCCTTTTAACTGACTTTATTGTCACAGACTGAGCAAAAACGAGTAAATGATGAACAGGGAGGGTGCAGAGAACAGAGCCATCAACATGGAAGGATAAGTCTGAGAGAGAAGAAAGGAGAGTCAGTCCAGACAGAATCGGACACTCGGCTGTTCCTGAAATGTTTCAGGAGGTGATAGTGAGACTTGGTCAGGATGTTTATTTGGGGAGAGCGAGAGAAATGTGACAGGGCGGGACTCCACCTGCAGATGGAGCTCAGATGAATCCAGCTCGAGAGATTTAGAGAGATGTTAAAGCACAACAGATGACCAGTGCAGGTCCATGACAAACAGAAGTCTGGGTGCTGTTGACTCAACCATCTTAGTCCATAATCAGCGAGTCTCTTCTGTTTCAGATTAAATCCAAGCAAACATCTCGTTGTGGATGTGTAATTGTTCGTGTCCAGGAGCAGCTGGATTAAAGCAGGAGGCAGAGATGATTCAGCAACACGATAAAACAAACCGAATATTTCTGAAGTGGCACGTAGCCAATAGGAGTGCACAGTTTAGGCTTTCAGATAAACCTGTAAACTTAAACAGATTAAACTTTGTTCACTTTCAACACTTAAAGTTTGCATAATGATCTCACACTCACCTCTGTTATACCTGCTGCCACCTGCACCTTCGCACTCCTTTGGCCTGAACACGTTGGGGAGCAGATGGGTCACTCATTAAATTCTTCAGTTTTCCTGACGCATCACTTCAGAGATAATTGTCTAAATTATTATTTCTACGTGGCATTACCGAGCTTATCATGTTATTGCAGATTTTTATTCCCACCACAAAGAAAAATAAATAAATATCCTCGACCTCCATGTGTGTGTGTGTGTGTGTGTGTGTGTGTGTGTGTGTGTGTGTAATTCTTGAGTATTTATGACTATATCCACTTTGACCTTTGACCTATTTTAATCTGAAATCCTTTGAGTGAAAAGTATGATCTTCATTATGTATTTATTTATTTATTTTTATCTCTGACCCATTTAATTCTACATATGTGTGAATAGTATCATTATTATTTACTCCGTAACCCTGAATTAATAGTTGTGTTTGCAAACGTTAGACCAAAGGAAAGCTATTTTGTTTTGTATATTACTAATAGTCATTTTATTTTAGGGCACACAGATGCTTCGTATATTTTAGAATTGCTGGATTTATATCATAACACATAGATTGTTGACGTGTATGTGCTGACATTGTATCAGGAGTTTTCCACATGCAGCTCGTTTGACTCTGAGAGCAGTGGGAGACGGCGAGCACCTGCACCCTTCAGTGCCTTTCTCGTGGCTGTAGGATGGGATAATTGGCTTGGGATACACAAGTCCGCAGGGCTCTGCAGGACACTTATCAAAGACGGATCCACATAGGAGACAGGAAACAGGGAAGGAACTGGAAAGTACTTTATTTTCTGAATATCTGCCAGAGTAGAACAGGCAGTGGAATTCGCTGATTGGCTAACCGTGGTAGACCCTTCTCAATAAACTGAGAAGCTCCCGGGAGCCCAGCTGCTGCTGCTGCTGCTGCTGGCCCGTCTTCCACTGTGTTTGAATCTGCTTGTTACGACTTACCCCCCGGGGAGTGCTTTGTGTGTATTTTTTCTGCATGAATCTGTATTTCAATAAGTGATTTTTCAGAAGCTGCGTCTCCGTTTTTACCTATTTTAAAGTTTTAAATAGTCTTAAAACTGTAATTCAGGAGTACAGTTCTGTCCTCAGCTCCAGCGTCTGAAACAACAGAATGGACGTGAAGCGTACGTCATTTGTGGCTAAATCGTGGGTCTCAATTTAAAGAATAATAACAGTGCTTAGGCAGAAGGGTGGTAGACTGTTCCGACAGCAAACGTGTGAAAAATCACAGCTTGTGAGACTTTCTCTAATGATATCTCTCCCTATTAGTCTCAAAAGCAGAAAAAGGTCACAGTGCCACTACGAATCGAGCACAAATTCACATCTAGGGACACGAGGCCAAAAAGGAAAAGGCAAAAAAATGTGATAAATCAAACAGAGTCCCCTCATCTGGTTTTTCTTCTTCTCTTCCTCTCTTTACAGATAATGTTTATAGGAGATGTCTTGCAAATGGGACATGGGCGTTGAAGGGGAACTACTCCATGTGTAAGGCCATACTTCACGAGGAGGTAAGAGTCAGCTGCCTGCACGTGTCCTGATTAATGTGGCCTTTAGGGAGGATCCTAAAAGTGTGGAGCCTACTGCATGGTAATCTGAAACAGACAAAGGCAAGGTTAGTGGTGGAAGACGCTGCTTTGCTCGAGGCTTACTGGAGTATTTATAGTAAATATGACTTCAGGGTTTGTTTGCCTGCAGACAAAAGAGCGAAAAATCACTGAAAATATGGCAGATTGCCCCAGAGCATCACTTTAAGGAATCTACTTGTTTTGATTTTTGCATTGCAGCGTGCCTTTAATGTCACCTTGCCCCAAGTTATTGAGGCGTCGCTGGTTTCAAATGTAGGTGGAAGCTGTAAATCAGCTTATCGACCTGCAGCTCTTTCTCTTCTGAAACATGGGTTTCATTTAAAAGAAAAGAAAAAATCCTCAAAAGAAACAACAGTGATTTTTCTAAACAGCATTGTCCTCCGGTGATGTGAGCGACTCGTGAAAGCCGAGAAGAAAACAGCCAGTCAGCACGCTGCTGCTGTGGTCCTGCTGTGCTCTACATTTTTACCCATTCATGTTTAGCTTTTTTTTCTTCCACTTTTTCTACTCTTTTTTTTTTGTTCGTACTCGCTGCGTCCTCGTGCAGTGTTTCGAGTGTTGTAAGTGCTCTTTTTTCCCCCTAAGGACTGAATAGTCCTGATAAAAATGCAGAACATGCTGACCCAAATTGAGCAGGAACAAATACACATTTCAAGTATCATTTCAGGGGGTCAAGTACTGCACTAGACCCCCTGAAATTACAGATACACGCTAGGCAGACAAATGCACACTAGGTGACCATTGGCATTGTTGCTTTAAAACACCACCTGGAGCAAAGGTGGATGGTAAGATTCAGCTTTTAGTCCCAAAGTCAACAGAAGGTTGTGTTTGTTCGTTTGTGGTTTTCGCTGCTGTTTGGCTTCACGTGCTTTTATTCACTTCACATACTTATTTTTTGTGCCTTCACTTTATTTTCACCATACAGAGCGCAAAAGATGGATGTTTCCACTGTGACGTTAACGTGATTTATCAGCCTTTGACCTATTAAGCGATCAAGTCCATGAAGTAAATCAGGAAAGCATTACAGAAGTCACATAGCGAGGGAGCAGAGGATCATTTTCCCACAGAAATCATTCTGCAGCCACACCAATGTTCCCCTGGTGGCCATTAAAAAGAAGGCACTTATTCATTAGCTTCACTTTTCAGACCTGAAAGACACATCCGCTTTCCATGCGAAAATCTAACACCCAGTCCGTTTAAATGTGATGGAGGGGATCACAAACAAGCATTTATAATGTCTTATTGACTTTATTTGCATAATTGCGTGAGTCCTCTTCTGTTTCAGTGCAGCATGAAAGTGGCTACTGCATTTATGTGCGTGCTCCTCTGTCTCCTCTGCCATTATCACATCTTTCTGTGAGGATGGACAGGCGGAGCAGCAGGAGAGAAAAGCACTGATAGTCCTAACTAACCAGAAGCTAGTCTGGCTGAGAGCAGTCAACCTGATAACTGAAAAAAAGTTGGAGTCTAAATCCTAATCCTGCATTATGGGATAAGACCGATGCTCTTTTAAAACACCAAAACAATGCCGGCTCTGGTCTCAGTGCTGTCATCTCACTCTCTCAATCCCAATCCCACTGCTGCTACAGAAGATTTTAAACCTTAAATTGGCTTAAAATCTATGATTTTTCTTTTTTTATCAGTGCCGTAGTGCTTAGAAATCATAACTCCATCACAATGAAATGTTAGGGAATAGTGTCAGCAGTGGATTAATATACATCTGCTGCTCTAGTGAGCGCTCAGAGCAGCCAGGAGGTGCCCGCCTAATTTAGTCGGCTTGATTCGGTGGTTACTTGATCGTTTATTTTGCTCAATCTCACCCTACGAGAAAGGGTGAGGAGAACAGAATGAATATTGAGACAGGGGACGAGTCACTTCTTCCTCCCGGTGTACAAAAGTGAATCCAAAATATCTTTGGAATATCTCTGAATTTGCAATTATTTATTTATTAACCTTTATTTAACCGAGAAGTGAAACTCCTCAGAGTGAGTAAGATCTATTTTGTGAGAGTGAGCCCAGATTTGAAGCATTAATCTTGCATGTTTTTTGATGATGTAGTAGAGAACTAATTTCTGAGATATTTCTGGCTTAACTTTCCTCAGACATCTGGAGGGGCTGATAGTAGAACCGCTGCTCCTTTGCATTTAAAAAAGTGAGGTAATTCAGACTTCTAATCACGATCCACCCGGCTGCCTTCAGTTGGAGGTTTACAGGCCTGTCTAGCTCATAGAAGACCCAGAGGTGGACCCTGAACATCTCGCTGAGATTATATATGCAATCGGCCCTGTAAATGCCTCAGGATCACCCAGGAGGAGCTGGGAAGTGTTGCCAAGGAGGAGGGCGTCTAGACGGACTTGTTTAGCCTTGGAGGGATTTCTATAATGCCATTCTTACTCTGAAATAGGGGCTCCATTAACACATTCGCCTTACACGTGAAAGATCCCCAGTTTGAGACTGGGAGCAGACACAAACCCAGCCTTAGTGCATCACAAGCTCAGCTAATTGGGAGGGTTGCATCAGGAAGGGCGTTTGGTGTCAAATCTGTGCTAAGTCAGCATGTGGATCCATCTGCTGTGGTGACCACTCGGGAAATAGGGAAGCAGCCAAAAGCACCGTCTTCATTCTTCCTCTTAAATACACCCGCCTGTTCTTCTATCCAGGGAAACGACTTTTAATGAGCAGAGCGCCAAAAGATTATCATCACTGAAAGAAGCAAAGATGTCGGCAACAGTTCAGGGGAGTGAAAAAGTATGTACTGAAATATTCAGTTGGGAAAATTAGCAGCAGGTACAATAATTGGAAATATTGATTCAGTGTTGATTGAAAGGCGCTTTCTCAACATCGAAGTTGTGCCTGCTTTGACCCCGAGGCAACCTTTCCGACCTCAAGTCAATGTTAGATTAAAAGCTGCCGAGAGCAGGGCTGTCCGCCGGACACGATGTGTGTGAACGGTTCAAATGAAAACGAAAACGTTTCAGTTTGTTGAAATTTAAAACATTACCTCACTCTCTGCAGGTTGTCAGCGCTACATGAAACAGAGACACGCTTACTTTGCCACTGCATCACCTCTTATTTTAACTTTACCCTTTTTAGCATTTGGAAACGTTTGCAGAGTGAATCTTAAGCTGTTGTGACTGACATAGGCTCTGTCTTATTTTTGGAATATGTGCAGAATGTGATTTAGTAAATAAGTAAGACCATGCCTGGAAAAGAAACTGGCCCACTGGAAATATTCTTACCTTGCAGAACAAGGTAAGAATATTGGATTTATGAAACATTTTGTTCTTACCGCCATGCAAAAGCTTGTGCGACCTGCATAACATCCCTACTTCTGTGTATAAGGAAATAGTTGAAGTCCAGGTGAAGTAGAGAAAGACGTGAGGATGTTGCAAGAGAGAGAAGTCTGCACCTCTAAAGCAAGAAAACAGGAGAAAGGCCGAATGAAGAAACCAAAACAATTGTGTCCAAAAAGGAAATCATTTGTTCATACACAGGCACCTCTAAATCTGTTAGTCAATGAGGCTCATTGTGTGGATGGCAGCTTACGTATGAACCAGCACAGCCTCTCACGTCCTCGGCACAAATCTGATACTTATTCCAATAATCCGGACAAAAATGTCTGGGGAGGCAGCTTTCAGTCTAACAGTCCCGGACTGGACTCGGTGTCACCGGGAAGCGAGATTTGAAAAATCTACCTTTCAGATTAATGTTCCCCTGTGGAAAGTTCTCAACTACCTTAAGTTTTGCTTTTAAAAGTATTAATTGTAATAATTATAATTAATATATGTTAATTCTTAATTAATACAGCCTCACAAAATCCCCATTTTCTTGGTTGCCATGAGTGAAGACCCTCAAACAAAATATCCTACTTATTAAAATACACAAAAACAGAATAAAACCAGCAGACACACAGCTTTTTCTTTTTTTGAAAGCAGAGTTGTGAAGACATGCTTTGGTGTAATTAGGTTGGCAGTTAGTCATTTGTACTTTATAGATCTGTGAGGATGAGAAGACACAGTTTGGAGCGAGACCCTTCATTTACTGCCTTTTTTTTTCCACGGACTGACTGATCCATCGATCCCTTCAGGAGATGGATATAGAGCGTCTCACCTTTTAAAAATATGTCTCAGTTTTTCTTCCACCAGGTATCAGCAGCGCTGTGATTGACATCAGAGGAGAGAGGGGGGACGTGAAGTAGCTTCTCTTTAAAGTTCAGTCTGTATTGAACCGGATATTCCGCAGTTCCACTGGGAGAAGAAACTGAGTGGATCAAAGGCTTATTAGAAAGTTTGTTTGAGGAAAAGAAGAATCCTCATTTCCTTTTGGGTCTTCCTCGAGGTTATTTTCTCAAATATAAGTGTCTTTGTTGTTTCTTATAAGGAGAGTGAGTCAGGTTTGGTTTTATGGCCCACACATTTTGTGAGACCTGAGGCTACTGGTGGTGGTGGGTGGGTCTTATATTATCTTCTTGCCATCCACCCCCTCCTCTCCTTTCAGGCTCAACTCGGTTCTCTCGTATCCATTTGAAAAACCTCCCATTTTGTTGATTTATACCCAGAAGTGTTAGCCTGCTCTACAGAAGTGCCTGTTGCAGAAGTGATTCACGCACGTTTTTTTATATCTATACACACATGTCCATACACTGCATGCAGTGGAAATCAATGCACTCTTTGGTTATATGCGGTTAGACCTTTGGAAGAGATCTTGGTATTTTGCTCATTCACACTCAACACATCATTGAATAGTGCATGGAGCCCGAGGATGACAGCTTTAACAAAAGCTAACTGGAGTCAACAAACCTCAGTCAGATAAATGAAAGCTCGTTGGAGGTGTGGTTAAAAGCTTCCTCTGATTTGTAAAAATACTCAGGGCTTTTCAGTCTGACGCATCTTCTTGAAAAAAGAGCTCTGAAGAGATTTGCATAAACCCAAAAAGTACCGTTAGAGATTTAGTCCAGTAGTTACTCTTCATAGAAGTTGACTTTTAAAAGTTACTAAAGCCTTAAATGATTCACATAACCTGGTTAACATGAGGTGACTGTAGACATAAATATCACAACAGCCTGCTGGAGTTTGAACACTTCTGTCACGCTGCTGCCTGGGGTGATGTTATGTGGGCTAGTGAAGCTAGAGATGAGCTCTATGGGGTGAACGCAGCGCCCTGACGCAGTGTAAGAAGGCCCTTCATGCATCACAAACCCGTCATGTACATGGTGAAGCACGGCAGTGGTGGCATCATGATTTTGGCTGATTCATGGAAGGTGAAATTCATTTGCAAATTATTAACAAATTGTTTGTTTGACACCACTGGACTACATCTACTTAATGTCAATGTGGACGATGATCTTGGGGACTGTTAGTTATTGCCAATAGTTTGGAGATTTTTAGTTTGTTTTACCTTTAATGCTTTTAATTAATATTAAAATATTATTAGATTTAAATTAACACTGATTTGGCCCACTATAGTTATGACAGTTGTAACTGTTATGACTTTTATTCAGTGGTGATGCAGAAAATGCATAAATGTTTCTGTGGTTGTTGCTAATCTGTTGCCAACTCTGGTTTATCCTGCTGGAAATGCAGTTAATAGAACACAGATTAGAACAATGAAAACTGACAGTCAGTGATTTGTCTCTCTGTCACTGAGAATATTTAACTGGTAACATGATTTTCACATCGCCTTCATCAGACTTCATCAGAGTCAAACCTGAACATACTGAACATTTAAGTAGATCCATTTTAAACTTTCAGAGATTTTTTTTGCCAGAATTACTTTTTGGCTTTCTTTGCAGTACCAACATTTTATTTTTACCTTTTTATAGCTTTTATACCTGTTGACCCATTTTTTGTAGAACATTGAAATTATGTATCCAATGCCTCTTGTAGAGCCTGATTGTGGATTTAGGATTTATTCAACCAGCTAATTCAAAGAAAACCTGGCTATGTTGAGCTGGCTATGTAGTCCACTGTTGTAGTGTAGTTGTGTTTGAGTCACACTGTTTGCATTCTCTCCATTCCCTGCTCCATAATTAGCGATCACATGGTTGGATCACCAGTATGGAGTTCACTGCCCAGCTCTACACTGACTCCAAAATTACCAAAGAAAATCCAACTTTTGGAGCAGTCCAGACCAAACCAAGGCTATAAATCCCACTGATGCTTCTGCTGTGTCTCTGTGGGTCATGCTAACTTGGCATTCTCAAACTTTGTTTAGGGAGAAACGATCCATCACGGAAATCTGTTTATAACACTCTGATTAGTGCAAAACTCCTTGCAGCTTTCCTAAAAGTAATCTTTGCACGAATCATTTTAAACATCCTTTGCACCCAAAGTGAAATGCAGAAATTTGACACGTTGCATTAGATGCATTAGTGATCTCCGGCGTGCTTAGCACGTTTGCTTTTTGTGACCTCGTCATTTCCCTGAAAAGGAGGTGGAAAGTGCGAAGTTGGCAGTATACAAAAAGCCACAATAGGCTTATATAATCCAAAATCATCCTTTAACACAACAGCAATACCATGAGCTGACCTCAAAGAGCTGTCCACATCCTGAGAATCTGGCTGAGCTGAAGCGGTTCTGTCAGGACAAGTGGTCCAAAACTCGTCCAGGACATTGTGCAGGTCTACTGGCAACACTTGTCTGAGATAATGGATGCCAGAGTTATTAAATTAAGATATTTAATCCAAGGATTCAACAACTTTTTTCCACCAGAATAGTGAATGTTTAATGTCATGATCAAAACTTTTTTGTGTGTGTGTCTTTACTTGTGATTTGGATAAAGATCAGATCACATTTTATGAGTAATTAAAGCAGAAAATTCCACACATACTCTTTTCGTGCCGCTAACTGCTCCTGTCGGAAATTACTCATCATTCCTTCTGTCATATGACCTTTAAAATGTTCCCTTTAAATGATGGGAAACAAAAAGTCTACAGTCCTTTAACCGGTGCGCACGACATCCTGCTGTGAGGGAGGGATTTTTGACATATCTTGGATTTTAACTGGTGTTTTTAATTAGTAATGATACCTAATTGCATTGCATTCTATAATTAGAGCATGCAGTGACGCTTTTCATAGCACTGCTGCGCCGTGCAGGCACTCTAACTGATTCAGCCACAGTACGTAATCAGGTAGACACAGAGCACATGCTCGTTTTCATCATCAATATCATATCAAGTTTTTTCTGCTTCTGTTATTGCTGCATTTGTTTTCTTCCACCGTGAGCACTTTAATGTGAGCGCTCGCATAAAAGGGGGAATTTTACACATGATTTCACTCTTATTTCACTCGTATTCATCATTTCACACACAAAATAGACTTTAGTCAGAGGCATTATCAGAGGAAAAGTAAAACATCAAAATCTTATATTTTTTGTTTTCCCTCTTGGAGCACTCTCGGGGCTGCTGTTTATTTTTAACATGACAGCTGCACATTAGACTTTAGTAAACTGGATCCATTTAAATATCAAAGGTTACTCTGAGTCCCACAGGCTAATCACACAGATGTGGACATTATGTGAAAATTTTGAATTTTTACTGTAGTGATCTATCATACCAAAAATAAAGACAAAACTGTAGTTTTGCAGTACTCCCCACAGCTCCGAGTTGTCTCCTCAGAGCCTCCTGTTTTCTCGTAGCCTCGCTTGCTTTTTGATTTCCCTTTGTTTCACATTTTCAGCTGCTTTTGTTTGGAGGCTTTGATTTCCAGGTTTCCAGGTCTTTGCACTTTGTGTAGTTTAGCCACTGAAAGACTCACTTTTATTTGACTTTTTCTTGCATCTGGGTGCTCTTTTGCATTTCACGACACTTAATTTTTGGTTATTTTGTTCTGTTTTTAATATGTTTTTATGCCCTTTGAAGTCCTGTGAGCCTTTACATGTGATACTGAGCTATACAAATAAAACTGGAGCAAAAATCTCTGCACTTTTTGTCCCCCTGTCCCACATACTGAGACAGTGTCTGGCATTTTGATTGGATCTAGTTTATATAAACAAACACGCAAGTCAAACAGGTGTGCTAATAAACCTTAACAGACTGAACAGCAGCCGAAATCTCATTTTTGAGAGTCATTGGATATTAAAAAAGGAATACTCAGGAGTACATTTCAGCCTAAGTGTCCCACACAGTCACAGTCTTTGCCCCGTGTTTAGTTTCTTAGGATCTGATGAGGCTGAATGTATTAAACTTCACGAAGGAAGGATTTGTTGCCTTATATTTACTGAGATTTATCAAAGGAAGTAATTGGTAACTCAGTCTAAAGACTCTGTTTAACAGGTGCACACAAAGAAACAACAGTTCTGTAATCTGGTTTAATCTGTGAGACTGAACAGCTTCTGTTTGAAGGTAAAAAGCTGACTAAAAAAATGTAGCAGGGTTCGATCTGCAGTGAGGACACAGTGTGTGGACTGTAGTCGTGTGGACTAATGAGATAACTAATGACTAACAAAGACATTCACGGTGTAACTTTGACTGCAGTGAAACTGAGTGATACTAGTTTTGAGTTTTTCTAGTTGTACTGGCACAAAGAAAATTTCCCTTCATAAAGGACCCGATACGTGGCGACCAGATAAAATATTTAATCCATGTGACAATGAGTGAAGTAACCGCCGGCAACACAAAGCCTCAACTTCAAGACAGGTTTATTGAAGCGACTGCCAATAAGAGCGTACAATCCTTTTGACTTAGACCTATGACAAGGTGGTGAATAATATTAGAGAGATACCGAGGAAGCCTGGAAGGTCTGCCAGCAACCAGCCATCAGCCACAAGTACTTAAAATATGTTTTCAAAAATGAAATGGAAATAAAATATGTCATACACATAGGTTTATTCCCAAAATGTAACATAATGTAAAATTTAATAGAATTTGGTCAATGAAAATGTACTTGACTTGTATACAATCAGTTTATACCAACTTATTTTCCTTAATGATTGAAATTTTTGAATAAATAAACCTTTGATTTTACAGAGTTCATCTGCATTTTACTAATTATTGCTCCATGTCCACGAGGGCAAAGAATCTGTTTTTTCAGTGTGGATAAAGGAAACCCTTCTGATGGTGTGATAAATGGCATCAGTAGAGCCATTTGTCTTTTAAATGATTGTCTCTGTCTCATGAGCGACCAAAGCCTCGAGCTTTCCCAAACTCCAAACAACTCTTATTTGTTCCTTAAAATATGCCAACCTTTAACCACAGAGGTGGCCGGTCAGAAAAAGAACTCATATGACTTTTTCGCAAGGATCATGAGTCTTGTCATCCAGTCCTAGAAATATCCCTTCAAGGATCTATCATAAAAACATCTTACAAAAACCAATAGAGCAATTTCCAATAAAGAAGAAGAGAGATGGCTGGCTGGCTGGCGTTCTTAGTCACAACAACATTTGTTCAGTACAGATTTAGAAGTTGAAGATTAGAGTTGTTGGACTAAAATATAGTGAATGGGACGCATGACGTTTTTCAGTGTGGATGAGGCGGGGATTAAACATGCCCACGCTTAATCTCGGCGTAGACACCAGTAGGTTACATAAATCCACTTACAGCACAGATTACTGTTGGTAGGTTGGGGGAAATCTGATCACAATGGATTTCTGAGGCACAGACAGTGGGCTTAGGCACCGATTTGCAAGAAGATGGGTCTGTGTTTACGTGAAATCTTATCAGAAGGCCTCATGTGGATTCAGTATATGTGAGCGTGTGCAAAATCAAATGCTTCCCAGTATTCCTGTTTCCAAACCAGGAGTGGCACAAGCCCCCATGAAATCTGGTTGGCCCTCCTGCAAGGCTCGGGGATTACTAGCCCCTGGACCGCATCCTCTGTTTACGTCTCCTGTTGGAAAGTTGGCTCCAGAAAGTACATGCACAATCACTGCAATGAGGAGACATAAAACAGCAACAAAAGAGCAACAAAGAGATGCAGAAATGCCAAAAGGAGAGGTGCAAAATAAAAATAATAAAGCCACAGTGAGATCACCAATGCCAGCGAGGCGCCAAATGAACACAAATGTGGACAAAATGAACTGCAGAGAGGCACAAACACACACAAAATGACTGCAAAGTGAAAATAATACCACAAAGAGACACAGAACAGCAAATAAAATTTACTAAATGCAAAAGAAATTTAAAACTTCCCCAAAAAATGGCACCAGAGATATGTAACACTTCCACTAAGAGGCACACAAGTACCCTGAAATTACATAAATTGAATGCAAATGTATGAGCCAGAGTGCCAGAAGAGGGAAACACAAGATTAGGGATGACACAAAATGACTGCAAAAGACACCAACAGAATAAAGGTCGAAAGAACGACACAGAGACACAAAACAACCAGAAAATAAAAGAAAATGTAGACAAAACTATGCTAAAGTACCACAAGGATGTGTTAAATAATCCACAAGAACACAGAAAAAGACCAAAAAGATGAGTAAACCTCCAAAAAGACAGAAATACCCCCAAAATATATAAAATGTCAGCAAAGAAATGTAAAATTATTTTAAGGTTATTTAAAACGATATGCGAGACACAAACATAAATAGTCGCAATTTAAAAATGCATTGATCAGCAACAAATAGATACATTTCTAAAAAGCCAAGCAAAATGAATATAAAGAGGAAAACTACCCAAGAACATACTGAAGGGCAACTACAAACTTCCACAAAGACACCAAAAAAGCCAAAAGTGACAAAAATGATATCAAAATATAAGATTTTAAAAGAAGAAAAACTAAATGTACAAAATGACCTGGAAACTACACAAAGTGATTGGAAACAGACACAAAAGTACCAGCAAACAAAGTGCCTAAGATGGGAAAAGCACAATTTAAAAGAAAAATACAAAGACTGAAGAAGGATTCTCAAATGTTGTGAAATATGGGCTGAAAGTGATGAGTAAACCTTCCACAAAGAGATCCAACAGTTACATAAAAATACTCCACAAGTACCACAAAATGATCGAAAATGACTGCAAATGAACAGAAAACAGACAAAAGAGAGACAAAACAACAATAAAGAAAATGACAGGAATAAAAGAGTTAATGCACAAAGGCTGAAGAGAGTCCAAGAATTCACAACAATTTGCAAAACTTGCACAAAAAAACTCACAAACATAAAAAAGTTTAATAGTTTAAGAAATGTGAATAAGAAAAGCCATAAAGAGATACAAAAACAATACAAAACCACTTCAAAAAGATGCAAACGTACCACAAAGTTATAGACACAAAATGACATGAAAAAGATACAAAAACCTGCACAAATATCTGCACAAAAGGGCCACAAAGAAAAAATGCAAACGGCATAATAAAATGCACAAAACTTCAAAGTTTTGTGCATTTTTTGTGGCTGTTTTGCTGCTGTAACACAGCAAGACCTGTTACATGTTTGTGTTCATTTAGACTCAATTTTGCCTAAATCCATCCACAGCTGTAGGATATTTAGAGATATTATTCATATTTGAATATTTACCATTGTTTTTGGGGTTCGTTTATTGCCAGAAATAGTCAGTTTAACAATTAATTATGAACAGCTTTGCATTCAGATTTAAATTGAGCCTTGACAGCCCTGTTGGGAATGCTAACACCCACTGCTGTTTAAAATCACAGCGGGAGTCATCCGTCAAAAATCGAAAAAATAAAAGAGGATTTTTCGCCCTTTGAAGTGTCCTGTCTTATCCAGAGAGAAAAAAATAAAAACTATTTCTGTGACTCAAAAGACTCATCTTGTGTTTCTCTTCTTCTTCTGCAGAAAAAAAGCAAGATGCACTACCAAATAGCCGTGATCATAAACTTCCTGGGTCACTGCATCTCCATGGTGGCGCTGCTCATAGCCTTCTTCCTCTTCTTGTGTTTGAGGTAAGTGTTGGTCTCGCTGCCACCAGTCCACTGATAATCCCCGATGTGACAGAGACGTCAGTATTTTCCAGATCCCAGTAGGTTCAAAGCATCTCTCGTTCTTATTCAAAAACCCATTTGGTCATGGGATGAAACCTCCCCTATCTCAATCCCGCAGATGTAAAAAGGGTTTAGACGCCCGCAAAAACTAGGGCACATTTCACCCCACAATTGGGAATAATAGACCCATCTCAAAACCGGGAGAAAACAGTCTCACGGAGGCCTGCCGGGACAATCGGTGGAGGCGGAAAAGGGTTTCTCTGGCAAACCGAAATAAGCCGTGCATTAACGAGAGAAAGGTCTTAGCACCCTCGACAGCCGGGGCTGTTATCGATCCCCGAGACACCCCCGGGGAGTGAGAAAAGCGTGAAAGGGCACAGAGAGACATAATAAGTAGAAGCTCTACAGGACAGCATTTATGCACAACCTGTGTTTGTGGGCCACAGTGGCATGAATAGAGAGGAGGGGGAGGAAGAAGTGTCAGGAAGCTAAAAATGGCAGGAGAAGGAGTTTGGCATTTATTACTTACCTTCTTGACTTTGTAATGAAATTGAGGGAAAACGGTGTGATGGAGGGGAACGCCGAGGCTTCTGTGCACTGGTGTGGATCTGGAAAGAAGGAGAGGAGCGCAGGGAAGAGTGGGGCGTAACGTTCATTATAAAATAGTGCAATGAGCAGTTTGGCGTTTCTTGATAATCTTAATATAAAAGACAGTTTGAAGGGATTCTTTCCACAGAAGCTCACGAGTCTCCCACTTAATCTAGCAATAATGCAGATTTATGCCGCGGACATGTTTAATAAGTTCTGTTTCCAAGAGCTGCATTCATAATCTCCTGTTATTTATCAGAATGGCACATTCCTCGGGTTTGTGCTGGTTTTCAGTTTTGAATTCTTTGTGAAAATATGAATTCGAGCTTCTGCCGAGTTTTTACTGTTATGCCCAATGGTTTGAAATTTTGGGTTATTGTTTGGATTTCTCTCTTTTAGTTGATCTTAGGCTTCATTTCCTGTGACATCACTGGGTTTTTGATGGTTATTCTAGCGATCAGTCTCAGTTTTGCATCGTGTATTTCAGTTCATGTGTTGGTTTAATTTCTTGCCGTCTGTTTGTCCTCCAGGATTCCCTCATCTCTGTCCCCATGTTCACTTTGTTTTTGGCTGTTTTCTTATCTCATACTTGTTAAGTGTTAGTACCCCTATCTATTTCATTCGCCTTTGGTTACTTCTTGTTTACTTTGATAGGGTTTTTATTTCTGCTTCCTGTTTGTCTCCCATCAGTTTTATTTATAAATCCTCAAATATCAGTAACAGTCGCTTCAAGGCACTTTATATTGTAAGGTAAGGACCCAACAACATTAGAGAGAAAACAACAACAATCAGACAGCCCCCTATGAGCAGGCACTGGGCGACAGTGGAAAAGAAAAAATCTCTTTTAACAGGAAGGAAGCTTAGGCAGAACCAAGCTCAGGGAAGGGCGGCCATGTGCACAACCGAAAGAGAGGACCAAAGACACGCTGTGAAAAAGAGCCAGAGATTAATAATGCCTGATGATTAAATGCAGAGAGCTGTATAAACACAGCCAGCAGCCTATTGCAACATAACTAAGGGAGGATTCAGGGTGACCTGATCCAGCCCTAACTATATGCTTTATCAAACAGGAAGGTTTTAAGCCCAATGTCAAAAGAAGACAGGGTGTTTGTCTCCTGAATCCAAACTGGGAGCTGGTTCCAGAGAAGAGGGGCCTGAAATCTGGAGGCTCCAAGGAACCAGAAGTAAACCAGCAGTTTAAAGTGCTTTATTGTTGTCATGTGGTACTTTGAGGTCATTAAGATAAGATGGGGCCTGATTAAGACCTTGTGTGTGAGGAGCCGGATTTTAAATTAGCCTCTGGATTTAACAGGGAGCCAATGAAGAGAAGCCAGCATGGGAGAAATATTCTCTGTCCTTCGAGTCCCTGTCATTCTCTTCACTTGTCTCATTACCCTCCTGCTGGTCCTTCCCTAATCAGCCCTCTTTGATTATCCCATCTTCCACTTAAGGCTTTTTCAAAAGTGTCTGTTATGTTTGGTTATGCTCCCTGTGCGTTACCCTCCATGAGTGCCTGGATTTGATTTGTCTTTGTTTGACATTTTAGACTTCTCTAATTTGTTCAGTCCTAAGTGAAAGCCTGTTTAGATCTAAGCTTCCATTAGAAAATCAGTGTTTTTTAAAAAGATAAACATGATGTATTATATTCAGTTTAAAAACAAGCCATGGGTGGGTGTAAGTGGGTGTAGTCTAATAATCCGTACAGTAAACTGTTTGATTACTAATGGCTGTTAATAAGTGATTATCTTTGGATTTTGAGCTGTTGGTAAGACAAAAGAAGGAATTTTAGTTATTCTGCTTATGAGGACAAGTATGTGGCATGAACTATGCTACACACCACAGCATCTGCAGTGCCCATCCCTAGCTGAGCTTTTACAACGCAGGAGTCAATAAGAAACATAATCCGTGGAATAAATATACACATTAAGAAACACTAAACTCAGAGCACAGCAGAAATATAGATCAGCGGGACAGCACAGGGTGCAGGCTGCAGCATAATAAGGCCCCATTTAACAAGGCAGCACATTATTCATGACTGATCCCTCTTTAAAAACACCAAACAGGAAACTGTGTGTCCCGAAATGAGGATTTACATAATGCCACCTTTCAATTTCCAGTAGATGTTACTGAGCCCAGAGCGTTCAGAAGAACCAGGAGGTCTCTGAGCACCTGATGAGCCTGATTATCCAAACTTTGCATATTTAATTTATTAAGAACCATTTTAAATTCAATACAATTCAATTTTATTTATACAGCAGCAAATCACAGCGATAGTCACCTCAAGGCACTTTGTATTCTAAGGTGGACACATACAGAGAAAAACCCAACAATCATATGACCCCTTATGAGCAAGCACTTTGGCCACAGTAGGAAGGAAAAACTTCCTTTTAACAGAAAGAAACCTCCGGCAGAACCAGGCTCAGGGAGGCGACTGGTTGGGATGAGAGAAGGAAGACAGGATAAAGACATGCTGTGGAAGAGAACCAGAGATTAATAACATGTCTGATTTAATGCAGAGAGTCTATTAACACATAGTGAGTGAGAAACAATCAGTTTGTTATTAGTTAAACCTTGTTCGTACCAGGTTAGACTCCCTTTTGTCAGTTGCTGCAAATCCATGATGAGAATCTCATGTTCCACCACAGCCCAGAGGTGATCTATTCCACTGAGATCTGGTGATTTTGGAGGCCGTTTGAATACAGTAAACCCATTGTCCTGTTCAGGAAACCAGTTTGAGATGATTTGAGGTTTGTGACATGTTGTGTTATCCTACTGGATGCAGTCATCAGGAGATGGGTACACTGTGGTCTTAAAATGATGCCCGTGGTCATCAACAACATTCAAATTCAAACTTTGACGCTGCCATCTGAATGCTGCAGCAGTGTTGCATGATGGAACACTCAGACCAGCCCATGCCACGTTCAGGGTCACTTAAATAACCATTATTCCCAGTTCTGATTCTTAATTTAGCCTTCAGCAGGTCGTCGTGACCATGTCTGCTTATCTAAATGCATTGAGTTACTGCCTTATGATTACCTGAGTAGTTCCACCAATCACTTAAAACATACACAGTTTATTTGTTTGTTTGTTTTGTTTATTTTTACCTGACAAACAAGGATCAGGCTGAAGTCATTACTAAGTAATCTGAACGAATGGAATATTTCTATCCAATTAAAATGAATGCACTTTTTTTGTGTACCTGAAAGCGAGGTGCCTTCAGGTACACTCAAATGGACCTCGGGATAATTAGTTGACTGCAGTTTTAAATGAGGTCGTCTGTCGCTTTGAACCCTAACCGAAGAACGCCAGCAGCATGAAGAAGTATCAATTAATGTGTTCAATTAACCACCACCACCCGAAGGCCTCTGTCTTTAACAGATAACAGATAGTGCCTGGTCTCGTTTTTATCAAAGACACAAGCAGTTTAAGTAGTATGACGCTACACAAGCTTTAGTAGACCACAAATCAAACCATTTTAAATGAAAGCAAGCAAAACAAAAAAGCCAAAACACAAATAAACACAACAAAGTCTAATAAATCTTAAGAGCATGTAGCAAAAATTTAGGGTAATCTTCCTTCTAAACACTCAGTCCTTCCTTTCCATCATTTATCATGTGCTACAAACCTGCAGAGCGTACTGTTGGTGTTACTGTGATTAAGGTGGATGGAGTATTTGTTCCTGTTGTTTCTGTAGAAAAGGTCCGATAACCTCACTGTTTCTCAAATATCTGCTCCAGTGACTGGAAAATAAGAAGAGGTTAGTGTTACTGAGGAATGTTTCTGAAGCTAAAGATGTTTTTCTGAGCAGAAATGTCAAAAGCAGCTGCGTGTTGTCCAACTTTAAACTTAACAAGCAGCGTGAATGGGACAAAGCAGTGACAGGAAATTGGAAGAAACGCTGCTTAATTGGCAATCATTTTAAAATTTTTGGTGCTGACCGGCACATCCAAGTATCAGGTTGTGCAGCTGGTCGCTATGCAGATGAACGAGTGCCTCTGTGCAGCATTGTAGTGGATTATTTCGTGGCACAAAACACACTTTTGCACCTAATTTGGAAAAAATGTGATAAAATATCAAGAGCAAATGGTAAAAAAATACAGTCATTTTAATATTTCATTCGCTGTAATACCATCAGGTGGTAAAGTTGTACAGAGGTATTGGCCTATCAGTCAAAACGACCACATTCCCTAATAATTCATAACTAAAGAGCAAAAGTGCTCGTTGGCGCAGGCCTCAAGTGGTCATTAGAGGAACTGCAGTTTGCATACTTTGATGTTGCCTTCATTTTACAGCCTTTGAAGTTGCTGCTTATTGTGAACATCTGACCTAAATTTAACTATGAAGTGAAGACTTATGACATCTATACTGCAATCATAATGTTCTTTAATCTGGAGCAAAAACTGGGGAGTGAGTTGGAAAACAAATAAATAATAAGGCCTACAGGAAAGCAGTCATTATATTTTGCACCTAACAGCAAATAGAAAATGTAATTTGTGTTTATGCTTCAAAGGCAAAGGTACGCAGAGAATTAAAAGTCCTGCGTTGGCAATAAAAGTCAGGAGGAAGAGAAGTTGGCTTTCAGATTCTCCATCAGAAAGCAGCAGCTGGATGCCAAAATCCTGAAGTTACAGCAGGTCGTACCTCCTCATACTTCATTTCCTTTTACGTGACAAAGAACACCTCCATTTCTTCCCTTCCTGGACACATTTACGCTCTGATCCCTGGCAATAAAACCCCTGTTATCATACAGCATATGGCACCTCTTCAACAGAAAACATTCAGCTCCCTGATTTTAGCCGGCTGACTTGTTTATATAAAAATGCATCTGTTCATGTGAGTCTCAACGAACGTGACATGTGTCTTGCTCAAGGAGCGTTTGAGAGAAGTCAGTAAATAACCATCCCTGCGACGAGTGAACATGCAGCTCTACCTGCTGAGCAGCTGCTGCCCCACTTTGGTTGATGCCTATAAATACTCAGCTGTAAAAACTGTCATTTCAGTTCAGTTATTCATCCAAAACTGACCCAGAATCAGAAAGTGGAACTCATTCAGCCTCCTAAATGTTGTATCGGGTTTCTAAGAGTTATAGCTGTCACTGGTGGCGCATGTAACAGCATCTTAAACCGGGTGTTTCTTATTGAAATGCGCCTCAGGATTCGCACGTTTTCCCTACATGCACGGACAGATCTATAACACCGAATCCTCGAGTTGATCTGACTGCAGTGAATCTTAGCCCAGCAGTGGAGCTCCTCACTGGAGACTGTGAGTGTGCTACATGGCGTAATACTTACAGTGAAAAGCTTACTGTGCAGTAATTCGGGTTAAAAAAAAAATAGGCCACCCGGGCCACTTGGATTACCGGGGATCCATCTTCTTACTGTTCACACTGTCAAAACTGTGAACTGTGAACACTGAGAAGCAAAGTTAAGTTTTGTGCTCCAAATATATCTGGAAGAAACTCTCAGAGAAAGCCAGAAATGCAAACTGTCCTCATTTAAGAGAGGGGCACAGCAGTGGTAAAGTCAGCAAATCTTCTAAAATGTCATCGTGATCTTACCTAAGTCCTTCCTGCATACCAAACAGTGTCTGCAGCAGAATTACTGGGAACACAGTGGCCATGCTGAGCATAAATCCAGCACCATCTGAGCTCAGACCACATTTCTATTTTCAGCAGAAGACTGAACATCGTTTCCTCTGGAGAATCTTTATTTTTCCTGGTGTGTCAAATGGATTATTACATCTGCCAAGAGGGTTATGTTCTTGTCATCTGTCAGTCTCCCCCCTGTTTGCAGGATTTGGGAAAACTACCCGGCAAACATTTTGACGTTGAGTACCTGCCAGATGACCATCTTTTCTCAACGCCTAGTCTCGGCGGAAAAGTAGTTCCAAAATGAAAATTGGGCCGACATCAGCGACAGAACGTCAATGACATAATGACCGGGACAATAAATGTTTTATTTAATCCTTTTATCAATAAATGGAGAAAGAACGTTAAACAAAGCTTTAAAAAATCATGTTAGGACAGCTACCATGACAGCAACTCAAACTGGCACCCTCTGATTTTAGAGACCATTTCCTATCGAAGGAAAAGGAGGACACTGTGATTGGTCCAGGAGCCAATTCCTTTGTAGTGTTGACTGGTTATAACTTCATATTACTGGCACTGGCACTGACTGATAAAAGATTTGCATGAACAGGAATTACAGACATTTTTATACTAAAATACTCAAAATTAATTGGAAAAACTAACATCATTTTAAATATAAGGTGTCTTTTAAATTCTTGAATGAGAATCCTTTGCAGTATCTGACTGTCTGAAGTCTAGCCTGTGATAAAAAGCTGTTTCCTCCCTTGAGATGCTTTGCCTGCAGCTACCTTCAGTTGCTGCTTGTTTGTGGGTTCTCTTCCCTCTGTGCCTTCTGCTCTGTTTGGCTGAGATCAGGTAACTGATGTGTCCGTTGAAGAATGTCCCATTTCTTTTCCTTGAGAAATTCTTGGGTTGCTTTTGCAGTTTGCTTTGGATCGTTATCCATTTGCACTGTGAAGGGTTGTCTGATCTAAGCAGAGAGTACAGCCCTGTATACTTCACAATTCATCCCACTGCTTCTATCAGCAGTCATATCATCAATAAATACTAGTGACCCATTTCTGCTGGCAGCCATGCACGCCCATACGATGCCCTCCGTGATGTGGTGTGCTTCAGATTGGGAACTGTTTCTCTCCTCGTGTCGTGAAATGCATGGAGATGAGACCTAACTGCAAACTGCAGAGTCAGACTAGAAGAAAACAAAAAGTGAATCTTTACTGTGGCTGATGTCCAAAAACACAGAAGAAACCAGCAGGGAACACCCTAGGAACTTCACAGGGCTGAAACACAGCGTGACACAACTAAAAACACAGGCTATAAATACACATGAAACAGGAGGGAAACTAAACACAGCTGAATATGATCAAGGTAAACAACAGACAGGAGGTAAAACCAGACATGAGAGAATGTGATTAGCAAAGTAAAGCTGAATGCGAGTAAACTGAGTGGACAGAGGGAGACACTGAGGAGTCAAAGGAGCTAAAACATACATATATATGTAATAATCAAGCTAAGAACAAAGAAGTCTTAATGAACAAGAACCTAGAAGTCCAGAAACACCTTATCCTTTTCCCCCCATCATTCTTCACCTTGTTTTCATTCATCCACAGATTTTTTTTAAATGTAATTTTCCAGAACTGTTCAGGCTCTTCTAGATGTTTTCGTCAAAGTCTAATCTGACCTTCCTGATCTTCAGAGTAACCAGTGGTTTGCACCTCGTTCTGAAACCTCTGTATTTACATTCATGAAGGTGTCTCTTGATTGTAGTCTTTAACAATGATGTATCTACTTCCCCCATATTTTGGACTTGATTAGATGTTCAGTCAAATAGTTCTGTCTAAATGCACTTCAGGTGTCGTCTGTGGCCTTTCGGGCCTTTTGGTGCTCCTGACCAGGGCTTTCCTCATTTTTACGAATGCACCAGGTTTGTTGATTTGGCAGGTCCTAAGGTTTCTGCTCTGTCTCTAACAGGTTTATTTTGTGATCTCAGGCTAACGATGGCTCCTTACCTTCAAACCTTTTTGTCCTTCAGACTAAAAGTTACTTGGTTCAAGCCTTGGAATCGACTCGAGCTCTTTCATCTGCTTAATTTCTTACAAAATAACAACGGGAACAGGACTCAGACATGAGTCCTGTTCCCGTTGTTATTCAGCCGACTACATCAGCCGACTGATCAATTACTGTCTAAAATATCTGACTGTGTATAAAAATGGCAGTAATTTCTAAACAGAACTTGAATCATTTTAGTTGTTTGATTTAAAATCTATTGTGGTGGCGTACAGATGCAAAGCTACAAATTTATGTCTGCGGTTGTCATATGATTCTGGACCTTCAGTATGTTCAGTATCACATGAATGAAAAACCCAATTCAAGTATAATCATAATATAAAATAATAACATTTTAAAAAGAAAGCGTCATTGTGAGATTAGAAGAAAAGAAAAACGATTTTACTGCGTCTTTAACAAAGACTTGTTTGCAGGAGCATGTAGCCATTCTCTTAATTAAGTCCCATCAGGCCACACTGCCCCCACAGGCAGTATGCCGAGGGCAGTGAGGTGCTCGCTGTGCTCCTGGCATGGTGGCAACATTATAACATGATGTGGGGAAATTATCTTCTCATTTGTGGAACAACAGGATTTAAAAAACACAAACTTATTTGATTTTTATCATCTCAAGGCTGCTTTTAAAACCTTATTTAAAATGACACTGCAATTAATCCAAACAGTGTTTGAGCATTTTGAAGCCTGCTATGTTACTAATGGGGTAGAGCGTCTTCAGAGAGAAATAAAAACATGATACAATTTGTACAATGTGCAATATAATAAATAAGTAAATACAATGCTGCTGGAAAATGCTGCTCATGCATCTGCTCAGTCAGCACAAAGCCAGTGAAAGTGACACCTATTAAGAATTAATGCATGTTGAAAAATAAATCACGTCACTCATGCTTGGCAGAAGAGGAAGCGACCCTCGCCGGCTGATAATGCCGTCAGCTGGTGACAGCTAACGCGGCCGTCACTGCAGCGAGCGAGGATGGTGTGCTCAGTCCGTGCAGTCGTATGTTTCTATTTTCAAGCGCTCGCTCTGAGGCACTTGGGCAGATTTTAATTGTATCCCCAGGTGAATTTATTTACCGCATTTAAATAAAGAAAAAAAACATCAGGCTTTCAGGGCATTACACAAACAAAAGAGTAGAGCAGGAATTAAGTCTTACTTCTTATTATATAAGTGGGCATTGATGGGAAATGTTCCTTTTGAGGCTACATCAGCTCGTTATTCTTATCTATCAGCTTCATTTTCTGTGTTTTCGATATTATAATTTGTAATGTTGGAGTTACACTGTGACTGTCAAAAATAGACTCAAACTCAGCAGGAGGAGATAATTAAATCAGATATTTCCTGCCAGCTTTGCTCACATGTTTGCTTTTAAACTACATATTTTTTTTTATCTTTCTTCTGAGAATTAAATTAAGCTCTTGACCTAACGACAAGAGAAATGTTGGAAAAGCAGCATCAGCAGTTGAGTTTTCCCTCTTTCTGTTCTCACAGGAGCATCCGCTGCCTGAGAAACATCATCCACTGGAACCTCATAACCGCCTTCATCCTGAGGAACGCCACCTGGTTCATCGTCCAAATGACCATGAGCCCCGAGGTGCACGAGAGCAACGTGGTATGAGCCCATTTATGTGAGCTTTAATGCAAAAAAACAATAAACTTTGGTTTTAAAGTAAAGGAGATGTTTAACAGTAATTTATCAACAAAATATTTTCATTTAAATGCCTTAAAAACAAAACACACTGATGAGCCAAATATATTCATTGGGTGAAATGTTCCTTCAGTGCCAGAACTCTGTAGCTTAGTTTGACTTAATCCCATTAACAGTCCTGCTGATGGAAGAAGAACATATGTATTAATCCAGGTGTGAGTAGACCTCTGTGTGTCAGCCTGTGTAGGAAAATGTTGTTTTTACTCTTTTTATCCAATTCAGTTGAATCCAATTTCACTGATACATCACCAACAACAAGCACTACAACAGTCACCTGTTATATTGTAGAGTAAAGATCTTATGATAATAGAGAGAAAACCCCAACAACAACAATCAAACGACCCTGTGAGCAAGCACTTGGTGACAGTAGGAAGGAAAAACTCCCTTTTAACAGGAAGAAGCCTCTGGCAGAACCAGAGGCTTGATCATGTAAATAATGGATATAAAGTCTATATGTTATAGTTAGATTGAAATATTTTTGACCACCGAATTTAATTTTTTATTGGACATAACAAAAAAGAAACAAATTAATGCATTAAGGTATAAAAGTATGTCTTCCATAATAAGTTTAAGCTTGATTAGTTTAAATTGTTCTCAGAATCTACAAATATTGACATTTTTGCCTTTAATTTGTCAGGTGAAAGTAAGACTAGAACAGAGCAAGTATGAAGCCATGGATAAAAGCTTGTAGATATGGCAGTTTTTTAGCAGCAGCAGTATTATCAGTTTGTCTTGGTTGAATTTAATTCACTAACAACACATTAAAGTCTGCTTAAATGCAGATAATTGGTTTCATTTTGCAGATATGGTGTCGCCTTGTGACCGCCTCCTTCAACTATTTCCACTCCACCAACTTCTTTTGGATGTTTGGAGAGGGCTGCTACCTCCACACCGCCATCGTCCTCACCTACTCCACCGACAAGCTCCGCAAGTGGATGTTCATCTGCATCGGCTGGTGTAAGCAGCCTTACTGCTTTTATGTTGAATTATCTGCATTAAAAAACACTTCTACAGTTATCAGTTAATATTTAACAAGGACATTTTGGGGAAAATGGGAAACATTTACCAAAATTCTCTTGCAGAGCCTCTGATGAGATTGGCCCAGAGTTGCCACATCAGTTCAGTAGATTTTTGGACCACCAAGAGTCTTTTTTTCTTTGCTCAAATAACCACTTAATGACAAATCTAAGAGCTTTTTAACAAATCTTATCTACTTACCAAACTAAGCCTAATCATCAATGACTAAAAACAAGTTACAATAAATCAGGACGGTGCAGCAGCTTGTAAATGGCTTAAAAGGTGATAGTGGTGTAAAATCCAGTTTTAAAGGGCTGCATTGCAGGCTCAGTGTCATACTCCCGTCATCTGACGCACACAAAAATATATGAAAACAGCTTTTTTACGAGTTCAGGCATATTAAAATATGTATAAACAGACAAAGCAAGGGAAAAACAAACAAATATCTGACACCAGCTGACGCACGGCAGGATGCAAATATGATGAAACTCTGAAAAAACTAATAAATTCACGCACCATCAAGTGGCATTTTATTTGCAGTACATCAGCACTGGATTGAAGTCACTCTCATGCATACTTTGAGAAAGATGCAGGGGATTTTTTCAAAAAGCGAACCTATTGGTTTAATAACAGCAGTTTAGATAAATCTCATTAAGTGGAACATCAAACACTTCTTAATGGAGTGATAGAAAGGCTTAATACAACTAACAAAATTGTAGCAGTTCAAAATAAAACAACAAATGACTGAAAGAAACCCGATGTAACCCTACTTATGGTTTATTAGCACGAATGACCAAATTCCCACTAGGCCAGTATCAGATAATCTAGGATCGGCAGGAGCCCAAGATATAAACATCAACAAGGAAGGACCACACCAGGGTAAACAGTGCACAAATTGTTATATTTGACACACAGCAGCTGCAAATAAATGTACTTGAAACAATAAAATAAAATACAAAATATTTCCCCCAAAATTAACAAACTAAAAAAAGTGCGCGCATACAGCTTTCTCTGAGTCAAACGTATGAATGAATAATGTTGGATAACTGATGGATCGCTGGGCCCGTTCAGTTTGTTTAACTGTTGTCCTACCACACTCCGGTGAAGGAAGAACATTTGTAGTCCTGCAGGTGTCTGAAGCTTCGATGGGAACGAAGCTCTGGCTTCAATAAAATCTCAGCAAATCCTATCCACTTTGGGTTGGCTCGCCATGCAGTTAACTGGAACTGTGGAATCACTGCTCCTCGATGGAGGCTTGCTTCAGACTGGGTTCGTCTGTCGAGTCATCCTTGACAGTTGAACCGGGTGAAATTCGGAACAACCAAAAGAACTGCGGCAGACTCCGTTGCAACTCCTAGCAATTCGGCTTCAGTAACATTAGTTTGCCGAGCACATGAACAGGAACGAAAAGGCAACTACAGAATGTCATGTGGTCAAGGACAACAGCAAGGGTCGCTGGGAGCTCGTTGCTGATTGGCCAAGTTACACAATAAAAAAATCTACTAAATCGTTTACATCATACACCCAAAAATTACTTTCTACTGCTCTTTTTTTCTAGCTGGGCTACACCGACATCATGACATTACAGATAAAAGATGGTGGCTAGCTTGGTTTGACCCCGATTCATCAGCCTGTATAACCTCTAAAGGTTCATCTAGCTTTTTCTTCCACTGTCAGAGCTAACACACAGAGAAATACACAACCGTTCACTTAGAATCACCAATTAACCTATCCACAATAACTTTAATGTCTTTGTACTGTGGGAGGATGATGAAGTAGCCTACACACAAAGGCCTTGGACAAGTAGTGGATGCAAACCCAGGACCTTGTTGCTGTGAGGCAACAGTAAAGTAGTTTTTTCAGCATTAAACTAACCTCTTCTGGTCCTAATTTAAAACTTAAAGTCAAGAAAGTAGGTTTAATTTTCTTACTAATCTCTCAGAAAGAATTCCCAAAATGTCAAGCTAAAGACACTAAATGCTTTAGGGTTAGATTCACTTTGACTAATGGGAGTGTGTAGGCCCAGTCACACAGGCCTACAAATATCGAAACTCCCTGCCAACCGGCGGTCACTAGGAAAAAAGCTGTAGTTGCCGGGGGGGGGGGGGTCGCTGATCAGCCTGTAGGCCTGTGTGACTAAACCTTAAGATTATCAAAGAGATATCTCAGAGTCCAACTATGAATTTCAGAGCTCCTGTGAGTTTCATCTCAAAAGAAGTACCTGAACATCAGATGCTATTTTATCAAACAGCAGGAGGCAGCTGACTTGATGGAGATCCCAGGATTTTGTGCGGCAGCTGGAAAATGCCTTGGTGTGGAGTTCACTGACAGCCTGTTTCACACTGTCAAACTAAACTTTGAGTTGTTGAGATTAGGTGTATTGTCTAGCTGGATTACATTTCCCTCCGGGGATGATGTGAAGGCTCGGTGTGAAGGAGAGACCGCAGCACATTTCATCAAAATAAATAAGGTCAGATTTTCTGTGCTTTACTATATGTTGGATCACTGGCTTCAGGAACACATTATTGCTTTCCACAAGTCAGGAGGTGGACAAGAGGAGAAAACAGCAAGAAAAATGTAATTTATCAAGGAATCTGGAGCTGTGAGGGGAGAATTTCCTGCTGATGACAGTAAATTTCCCACAGTGTGGAAATATTCCAGAGATTTGACTTAAATGTGTGACTCGTTGGCGCGTAGGGTCTTGATGCTCCTGTTAGTATCATTTCAAAGTGAGTGATGGCTGTTTTTTTCTGCTTTATTAAGCTTCTATAAGTTTGTAAATCACAAGATCACTCCGCATTATCGTCAGCCAGAGTCCAGCTTTTTATTCATTCACAAAGAAACATTCAGATGGTGACAAGTCTTGGCTTGCATCTGTGGATCATGGCGCACAGGCAACAATTGCTCCTGACAGAGCTTGGCAGTCACTGGTGCTGTGCTTTAAAAAAAAAAGAAAAGGATTTCATATTCCAGCATGAAATCCCTGGAGTGATATTTTGTGATTTGAATAGCAGAGAAAGATGAAAGAACCACCTGTCATTTTGTGTTTTTTTGCCTTACAGGTATACCATTCCCGATAATCGTGGCGTGGGCCATCGGGAAGCTCTACTACGACAATGAGAAGTAAGCCTCTTTTCAAGATATTCAACAAGGAACTTTTTATTCTATCCGGGTAATAAAAGGACAAGGGCAAAGCGTTACATTAGGGAGATGAATGTCTATTAATAATCAGCCGTAATCACATTTGCATTGTACAATATTCTTAATTACACTCTAGCCCTGCCAGCATTTCATTGGGAGTGCTTGCTCTCTTTTCACACCTATTAGCGAGGTGAAAATTGATTCGGCAATTTAGAAACGGGCGCTGAATAATTGGAAAAGTCGGTTGATACGCTAGATATCTCTAATTGTCACTAAATGCAATGAAAAGGCCAAAACCAGATTCTCCAAAGTCCTAAATCTGACTCCCCTGTGCTTCTGAGCTCTGCTGTGGTCCAGAAACTATTAAAATCTGTGAGTGACATTTTCCTTCATTACCACGAGCATACGCTGTAGTTTATTTTGATTCAGTCCCCCCACACAAACCATCCTGCTGCCAGAAAAATAAAAATCGCTAGAGCAGTGAATGCATCAGAATCAGCTTTAATGGCCAAGTCTGATGACACATTCAAGAAATTTGGTTCCAGCTCCCATCAGCAGCAGAGAAAGTGTCTGCAGAGGGAAACATACACACAAAGATAAGTAAGACGTATACGCAACTGCATTAATGAGATTTTTCTGACAGTGAGTTGCCTATCGAAACATTAAGACTGCACAGACAGCTCATTTACACAGCTCATTTAAACTGAATAAAGTTTCTGACCAGTGCAAGACCGTGGGTGTGATTGAACAGTCAAATATTCACACCATTTCTCTGTTTTACAGAAAGCAGTGTTTCCCTCAGAAGTGATATTTGGTTTCCAAGGACCTCGTTAGCTTGCTTGGCACCATATTAGTGTTACTTAACACTTCCCAGTAAATGATGCAGTTAGGCTGAAGGTTGTTGACATCTCCGGTCTAGCTGATGTCTTGAAACTGACTGTGAAGAATGAACGCAGACTTCAGAAGCACTCTTGATGAAACGAAAGACAAGCTGTTTATTTGGATGATAAAAACTCCAACGTGAATCCAAAACAGAGGCAAAACAATGTCCAAGATACAAAGTAATAACATCCTGGCAGCACATTACAACGCAATAAGGTCTAAGTGAAAGTCGGGTACACACAGACGAATGCGCTGTGCGCTAATGAGGAGTGGAAACAGCTGGGGACCAAGAAACAGGTGAAACTAATCAATGATAACGAAACGAAAGAGGTCAAGAGACTACCAAAATAAAGCAGGAAGTGTTTTCATACAGAAGCACACATAAACTTGACACTGAAAGATCCAAGACTAGAAAAGTTACAAAAATTCTACAAGATTGCCTTAAACAGAAAACTAATGTAAAAAACACAAAGTGAAACAGAGAACTAAAGGCTAAAGATACAGTTCACTCTAACCCTAACCAGAAGTTTTCAGGGTTACAGAGCTTGTTCACTTCTTACTGGGTTACAACATCATGCTGCATAACTACTCACTACTCAGAGAAGATACTACAAAGCATTTTGCATGGAGATATTTTAAACCTTTTGGATTTCTCTGACAAGCATATAGAGAAGACTATAGAAGGCTATAAAAGAATGTTTGAATCAGAGAACTGGATATCTGTGACCTTTTAGGTTAGTGGTTCAATCTAGTCTGCAAGTATCCTTGCAGAGAACCCAGAATTGGCCTTGATGCATTCATCGGAGTGTGAGTATCAGATGAAAAGCACTTAGATGTAGAAAAGAAGTGCTTGCGTGAATGAGACATGTTGTATAAAGCACTTTGAATACTCAAAAGTACTATACAATATAAAAACCAACCCTTTTACCACAAGAATTACAGAAGAAGAAGGCTAAAGTTATACTATCTATTATACTCCATGAAAAGATCCAGCAACACATGAATTTGATGGAAGTCATCATTGTAATTCAAGTCTAACTCTAAGCCTTTAAAAGTCATTTTGCAAGCTTTTCTTTCCTTCTTTTAGTTTGTGACTTGTCTTTTTATCGTTGTTAAACGCCATCATGTGAGCGCTTAGACTGCTTTGCAGTTGTTAGGTTGAGGCCAGCCTGCACAGTTTGAAGATATCCTCAGTATATCAACCTGCGTCAAACAGTACAGGGCTCAGCTGAGCAACAAAACACACGATCCAAATAAGCAAAGCTCAAGGAAAGCAGCAACCAAAAAAATTACAACAAAAAAACCCAGGCTGCAAACAAAGACCTGACAGCTGAACGAGGGAACGCAAACCTCACAGATACACAAGGCCGCGATCAGCTAAACAAACCCCGACAACATGAAAGCAAAATATGACACGTGAACGAATGAAACTGCTCCGTGAAAAGAAAACAATAAATCAACAACAAATCAAATGAAGGCCAATGACATACACAGATACAAAACCATGTCGACGGAACGAGGAGAAAGGAAACAAATGCAAACAGGCGGCTGCAGAGATGATGGAGAGCAAACGCACAAAATTCAAAAGAAATATAGCAAGACGCTAAGTTAATCCATTCCACTACAAACTGATTGAAATCCTCCAGAAAAAGATTACCATTGATTTAACTCTTAGGCCTAAATCTTTGCCGATGATGAAACACAACCCCTAACCCCTCAGATAGAGACATAGGATTTTTCGTGGTAGGGGCGGGGTGGGGGATACAGTTTGTTATATGTGTGTAATATTGTGCTTTTCCTTTCTTGAATGCCACAAATTTGGAGAACTTTTATTTAAAACTTATTATCAGTGCGAACTCAGACATCAGAGGGTTAATATCGAAACGGAGTCATTCTGTGGTTCTTTCATTTTTAAGAGGTCAGTTTGTGCTCGAGGGGCATTTTTCATAATTCATCAATGAACACAGAGTTACTGGAGCCCCTGTTTACGCACGAATATCAGTATATTAAGAGTAGAGACTCTGTACAAACAAGGGTGTGGCACAGGTAGTGGAAAAGTGCCGTTTGTATTATTACACAGATAAAAATAGTCCCCAACAAATGCTCGGTTTAATCCTGTTTGAGTACGATTTGATGAAAACCGCAGGGGCCAGCTGCCACCAGCTGCCTTATTCCTTCTCGATTCATTTCGAGAAAATTACATAACAAGAGCCTTTCTTCTGTTCTCACGAGGCTGGCAGATATTTTCATTTATATTAAGGCAGAAGCCCTTAAATGTTACTTGTTTTAAAGGGTTAAAGTCCTGAGAGTATTTCCCACCTCTAGCTAAAATAATCTGGCTATAACTCATATTTTGGGTGAATCACTGACTGGAAAACACATGTTTAAACCCCTTGAGCACACATTGGGAAATTAATGCCAACACATACCGAAGGGGAGGAGATGAGTGACAATATAAATGGACCTGCCCGTTAGAACAAACCATGACTGATTGCTTTTGCTGACATTTCAGGTGCTGGTTTGGGAAGCGAGCTGGCGTGTACACCGACTACATCTATCAAGGTCCCATGATTCTGGTTTTAGTGGTAAGAGTCTCTTTTTTTGCCCTTCAGTAGTAGCATGTGCTTCAGAACCTGCTCGACATAATTTGCAGGTGCAATTAGTCCTCATTATGTCTTTAAAATGCCTGACAGGCGTGAAAAGTTGGAAAGTTTAACACATATTTCAATGATAAATGAGCCGGCCCGACGCTAGTTCTATCAAGATTAACGTTTAAATCTCTGCGACTTGACAACCTCTGGGACTCATTTTGGACTTCGGGCATAAAAACATGAATAAAGTCCAAATATATGTTCAGTCTTGAAGGAATTATCTCTTACACTAGGCCATTTCCACCCCCTGGGGTGGGCGCCTTTCATCACGAATCAGCTATTGTAAATCTGTCTTGTCACTTGAACTGAAAATATCTCTCATCTGCATCCAGTTTGCCGTCACATCACAGCTGAGATTAATCTTCATTCTAAACTGTATGTCAGCTCCAAGAAAGACTTCTCCTTCAGCATTCGGATATGTGTTTTTGTGACTCACCCTCACCCTGCCAGCAGTCCCTTGTGATTCTGAGCCCTTCGGCGGGGCTCATGTGAAAGGTCCTCTAGATTTTACAGAATAGCTGAGGACTCGTGTGAGCTTTGCTCAGCTCTCGTCTGGACTAACCCTCTCCTGCCCAAGCATCCAAAATACTGTAAATACATCCTTTACAGATATGTCCTAATATAAATGTATTGTTTTTCATCTACATGTATTGATATCATTTGAATATACAAAATATTAGAACAGGGATCGGATTCAAAAGACAGATTCAGCTCAAACTGGTTATCCGTACTTGTGTAGAAGATGAGAGAGGGAGTTTTGACTGGCCAAGTTCATCTCTGAAGTATCTAGTACTCTGAGTGATGGAATGAAATTGCCTTACTTGGGATTATCTGGACATGAATAACGGCGGAGGTCCCAGGTCGACAGGCAGGTAAATGTTGCTGGAGGCTTGAGCAGAGCTCCAGATTTCCAGGAGAGGATCAGTGTACCCTTTGCACTTAATGTGTGCCCTGAATGTTGAAACAAAATCTGCACTCATTCCAATCCTGAACCAAGCCAGCTTCCTTCTAATTGGCTGCCCCTCTGAAGCAAAACGTTTAAGCAACACTTTGTATTTAAAATACAATATATGAGTAACTGTATTCCGTTACAGTTACCGTTTAAAAGGTAGTATTCAGAATACAGTTACTTTGTTGAATTTAATGGATTACATGGCGGTCTTTTCCTGTTTCATATGTTAGGCTATGCCCTCTCTATTTTTGGTAATTCCACGCCGGTGGAAACCCAAACAAAACACGCATTAAGAGGCTCTAATGTCTGTGTCTCAATCTCGCGGCCCATGTCACCTCTACTTGCAGCCTGCATAATGGCTTGACAAAATATTTTTAAAAATTATTGTTCAAAAAATGATTAAGGCAATAGGCAGAGTGTTACAAGCATAGCATGTATGAAGCATGTAAATATAATAATAACCACTGCAGCCAAAAAGAGTGTCTGACCAGCCCAGTTGTAAGTAAGCTGTTACGACTCGACTGCACACTGTGTTTGTGTTTTCCTCCGAAACAATAAGTTCTGTTGGAGCCGCCTTTCAACGCCCCTCTCTGTCCCTCGATAGCAAAGTTGACCCAGACAACAAAGTAAAGCTAGTTTTCGGCTACGAGCCCGACACAAACCTGACATATTAGCCAGAGGTCCCTTTACTACGGTTCGGAGCCGCGGACCTGTTTTATATACACGCGGAATAGTTTTCTATGGAGATCGCTGCAAAAAGTGCAGCCTTACCTAATGTCCACCCTACTGTTACTCATTTTATATTAAGATTTAAAAATCTAGTTGGTATTAGTATGGCGAATAACCTTCAGTAATAGTAATAATATGTTACAAAATACATTTTGGGGCATGTATTCTGTAATCTGTAGTGGAATACATTTTAAAAGTAACCTTCCCAACACTGTCTTTGGAAGACATAATAGAGCTTTACAATAAGCGTTAGTAGACTGAACATTTACTAATTAAAAAACAACAGTTCACTTAAATATTTCCACCACTGAATGAAGTAAAAGTTAGCAAATCTTATGAACAAATGCAGATGTCTTAAACATTAAGTCATTTTGCAACAGCTATAACTTTTGAGAGCGTAGTGTTAAAAGATAAAATGTAATACATATGAGCGAGAGTCAAGTTAAGTAGTAGTACAGGCTTTAAACATCATGTTGCCTTTACTGGGTTGTTTTTGGGCAGTGGGATTGTTTAGCGTTCCTTGTAGGATGCTGCAAGCTGGACTGAGACGGTTTGGGTCGTTTTTTGCCCATTTTTGGTTTTGAGTATTCTGAAACCTGAGCTATGAGCTCACAGAGATGAGTTGTCCATTCTCAAACCTCCTTATTTGAAACTTAACATTTTGGCCCCGTTGGATATGAATGTCCACTTGAACAGGATATATATGAGATAATATTAGGAGAAGCAGAATAGGTCTTGTTTAACTGAAGGATCAGATTACTTCCTCTCCCTCTACAGTCCACGTCTTCACACACGGTCACTGTTTGATCATTTCTTTGCTCAGTTTTGACTTTTTTGTCCCTGCTGGCTCTCGACTGGTCGAGTGACCTCCCCACCCAACATCCAAAACAGCACACCCTTATCTTCTCTTCTTTGAAAAAAAGGAAAATTCATCTCTTCAAGAGGCTCTTTACTGCATTCACTCCTGCTTTACTCGCCCCTGGAGCACATATCTGTCTGCTCTAATATCGCTCTGCTACTTTCCCCGAAATTTCTCCGGTCTTGCTTACAATGGCATGTTCTTGCAGGCTTTTATCTCTGTGCCCAGCACTTAATCCGACAGGGTCATCATGTGGTCACCAGGAAATTCGTGGTCTCTTCTCTGAGGGTGTTGCGGTGGTGAACTCTCCAGGCATCGTCACCAGCGGCTCTTAATATCAGCAATAAAGTAATGTCCTGCCTTAATGAAGGAATCTGGGATGTTATTAAAAATTGCATGAGCTTAGTTAGACCAATAGAGTGGAGGGTCCCTGAGAGGCTGCCATACATCTGTTCGAGCCAAGGTCGGGTCAAACCGGCCCTGGAAAGTATTCCTATGTCTATTTTTACTCCCATGTGACATATTTCACACTTATTTCATGAGCTATTGATTTTGTCATTCGTCACACAGTGGAAAAATAATCTCAAGAAGCACTTTAGATACACAAAGAACATTTTTTAAGCAAGATTAAAGGAGAATGTAGGCATTATGTTAGATTTCTCTCTGTGCCAGTAAAGCCTCCTGTTTAACTAAAGCCTTAAATAGCTTAGTGCCTTATCGACATAGAGCTCCTTGTCGTACAGAAGCTGTTAACGCTGACTGACGTGTACTTCAACACCATCAGCATGCACACTCTGTTTATTTTGAGTCATCTCCATCCTGCTGCCATAAAGGGTGGAAGAAGAAATCATTTTACTTGTGAGTAAAAGCAGCAGAAGCCTCGTATTGAAACACTGAAAGTATCATCAGGTAAAAGTGATTAAAATCTAAAAAATAACTGTCAGTGTTTTTTTAACGTTTAGCATTTTACAGCTGTGACCGATAGAGTTTAATTAGTATGTAGTTAGTGGGTACGTTATGTAGCTGGATCATGTGTTAATGATAAAAGTTTCTACATCACCCAACAAGGCTCCAGCTTCCCACATGATTTTGAATTGGATAAGCAGAAGAAAATGGATGGATGGATGGATGGATGGATGGATGGATGGATGGATGGATGGATGGATGGATGGATGCCATAGAATGCCAAGAATGCCATAGATGAATGGATGGAAGGTCGGATGTATGGATGGATGGATGGATGGAAGGTCGGATGTATGTATGGATGGATGGATAGATGGATGGATGGATGGATGGATGGAAGGTCGGATGTATGGATGGATAGATGGATGGATGGATGGATGGATGGATGGATGGATGGATGGATGGATGGATGGATGGATGGAAGGTCGGATGGATGGATGGATGGATGGATGGATGGATGGATGGATGGATGGATGGATGGATGGATGGATGGATGGATGATAAGGAGATATTAAATAAGAAGGAGATCTGGAAATCTGGGAGAAGTCTGATCTGCCAAAGGCGGCCGTTGACCTGGGCCCATCATAGTATGTTTTTCAGGAGGGAAGAAGCTTGTTTTAAACCTTGTTTTGGTACAAAGACGCCAAACTTCTGAAACGCTTTTTATTGGCTCTTATTGGTGATTCTTTACTTTCATGTCATAATCCGAGGGTTTTCTTGAGTTAAGCTTTGGATCCTTTAATATTTCTCCGTTTGGGTTTGTACAGGATTTAGTTTTATTGCTTTTCTAGCCCTCTAAGTTTCTGATTATTGTGAGGGTGAAGTTTGATTCATGTTCTGTTTTCATTATCATTCTAGTAATTTTACACTTTAGTTCTTGTTTTATTATGTGAGTTTTCAGTGCTTTGTCCTGACTGTTTCACTGTTCAAGCGTCAGTTTGTGCAGCTTTGTGTGCAGTCTTGCGTTATTCGATGCCACTCGTGGTTATATAATAAACTCCATTTTGGACTTTATTGTTATGAACTTCTCAGCTTTTAAAACTCAGCTTTTATAAAGTTTTTTTATCACCTGTATTCTACATTTGGGTCCAACAATCCACATTCTTACAACAGCCCAGTGATCTTTAAAGCTAAAGATATGCCCCTTTACCCACCCACTTAGATGGGGACTTCAAAATATTTGGCTTTCTTCTAGAAGCACTTTGTCATCATCAGTGCTTGATATTCAGTACCTGAAAAGAAAGTACAAGTGAAGGTGCATCGAAAAATGTACCAAAGTACGTGACCTGAGCAAGTATATGCAAGTACGTTTGCAACTGGACATATTAATCTGTGTTAATGCACTGACCGAAATAGACCACAGCCAAAAACTGCCCTGCCCAGCCACCATTCTTTTCAATGGCACTAAATGTTTGTGTATAACTTTTAAATGTAAAACGTAACAAACTGCAATATTTAATCAGGAATTGAAAACTGGCCTAAAGTTCACAAACTCTCCACATATTAAAAAGTTGATGTAGCCAGCATGTCGTGTCACGCTGGTGTCTGCACATTTTAAAGCTTCAACTCAGACCTTACTTGGATGAGATGTTAGCATTAGCAGAGCTTGGTTATTAAGCTGTATTCATAAACTGCACAGGTACATGACACAGGCACAGACTCGTGATCATAACTGCCTTATTGGACAGATAACTCATTATTGTACTACAAACTGGGAATGGGCCTCATTAAGCAGCTAGCACATCTAATACCCTTCTCCACATCATTTTGGTAAATCCCATATCAGTCGAGATATTTAAGCTTCTTTAGCATGCATGTGGCTGTTGCTGCTTCTGCAAGAAGCTTTGCAACCCACCTTCTATCAAGTCCCTCCTCTTCACACCATGCCTGACTACATCAGTCTCATCGATGTCATTGTTGCCTGCTCTGTACCACCACTGTCCCTGCCTTAGGCCTTCCACACATGTTTGTGGATCCATGCCGCACAGCCGGATATAAATTACCGCAGATGGAATAGCAATCATATTTTGACTCTACTGATCTTGACAGAAATACAGTCAAGTGGTCCAGTTCAGTGACCCCAATTAACTGAGGTGAAGCCTAGCAGGCAAAGCCAGGCTGTAAACATGTTTATTTCTGCAGTAAAGTTGGGCATTTTAATACACAAGTCTATGGGGACCGACTTGCTCTTGGAGCCAGCCTCAAATGGCCATTTGTCAGCCCCAGAGTTGGCAGTTTGAGCAGTATGCCGAAACACAAGTGAATTGCAACAACACATACTGTATGTTTTGAAGGAAACATGATTTGCATCTGGAACATATTCTCTGTCACTGCACTGGCTTTTACTGGATCATCCTTGTGTTTTCCCCGTCTCTGCAAAACAAAAAATCACCAAAATAAATGGCTTATAATCTTACAGGTGAGGCCTGTGTGAGCTTTGCAAAGAATACTCACATTCCTTTGATTCACCTTCCCTGACTAATTTTTAAATGTAATGTTTCAATGTGTTTGTTTCTTTTACTTTGAAAAGACCACATAGGTAATAATCTATATTAATGCAACGCTTCTGTAGTTCTGACTCTATCTACTGCACAACAAGTATGCCCTGGGTGCTAATGAAGAAACCTTGAACCTCAGTGAGCAGTAGTAACAAGTCAATAATGTCAGAAAATGAGGTATAAGATCACTTTAAAAGCCATTTAAAGGAAAACAAAAGGTGAAAGGGGTTAAGCAATATGAGGAGCGCGTCAATGAGGAGTAAATGAAAACAAAATAACCTTTCTCTGACACTGACACGCACCGTAAAGCCTTCATAAAGAGGTTCACATTGATGTACAGTACCTTTATTTATTTCAGACAAGATTAGTCCATATCATTAAAAAAAAGAAAAACATTAAGGATGAAACTATCATCAAATATACAGACATCGTGCCTTATCTCCAGTATTTATAAAAGCTTGATATATGCCTTGTGTCACCATGTGTTATCACGGTCAAAGCTGTTTCTTGACCCATTCACATAAATTTATAGATCCTCAGTGAGGCATGAAAAGTTGGGACATGACTCCTGACAAAAATTTGACTTGTAATTATTGTAATTACACCACAAATGAGCCGTATAATGAAAGTGGCCTTTAAAAAGGCCACTTTAACATTATCTGTGCACATGTAAAATTTAGATTGCAACATATTAGCTCCTTTTTACAACTTGCAGCACCGTGATCACTTCTCAAGATATGGCCGAAGTATTTCACTTTGCTCACCACGTCCAATACTTGGTCTGAGTTGTAGCTATCACAATAATACTCCTTTTGGGGTTAAACAAAATATCATACTGGGCAGCATAACTGTGTAGGGGACAGACTGACCAAATCATCAGCATACATTAAATGATTGCCCATTATACACCCAGTCTGGCAATCTTTAAACTTGACAGAGAGATCATCAAGATAGAAATGCAATAGAACAGGAGACAATGTTCCACCTTGTTTGACTCGATTAGACGCAGAAAAAGGTTCAGATACCAACCTTCAGATACAATTTCCTACATAATCGGTACTACGCTTACTTTCAAAACCAAACTGAGCGTGATGTGTTTGATTTCTCCACAGATCAATTTCATTTTCCTCTTCAACATCGTGCGAATCCTGATGACCAAACTGCGAGCCTCTACGACATCAGAGACGATCCAGTACAGGTGAACTGAACGCTACCTGCTGTAAAAACACTTCCTCATTGTAGGGTGTACCACTTGCTTGTACCTATTACAGACAATGTGTTCCTTGCCAAGTCTGCCGACTATATTAGTCAGTTTTAGAGACACATTAGGAAGTTGGAAGGGTGATGGCTTTATTTGCAGGTTTTCCATTCAGGCAACCTTCTTTCATCTGTGTCTTTTTCCTTTGCTTTCTTTTATTTGCTGATTTGTTTGATTTTTTTCCACTTGTTTTCACTTTCACTGTGACGAGATTAAAAAACAACTAAAAACAATGTGATTGCGTTTGGCTTTGTTTGGGCACTAAGAAGGATTTGGTTTGGTTTTGCCACTAAAACTAACTTGGTTAGGTTTGGTTTAAAAGCCTAAATATTTAGCCACTAAAAATCTGGTTGGTTTAAAGTACTAAATAGTATTTTGTCAGGTTTAGACAGTAAAAACTGGGTTAGGCTAGGTTTGAGTGAATGGTTTGGGTTAAAACATGCCCCTTCACAATAAAACCCTGCACGTTGAATGAGAGTGACTTATTCTTCTCAGTAATCCTATTGGACGGTAAAGGACACCTTGTGTGTAAATGAGCCATGCTATTGTGAAAAAGCCACGTCCTGAATGTGCTCTGGTGTACCTGAAGCATAGAGACCCTGGATCTTAGTCATGTTTTACACTTAATCCTCAGTCAGGTAAAAGGATCCAAAAAGGGCCTTTAACACACAGTGAGCTGAGCCTGTCCGTCATGGTTGTCTGATCTGTGGTTTCTTCGCCTGCAGGAAAGCCGTGAAGGCCACGCTCGTCCTTCTCCCCCTCCTGGGAATCACCTATATGCTGTTTTTTGTCAACCCAGGGGAAGATGAGATCTCTCAAATCGTCTTCATCTACTTCAACTCCTTCTTGGAATCCTTCCAGGTACAATTTGTTTAAACAGTGAAGCCTTTCAGAGACAATCAGAGTATAATGACATTTGTGCGGGTGGATTTTTTTTGGGGGGGGGATAAAGACTCAGTAATTGTAATGATGGGACTGGGAATGATTAAATGAATGTGTGTGATAAGCTGCTGTGTATATGTGATTAATCCAGGATCACAGCGCTGATGTTTTGGATGGCTTCCTCTTTGTTCATGTTTTGTCCTCTCTTTATCTCTCCCTTCCTCTCACACAGGGCTTCTTTGTGTCAGTATTTTACTGCTTCCTAAACAGCGAGGTAAGCAGAATCACACTGCCTTATTGATTTAACATTTTAAAGCCCCCACCCCCTTTTGCTTCAGACACTTATTTATATCTCCCCGTCTTCAGGCGGCTCCACTCGTCGTTTCAGTGGCTGCATGTTGCTGTGTGTGTTTTTTTGCAGGGAACAGAGTGATAAAGCTTGAAGCACTTATATTCAGGGCACAATTAAGACTTGTCATGTGCCGACATAAGTGACATCACTCGCTACACTTTATGACAGTGTCAGCCCTAATTTGGTTTCATGGCGAAATCAGGGGTGAAACCCTCTGAAAATAGAACTCCAGTATTAATATGCAAGCACGGAGGAATGCTACTTTATGTTTGATAGGCTCATTTCTTAATATTAATATTAGTCATAGTTTTAGCATTTTTATTGGTATCTGCGCCATAGAAAAAAACACATTTAAGGCATTTAAGTCTTTGCACATTTTAAGCAGTATGTATTAACAAATGCATAAAGTGTTGCTCCTTTCCTGTCCCTTCCTTTCTATGAGAACAGTCCTCATTGCCTCTTTGCACCATCTGCAGATGTTTCCTCGCGGCTTACGAGCATGCTGGCAGTTGTTTCTCTGTTTCTTTTACACGGTACAAGCAGAATAAAATAGATAGCAGAAGTGAAACAGATGCTACAGCTGAGGCCGGTGAGCTTTAGGCTGATGCAGATCTGTCAAATCATGAAATACTATATTTAGAGCGTGCAGCCCTGCTAGCAGCTATGTGGTGCTTTGCAGATCAGCACAGTGGTGCCTTACTGCTAACACCAGCATGCTAACCTGCTGATGTTCACTGTTTATTTCAGTGTGTGAGCATTAAGCACAAAGTCCAGCTGTGGCTTGATGTTTTTCAAGGTTTTTGTTGATGAATTGATGATGAAACTGGCTTAAAGGGGCGCTAGATGATTCCTCTAGGAATAAAGAACATCTGTACAGATTAGCTGTATTGACTGTAATAGATCTAAATACTGTTTCTAAAAAAAAAAAAGCAAAACGCAAGTTGTTCAAACAGCAACATCCCAGCAGCTATGCCTAAAACAGACTCGTTAACGCCCAGGTCAAAACTGGTCGCTGTTAATTAGGCCAGTTTTGACAGATGCTGACCTTGTTTTCATTTACAAAAGAGGTTCAGCAGCAAATATCTGTCAGATCACTGCAATGAAGAAATCTTTATTTCTTTACTAAATGGGTGTAAATAGATGGCTACACAACATTCACTCCACACACAGTATTACTGGACCTTGTTTTGTAGATTACAAACATGTCTGGGATGTTTTTTGCTGAAAAACATCAGCAGCTCATGCACTGCACGACTCCGAATGAGAGCTGTAACGTTTCAAGCACACCTGCACTTGATCAGATGAACTTTCTTGTGTGCACTGTCACAAACATCGCCCCCTGTGCCCCGATGTCAGCATTATAAATCCATGGTGTGGCTGAATTACTGTCAGGATCAGTTAGCTCAGCAAGTAAAAGACTCGGGAGAGAGGCTGACAGCTTAAGTTGCTCGTGTGGGGTTTTGTTCTCGACTTTCTTAATCTAAAGTCCAACATGGACATCGAGGCAAAGTTCAAGGAGCAGACAGCGAGGCTTCACGCCCAAACTTGGCAGATCTTCCGTGTTCAAACTACTGCATGTTTTAGAGCTAATGTGACTGCTGGACGACCTCAGTGGGTTTTTTGGTAGCATGTAATATGTAATACTATTTTGGCAGCTACATGGAGCTGAGTTCTGCAGAGGGAGAGAGATGTGGGGTGGATAACTGTAGATATTACCTGAAAAACATTTTTAGATTGAACAACCATTGGCAGACTTTCTCTTGTCTTGGCTGAAAAACAGAATCAGAGATGTAACCTTATTGTAGGCTGGACATTATAGTTTGTTGTTCTGGTAAAGGGGAATTTGTGTTGTTTGTTTGTTTGTTTGTTTGTTTGTTTTGTTTGTTTTGTTTTGTTTTGTTTTACTGCCTAGAATAAAACAGAGCAGACAAAGCATTCTCAGTTGAGCTTCAAGGATCACGATCACTTTCTCTTTGGGGAAGACAGCTGATTAGAAGTATTGTTTAATTTATTTATTTTTGTAAACAGGCTTTGGTCATTCTATTCTGTGCATGTGGAGTAAAAACCCATTTTGTAACCAATTTAGTTTTCAATCAGATGTTGCTTTAAAAAATTAAACCTGGCATTTTGTTTCTTTATTGCAATACTGGAGTAACTTGGCGATAACACCAATGTATACAGTTCAAAATTTAAAAGCAAAGAGTAAGAAGTGAGCTGCCCAACAAATGAGTATTAAAATATTGAAATCTTTAGGTACACTCAAAGCAGTTTGTGGCACAACCTCTTCCTCTTCTTTATGAGAGAGAGGATAACTAGCGTTGCATTATCGGCTTTTGATTTTGCCTTTGTGTCCTCAGCCCAACTTGAAACTGAATATTTTTTGTGTCATGCTGAACTATTTTAAGCCACTTCATTCTGTTTTTGTCCTCACTGTGAGCAGATCACCTTAAATTACCCACACTGAGAGGCATTAATAAATTGGTGGCTGTGGCTCAGGTGGCAGAGCACTTGTTGTTTGATTGCAGGTTGAGTGATTTAATTCCTGGCCTTGGACTCAATAGATGGCTTTTAGGCCGTTCACTTCTGTAATCAGTATGGAGCTACGGTTAATTGAAAAGCCAACTGTAGTCTCTTCTGTCAGAGAATGCAGCTTTTAGCTGCTCAGATTTTCTCTGGTTTTGTTGTAAATTTCCGTGTTTGCTTATTGAAGCAAAAGGTTGAACACTTCAGACTTTTTTTCTGACATTTTGTGAACTAAATGATCATTTATTAAGAAAGAAAGAGAAGAGAAATGACAGGTTAATGAAAAAAGATATTTGCAGCTCCTGTAATATGAAAACTGAAATGCGTGTGTGGGTGTAATTTTTATCAGATTTGACTGATAGCTTTCACAGCAAAGACCATCATCAGACTGTGACTGGTGCCCCAAAACGACAGGAAGTCCACACCCATTAGTTAAGTTTAGACTCCACATTATGAAGCCTCAGTGTTAGAACTTTGGGGGGTTTTCGGAGACAGAAGTGACCACATTTGCATCCTGAAACTGAACAGACGCAGACTAAACATTTCAGTTTCACTCACCAAAACTGAAGCCCAGACTTCTATTTATCACACATCAAGCCAGATCATTTCTTGCTTTTAGGCTCCACAAGGCAACAAAAGCACAAACCCGATGGAGAGGTCGAGTTCAGTGATGCAGATTAGACACATGACAGCCTATGGACCTTTGATGAACACACATATGGGGCGTTTATCAATATGCGTACTTGTGCGTACTTGCGTTCTCGTGTACTCGTGATACGTCATCAGTCGGAGACCAAGTACTGTTCCAATTCGAAGTACGCATCAAGCCGAGAACGCGAAAAAGTCCCGGATGTGTTCTCGATCCGCCCGTTTTATCGAGCATGCATCGGTGTGGACTTGGGACAGCTATATATCCCAGAATGCATTTCGTCCAAAACTCAACAGCGGACTCCCGGCACATCGTTTTCAACCCCCACCCCCGCTCGCGGTCTTCTCACTACTCAGGTTAAAGAAACTCCAGCAGCTGTCTATAGTATTGAGTGTCCACTAGAATAGAAATAAAAGCGTTCTAACATCTCACCTGCTTGTTTTTATTAAGGTATGTACACGTATGTACATGTACACTATTTTTATTTATAGAGGTTTCACTACTGAGGTTAAAAATGATATATAAGTCACTTAGATCACTTCTAAATGTTAATGTTTGGTTTATTTCAGTGTTTTATTTGTTCCTGAGTAAACGGGTTTGGCTGTGATTAAAGTTAAGCTTCATAACATGTTACTCACAGTTAAATTAGGAGGGGACGGCAGTAAAAACTCCGGACCTGTGACATCATCACGTACGCAGGTGTTCCAATTGTACATATCGCGAGTCCGTGCTCGCGTTCTCGGCGGGTACGTACTCACAGAGAACGCGAGTACGTACTCGCGTACTTGGGCATTGATAAACGGCCTCGGCTTATGAATGCTATTTAAGTTTGCTGTGTTTGGTTACTAGCATAACTACTGTTCTCTGAAACCAAGAGACTGGAGTTTGAAAGAGAACTCCCAAAACCCCCCAAAATTCAGCAAATACATCACGTGCCACCTTTTCATGAAAATAAGGTCACTTGGAAAAAATAATCATGCCAGTGTCAGCATTCAAAACCAATGGGTGATGTCACGGTGGCTACGCCCACTGTGCCATGCTTGCCCACTTTAAGCTCTAAAGTTGTTATGAATGAAGAAACTATCCAAAGAGGCCAAAGTGTATTTTTGTATGAGACTCTAATCATATTTTTTTCTGTTGTAAACATTTTTACATGGCAATCTATGGGGACTGATTCATTTGAAGACAGCTTCATGTGGCCGCTAGAATAACTGCAGTTTTGGCCTTATATTTCAGCCCCAGAGGTTGTAGTTTAAAAAGCCAACCCCTGCTTCCAAAATAGCAAAGAAATTTAGAAAATCTCATAAAATTTGTTTTCATGCAGAATCTCATCCTTCACAGCAGGAAGCCACCTGAGAAATGGCTAATGATTTTAGCTCGAGAGGGGCAATTTGGTACGTCAGTGTTTAGATAGACTGCTCTATTATGCTCTCCAAAGTCTCAATCAATACCTTTATAGCTGAAGAGACCATAACCGTGCCACCTGAGCCACAAACTAGGCATAAAGGTAAACCTCCAGGATCATAACCTGATTTAGCTTCAGAGCCCGGCGTCATTTGACAGAACAATCATTACCTAACGAGTTATTCCTCGACTCGCTTGTAGATGTAATATCAGCTGACTGCTTGCCCTTTGGTACCGTCCCACACTATGATAGCCGACTGAATGATGAACGACTGTCTCATCATGAACTGTGTTGTAGCTGCAATGAGGAGCTTAACCAGCATGTGCAGCCTACAGAGGGTATTGATTTAGTGTTTTGTTACAGGCTGAGGGTAGCAGGGAAAAGCAGAAGGAAAAAATGAAAGAGATGAACAAAGGATACCCACGGTCACATACAGGAGAAACAGAAAACATTTGGAGCAAAAACATCTGTAGAGGATTAAATTATCCTACTTTGGGCCACGTGACACGAGTGAAACACAATGGTGGTCAGTTATCTGACAGTCTACCCTGTAAAGTCTCAAGTTGTGTATTAAAATAATGCTCTGTGGTTCACATTTTAGTTTAGGGAAAGATAAGAATTGTGATTATGGAGGCGGACAGAAATGGGACACATGGGGCGATTGATTTTTGGATTGATGAGGGTGGAGGGTCCCATTTTAATCATCATTAAAATAATTTATAGCGAGTTGTCACCATATAGTATATGAAACATATGAGCTGAGGGCCATAAATGTGACTGTACATTGCAGAGACTGCTATATGTATATGCACAGTACTGTCAAACAGTTGTTTTAATATTTTGGGAAAATATGAAATATGTGTAGCAATGACACATATATAAACATACATGGAAACACATGCCTATAGATGCCTATATTAGGCAAAAAAAAGTAGTATTATTCTAGCCCTGCGACAGACTGGCGACCTGTGCAGGGTGTACCCTGCCTCTCGCCCTAAGTCAGCTAATTTCTTTAAGTAGTCTTCAGAAATGGTTCTCAAGGACGTCTGAAGGACATGCAGAGCTCTTCTTTGGATGTTTGCTGTTTGCTGCTTTAATAATGTTGAGGTCCGGGTTCTGGGCTTTTCCATCCAGGTATGCTCTAGTTTCTTAGAGCCAAGTGCACTACATTTGATACATGAGTTATTATTGTGTAATTCCCCCCCTAATATTTGATGTAGCAAATATTACACAAATGAAAATTCAAATATGCAAATTATTAGTTATTTTTTTTGTAACTTTGCGATTATTACATGATTCAGGCTATAAAGGCTTTAAATGACAGCGTGTTTGGGATCGTTGTTTGTTGGAGAATGAAGCTGCTGCCAATCAGAAACTTTCCATATGGTGTTGCATGATGTATCAAAATCTGATTTTATTTTTCTGCATTCATAATTTTATCAATTTTGACAAGATCTCCAACACCACTAGCGAAATACAGTCCCAAACCATGACAAAGTCTCCACTGTGTTTTGCAGATGGCTGTGGACACTCAGCCGTACCTCTGTTGTTGCAGCTCTCTCCTGATCTCTTCTGTGTATACTGGCAGTGATTTTAGCCAAAAATCTCCCTCAATAATTCCTGTCACCACTGATTTTCAGTCCAGATCTTATCAGGTCTTTTTTATATTTCTTAAGGATCTGACTTTTAGATACTGTTCATCTGCTATGGATAGTCTCTTGTTTTTTTCTTAGGCCTGTCACTTTTTCTTTTCTCCTCCACTTGTTTTTCTTGACAATTTTAAATTGGTTCTATGCTAAGTTGTCTATTATGTGCAGACACAACAGTGGTGCTTTTTATCCTTAAATAATTTATATCAAATTTAAGTGGCTTAACAAACAAAAAGACATTCCTGTTAAAAAGGTCAGGCACATAGACTGGAAATGAGTGAAAAAGCAAAACAAAAAAGGAAACAAAATATAAGGAAACAGGGAGTGGCTGAAGACTTTTGCAAAGTACTGTGTGTGCATGTATTTAGACTCCTCCCACAGAGGTCGGTTACCTTGTTAAAAGTGCTGCAGTCCTGAAACACTGAATCCTGAAACCACAAATCACTGCAGTTTGACTCATGTCACTTCTTGAATGTGGGTCTTTCTTTCAAGTCTGACAAAGGTGCTGAAAAAAATTAAGGGTGAATTAAAAGGTAGAAAAAGGGCCTATCACTCTGAATATATTCACAGTATGAAGGTAAAATACAAATAAAGTCAGCTGATTCTGCAGAAGTCAGGTGGAGCGACCCATGAGGCAGCGTCTCAGTAAACAGCGTGAGCGTAAATGAATTAAGTCAGCTCAGCCGAACCACCAGTCGGCTGACAGATAATCATTCTTTGTTTTCTTTAATTCCTCGAGCTTATTGTTGTCGGTGTTGTTGTTGACAGGTGCGCTCAGCCGTGAGGAAGCGCTTCCACCGATGGCAGGAGCAGCACTCGATCCGAGCCAGGATGACCCAGGCCATGTCCATCCCCACTTCACCTTCACGGGTCAGCTTTCACAGCATCAAGCAGTCCACGTCGCTATGAAAGAGGAAACCAGCTTCGTCCTACATGCGCGCGCTTTGGGAGAAACCTCCAGCTGTCATTGTCATCCTTTTCTGCCACATCACTGGAGTAACACTAAAACACTTTCTGCGGCTAGAGATCTAGAGAGAGGCTGCATCAGTCTCCTAAACCTCAGGAGGGACATTACACAGACTTTCAGGAGAAAATGGATGGGTACGGGCGGGAGAGGACATTGCAGTGTTTGTGAAAATGGGAGGTTAGTGGATCAAAAAGATGCACGTGACCAAGCTGATGAGTGTGTACTGGAGTTTGAATGTACAGCACTTGTTTAATTGTCTGTCGTTTCCCCGCTGGCACTTTGTTTTTGCTAACATTGCCATCACGATTGAGGATTTATGCTCCTGGACTGCACCGAGCTGGATTCCATCTCAGCGGAGTCATGTGCTAACAGGGGCCAGTGACTAAGTCGTTGTTTATCCTGAGATTTTATTTTAAGTTTTTATTTTTCTCTCAAGCAGCTGTCTGGTTCTGGTGTTTGTTTATTTGATGTTGTGCTTTCTTCCTCTGTTCTCAGCTCGGTGCGCTCGTGCTGCTTTCATCGACTTTCCAGGAAGGTTAAACACATTCCATAATTCCTACCTGAAGAGTTTTGTTCCAGAAAAAACAGACACATTTACAGCTTTTACGGCTTTGAGTAACCTCCAAGTGACCCACTGGGGACATTTATGACCCTACATGTATATTTCTGTGACAACTTTAATTGTTTTCTGTAAGAAGTGGCCCACTGGGATGGCAGTTTTTGTCTTCTGTTTACATTTTCCACCTTTAATCGCTGCATTGTGACAGTAACAGACTAAGAGCGGCGTGATTTAGTGCTGCAGAAGCCCAACGTGGCAATGAAAACAGCTCAGCTGATGGAGAAAATTGAGGTTAACTCCCATAATTTCTTACCTCTTAACACTTTAGAATATTGGTCATAGATAAAGGAAACGTAGTATGATATTATAAAGATATAATCCAGCCTTTAAAACAATTTATTCCAGTATAAAATCTAATGGGGTCATAAATGACCCTCCTCAGTCACTTTAGTGGCTAAAGTAGCTCAGCTACCTGAGGTTTAAGGTCAGTGTCAGTTAGTCTCACATCATTCGTCTCCTTTCTCAGCTCAGGTGACGTGTTAGTCGAGCACAAAGAGTGAAAGTGGAGGAAATAGCCTTTTACTCCAGAATAATTACGTGGCATAACTCTCGCTTAAAGCACAAGCTATCATGTTTATGTTTCTATTGATGTACAGATTAAACAGGCGGGTGGATACGCAATAATTAGGGCGGTTTAGAGTGGCTGTGGTTGAGGTGATGGAGGTATGTCCACTAACTGAATTTAAAATCCTCCTCCTCAAGTCCTGGATGATCAGGCCCCATCATATCTTAAAGTCCTCTGAGCACTGCATTATCCCAATAGAGCACTTCACGCTCAGTGAAAAGAACCTTGAGACGACTGTTTCTGTGAACTGGCGCTATATAGGAGGATTTAATCTAACTGAATTAATTGCAGGGTTAGCTGTCCAGCCTTCAGCTGCCCCTATAATAAAACCCTGGACTGAAATGGCACGTGATAAAAATCTGCTGGATAAGCGAATTCCATTCAGCTTCATAAGTGCATATTTCTATATATAGCTAGCCTTTGCCCCTTTGACTACAGCTGCTGTGCCAAGTAAGGCTAATCACTTCCTGGCTCTAGCTCACATTGGGGCAAAATATGATCAGAACATCCCTACAGACCATTTCAATCTGATCCCAAACAGAGGAAAATCATCACTCAAGCATCTCAAGGTGATTGTCTGCTATGACTGTGTGTGGTTATCAAATGCTGACACAACATTTAGTTGGAATTTTCTTTTATTGTAACCTGTAACAATGGTTTCTATTCAGCTACAGAGACGTGTAGCCTTTCTCCTAATTTATCTTACTGATAATTCATGGTGCCCGTCTCTGCGCCTGCAGATCTGCCTCAGTAATAATTGGCAGAGGTTTTTTTGTGCCGATTTGACCTACTTTGGCCTGAGAAGTTGGCTGCATTCGGACCATCTCTGAATCACATGTGATGACCTGAATTTGGCTACGATGTAGATCTGGTTCAGCTTCAGACTCATTGGGACTCTTGGGTGTCTCTTTGGCTGTGATTTTACTCCTGGCACACTGGTTTTGGACCATCTTGAAGCCAGACCAGTTTGGATACGTGTGTACTCAGAAAGTGCACACATGGCATATTTTGTTGTCCATACACACACACTCAGAGCAACGATGCATGTTTCTCACATATTCACATCATTTTATCCAAACTAAATTTACCTAGAAAGAATAAACCTTTGTGGGCAGAAAAACAATATTAACAATATAAAGTTAATGTGGCAACATACATTCATTGGCATTGGCTTTGTTTGGAAACATAAGAAAGACGTTTGAACGTTTAAGCTAGGAACATGGCTTTTTAAAATTAACCCACTTTCAAAAGATCAAATGTTTAATTATTTAATTGAGAAATAATAAGTATAATACCTGTGAAACTATTTATATTTTCTCTCTGGCACTTACCTCTAGAAAAACACAAGTCTAAGCATAAGAGAAGCAGCTACTAAATGCTTCACTGTGTTCACCAACTCTGTTTGTTTACAGCTGAAAGAAACAGAAAAACCCAAAACTATGACCCGAAAGTTGCTCAACAAGAGTTTTTCAGCGATGTAGAACCCACAGGACCAGTGTGAGTGACAGTATGTTTCACATTAGTTTGACACACAATACATTTAATTTGTGGCGCTTTAAATCAAATTAAGCGTAGTGTTAGTTCAGGTCATGAAGTGATTAACGTCTCTGCGGCAGCCCGCATGGTTTTCTTTTACACATCCTGTTGGTTAAACCTCTCAAAGCCCACAGTTTCACTCCTTCAGCCTGCATGTAGTTGCTGTGAATCTGCAAGCCACTTTGCAACCAATCAATTCTTCGGTTGGAAAGATTCTGCCTTAGTGGTCCTTTTACTGCAGAGACTTTCACAAAGTATAAAAACTGTGCAGTGAGAATGAGTGGACCACATGTTCAGCAGTTCCTTTAATGCTTGTAAGTTAGTTAGTTGTAATATTTTTTACTTGTCAGGGACCAGGCACAAAAGGATTGAACTCGTATGAGAAAAGATGCCTTATACTGGATTTTGCTACAAGTACTTTAAATACACACAATATTAAACAAGCCTATACTACAAATGCATATAAGAACTACAAGATAATCAAATGTACAAGCTTCTTCTTCTTTAGTGGATCATCTGCTTCCATCTAACTTTTTCTGTAGCATCCACCTCTGTCACATGACCCCCCTCACAACACCCGTGAATCTTTGCTGCGGTCTGTGCTGTTCGTCCTGCCTGGCAGCTGCCCTGTCCGGACTGCCTCAGCCTTGCCTCACTAAGTTCCCATCCAAGCCACTCAATCTGATGTACTTATTTCTAATCCTTTTCATGCTGGATTCTTCTAATGATAAGTACAGTTTCCACCGGCACCCTGTTAGCCAACAGCATCAGGGGTGGTCATTTATCCACCCTGGACCCCGACTTCTTATGAGTCATGTGTTTGATTTGACTGTGATTTTATGCCCTTTCTGACGCAACCCACCACATTTATCTGGGCTTGGGACAGGGAGTACGCTGTGTTGTGCTTGGCAGCGGCAGCAACAGACATAAATGACCACAGATATGATTTTAACTGAGTCGAAAATAACAAGAAAGCTGTGAGAGAAGGTGGGTTGTAAAGCAGCTTTTACATGTCCACTGTGCTATGCTCAAAGTGTCACCCATTTGAAAGCAAACCAAGTTAAAATTATCAGTCAGAATTTAGTTTATAAAAAAAAAGAATAATCTCTATAGAAAGCAAATGAAATGATCAAGTTTCACAAGTTTTAATCAGACCCACGCCTCCTCCGACGGTCTTTGTGGAACAAAACTCTTCAGCTGATCAAAGAGACTTAATAGATCGCCTCTCGACCAGCAAGCAAAGGGTTCCTCCATTCAGGGTGGTGTTTATACTCATTCACACCTCGTGACTTTCTGTGGCGTTCGATTGACTTGAACACTTGCAGTAACTGTATTTACTGATGACCTGTAAATATATAAATACCAGAGGTGAGTGTGATGGGAGGGGGCTTTAAAATCCACGAATAGAAACCAAAAACACAAACCACACACTGTAAATCATATGGGCACATTTTCCATGTGATCGGCAACTCACAGTCCACATTCCTATGATACCAGTATGCCTAGCACCTGTGCATTTTTATGAGAAAATTGTATATGAACCTTTTCTTTTTGTCACCCTAATATTATGATTATTTTTTTTTACCCCTTGTAAGTGATGTGTGAGCTCTGGTTGTGATAAAAAAAAAAAAAGTCAAATTAGTTTAAGTAATTGAGTTTTACATGATGCTAATCATCACTTGTAACAGAGCAGCTGCTTTCAGCTTGATTCCAGCCTTTTGTGGTGGAGAAAATTAAAACGAAAGAAACGTGTAGTCGTCATGCAATTGTGCTAGGAATTTTCAAAATAAAAGTTTTACATCAGCAGGAATAAGAAACATAGAAACCATGCAAAGAGACTCTTCATCGTTTTGTGGTACGTATACGGTGGTCAATGAAAAACCACAATGTCATTCAAATTATTATTTATTGTTATTTATTTTCAATATTGTTATTTTCATACTTGAAAAAAAATGTCAAGCGATAATAAACTGTGTGTTGCATTTGACTGAATGAAAAATTGAAGAGATTTATTTTTAGACCAGTTTTTCTACAGAAAACAAGTCTGTAAAAAAAAAAAAAAGATACCATTACCCGCGATGGAAACTCCGGATCACACAGCCATTTGTCTCCACCGTCCCCCGAGAGAAGAAAGCAAAGAAAGAAAACACATCCTGAGTATCGTGTGATCCTCTTAAGCTTTGTGTGTGAGTCTCGAAGGGGAGCACGGCCCAAATCTGGCTTTTAAATAAGATCCTTCTGCCCAAGTGAGCATTCACCGTTTTCTGGGTATGAGAAGGGAGGGGTCTTTGTGTGTGCACTAAAACACAAAGAAAGGACTTTAACAGTATTCACCATGATGCACTATTGCTTAATTGAATGCGAACACTTAAAGAGAACAGGAAGGTTAGTCGTCGCCTGCAGAGCGGCTTTTAGGGGACGATTACTCTGTCATCTCATGGATTCACTCTTCCACTCAGGGCTTCTAGCTCTGGGAGAGTTACTCATATTCGCAGTTTGAAACTACAGCCAGCATGATTCAATTTCCTATTCTCATTACTTCTTGTCATGATTACATAATGACTGTTTGTTTATGTGGAGAAGCATCAAAGTGTTGTAGCAAACAAGTTGTGGCCTTTTTCTTACATGTGCACAAATTTACAGTTTATGGCATAAAACCAGGAAAGCAAAATAAATTCTGTAAAATATGAGACTTAAGTACATTACCACTATAGACTGTATGAAAAAGACGGACGTGGCCACTGTGATGTCATACACTGGTTTCTGAAATCCTGTTTTCAAACTTTGACTTTAGGATTTTGCTCAGTAGCAGGTTGTTGCTTTTTGAGGGTGGAGTGCTAAATTATTAGCTAATGCTAATAATGTTAGCAATATAGGCTAAAGAAAGAACATCACACACACAGCGGTGCTTGCTAGTTAGCACCATTAAAACAAAAATAAGATAATTTAACTCACTTATATTGGAGTAACAGACCTTTTGGACAGTTGGTAGAATTAGGGACACCACACTGTTTGCTGTTTATTTTTCACACTATTTTTGTCTCCATGTTTTAGTATTTTTATCTCCTATTGTGTTGGTTTTTTGAAGCAAGCAATACAAGTGGAAGTCTTTGAGAAAACAGCTTTCTGACTTCAAGTCTGTTAAGTCCGTTTTGCAAATCTTGGTCATAGTATATTTTAGAAATGCGGATTATCAGGGGGTTTGTTAACTGTCAGAAATCATTAGCCAGTAAGAGAGCTGTGTCATAGTTTGACCTGCTCCTCTTCAGTACATCTGAGTCTCTCAGACTCCAACTAGGGCCACACAGAACCCTCAGGCTCTAGATATAGGAACTCAAGATAGTCAAGGTCTACAGGATACTTGGTGCATGAGAGTTTATTTGTGCTGTAAAGTTTGACATTCTAACATGGTAGTCTATGGAGACAGCCTCAAGTGGTTATTGGAGATTTTTTTTAGGTGTTTCTATGCAATAGTGTGCATATTTGTACTAAAATTACATTGCATTTTTTTAATTAAAAATACAGCGTAATGCTTTCATAGTAGGAAGACTCCAAACAGACACAGGAAAAAGTCCAAAAAGCCAAATCCTCATTCCAAAAAATGGTGGTCATGCATGGTGGTCATATAGGCAGCATGCACAGCAAACCAGCTGAGGAGCATAGAAAGGCAAACATCCATTAAGCCGGTCCGAAAGGACATAAAAGCTTGACTGCAAAGAAAACGATGAGTTTGGGCAAACTCTTGTATGGCTTTTCCAGTTTTAAAATAAAATTAAAACATCAAACCTGGAAGAACTCGTTGGATTTGGAAGCATAAAAGTGTTCAGCAAACCAAAGTTTACCCTGTTTGACTTGTTGAGGTTTTGTACTTAACTGGCAAAAACTCACAAGATCATCCATCACCTGCAATATTTCCATCTAACAAGTGAGCCTTATCAAAAATTAGCTGGCAGGATTTCTTGACTTCTTAATTAGACCATTAGTCAGCAAACAGCCCTGTTCTACTTCTAAAGTAATCAATGTTATGGCAAGAGCCACTCAGCAAAATAAAGACACGCACCAGTGCATGTTTACTGTAAGACTTCAGGGTAGGTCCATCCAGAAAATTGAATGCGATAATTTCTTCAAGTACAAAACGGCATCAAACTCTGTGATTCTCACGAGGACCGCTTCAGGAAAAGAGGACCAACAGTTCAGCACAGTTACAGAAATCAGCAGTTAATAGCACTTCAGATGAGAGCCCTCGTCAATGCTCCCCAGAGCTCAACATCAGAAAACTGTGTGAATCAGGCCTTCACGGAGGAGAGGAGAGAACTGCTGGGACCAAAAAGCACATAGACAGAACATCAGAGCAGAGATTTTTGGTTTCAGCTTTGTCTTTCTGAGAGGCCGAGGAGGTAAACCGATAATTACAAAGATAATTACGAGTATTAGGGCCACGTTAAGAAAATAAATATATTATTGATCACATTGAGAATAAAGTTGAAATGTGGAGATTAAAGTTGTTGTATCAAATCGTCTTGGGTAGATGAGATGGTGAAATCATGCTGCAGGATCAGTTTTAGTAACAAGAAAGGAAATTATTTGTTCTTAAGCACATGAACACAGTGGTAAGTATAAGGACGCTGAAAGGAAAACCCTCACAAACTTGAAACAGTTGTCCGGAGTGATACAAAATGAAATGGCTGCCAGTGAACAGATGCAAAGATAGAGATGGTTGCACCCTTATGCAATAAAGAGGGTGTATGTTGTATCACAAGACACGATAAGGCAGCTGATCAGTTTGCTTCACTAACTCATCTACACGAGACATTTTGTAGAGGCAGCCGCGGCAGTTGTTACACTTGAAACTTGAAACCTGGTTAAATGTATCGTTCCACAATTTACCCCCAAATTCTTTCATTCTTGTTATTTTTTTCATTTCTCCTGAAAGAAAACTATGATTTTTACCTTTGCTTATTATAATTTTACATATTCAATTCCTACACTTTCAAAAAAGCACAAGTGGGAATCTGTCTCAACCTTTCACAACAAAAGAACTGGAGGACAATCGATAACTCTGCATGTCTGCCACTTTCTGTATTTAAAACCGTGCCGATCTGATTGCGGGTCAATAGGTAATTCTGTGCAGGCAGAAATCAATCAGACTTTGAGAAGTTTAATAGCAACTGAAATGGAGTCTCGAAAGTCTCCATAGATGTTGGAATTTGTGTGAAATCATATCACATATGGCTCCAGTGAAAGGCTGGATAAATGATGTCAGACACTGTTTGCCGTATTGGAATGTGAAGAGTTTAGTCATCTTGCATCTTAAAGGAAAACAAAAGTGTACGTTACCCAGATGACCCAGGGAGCTTTGTCCCATTAGAGCCAGCTGTCATGACAGCTGGCTGTCAGTGGTGCATTTATATGCATGAGAGGTAAGTTCATAACACAGTTAGGAAAAGCACCCGCAGTCCAGATGTAAACAATATAACTTTGTTAAGCTCATTTTCCAGTGAATGACTTCAGCTTAGACCAATATTAAAATGCTTCCTGTTGTGTATAATCACCTTACTCCTGATGCTTTTGGACTTCGCCTGCTAATAAGTCAAAATATGAACCACACTTACACCGATGTATAAGTTAATTTCTTTAACCCTCCTATGACCAAGTTGTTTTAGTGACTGAAATTACTGAGGGAGGTCATGTATGAGCTCAATATAATTTAATTAGGAATGACATTTGATTGGTTCTGTGTGTGCATTTAAAAACAACTCCAGTGTAATGTAAATTCAACCTTTAAGAGTCTATAAAACCTAAGCCAAGGTACAGGTGCCAAAAACTGCAGTTCCTCTAATGGCCACTTGAGGCTTGCTCTAAAAGTGAGTCAGTCCCCATAGACTCCCGTGTTAAAATGTCCAAATTTACAGCAGAAATAAACATGTTTACAGCCTTGTGCAAAAAGCAGTTTTGGCCTCCATGGACAGTTTTCCCCCTCATAACAACTTTATAGCTGTGAGGCTGTTTTTTTAACTCACCCACATGGATAGTACTAAGGCTTAAAGTTAGGAATGTGGTCGCTTTCATTAGCAGTTAGCTGTAGCTGATCTGTGCTTTCTAAGCCCATGCTACGCTAACTGTAGCCCCCGAACTGGAACTTTTGACTGTGCTTGTGCTGTTGGTGTCCATGTCTGAACATTTTAATGGAATTATCTGATAAATTAATGGAGTGTGGTGTGTTGTATACACTTCACTTCGGTTAAGTCAAGCTAGCTATCTCCATCTTTTATATACAGTCGACAGTAAAGACTGAAGTTGTTCAATGAACTCATAATTCATATTAATTGTGTTGCATTGCCAAGTACAGTCTCAGCATTTTTTCCTAGTCTTTCGTGACTTTTTTAGGAATGGATGTGTTATCAGTATTGAGATGAGCATTTGCATAATGTTCATCTTTGCACGGATGGAGCGGTCTGCTGTCTCATACCTAAATTACCTTCAGACTGAATCCACAGACACTGAGAAAACTAAAAATATCATTGAGAATAAGAACAAGAAAAACTTTCATATCTTCCCCCAAAGGGAAACGTCTCTGTTACTGCTTGAAAAATTGTGGAAACTGTTCTAAAATTAAATTAAAAAGAATCTAATTACAATTTACAAATTAAAATTCAGCAGAAAAAAGAGTACGACTGCTGAAATTGGACTTTCTGTGAGGAGTCTTTGACTGCTCCTCTGGGTGTGAGATGGATTTTGGTGCAGCATTTTTCAGTTCATTAGTATTATAGTTGAAAATATCCTTTTAATGAAGAATATGCTGCAGATATTAAACAATTTTGCTCAGCGGTCTGAGAAAAGTGATTATACAGAGTTAAATCTACCTAAAGAGGCGTTTAAAGGAAAAATGTGGGAATTTAATATTTTTTAGCTCAATAAATACTTAGAAACACATTTAAGTAAAGGATTATATCAAGCTGTTTTGTAGCTGAACGCACTTATAATTTTTCCTGTGGTTAACTATAACTGCAAACTGCTGTAAGTAAATGAAGATGCAGTTTTAATGACATAAAAATGTAACAGAACTGAATTTCATCCCCCTATACATGTTTAAGACTCGCCATGCATGCAGTCAGGCATTATATGCTTGGATGCTGATTATAAAAGCAAATTAAAAGTAGCACATTTGTGCATAGTGAATATCTGAGTGACAGTTTTACAGGGCCCAGCTTCAGTCAGGTGATGTGTGTGATGTCTCAGCGCCATCTAGTGTTGTTTCCCTATAACTACATTTACATGTTCCTATGAGGCCAACACATCAGATGAACCACCGATGGTAAAATGAGGTAAAGAAAATGAACTTTCCAGAGGATTAACTGAAATATGCTCCTCAGCCCAGAGCATTATGATAACGGTATCCTGAAGACTAATGGTGTTAATTCTCAGTTAACACTACTTAAGTTGGTGTTAATGCAGATAGACAGACACCCAAACCATTTAAATGTCAAAACAAAAACATTTTGTGACAGCCTCCTATTAGGTTTCCTGTTTCTATCACCAAGTGAAGAAACACTTGATTTCTTCAGCTGTTCTTCCTTTACTGAATTACTGTAACTTGCACTTTATGAAAATGATTTTTTTTTTTTTTTTGGTGGGTGGCTGTGGCTCAGGCCGTAGAGCTCATGGTTTGATTCCTGTATCCCTGTACCAAAGTATCCTTGGATGTAATACTGATACAAGTGAACCCCTGGGTGTGAATGTTAATGAGAAAAGCTTGTGTTAATGGGCGAATGAGGTCAGTTGTATAAATCACTTTGAGAACTTGAGTAGAATAGAAAATTGCTCTACAAGAACCAGCCCACTTACTAATACATTATTTGGAGGAACATATTTTTATTAAACAGGCTTATTTATGTGACCCATTTAAATCAAACTGGACTTTATGCACTTGTTTGTTTTATTACTGGCTAAAGCAGTCTGGTAGACCACCACTGTTCTCTGTATGCAGCCACTAAACGGTCATTCCTGTACGTCTATATGTAAACCTTAGACTGATTTAAAATCAGTACAGCACTCACACATACGAGTTTATTTATTGATCTGATGATAAAGTTTTACTGAAGTTTCTTTATTTGTTTATCTGTTTTAACCCTGTTGAAATGATGTTAACACTGTATTTATCTGATTGTTTAAGTTTATAGTTGTTATAATCTCAGCTGCCCTCTTGTCGGCATATCTTTTGAAAAATCTACTGCACAAATAAAGGATGTGATAAATAATAATAAGTAAAACATGAACTTCTTGTGCCACTGTACATAATCTAAAAGTGCGTATGTGAAGCTGGGTGGAAGGATGAGCTGAAATGAAGGTGGAAAGGTTGCAGAAAAGACAAAGAAAAGGAAGAATTGAGAAAACTGAAAAGGTGAAAAAGATAAAAACAATGATAATGCAGCTGGAAAATGTGAGCATGTCATGTGAATAATAAAGTGTTTTCATAGTGCAGTGAAGTCCACGTAAGGTCCTGTTTAAAATTTGGTGGATGATTTCAAGAAATTTGACTGCCCTGTAATATATCCAGGCTGTCAAACATCCAACACGGGGCTCAGAACAGGCCCTCTTCTTCTTCTTCTTCTTCTTCTTCTCCTTCTTCTTCTTCTTCTTTCAGGTATTTCCTTTAGGAATCACCACAGCAGATCCTCTGCTTACATCCCACCCTATCCCTACCATCGTCCTCTGTGACCTTTCTTCATGTCTTCCTTCACAACATCCATTAACATCCCTTGAGGTCTTCCTCTTCTCCTCCTGCCTGGCAGCTCTATCTTCAACATCCTTTCTCCACTATATCCACTCTCCATCCTCTGCACATGTCCAGCCCTTCTCAGCCTTGGCTCTCTAACGTTGTCTTGAACTGCTCGACCTGAGCTGTCCCTCTGATGTACTCATTACTAATCTTGTCCATCCTGCTCACTCTCGAAGAAAATCTTAACATCAGCTCGGCCTCCAGTCTTTTTGTCAGTGCCACTGTCTCCAAACTATGCATCGCTGCTTGTCTTGCTACCATGTTGTAAACATTCCCTTTCACTCTTGCTCCTTCTGGCACAAATCACCCCTAACACCCATCCTCCACCCAACCCACCCTGCCTGCACTCTCCTCGTCACCTCCCTTGTGCTTTAGATGGTTGACCTCAGGTATTTAAACTTATTCACCATCACTACCTCTGCTTCCAGCAACTGCACTGTTACACCTGTCTCTCACTCATTCACCCAGTGAAGCTCCTTCTGACCTTCTCTATACTTCTCCATCATCACCTTTCTTCTTAACTTAGCTTCATCAACTCTTTCCTGTATCTTCATGGTATGGTTCATCAACTTCCTCCCTCTGCAGGTCCTACAGCTCTGCACATCGCCCTTGTTTTTAAAAATCAGTACCAGTACGCTCATCCTCATTCCTTAAACATCCTGGTTAAAATGTCCACTGCCCTCTCTCCTAGACATCCCCATACCTACAGAAGTATGTCATCTGGACCAGCCACCTTTCCAATCTTCATCCTTTTCATGCCTGCCAAAACTGGACCACTGAATGGCTTTCCACTACTACTTAAGTGTCAAAATTTATGGGAAGTCAAAAGTGTTTCTAGATGTAGACACGTTTTTTGAGTCATAAAGACATCAAGTAGTGTTGTATTCATTCTAAAGTTTAATGTATGTCTCCATGTGATGACAGCAAACTCAGTGAATGCTCAGCTGAAATTGCACCTTTTCATTTGTTACAAGAAAAAAAAATTAACAAGAAAATAATGCCTGGTAATATTATGTCAAATTTTCAAGGGAGAAGGGTAAAGGAGGTCTTGCACTCTGGTCAGGATTCCAGCTTCTTAAATTTGGACAGGTGCACTTTTTTATTAAAGGATTTTCTGGGTCAGGCCCACAGTTTTGGTCTGTAGGGAGTTAATTTTTACCCTCATGCTGTAGATGTATTTGGTTTCAGAATAACAGACGCATCTCATAGATGTGTAGATAAGTGAAGCATGTGTGTCCCTGAAGTTTTGACCACATGACCATCAATGAGCACACAATATTCCAGATATTTCTCTTTTACCAACAACAGTGAGGTCGAGCACTGATGTTGGCTAAGGTCTGCCTCACATTCGGAGCCAGATTATTAATTTACTGGCTTGAATAGAAATTCATATTTAAATTCAGTGCAGTGTAAGAGGCGTAGAAGATAGCCATATATCAATTCAGCAGCTGAGGAATGAAAAGCCTTGGCAATGCGAAAAGCCTCAAATACCTCCTCAAAAGATGCATTTTTCTAAATGTAAATGGTGACATTTGAATTAAAAAAAAAGAGGAGAAAAGGATGCTTACAAAGTTCATACAGTGCAGTGGTTAAACATGTGGCCCAGGGGCCAGAACCAGCTGCCAAATGGTCCCACTGGTCCCACTGTGAATTCATTAACAACTGCAGTTTTTCAGTAAAATGTGGTGATGCTCGCCTGACTACACAGAAATGAAAATGCATGAAAAGGTACGTTTTTCAAGTTGTTTGAACCACAAAACTGTAAAATACTGAAGCAGTATACTTACAAAAACTCCAGATGTGAAGTTTTTTCCAAGGTGATTTGCAAATTGTAACGCACATGTAATTACACTGTACTCACTGAATGCGGAGTAACTTGGATATATTTTTATTTTTGCATTTATTCTTTTAAAAATTGCCTTTTGTGGTTGTTTTTAATAGAGTGGGGTATGGGGACCTGCTTAACTCTTATGGTTTCAGCTTTTTAAAATCTTGCCCAGGTGACTGCGCTCAAAGTCTGCTTCTTCACGCTTAAAGAAAGGGGAAACTTGTCAGTGGTTTTACTGGTCTGGCTCGCTTGAGATCAAACTGGGCTGCATGTGGCTGCTGGGCTAAGATGAGTTTGACACCCCTGCTCTAAATGTTGAAAAGGCTTCACCCTCAGCCAGGCCTCTGCTCCTGAGTCATTTTCACTCCCCCTGCACGTACCTGAGAAAGGTCAGATTTAAGCTTTACTGACACAGCCCCACAGTTTGTCCCTCTGCAATGCTAACCGCTGGATTTTCATGCAGCCAGCACAATGCTGCCTCACTGACTTATATATCCACCCATCCTGTCTCCGTTGCCTGCAAGTAAGCATCAGCAGCTTCAAGTGAATCTCCATTCTTGTGAGGGATTTACCCGCTATTGTGCCTTTCACCGGTGAAATATCACCCCGCCAGCTCTTATCTGCTTAAAAATACGATGCAACAGAATATAGTAAACAAACTCATGCGCTGCCATTAGCTTTATGTTTGCGGTTTTTTATTGTGCAGTGAAAACCAGTGGCTCATTTCTAAGCAGTAGTCCCCAAAAACAAAGCATCAAAATGGGAGACAGTGTAGTTAATTTGAGTGAGAACAGTCGTGTAATGGCGCAGTAAAAGGTGTGCTCCATAAATGACGGGTAAGTTGTGAAACATTTTCAAATAAAAACAATATATTTTGGGATAATGAAGTTTCATGCTATGAACTTTCGTCCACATTTCCGCTGTACGGGCATTTGCAAAGACTGACATCTGCAGGAGCCAATAGAAAGCCTCGAACTGGACTCTCGACCAATAGCAGCGCAGGGGGGGCTGGTATTATGGAGTCGTAAACGGTTAGTAACAGGACAAGCAGGTAAGTAAGATTTTGTCTTGTTATTTTCTTAAAATAAATGAACGCTCCGCTTGGCAGGAAAAAAACACACATTCCGTTAAGCCCCCGGTTGTTTGGCTTGAGCTGGCGGAGTTTTTAAGCGCACTTTTCTGCTAAACGTGCAGCAGTCATTGAGAAGTCAGAGTGGGATCGGGAAGCAAACAAGCTAGCGAGCGTTAGCATCTCTTGCTAGCTCAGCTGGCTGCTATCTGGCAGCCTGGGAGTTCCAAACATTAGCCTGTTAGCTCCGCAACTGGAGAAACTACTGTTTGATTATGGCATAAATCTCCAGTGGCGCATTCCTTCACACAGCGTTCAGTGATGGAGCCGCTTTTTTGTAAACTTACGTTTAAATTTCTACACCGCTGTGCTGACATTAGGCGACATTTAAAACTTTTTCATTATAAAAATTTGCAACGATAACGTTAGTGGATGTTAGCTTTAGCTAGCGTTAGCGTGGCAGCAGGACATTCAGATAAATAAATAAATAATAAATAAAAATAAACAGCTGGGGAGACGCTACTTAAGACCGAGTCCTAGAAAAAAAATAGGGGGGTGGGCGAAGAGGGTATAATTCAGAAAAAAACGCTCAAATTCCGAGATGTAAGTCGCGCATTAACGAGAAAAATAGGAGAAATAGTGTTTATTTTTAGTCAATGAGCGACTTTGCTTCACTTTTGAACATTAAGCTTGAAAAAAAAATCAGAAATTTGAACTCCTTGTAATAAAAGACCAATAACACCTCCTTCCAAGTATGTTGTTAAGGCAGACAACAAGCTACAAACTCATATTCACTACGCTGCAGCGCAGGTCTACGTGCAGCAGGCGATGGGAGGAGTGCACGGACCCTCAACAGTGTACAGCACTGAAAAACGTCATGTATACATACATACGTCCTGCTTCGCTCTCATACAGTGCCAATTTTATATCTATTTGTTTTTTTACTTACACTGCGCCTTGTTTTTCATATAATTCTGGCATTGTTTTCATTTTTCCGTTTTGTTTGTTTGTTACATTTTTTTTTAATTGTCCCAGATTTGCAAATTAATCCTAATTCTCCGTTGCTTTTCTATTAAACTTTCTACAGGTTTTTTTTGTGAATATCCCTTTTTTCCTTCTTTAATTTGCATTTTTTTCCCCTCAGAAATTAGCCACACGTTTGTTGTGTAAATTAGCTGTTCTTTGTGTTAAATTGCCCCAAATTTTAAGGGTTGTTCTGTCCATTTTTTACTGGGCAATTTTCCAAAGTTCCACAGTTTTTTCCCCTGTAAGTTTGCCATTTTTTTCCTCAAAATTTTGCCCCATTTTTTTTCTCGTTAATTTACAACTTTTTTTAGTTAGTGTAATGTGCTGATATCGATTGATTTATGGAATTTTTTTTGCCAGTTCCAATTTTCTTTCTCTATAGCATCAGGATTGGCATTTAGCATAAGAACTGAAGTAAAATAAAAAGTAAAATCTGCCAAATCAACAACATGGCCCAACAAGGGCCTTGTGAATAAGGGAGCAGCTATAACTTGCAACATGTACAAACAAAAAATTCCACAAGAGTTAGAGGCTCGTACATCACCTAACCCTGTATCTTTTCCTACTACGCCGTCATAGTTAAATGTATTGTCTGAAATTTTTAAATACGATTCAAGTGATCTTATTTTTTGTTTGTTTGTTTGTTTTGTTTCATTTTAGGTGTCATGTTTTCATGTGTGGAAACCGGAAAAATGATCCCTTGGATTATTGAATGGAGTTCATCGACAATGGAGTTAAAGGTATAATTGTTATATGCATTTATCTTTATTTTAAAGCCAGGGGGTGCTGCAGCCACCCTATGGCTTTGGAGATAAGATCACATCAGGGATATAAGTAGCCTGGATTTTGAGGACCCGAGTGAAGAGCATCTGATTAGGATACTCTGTGGACATGTCCCTGTGGATGTATTTTGGTCAAGTGGGATGGATTACATATCCCTGGAAGTGTGGGAATCCCTTGAAGTTTGCAGGGATCGCCTAGGAGGAGCACAAGGAAGTTGAGACATCTTTGCATCAGCTGTAACGTGGAGCAGGACCAAATGGATGGATGGGTATTTGCCAGTTATGACAGTCACAGATCGGCCAGTTTGTTTTGTTTTAGTGATGTTTTTAGTTCACGTCCCATGAAGACCTGCGGAGGTCATTTTAGGTTAAGACAAAGCAACAACAAAAGGAAGAAGTAATATTAGGAGGTGAAAATCACACTTTTAAAAGTGGTAAATAAATAGGAAATGGCAATCACATTTCCAAGAAAAAAATGCAGAAATTCTCAGAAATGAAACTAGTGACAGGACCGGTTGACTGAAAAAGTTAGGCTTGTAAAAAGTGTAATATTCTTATAAAAACAACAAACATTTTTTGAAAATGATATTCTTTATTATAAAAGAAAAAAAAATTCAGAAATGATCAGAGATTAAAGCCAATCTAAAATTACAGATTTTCCATCTAAATTTATCACTATAACCATTAAAATTCAGTTATATTTGTTAAAAATGTATTCTCTCTGCAACACTCCATTATTTCCTCCTTAATTTTCTGAACAATCGCTCTCTTCCTCCCTCTGATTTACACAGACACACAGATAATGAAGTGTTTGCAATGCATGTCCTTTCTGGTAGTCTGATCATGCTCAGAGACCAGCAAGACCTGTTAGAATAAGTGAGGTGCATTCATCTTATTACTTAACAAGCATCAGGAGATCAGAGTTACTGAAACAATCTAAAATCACATATTTTTCCATTTTCATTTATTAATGGGTTTAAATGGCAGTGAGACAAGAGAAGATATAATGTAACTTTGTAAACATCTCAGCTCAGTTTCCCAGACATCGATTGGAGCCGTTTCTAGACGAAAACACTTCTCAGTAGAGAACTACGTTGAATTTCTCTTTTAGTGTGGGAAAATGGCTGTCAGTGTGCAACGAGTCGTTTATAGGATTATCTTCTGGTGCACAGGATGTTATTAAAAGTTGTTTATTTAAATGTCAAAGAAGATAAACCAGACAAGCAAGAGACACTGGAGTAACAGCATGATCATCTAGTGTTGGGCGAGTAGATGCAGAAATGTAGCCTCCCTTAGCAAAAAACTAAACAAATAACAGTGTTGGAAAGAGAAATTTGAATTTGATATTACTTTTTTAAAAATTTCAACAAAACACAGGGCAGATTAATTTTTCAATTAAAGTTGTGCCTAATGTAACTTGAAGTCCATCCACATCAAGTGTAAAAGCAAGCTTTATTTATAAGGAGGAGGGCACAAAACAATGAAACCTGAAGAAAATTAGGTTAACATACTCACTGTGATAAATTATATCTCAATGTGTAGTCTAAATACAATTCACACATTTAAGCTTGAAGAAAAAATCAAAATGACGATAAAAAATGTAAACGTTTAGAAACGAGCTGTTCGGCGGCAAATATTAAGTGTTTATTTTTCGATTGATGTGGACCTCAGTCAGCATCGCTGCAAATAGTAGCCAGTAAGCTAGCCTTCAACCCAGCTGCTACTTCATCTCTTGAAAATAAAAATAAAAATGAAAAGGAATTATGCAATATGCAAAATTAGGTCAAGAAGAAGCAAATAAAATTTGTTAGATGAGATAAGATAAACCTTTCTTAGGAGGAAATTTGTTTACCTATTTGATCAGATATATACCTGTTTAAATCTTACCTGAAATTGTAAAAGCTTTTTGAAAGCAGAAAGCAGCTGCCCGGGTTCAAGTCTGACCTGCCGACTCCTGTCTTTCTTCACTATTACTATCCATTTTTAAAAAAAAAGGAAAAGCAAAATAATAACAATAAAATACAATACAAATATTATTATTTTAAAAAGAGGGGCTTGAGTATCACTAATTAAGGTAATGCAGAGGGGTTTTCCTAGTTCAAAAGGGGCCTCTGTTGGGTTTGACTACACCCATAAGCATGACTGATGTACATTTAGCTAAGGGGAAGTAGTCTCTGTTATGTTATATATGGCCATCTAAGAAACAAGCTTGAGTTCATTAAACCTCTTGCAAAAATCTTCTTTAAAAAAATAGAAGCTCTTTGGTGGGTGTCAGTATTTTTTCATTTTTAGGAAAATTCCTACTAAATGTGGGGCAGTCATGCTTGCATGTGAGGCTGCCCTCCAAAGGCCAATTTTGAGGCCTTAAAAAGAATTGATAGCATTTGAACTTAAAACGCTGCACGGAGACAAAACACTGATGAGATTGAGTTTAGCTTGTGCTTACATGTAAAAAACTGATTAAGATGATAACTGTGTTAGCCCCCCACCCCCCAACACACACACACACACACACACACACCTTCCCAGCCACCACATCCCCCCTCATTAATGAGGACAGGGATTTGTATTTTTCCTTTAATTTGTCACCCATCCATATGATGGTCTTTTCATTTAAAATCTGTCAGATGTGAAAAAAGTTTTGGTCTGACCCCCTCAGAATCAGTTTTCTGTAATAACAAAGACTTCCTGGGATCCAAGCCCTCCCAAATGCTTTATCTTTTATTAAAAACATTTAATAAAAAGTCACTATTTTTAAATCTATTAGGCAACATTTGGAGAAAAAAAACAAAGAAACACAAGTAGGACACTTAGTATATTATAGCAACTCTTTTAGTCTTAAACATGCTCCTATATTTTTTTTCCTGCAGTTGTTTTGTTTTGCTGCTAATAAAATTTTATAGGAGTATAAATGCAACAAAGACCCGTTCTGAAGAAAATGCTGATTTGTAAGCCAGTGTTTTAACAGCCATAAAAATACAGAACTTTCTGGACATAAATTGCTTAAATTAGATGGTGAAAAATAAAATGTCTGCCACTAGAATGCAGTGATAATAAATCATAAATTATAATGCATAGTAATAACAATCTAATTTGTGCTGTAGATATCTTATAATAATAGGGTTAAAATACTCAAACTTTGTAGAAGCTTTATTTCTTGTTGACCTAACATGTTGCTAAGTATGACATACTCATTAACGTGAACATCAGTCAACTGAGTTTTGATTCATTTATGCCTGTTCGGACGTAGTTGGCGCTGTTTTTTGCACAATATGAAGGTTTACACGCGGCACTGTGGGGAAGATCTCCTTCATGCGGCCAGCAACACTTCACACTAAACATAAACATATTTAAGACTGTTGAGTTAAATTGATTCCCTTGTAGCTTTTGCTTCGTTTGTTCTTGGTTTGGAGGTAGTTGGCGCTGTGTTTGCGCACAGCGTGAGGCTTTTATTATTTTATTACACGCAGCACTGTAGACAAGAGCTCCTTCATGTGGCCGCTGGCTGCACCTCCTCATGAAGCTTGTTGTAGTGTGTAGTGCGGTGTGGTGTTTGTGGGCGATCCTGTTCCTGTTAAAAAGTGACAAGAGGCGCAGGCTCAGTTTGCACAAACTCTCCTGAAAAATAGCTGCTTAGAGAAGGATATCCAGGCTGTAGTCCTCGTTCCTGTTAGTTATTGTTGATTTTCCGCGTAAATATTTGGCGCACAGGTGGTCTTTGAAGCATAAGGGACATTTTCTGCGCGTACGGTTGGAGTAGGAGCATAGCTATGGCGTGTCTAACCAGAAACGGCAGCAGCGGCGGCGGCACCAGTACAGCAAGAAAATAAAAGTGTGTCCGCTGGTATCTTTTTGTAAGACAATGCCCTCCTGTGGGATCTTCTTTTGAGCTTTTATGTCGTTTCTTATCTGCCCTTTACTCTAGTGGTGACTATGAGAAACGTCTCCCGCCTACCAGCTCTCAGCACATACGCACACACTCACGCGCGCGCGCAGCACTTCTATGTTTGTCAGACTCAAATCCGAGGGAGAGGAGCTAGCCGCCATTTTCTAAGCGTCTCTCCCTAAAACGAGAGAAAACGGCTCGCGGCAAACTACCATCTGGATTACCTCTTCCTCACCGGGAATCGGACTTTTCGGTAAAGGATTGCCGTGAAATCGCCTACGTTTGAAGTAATTTGGAGTAGAAAGGACGGTTTCGCGGCCTTGCCCTTATATTCGGCGAGGCTAGCTGGCGAGCAAGGTGTAGCTCGTTGATTCGCCCATTGCTGTATCCGGAACGAACCCGAGCGGCTCTGCGCTGTGGACCCGGGCCCCTTTTCCTCCGCTCTCCGGTTGCATTTATTATTTTTTGGATATTAATTGATGGCTCAGTGATCGAGTCAACGCGCCACCTTTTGTGCGTGTCTGTGCGTGTTAGCACCCTTGGATTTTTTTTTCCACCAGAAACTGCAGGGGATTGTTGCCGAAATTCCCTCGGATAGTGCAACCTCGTCACGTGGTAGGTTCCTCCTTTTTCTTTGTTAGCGAGCTAGCTAGACTTGGCTGGGTCTACCCCCAACTTCTCCGCTTTTGACACATTTGAGCCCCATTTGTTTGGCGAACTAAAGGAGGACTGCTGTACATTTAAATGTAAAAACAACAGGGCTGCCTCGCATTTGTTCTTGTAGGTCTAATTACAATGCAAACCATGTCTGCGTCCTGCATTTCGCTCCCAGCGCGTTTTAAATAAGTTGTGAGGATGGCCAGATGCTAACAAGAGGCCAGGATTCATTCTCACGCCAATTCCCCGTTTCGTTATTTATACTCTCATAATACATGTCAGTGCTGGGCGTTTATGCGCCTCAAACTATCAGCCCGGGCGCACCGCAGGTTACGCAGGCTGGAAATGTTTACGTGCCTTACTGGGTTAGCTCAAAGTTTACGGCCGAGATATTGAAGAGAGAGCTTCAAAATAAAAGATCTAATGTTTCGCGGATGGGCAGCTCTTCGTTGCAGCTGGAGGGTAAGCTTGCGGAGAGGTTGTGTTTCTTGCATCAGCAGCGTTAATTTGCACGCAGTGTGTCTGAAGTGACAGGCTCCACGGAGGAGATATTTATCTGCCGAGTTTCCCTGCTGCGTGATCTGCTGCTCGCGTGTATGTTTTCTGAAGATATTTAGGCACGTCTCGATGTTACAATCACTCTGCTCTTGTGTTTGCTTCAAGGGTATGAATAGAGTATTATAACCGTGTGCTCTCAAAACGCTTTTGTAAACACCAGGAAGACATTTTGGTGATTGCGTTATGCTTGGCTAAACGTTGGATGTGGACATTATTTTTGTCGCATCTCTACAGAGACTCACTAATGGTGCAGTCGGTTGGTAGGATTGGTTATTTAAATTACCTACTGTTCTGTGCTCAGTGTGTTGCATGAACTCGCTCAGTGTGTTTAAAGCGGAATGGGCGTTTTTTTTAAGGTGGATGAATTGTATTGCATAATCTGCTTCGGAAATACCAACATGGCGTAGTGCGCGCTGACTAGAAACTGCGGTGAAAATACTGAGAACCGCCTCCATTCATCTCGCCCTGCAGACGCTACAGCGTACATGCAGCTCGATTTTTATCTGCTGAATTGTGAGAAGGGAGGATTTTATCTAAAAGTTTAACATAGATACAAGCGATACTTGGTACTTTTGTCGTCCTTAAGGTTTTCTTTAAATTTAAATAATTTCCTGGCAGCTGTAATTGGGTAATTATTTAGGGAAAGGTAAAATAGGTTCAGCTGAAAATTAAACAAGAAATAGTCAGGATGACATCATGTGCTTTGGGCTAATGCTGGGGCCTAAATCCACCTACTTACTGTAAGAAACCCTGCTGCATACTGACTTACCAGGGCACATGTAGGGCAGTGGGGTTTGGGGCAGTTTGCATTGGCTTTTCCTCTCTTCTCTCATAAAAAGATGTCTTCCAAAGCGTATTCTTTAAAGAGGAGCCTTGTTAAATTAAAGACAATGAAGGCTTGTTCACACAGGCATGGGTGGAGTGGGAATAATAATTTATTAGCCTGGGATTTAGCTCAGTTGTCTGTTTATTCCATCTGTGTCTTGAGCATCACCCGCCCCAAGGTCAGTGTGTGGATTTTAATTTATTTGTACTTACCGGATGTTGTGGGTCCCTCTGTTGACAAATTATTGGTGATTTCAGTGACAGCCAAAGAATGGTTCTGGACTGAACGATTGTATTTTAAGAGACTGAAAACACTTTTGCCTGGGATATTCCTACCCTTCAACTTTGCTCATGTTTTCATCTTTAGCAGTTCACAGGTCAGCAGCATGTCAAAGAGTCACCAGTTCAGCTGATTAGGTGTTTAACTTGATCATTCAGGCTTCAGCTTAGCTTTAGCATTCTGAGTCAATGTCACAGAGTTTTCATTAGTATTAGTGCATTTACATTGAACATATTTTAATAAAGGTTTAGGATAAGAAACTTTCTTTTGGGGTGGTGGTTAGTAATTTTCCACTCACTGTACAGTTTTACAGAACCTGTACAGCAAGTATTTTGTTTTTAGTTTTGTTGTGTACAGGCACAGTCTGCATTCATGTTTTTCCCGTCATGATAAACAATTATTATGGAGAATAATTTTTTTTAAGTATATGGACAAAATATGGATTTTTCCTGGCTAACAGAGGGACTGGGTTAGGGGGTGGGGATATTACCAACACCAGCAAGATTAGTCAGTGTACAGTAAACACAAGGAGTTCCTGCTTTTTCCTGTTGCCTTGTTTGACAAAAAAACACAAATTCTCCCAGTATTTCTAGCCATCTTGTGAAGATGGCTAGTACATATTAGGCTAGTACATATTAGGGGTGGTTGATGTAACCGCAGCTGTAAATCCTGATAATCTTGAAAATACTGAATTCTTCATGTTTGATTCTTGGGGCCTGTGGGTTACAAGTGAACCAAGGACATGGGGCCATCCTTCTTTTCTAATGAGCTAATGTCATGGATGAGAAATTGCTAATTTGAAGTGTGAATCTATTGAAAAAGGGTGCTGATGGCAGCGTTAGTGTAGTAGTGACACAGCATTATATCCAGTGACACAGCAAAAGAGAAATGTGGTCTTGTTGGCTTTTCTCCCTGGAAATCTTAACTATAAAATAGTTGTTTAACAATAGCTAAATCAATGCAACCTTGTAACGGCTCAATAGCTGCACAATATTATCACATAATAAATCTGAAAAATATTTAATACATGGGATGTTGTAACTTTGGTTGAGCTTTTTAATCAGTTGCTCAAAGTCCTCCTTCACTACCGTGTGACCGGTTCAGTAATTTCCATCCACCCTTGTTTACATTTGTGAGCTACTAGTATCCATTCCTCCATAGCCTTGTTTGTTTTTGTTTTTAAAGTTTATTTATTTTAATAATATTTTTTTCTCTGAAGTGGTGAAACATGTTTGTTTCCACCTTTAGAGTAGAACAATTTTCTTGTACTTTTTTGTAAGTTACCGCACCTTAGTGGAGATTGTTGAAATATTTCCTTTTAGGCACCAAATCTTCATCGCTCTCAGACATGCCTGGGCTTGTTGCACATAAAAGCATATTGTTTTACAGTAATGATATTGTGATGACATTATGTCACCATAAAAATTTATACTAGTATGATGATACTATAGATCTATGATGTATCATGGCTGATGTATGACACAGTTGAGTAATTTTGTAATTAAAAAAGAAATACAAAATTCTTAGTATTTAAAATATTAATGTTCATCTTTTTCTCCTCCTTCTATTATTACTACTGTTTTTATTATATTGTTTTTCTTGCAATAATAATATTATTGTATTTATAAAACAAAAACAATAGAAGAAGAAGCGTGGGCAACAAAAAGTGCTTTGAATAAAGCATATTTTTGTGTACTTGGTTGCTGAACACAGTCACAGAAACTAAAATACTGCATTTTTTTGTATCTAATATGGTTTCTCATATTTCAAGAACAGGTCTTATGGTTCCCTCTTTCTCACTTTCCACCTGAGAAATTTTGAATGAATGAATAGAAGTGACACTTATGGAGCTGCTGGTTTCAGTTTTAAATGAGCATAGGTGGTATCTGTATGTTCGTTTAATTTGTGATGAGGAACATCCGTGTATACAGTTATTAATGTTACTTCTTAAGCACTGATGGATGTATACCACACAACTCCCTCATGTGAGATAGGATCAGAATTTGATGATGGGTGGTTTTTGTTAATACGATGACTCTTAACTTTATTTCTTCTTCTTCTTCTTTTTTGTTTGTTTGTCTCTGCAGGCTGTCCTCAGGTGGGGCAGTAAGCGGGTGGAGTGGAGCAGGCCGCGGTGCCCGTCCCTCTGCACTGTATGGCTGCGATGGCGCCCGCTCTCACCGACGCCCCAGCCGAAGCTCACCACATCCGCTTCAAACTGGCTGCCCCATCCTCGAGTCTCTCACCAGCCAGTGCAGAGAACAACGGTAACGCCAGCAACATCCTCATCCACAGCAGCGGCCCTGCCAAGTGCAAGGCCACCTCCGAAGAGTGTCCCCTCGACTTTTGTGGCGGAGGCGGCAACCAGGAACAGCAGCAGCCACAGGCCCAATCTGACTCTGTGTCCCAGGCATCTGCCCTGGGCAAACTCCAGCCACTTGTGGCTTCTTATCTTTACTCGGATGTGACACCTGTTCCTTCAACTAAGGAGTCAATTAAGCTGCAAGGAGTCCTCATTAAACAGTCTGTGCTGAAAAGCCACAGAATACTGCCCAACTCCCTGCTCAACGGCAACGCAGACTTCCTCAGGAAGAGGCAGGCGATTGAACTGTCGAGTGGCCAGCTCAAAAGTCTCATGAGTGGCGGCACCAACGGAAGCGGCCAGCCCATGGCACCTGTCAACGGCCTGGCTAAGAAGCTGGCCACCATGTCCACCTCTGGCTGTGTGGTCGCGGTGAATGGTGACAAGCCTCCCGCCGCTACAGACTCTCAGCCCCAGAACCTGCCCTTTGACTCTGAGACTTTGACGGCGACCTTAACAGGGCACATCCCAGTGAAAGGAGCTCTCAAACGGAGGCATTCCTCCGGGGTTTCTCAAAACACAGATGGACAAAACCTCGAACCGCCAGTGCTTCAGTCAGCCGCACTTTCTCCCTTTACCAGCGACAACCCTAACCCAGCTGAACAGGCGAATTTAGAGGACGCAGATCCAGATACCCCTACGAGTCAGCCACAGGGTTCTGATGGAGAGAGGCCAGGCAGCAGTCAGCAGGGCTCACCGCCATGCACACCTGTGCCTCCCATACCCTGCAGTTCTTCCTCAGATAGCCTCGATGCTCATGTAAGAGAACGCACTCATATTAATAGCAGCCGCCAGGCCGAGCTCGAGAGCCGACTGCGGCGCCTCCACAAACGTCTTCAGGTGGTTCAGGCAAAGCAGGTTGAGCGGCACATTCAGCAGCAGCTTGGTGGCTTCTTGGACACGGCCTTGAATCGGCTACTAGGCAGCAACAGGAAATCAGAGACTGCAGTCCCCACGGCTTCATGGAGGACCGGACGCCACTCGTCAAACAACCGGGACGGTCTGAGTCGTTTCCTGAAAGGTGGCTCGATGCCCTTGGAGCTGGAGAGGTTGTATTTGAGTGGCTCAGCCAACCTTCATTCAGCAGAAAGCGCCTTTGACTCTGACGTAACAGAGAGTAGCTCCGGAGGGGACTCTGACCTGGAGGAGGAAGAACTGTCCCGAGTGGACATTGAGCAGCGGCATGTCAAAATGTAAGTCACCCTCTGAGACGTCAGGCTGTCAGGGAGTTTGTACACAAGTACACAGCTGGTTAGAGCCTTCAAAGACTCGAGGTAAAAAACACTGAGAGAAGTCTTATGTTGGAAAAAGATTTTATACTGAAGCTCCACAGCGGTGGTTCATTTAAAATGTGGCTGCACTGTTTGGTAAAGCCACAGTACTCTTAACATTTCATGGTGCTGGGAGTTGATCAGTCCCTATATTTCCAAGGAAAGTTTTTGCTGCAGTTTTTTCTGTTATGCCATTCCAGGTGCTAGTAACAATCGTAACCACATAGCCTGCCTCAGTAGTGGTTGGGTCAAACTCCAGGAAGGGGTAAGAGGTACAATTCACCCAGAGAGAGAGCATGTGTAGTTGTGTGGGTGCTATCCTGTGGAGAACAAACTGGCTCGAATGGACTTGCTGCCTCCTGAGAGGACCTGAGCTGAAATTGAGCGTTGTATTTATCCGCAGAGCAAAAAAGTGAGCACCCACAGAGCACGTCACTGTTTTGGTGTAAAACTGAAACCTAGTAGGAACGTAGAACTGCAGAGGTGGTGTGGTGGTGGTTTTGCAGAAGGTGGGAGTTTTATATTTTAACACGCTGCCTGTTGTGACATCAGGTTTCCCTCAGCTGGGAGGGGGTCATGTAAATCTATTCCATGGGAAGTTCACATCAGAGGACGTCTTTCTGTGTCATTAGATTTGGGAGAAATCGGGGGGGGGGGTAGAGCAGGTGGTGTTAGCAGCATTAATGGAGTTACTGGCCTGTTTAGGATTGGGTAGATTATTAACAAAGCAGTTAAGATCACTGATTTTTATTATCCTTTCCAGTGTTGACTTTAGACCTTTGACCTAAATAACTCCGTAACCTAACAAGAAGCTTGTATCCTTTGCATACATGACTGTAGACTTCATTTTTGGAGCAAATGTTTTTGAATGTTTTCTCTGGAGATCATTGGGGGCGAGAATATGTTGATTAAATCGTAAATATACTTTTATACCATTTTCTGTCTTGCTCATCCACAAAAAGAAGCAAATCAGTCAAGAAAACTAAATAAATATGATATAATAATGGATTGTATTTATATAGCGCTTTTCAATGCAAAGTAAATAAAACATAAGTTAAAGGGGAAAATAAATGTAAATAAAATAACTGATTCAACTATCGATAGAATAACTAAAATGTAGATATAATACAATAGAATGCCAGAAAAAATAAATAAAATGCCTGTATAAAGTAGTAGTACTAGTAGTAGTCATTTAGATAATATGGGTGAATATGGCAGTTCAGAGTTGCATGTTTGTAATGAAAGTGAAAGCTGTCATGTCTGCAGGGGGTTCCCAAAGTTATGTCCTTAAAATACTACGACAAGGTTTTTGTTTTGTTTTTTCAGTCTCCTTTTTTAGTAGTGGATAAGGTTTGTCAGGATGTCATCAGGGTCATGGTGATAGAAATGGGAAGTGGTGACATTTTAGACGGCTGTATTATTTGTGAACTCATAGCTGATAGTTGCATATTGTCAGTGAAAATGCCAGGCAAAAGGAACTGTGTGGAAATGTTGCTTTAAACAGAGCCCGTCAAGACGAATTGGTGGCTTAACTTAACCCTTTCTGTTAGCTCTAGCGCGCCACATTATCATGTACGCATCTCTTTTATTTCCCAAAGTAATGATGATCAAAAGCACTTTTCACCAAGCACCTGAAGTACTTCAAGGTATTATTTGGGTTTAAGTGTTGGGCTCTGTTAGCTCTTTAGACATGATGTAAATGACTCATACTGAGCTCATTATATTCAGTGATTTCTTTCTCTAAAGGGGACCAATCATCATCTAGTAATCAGCTGAAATTCCCAACAGTGGCTTCATCTTTTCTTCATCTGCTTCACTTAATCTTCTGTTATAGCCAACATGATACGTCTTGTTGCTGCTTTACCATGAAAGCTTTCCAGCCATCAGGCATCACAAGGCTTTTATTGTGAAGCAGCAATGGCTTCTTGGAGCCTTAGTCACTCTTAACAAGCACTAGCTCTTTGGTGAATTCAAGCAGGTCTCTGTAAATACATGTACAGTTTTTCCAGTCCCCCCCCCCCCCCCAAATTCTGCTAAACGCTGGATTTTAACCTGGATGTTAAATGACACATCAGAACTTGTGAGTGTATGACCGTTTCTAAATGTTGTTTTGCTCAGAGAAGATCACTAATCAATCATTGGCTAACAATGTTGACCTTACTGGAGCAAACTTAGGGCCTACAGGTCTGTACAGGAGATGTGTTAAGCAAACAAGTGTCGTTTTTCACTCATGTATGTGACCTTAACCTGAGAGCAACTAGTTAAGCTTTGTGTTTGAGGGCAGCAGAGTGCTCTTAATGTGAATTACTTGAAATTTTGTTAAGTTTCAACTTAACAAAGAATTGGTTTTGGCTTGGATTATGGATGCTTGATAAACATGATTATTATTTATATATTATTATATATAAATCATTATTATTTAACACAGACTGTGGAAATATAAATAGATTAATTGAACTCAGGAAATGTTAACACCTGTGGTTCCCATTTGGTGTGCTCTAGGCAAGTATGCGTGCTACAGGATCTTTTGACAAGCGTATGTTGCTGTGATATACAGCAAATAAGTATTAATTAATTTGTTGCATCAGTACATGAAAGCTACCTGTTCTTCTACGACTTTAGTGAGACAAGTGATATCAACAGGGCTCAGATGACGTGTGGCATCTGTTGGGAGGTGTTGGTTAATGCCAGCATGATGTCAAGCTAGCTGATGAGGCATTTGGAAACAAAATATCTGCCAGTTAAAGAGTTCTGAATTTGAACCAGAACGCGCAAGACTGTTGGGTAGGGCTGCCACAAACGATTATTTTGATAGTCGACTAGTCACCGATTATTTTTGCGATTAGTCGACTAATCAGATCATGCATCCATTGGACGTAAAATGTACACCTGAAAATATGTTAAACGTTTATTTTGTGACCCAGAAAGAATAATAATTGTAATATTAAAACTAACTAGCTGCCGCCATTGTTGACAACTGCGCTGGGCCGCGCTATGAATTCTGGAACACAGTTTCTTCTTCTTCGGGGTTTAACGGCAGCTGGCATCCTTGTACATGCAGTGCTGCCATCTTCTGTTTCAGTCCGTTATTACACTCTTAAATACTACTACTTATTCCTGCGTCTTTTGGGATCTTACAAAGCTTCAAACGACGCGTCGACTATTAAATTAGTCGTCGACGATTTTAATAGTCGACGTAATCGTGACTAGTCGACTAATCGTGGCAGCCCTACTGTTGGGTTGGGTTAAAGTATCAGAAGCAGAGATGGAGTTGAGGTACAGGTTGGGCTGTCAGAAGCTGCGTTACAATATCAAAAAAGAATGAACAGCAGATAAGAGTACAGGTGTGCCTTGAAACTTTGGTTTTGCCGTTTGTACATGCACAAACCAGTGGACTACATGACTAAGGGTTGCTGCTCTCACTATTTAAAATGCTATTTGGTTAAACTATTTGTGTTTTCATTGATAGTAGTTAGCTGCTGCCCTGACAGAAAGAAGTGCCTCTCTTTACTTGAAGGCAGATGATGAGTGGCTGTAACTTTACAGTAAGCAGGCGTTTAAATATTGTTATATATTTGTAGTCAGCACTCCACATAATAATAGGTTAACACTAAATATTAGTGTTTTATTAATGTCCAACACCAGTTAGCTGCTGGCTCTAAGGTGCTATGCAGCCACCCACCATTAGCCAGACAGACAGACAACCAAAGTAAGAGGAATTACACCCCCACAAAGTAGTGTGGGTCTGCAGTAGTTTTGTGTAAAATGTGAGAGTAGACTGATATCACTTAACTGGAGCAATGTTTAAGCTCAGTGGGGACTCTTAACATGCTTATGCTCACCTGCCAAAGACAAATTTTGATCTTGGAAAAGCCCCGAAATATTCAGCTGGTAATTTGAAGACATTACACATGACCAGTTTTTCATTTTCAAAGCAGAGGAAAATTCTTTATTTTTTGTTTATCGTGATACCTGCTAAGAAAATATGCAATATAAAACTTAAATTTCTCTGGCTCAAAATTGGCCTCTGGAGGGCGACTACAGGTGTACGGAGTGTAATTGATTTGCAGTAAGTCAGTGTTTTCCTAAGTAATCTGTGCATTTTCCTGTTTTGTTTTGGCCACGTTTTATCATGAGTAAAATAAAACCACATAAATTCAACTTTTTTTCTTTCTTTTTTTTAAATAACATGCCTGGTGATTTTCCTTGGGATAAGAGGTCAAAACCTCTTCTCTAAGTCTTCTGTAATCCAGGAAGAACACAGACATTGTGTATCTGTTCATTCAGTATATTTAAAAAATAAAAAAAGCCCCCAAAACTGGTTCCTAGCTCCCAGCCCTGCGGCTCTGAAACCTTAGCTCCCTTTGTGAACATGTTCGTCTTCCTGGAAATAAGGTGTGTGTGTGTGTGTATGTACATATAACCATGAAGCCACATTTTCACAACTGGCACTTTGTCTCAGTTACCAATTACTGGCTTACAGCTTGGTACCACTCAACACTACACTCACAATGTAATGTTGTCTTCTTTAGGCCAGCAGCACCTCAATTATTTAATGTCAGCCGAGTTGACAGCGTTGTGTAAAATAACCTATTTGGATGTATTGCATTACTTACAGCTAATCCCGTCATCCCTTTCTTTACTGTAGACGTGGTTTCTCGTATCTCAGAGGATTGGGGGGCCAGCCAACTGGCCAGCATCTGGTGCAGGGCTGTGAATGTGATGTCTGTCCGTGCCGCTTTCCTTTATAAACTATCTGCAGAATCACTTGGATGCATTAGGTTAGGCCTGTTACGCTGCATTGAGAAATGAGTGGGCACATTTTTTTTTTTTTCTTCTCGTTTCTGAGGCAACAATAAACGCTCATCAGGAAATCTTAGATGTTACATAATGCCTCGTAGACAGAACAATGAAAACGTCTGCGTATTTGCACTCAGGTTTGGGGGCTTTGCGTGTTTCAGTTGATCAAATTGTGCTTCAGTGATGGAGTACATGTTGCTCATGATGCTAATGCACCGGGACGGTTAAAATGACTGCCCACCTTGCTTCTGCTCGTGAATCAGGGTACCTAGTTTGGCCGAGACCACAGCGTGCCTTTCATGCTTATGGCTCAGCATTACTCTGCAGTCTTAGCTGCTCAGCTACGTTTTCCCCATCCTCATTCCTCCATGTCTGTGTATTTACGGATGTACGTGAGCCCCTGTATACGTTCCTGTCCTGCTCTGACACATCTGGATGCGTTTAGCTTGAGCCGAGTTCCTGAACACGAACCCACAGTCGTTACATAACCCTCCTCTTTTATGTAATGACTTGCTGCTGCTGCAGCTCTCCAGCTGAATTTGCCCTCTCTAGTTTCTCCTGCCCCACACCCTGCCTCAGCCTGCTTTGTTCAGTTTGCTTCCTATGAAAAGATGAGCCTGACCAGCTGCTGGCTCACCCCTGGCACATCAGTTATATCTGAAGAAAATAATGTCAATGTTAGGACAATTTTCAGCACTTTTTATTATTTAATGGATTTGAAAACCCTTCACTCTGGAGGACAAAGAAATAAAATGACAGCTGCTCGCTTTGATTTCTCTGTGTTCTTGTTACATAGTATGAATGATGGCTTGGTGGTTGTGAAGCAGAATTGGAAAAATGGATATAGCTATTCAGAGGTCACGTTTCAAAGTATCAATATGAGTATGGTAGAGAGTGGAAGTTATGGGAGTTTTAGTTATATAGTTTGGTTGGATACATTTTCCTTCATAGTTTGCATACTTACGCAAATACTGGAAGTCTTGAAAATGCTAAGCAGTGAAAAGTTGGATTTTATGATTTAAAAATTTTTTTAAAAAAAAATCACCATCCCTTTAATGCCAGACAGAGTTGAAAAGCTTGAGTAGCATTTAAATAGCCTTAAATCTTTCCTGCTTTGAGCTGTAGGATGCCTGAACTGGTCTGTTTGAGGTTAGATGATAACTAACCTAAACTGCATTTGACACAGGGCCGGTACTGCAGCTTGTCTTTAACCACCTTGTATAGTCCTGCAGAGATGTTTTGGAGGGTCCAACCTAGAGCTGGGCGATATATCGAGTTTTTTAAAAATATCGATATATTTTTATACGAGATATAAGATGTGACAATATCCTTTATATCGATATAGTCTATGTTACGTTATAATTATAGTTGCGGAGCCGCAAGTTTGCCTCTCTTTCGTCCACTTTTGTCTTTACGCAACGTTACTCGACCTCGCCTCTCCTTCACTGAACACAACTCCCCCTCCTCCCCCATCGCTTCACCTGCAGGCAGCGACAAGATGGACACGGCAAATCTCCGTTAATGAGTTACTGCGCATCGCCCCGTGCGTGGGGCTGGACGGCGTCAACGTGTTAACGAGCTAACCACGCTAACGAGCTAGCCACGCTAACGCCATGCACGGCCTGAAATCCTTTCATTTTCTCAAAAGTTGACTGCACGCCTTTTGTATGAATTCTGGTTGTGCTTGATGACTGCGAACCGATTTTATGTGATACACAGCGCTCAGCAATCTGTCAAAAAATGTTTTAGTTCGACTTTGGTAAGCTACGGAGCTGCACCGCTTGATGGATTGTCGGAGCATTACGGCTACTGAGGAGCCTCGCGGAGTAATACGTACTGTGGTTCAACGTAATATTACCGTATTGTGTGTGTATAAGGACCATAAATGGCACCTGTTCAGAGACATGGTTACGAAGCGGATTTCAAACTCCAGGCTGTCAGTCACGCAGTAGAAGTTGGGAACAGAGCAGCTGTGAAATCTGTATGTTATTATGCTCAGCGTCTTTTAGTTTACATTTTGACTGCACAATTGTGAGCTCTTTGTTATGCACAAAACAACATAGTTTTCTTTTATTTATAGAGCATCATTATTTAATAAATGCTCATAATTTATTTTTGAGTAGTTTTTTTCATGTACGTCTATGCTGTATGTTAATAAAAGTGCCTGTGTGACATCTGGGATGCAGCTTTGACTAAGAACTCTCTTTTTGTTCTTACTTTGTGGCTTTAAAAAAATATCGAGATATATATCTTATATCGCCATCCAGCTAAAAAATATCGAGATTTGAATTTTGGGTCATATCGCCCAGCTCTAGTCCAACCTAAACCTGAGGTTTGAAGTACAAATCAGGTTTAATGCGGCCTTAATGTCTTTGTAGTAGTTACCTGTCATGACAAAACTAAAGACTCTAGTCAGAGATGATGCGCATTGCGATGGTGGTTAAGAGCTTTCGGTATTAACTTGGGGTTACTGCTTCAGGCTCTAAGGTGCACGGTGTGTTTGATGTGTCGTTTCACTTCTGTTTCGCACAAAATAAATAATTTGACTTCTATCTACATCAGTTATGATCAGAGGAACGTGTGATAATGATCTAGAAAGGATATAAACAGAGAAATGTACCCGTGAAGTATTTCTGCAGGAAAGTATTTATTTTGTGCTTTCACAAATTAAATATTAATTTACTTTGCCTCTCAGCGATGCAGTTTATTTGTAATGTGTGCATTAGAGCTCTGAAACTTTAAACCTGTGTCATTGAAATAGTTCCTGTGTTCAGTACTGACTCTGTCCTCTGTGACTAATGACAGATGTTGAAATCACTTACATTTGTGGATGGGTCAAAGTGAAAGAAATTTGACGGATTTAATCTTCTTGGTGATAAATACTTATCGATTTTATAATCCCTCTTGTGTCAGCTACAGTTCTTGCAGTGTAAAACACACTTGGCAACAGATGAGGCCCAGCGTGAAAACATATTCATGCAAATTCTTATGACAGTGCAAGTCGTACTTTTACTACACAGCTTCCTTCTGCATTGCTAGTCAGTTTGCATATATAAAATGTAATTCTTCAGAAACTAGAGCACACTCACGTTGAGAGTTTTTGGTGTTAAGCTCAACTTTGCTCTACTTGAACATAGCTCGCTAAAGTTCTAGTAATTTCACTTACCCACACAGACCCCGTGGTGAAAACAGCTCATTTGGCAGAGTGGGGTTGCTTTCTTTTTGCCTAAAAACAAAACCATGATTCTGGCAAAAAACTAAAAATGAGGTGATTTTCCAAAAGTCTGTATTTTTCTGTCATTTTAGATTTTGGAAGTGTTTTATTTTTTTCATAAATTATATATTGAATTATATTTAAAGTTTAAGATAATCCTCTTAATTAAAAACACTTATTTTTAAAGTTATAATAAATTCTAATTTTTGCAGTTAATGAGTACTTGCTTTTAATCAGTGGTGCCAAACAATTTAACTGCAGTGAAGTTAATAATTTGATTTTTAAAAATAGGTTAGGTTAGCGATTTTAGCCTTAAAAGTATTTTTACCTCTACACAGATTCTTTCACTCATAAAGAAGTAACTATTCACATGTAATTTTTTTGTGTTTAGCTACAAAAAAATTACATGTGAAGTTTTCGTAACCTTTCAGCCTGATCTTTAGACTCAAGGAATGAGAGAAATGTTTGAAATTGAACTTTCCTGTCATGCCTTCAGTTGCCTGGCTTTTTTACATTTTTTTAGTTTTTACGGAAGTCAATTGAGGCTGATCTTTGAGTTGGGCTTATGGACCTGGTAATTGTTTTCCATAATGTACTTATTTAAAGATAGGGAAACATTTGCAGAGGTAATTTTTTTTGGGGGGGGGGGGGTTAAGGTTAAATAATAGTGATCAAAGTATAACAGCGGGAACAGCAATTTTCAGACTTTGCATATTCACCCACTGGGTCAGATTTGACACTCCTGAACTGGAAGAAGTCTTCCAGTCATGCCTTCAGTTGCCTGGCTGGAAGTCGTCTTCCAGTTCAGCCCTAACTTTTCCACTCTCTTTATTGCCAGCCGGAGTAAAATATGAAAATTCAGGTTAAATGACTGCTCTTTGGAGTTGTGGCACATCTGTTGAGTATCAAATGTTTGCATTTGCTGCAGACTGCTTCAGAGGAAGGTGGAGGTAAAACGCAAGCCATCGCTGCAAGTTTGAATGGGTGTGGGACCACATTTTTAAACTGTCTCTCTCCTGGAAGATATTGATAGTGCTGCATTTAGCTGTTCACATGAAAGAGAGAGAAAAGTACAATGACCCAGCTCCTCTCTGACCTCCACACACAGCTTGCCAATCAGGCTGCGAGCTGGGAGCAGATGTCACATCATAAGTTTACGGAAAGTTACAGATTATGGGAGGCGCCCTGTCAAAGGTGTGTGTGGCACTGATGCTGTTAAATAATATGGCAATATGCAGTTTGGACCTGGATCATAAATATGGTTTAAGAGGAGGGAGAAAGTTCAGGTTAAACCTACACTTTTAAACTAGAACTCACTGTATTTGTGAAAGCAGCTGATCACAGGTGACGTGGGTGGACATGACTTTTATTTACATGGACAATAGTTCTGTCTGTGCTTTGGCTGTGCAGTTAATTAAATTTTATATTAAACAAGATAATTTAGATTAAAGAATCTGCCTTTTTTCTTTACTAATAGTCCAAAATTACACTCAGCCAGGCTTGTGGCAGTTTTACCTCAGTTCATGTTTATTTATTTATTTAATTCAATTATATTTAAAGGGCATGGAAATCCACTTAATTCTTTTAAGTTGAAGCTCCTGTTTTTCTGTATGTAATCATATTAATCGTGGCGTAATCACAAAGCCCTAGTCTGTGTTAACGTCGGTCCTATACTAATTTTAAGCATTGTTGTGTAAGAGTGATACAGTGAAACAAACCTAACAATGCGTCCTACAGTTGTATAACACTGTCAAGTTTCACTGGTCCCCACAAAAAACAAATATACACACACATTCATATTTTCTAGTAACTTTTCAAGGAAGTAAATGCGTTTCTAGTTTTGAAACCTCTCTAATTGTGTTCACTTCAGCATGCTTCAGGTATCACTGCATCAGAAAGTGGGATGACTGCTGTCATTTTTCAGCTTAGTATTTAAATCAGCTAAATACAGACAGCTTTTATTTTTAAATGCTTGTGTAACTTTTAAAAAATAGTGGTGCTAAAAAGAAGCACAAGGAAGGACACTTTTCATCGCCTTTTACACATTTGATCAGATTCTTCTCGAGGTATAGCATGAATGACAGCAGCTTCATCTTCACTGCTATTCTGTTTAACCTTTTTGATGAAAAATGAGGCTATTTGGGATGAATCTTATAAAACATTGGCTCTCAAAGCTTGTAAAAACAGCCCCTTTATTTCAGTACCCTCTCATACTGCTTTTAATTTGCTGTTATGCTTCACAGGTGTATTCATGGCTGTGGTTGGTGGAAGCACATTTTTACTGTCCTTTGTGGCACTTTTTTTTTTTTTTCCCCTGTTGGTTTAAAAAGAGAATTAATCAGTGAGCTTCATTTCTAAAAAATTGTCCAGCAGACCAGTGTGATACAGCCAAGCCCCTGTCATACAGCAGACATGCCTGTATACACTGTAATCAACATGTGCTTTTAATGACGAAATGATAAACCAAAACATGGTGGCTCAGATTACAGCTTATTAGAATTGCCAACTGTTATACAACCACATGCAGTTGATTCACCAAGTTCTGTTTCTATTTGAAAAGGAAGTGAACAGTCTCTGTGGAGCTAGTGGGTCAGAAAGATGATTAAAGTTGTTGAGAATGCACTGATATATATATATATATATATATATATATGGGGGAGAGAGAGAGAGAGATTTTTAAACCTTTGGCTTCAGGTGTCTGCTATTCTAATCCACCACCAGTGTTTCAGTATTCCTCATTCTGTGGGGTTATGACCTGCCAGTATTGAGAGAATGAGGGGGGGGGGTTTCCAAGTCACAATTACAAAAACAATCAGATGAACTTTGATTACCATCTAACTGAATAAACTAACAAAGTTAATGTGTATTGAACTAAACCCACCACAGACTGGTGGGGAGTTTCTTGAGGGGCAAAAGTAAAGGACAAAAACAGAACGCACTTTTATCCTGATGATCGTGTTTTAAATGATTATGAAATTAGATTAACTGCAGAGCCCTATTCTGAGGAGGACACTGGGAATCATTACTTATATGTAAGACAATATTGAGTTCAACTTAAAGATTGCTTTACTTACTCTGCGCATAAAATGTAATTCCTTATATTGGCATATTATTGCAGTAATAGCGTCCCAGCATTTGCTGCACCAAATTGTCTTTCTAGCTTCTGCCTGGTGTACAAGACTGAAAGTAAACAAGTGAGATGGAGACAAAAATGTCTCGCTCATAGTGTGAGATTTTCAGCAAAGAATTTGCTTCATTCTGCATCGCAAAAACCCTTCACTATTGTACAGGGAAAATGAGCAAATTCACAGCACTTCATTGCAATATGTTGCATTCACTAGATTTCAGCAATCACTTGTACTCTTCCTCATCTGGTGGCTTTTGAGTGGTAGACTGTGTGACGCAGGACAAAAGTTTAATTCATGTTCGGTGAGAACACATCATTAGCTTCGGGTTACTTCATTTGTACCTCTGGGTAGATTTGCTCTGTAGCAAGTGAGTCATCTGTGTGCACACACACACAGCAGATAAGCGTAATGCAATATAATCAAGACATAAATTGGTAACTAAGTAAGCTACATTTTTTCCCCTCTCCCATTTGTTGGCATCCTCTATGCAATGCTTGTGCTAGCTGCTCTTACCTCATTTCAAGAAAAAACAGTTTGGAAAGGAATTAAAAACATTAGCCAATAGGTCAGTATGTTGAGTTCACGAATATCTGATCAGGATACTAACGTCTGACTAAGATATCAGGTTGATTTATCCTTACTAGCAGGTGAGAAATGCCTACGCACTGCTCATCTTTTTGTTACCAAACTACTGCACACCAAATTTGAATATTAGATCAGTGCATCCTCAGTAGCCTTTTTGAGTAAAGATTGGACCATTGTCTGGTCCACATGTCGGGTTGTTGTACCCCTGATTAACATCTATAGGAAAACTGGTTGTTTTCACATGAGGCAGGATCATCTGTCCAGCGGATGGGATATCAGGACCTGCTGGTTTTTGATGGAGAGAGCTTAGCAGCGTTACTGAGCGGTAATGGTGGTTTTTAAGGGGTCACTATGTTATAGACAACATATGTGCTGTATCCAGAGAAGCACCACAATGGAGAATCCGCTGACAGCCAGAAAACGTCTGCCGAAGCGACTGCTGCTGGCACTTTGTGTGTGTGTGTGTGTGTGGGAGTTGAGGGGGGAGGAAAATTTGTCCTGATTAGAGAGGAGGGGAGGAGCTCCTCGTTGGGAGAAAGAATGAGGTAGTAGTGGGTTCTTTCTAACTGACCCCTCCTCTTTCTCAACCTCCTCAGTCACCCTGGTGATTGAGGTCATTGGACTTGTAATGATCGCTCTGTTTGTGCTTTAGTAAACTGCAGCTGAAGCTCTTCCTCCATCTCTTCTGTTGTCTGATTTTTAGATTGTTCTGCACTTTCAGAGTGGATTATTTTAACTTAGCTGGCATATTGTCTGTCAGTCCTGATGAGGTGTCCTAAGGACTGAAGCTCCACTTCATTCCCGTTCAGCCTTTCCTTATCATATCTGTGATGTTTTGCTTCTGCTTTTGAGGGGCTGACGTATCCTCACTCACCTTGGTGATTTGGCTGTCTTTATGTGATCTGATCTTTGTACAATAACCATATTTAATGAACAAATAGCAAATTTTACTTTCATGCTATCAATATTTTCAAAGTTACAGACACTAGAAGTATAAAGGGTTGGATAAGTCACCCATCATCATTATTATTAGTAGTAGTATTATTAATATTATTTTTTTATTTAACAGCGCTTGTCCCCTCTTGAATTCCTGAGTACAGAAAATATCTGCAGGAAATGTTATTTTATTAGGGCTGTTTAAAAACTTGTATGTGAAAGGCCTCTATTTTACCTACATTCGGATACCAGGCTCATCTACTAGCTGTGATTTCCTCTGTTCAGTGCTGAACAAAAACAAGATTTTGACTTAAGATTGTCACAGTTGGAGAATGTGTAAAATTTATTTGGTTGCAGTTTCTGACAGATTTTTATGTTGTGTAATAGTTGCTGAACGTTCACGTGGCTCAGAAATACTGGAGGAAATGACATGGCAAAGTTCGACACACCCCTCTTTACCTTAAGAGTATGTAACTTGATGTTTGTGCTATGTAAAGTAAGAGAGACAAATTATTTTAATGATTATAAGAGGGCCAATCGTACTTGCATGCAAGACTCTCTCTCCACAATTTCAGTCAGTACCTTTACTGCAGTCAGACATCAAGTAGGCTGAATTTGGACCCTTTGGTGAGCTGGCTTTAGGTCCTGGGTCTCATGTTTGATACCTCTAATTCACAGGGACTAAATGGAACTGATCCTAATGGGTGTGTTTGGGTGCATTACAGCTCTGTGTGTGTGTGTGTGTGTGTGTGTGTGTGTGTGTGTGTGTGTGTGTGTGTGTGTGGAACAGCAACAGGAAGTAGTGCCAGCAGGAAACACTGCAGCTGTATTTGCAGCATTGTCCTCCATACTATGTCGTACTGAACGGGGACATAAGACTAGCAGATGTGTCAAGGAAGAAATCGAAATGTCTCTGATTGCACTGATCGGCTCCGAGGTGGACGTCATCCGCCAGAGGAGCTGTTTCCGCTCAGCACCTCAGTAAGGCAGGATTCTTGGTTGGATTATTGGTTATTCCAGTGTCTGCACCCAGCCCCACACCCTCCTGCACCCTGTGCCATGTGGATTTGCTTTTAAGGCCTGTCTGATCCTCTCCAGACTGCCAGAGCGACCCTTCCCATCTCCCTTGTCTTTCTCTCCCATCTACCTCTGCCCTGGTGGAAGCTCTGGAAATTGAAAACAGGTTAGGGGTGTGTGGGGAAGAGAGGAGAAAGAGGGAGTGCAAGGTCTATCTTTGTCTGCTATCTGAGTCATTACTTTCATTGTTCATCCACAGCCTCTGCGGCCCTGTCTTTGGAAGAAATGGTGCCCTCTGTGGTTGCTTCCGCAGTGTGCAGGAGCAGACATTTTCCTCTCATGTCTGCCTTTGAAATGGCCATTCTGTGTGTCATACTGGTAAAATGGAGTACCCTGCTCTCAGCTGGCACTTGTTCCTTTCTCACAGAGCATACCCCTGCAGTGGAAACCCCCAGTTCTTTTTTTCTTTAATTTTTAATTTCTCCACATATTTATAATGCATGCCTAATCATGTTATTTTTTTGACTCTAATGCTTTTCCAGGCTGCCTGCAGCTGCCACTGCTGGGAGCTCTGCTGTAACGCTGATTCACTGACCTCTGCAGTCTGACAGCGGAAATGCTCCAAATAATCAATTTTAGTGTTTAATAATAGTTCAGTAAAACCGGAAAGCACTTATATAAACTGGGAACAGACTAATAACTGTAGTTGAAGACCAGTTGCATAAATAAGTGGAGCTTCACTAAAGGCCACACTGGGCCCCAGCGAGACGAGGGCTGATGCCGACTGGTCTGTTTTTCTTATGAAGGTTTCTGAATGAAATGACCTGGAGGTGTCTCTGTGGCAGACACAATAAAAGCTGTTTGAATTCCTTAAATGCTAAGGAAGGCTGCTTCAGTGCTTCCTTTATTACCTCCTTTAGCAGAGTGTACACTGAAACATCCTTTATAAAAGAAAATAATACTGTCCCACAGTTTCACTAAATTAAGTGCATTTTCTTTTTCACACAATAGTCTGTTGATTTGTTTTGAACCTTCATCAGCTGGCTGTGTTAAAACCTACATGTGACCTATGAACATCAAACTGCAATAATAAATCATGCTGCTTATCAAGTTGTTTCCTGGTGTGAGGTTGGGGGATTTTTACATAAGAAAGCTCAATAAATAAAGATTATGGGCTATATTAAAACAATCAAAGTGAGTCATATGCTGTTTATTCCTCTTTATTTAAAATTACAGCCTTAGAAATGAAGTTGTTTTTCATTGGTGTTTCTATTTAATTTGACCTTTGTGAAAATAAATTAGTTTGTTTTTGTCCCCCCCACCCCCCACCCCAGTCCAACTTCTGGACAATTGAACAAGATAAGACCATGAAAGCAACTTGCTTGTTTCACAAGCCTGAATTAGACCTTGCAATCAAAGCACAATGATTAATCTTTAACTTTGTTCTTGCACATATGTTTGTAAGACTTAACAAGGTGTGTAGGAAGTTACTGCTTCTACTACTAGAAACTCTGTTTAAAAAAAAAAAAGAAAAAGGAAAAAAAAAAGCTACTTGTACATTGCAGCCTTTTGAAACCCTCCTTAGCTCCTCCGTACTTTGATTTGACTCTTTTCAGCTCCCATCAGCTTTGAGACTGTTCCTTCCTCTTGGTTGTTCCTTATCTATGTGTATATTTGTGAATTTAAACACCAAAATGGCAGCACATTTAAGACCCATGGCCCAACACAGGCCTTTCTTTACTCACAGTAAAGATGTAGTAGTAAATAAGAACTTTATTTATATGATAGACTCCTAAAAGGGAGATGAAAAAATGGTGAGAGATACATCATCACATAAAAGGAAGCTTATAAAAACTTGGTTTTAGATTTCACTGTGTTTTTTTTTTTTTGCCTGGCTCATCTCCTCAGACTGGTGGATCGAAATCCATCAGAGGTCCTGACGCCTCAGTTCAGATTGTCTGCCTGCAGCATAAACTTTCCTTTTTGTTGTATTCTGTATTAGCCCGTTGGGATTTTTTTTGGGTTTTTTTTTTTAGGTGTGCTTGTCTGTCTAGTTTAATGTGTCTGTGGAATTCAAACCATTGCTACAGCTGGTTGGGCTCAAATATTAAGAACCTAAAGTGATCTGCTGGCCAGATCAAAGTTAGTGAAGAGCAGATTTGATCTGGACACACGTGAAATAAATCACTATCACCCAGAGTGTCTTCTGTTTACAATAACTTAAACACTCGTGTCATCTTTTTTTTTTTTTTTTTCTTCCCTTGCAGATGGAAGCGAGCAGAGAGCCGCTACACCGTGGAGAGAGCTGCCATCATCAGCCACTGGAACTGGCTCCAGGCCCACATCTCGGACTTGGAGTACCGCATCCGGCAGCAGACGGACATTTATAGACAGATCCGCGCCAGCAAGGTCAGTCCTTCCATTTGTTAGACACGTCTGTGCATTTTTCTTTCTCTGATGTGCAGAAAAATCCATTATCTTCCATCAAGTGTCATAAAATCAGAAAAGAGTCCTTTTATGTGCATTTCCACTGACACTGTAGGATGAAGAACCTCTGTGATACATTTTAACTTGTATTAATTTCTTTATCTTTGAATTGAAAGTATAACTCATCTCTCGATTTCTCAGGGCTCAGTAGAGCTGGGAGGTGTTTCTCCAAGCGGGGTGCTTGCAGGTGGGACAGAAGTGAAAGCAGAGCCTGTAAATACTCAGGTAAACAGATTTGTTTCTTTAAAAAATTACCTTTTAATGGAACAGTAGCTGCTAGTTGCTTAAAACCATTGTTTTTATTCTTTTTGTTGACCTTTTTATTGTTTTACATACTTTCTGTCACACGTATTGTTACATTTGTGCATGGTCACATGAAATAGGACAAAATAATGAGGTCACTGTATGCATGTCTAATCCCTGCGAATCAAAGTCTCATCCTTCTGCTGTAAACGGTTCAAGACAGAGGTTATCTTTAATCAACCCAGCCACTATCTTGGATAGATTAGTTAAAAGGAGCATTTTCACTATTTTTATATTCTTTTAGAAAAATATTTGGCCTGCATTAAAATACAACCGCTGACACTGTTTTCATAGCCCCCCTTTTCTTACTTAGCAAGGCTGATCCCATCATCTCAGGTACACAGCTCTAGCTGCAAGTGGCACAAGCTCCACCCACCTACTGTTCAAACCTTATTTTTGAGATGCGCAACCAATCAGAAGAAGTTGAAACTGTTTAAGACGGAGGATGAACTGAGACTAAATGCTTAAAAAGGGATTATTTTGAATGAAGATGAGTTTAAAGATTTATGTAAGAGGCGAGCCTCAGATCAGTTTTTTGTGAATACAAAGGGAAGAATACAAAAACAAAATGAAATAGCAGTAAGGCTACAAAATTTTCAGCTTTAGTTTAATTAGCAGTTCTTCGATCAAAGAGAAAATGGTGCAAGATAAAAATCTTTAGCCTTCATCAATTCTTATAAATAACCCCATTCATTCAAGTGTATAATGTAAAGATAAATAAATATTAATGAATGAATATTAGTTGTAGATTTATTCAGCACTTTGATCTTCGGATACTGTGTTAGTGGGTAAATATAAGCAGCTCTGCTTTAGTCTATTCCTGAGAATGACTGAAATATTGAGCGTGTTTGTTTTCACACAGGTGGAAATGAAATGTTAAGTGTTCACGGGAAATTGTCTTCCTATCTGTTCCTCGGGTCTCACCGAATCAAAGCAGTTTAGAAAGAAAAAAAGCTCCCTAACCCTCAGATCCAAATAATTTCTCTCGATGAGTTGGCCTGTCTGGGTGTTTAAATTGTTTGTCTGTTCAGCTGCAGCTGTGCAGCCTCCCATCGCAGTGGTGTACATTTGCTCTACTGCATGTTGAACCTCATTAAATTAAATGTTTTTCTGTCTTTAAAGTAATTTGATGTCATGGCAAAGCTGCTGTATATGTTGTGCATGTTTCATTATAGTCGATATATTTAATACAAGAAAATAAAAATATCAATGTTGCAAAGACGTAAAGTACAAATTAACACACGCCCAGCTATTGAGTTTAAAATGATAGAGAAATGTGGAGCAGATGTTTATGAAATGACAAAAGGTTGATTGGAATCATGAAACTGTTCACTTGTGTAAAAGCTTGTGAAAAAAGTGCTTCAGGGTTTTTTTTTTATCTTGATGGTTTAAGCCTTGGGAGAGTGAAGGCCTTAGCCCAAATCTGGACTGAATAATTCAAGGCCACAGGACCAGGATGATTCAGTTTGTCTCTAATGCAGTTTCCTGAAATACCGCCGGCTGCCTGAGTGCTCAGCGTGGTCAGCCTGCCTGTTAACACGAGGTGTAGTCTAACTGGTTTTGGTCTTATCTGTCGATGCAGGACGCCGGTTCAGAACGGCTGGAGCACACGGGCACCGCCCATATCAGCAGCACAGAGCCCGGCCCTTGGAAAGGTCAAAACGGGCAGCCAGTCAACGGCGTCCTCAGCAGGTACAGCTGCTAATGATTACCTCATTTCGAGTTCTCGGAAAGGCTCGCTGCCTTTCCGGGAAACACGAGAGGGGAGTCCTTCATTTGGATTTGCAGTTACAGAGATGCTGATTTTAGCTGGAGCTGCAGTGATTAGTAGAAAAGTAATTAGCCTTTTTCACAGCAGACATTTCAAATGGAAAACATCCATGTTAGTCATCTTTGCATAGTGGTGTTTTGCTGTGGTAATAAATGGACCCAACTTTAATATTTGTCTCATGTGCTTTTCACGCAATCACAATATCCACTATGGACAAAACTGTCTGTGACTTTTTTTTTCTTTCTTTTTTTTGTAGTCTTAATACTGCATTTTAAAAAAAACTGGCACATCTTTTAAACATCAGCTTCCCTGAACCAATTTTTTCTTTGCAAATGTGAAAGTGTAGCTGGTAGATGCCGCCTGATGACTTGCCTTTAACCTCCAGCTCAATAGTGCAAAGTTTGTTGAACTGCACCCGTGTTTGAATCAGGGGTTTTTATTTAGTTTATTTTTGTTTCTGTTGTGTTTAGTTTTCAGGATGACTTTGCCCGTTTCGGTTTAGTTTTGATTATTAGTTTAGTTTTCATTTCACGCAGTCAGTGGACACAGTCCTGTAGATGTGTCATTTAACTTCTGTACAAAAATCTGAATAACATTTGTTTTTCTAAGTGTGCATAGGTTGTTTTTCACCTGGTTTTGGTTTTAGTTTCATTTTAATTAACTGTAATGACCTCTGTGAGAATGAAGTGAGTAATAGACGTGTGAACTCAGCCTCCTACACGCTGTGCTCAGGCAGCTTCCTCATTGCTGATGAAGGTTTCTAAGGCAGGCCATCTCCTGTTGTTAGTGCCATATGAGAAAGAAGTCATTCCTTTTAAAATTAACCAAATAAAATCCCACCTGACAGAATCAGCTTTATTTTCAGTAATGACTTCAGTGGATTTTAATGAAGCAGTACAAAATTTTACCTTCATACTGTGAATAATTTGCTAAATACAGGCCCTTTAAATGTAGATGGGTGAATCGGAGTTTCCTCTTTTTCAAGTAACGGTGATATTTACAAGAAATTGTCAGCCCTGAAAATTAAATTTAAGCTCTGTTAACACAAAAGGAATCTCCTGCTATCACATACTGACCTATGAAAAGTGTATTTTGGGTAAAGTTTTCTGTAGTGAACACTTGTTTATGTGCCTCTACATCATAGACATTAAAATTGGTGCAGTTTTGCTCCTGAACCTGTGGGTTAGACACTTGGAGTGGGTGTAGAATTGATTTGCTCTGAAAATGCACCAAATTTCAACCCACTCATTTGGCGCTACAACGGCATCTTAAGGTAAATTTTTATTGTGTAGGTTCATACTAAGGTTTCTGAAGGGGCACCAGTTGACTTTAATTAATTATAATAAAAAGGTATCATAAGACAATCTATTGAATTATATGTCCAATGTTTGTGTGTGGAAACTGTTGAAGTTATGACCATTAAATATTCAGACTCTATAATACATTAGATTAGGAAAAAAAATTGTTCCAAACACAGGAAAGAGTGTGAAAATGTCCTCACAGATGGTTATTTGCAATGCTGTCACATAGGGTCAGCTCACATGTCTTGTTATTATCTTGAGGCCTGAATCCAGAGTTTGGGATGCTTGATGTGCTCAGTGATTTTGATTTCTTTGAAATATTTGCAGTTTTTTGTTTTGCAAAGTTTATAATACTTTGGGCACTGCATCATACAGACTGTACAGCTGCTAGTACAGTCTGTTATCTCTGAGGTGTAGCACATCTGGCAGCTGAAGTCACATTGATGAGTTTTAAGCTAATGAGATGCGCTCACAGCTACGAGCACGCCAGCTTTTAACAGGTGCTAAATTTTCTCTCCGTGTTGTAGGATGGCAGAAAGCACAGACGCCAAGCATCAGCAGCCGTCGGCCTACGACAGCACATGCGTGGCTGCACGTACGCGGCCTCTAATCAGCTGCCGGCGGCGGCGACTCATTCAGCCCAACACTGTGCCCAACCTTAACGGCAAGGTGAGTTTTCTGCTCTCTGGGATTATTCTTGGGTTTCACTTGAAAGAAGCTGCGAGGGCACGCTTGTGTGAAGGAGTCTTTGTGAAAATGGCGCAAACATGCTGAATGTTCAGTTTTGCACATTAAAGAGCAGTGAAAGGGCTTTTTGTTAGACAGCATCTAGTTTTTTAGGCTTCACTCTTTGGCTGGTGTGTGACCTAATAACTGAGTAAACGAGAGATGGGGAAAGTAGGGCATCTTCATTCAGAGTCGAACAACAAAGGGCAGTAATGGCCCCATGTGACGACTCACAAGTTTTAGTTGGGGGGGTGGGGGTAGAAAGAAAAGTGTGACTTTTAAGTCTCTAAATGTGTTGAGGCTTTTACACTTAAAAATACTACTACTACAATTATGCAGTCACATTTCTCCTGTTTATTTTTAAAAACAATATTTTTAGAGGAATAAAACTGACGTTCAAAGAAACAACAAAAAGGTCCTTCAAATCAAAGCATGGCGAACCACATGAGTCAGAAAGAGAGAAAATCCTATCAGTTCAGCAGGACATAAGAAGCTTAATGCATGTTTTACATTAAACAACTATTCACATTATAAAATCCAAATCATTCACAGCTGTCGTTTTAAAATGCTGTGCCTCTAAAACGGCTTCTTTCTTCTTTTTTTTTTTTTTACATGTTTTTATGATGTAGTTAAGAATGATCTTAATCATTTCATGATTAGTTTAAAGACTTTTAATGTTTACAGAGTGTCAGTATTTACAGTGTTGACCCGATTGGTTTATGTTCCCTCCTTATCGAAGCCCCAGGTCGATCACTTTGTGGACTCATCGTCTTCCAATGATTCAGGATAATTTGGTGATGATCAGTTTATCATGGAGCACATCACAAGGCAAAAGTGAAACTAAGTGGCTCAGAGACCACCTGATTTTACACCAGGAAACTCCCTAAATCATAGCATAGTAACTTGAGGCACTACCACAGCTTCTTTAAAGAGTGTGCCGAAAGAGATTAAAATGTACTATATTAGTGTATAATAATAGGGTTGGTTTCAGTAGTGAGGAGGAAACACTGATTATTTGTGTGGGACGAAGTACAGCGAACTAAATCGGTGTCAGATACATCCACGTGCGTTCATATAACAAAATCTAATCAAAATAGGAGCTGATACCTCAGATGAGCTGGAGGACATTTTCTGCAGAGGAACTTTTGAACACCAGTGATTTACAAATTCTAATAGGTATTGTCTGATTGTATGGGTTATGTTTTTTCTAGTGGGAGGACCAAACTCATTAAACACAGCCTGGCTTAAATAGAGTGGAACACAAACTGAAATGGCTCAGTATGAAAAAAATGGCACAGCTAAATAGGAAAAAATAGAATAAAATACACAAGGTCAATGGAAAAGAAGAAAATCTAGATACAATTCAACAAGGAGCTTAAGGAGCGGGTGCAGTCTGTTCTGTTTTTGTATGTATTAAAAGAGTAAGTTTCAGTAAAGTAGCAGCAGAACTAATAATAGAGCAATTTTAAAAATGGGGGGAATAGACATAAAGCAGGCACACGGAGCATGACGTCAGCGGCTCTAAAGAGCAGAACGTTTTTTGGCATGACTCACTCAATAAGTGTTTAACGGCCGTGTCGGTGAAGCAGCTGAATTATTAATAATCACAGCTTGGCTGTGAATGATTTGCAACCGCTCTCGTTTGTCCTCCTGGCAGGCCCCGAGGAGCAGCTGCATCCAGTGTAACTGCAGGGTTAACCCCAGCTGTGTGATGTGCGGTGGCTGGCCCACCCCCAGAGAGGACCCTCAGTACGAGCTGCCCACCCTGGAGCGCCTGTCAAGGCTGGATCTTGGCGTCCACCCCATCCTCTCCTTCCCTGACGGTCAGTGCTGGTCTCAGAGCGGAGCTTGAGTTTACGCAGCCATTTCCTCCTTTACATCCAGAGGGGAAGACAAACAAGGCGTGGCTGTGGGCTCAGCAGGAAGTTCTGCTGAACATATTTAGTCATTTAGTCTTCTCTCTCTCTGCAGCAGCAAAGAACTTACATAAACGAAGACAGGAATTTCTGACTTTACTGCAAATCAAAACATGAATAGTTTTACACGACACAGACAAGTGAAGCAGTAGGTTTGGCTGAAGCTCACAGAATAGATTATCTAAGGTTGCACTGTAAAGCTCACAGCCTGGTGCCAGATTCAGCCTATCAGGACGTCTGATTTGCTCCCAGAGGGAGGGCAAAACTTTCAGGCAGTTTAGTGTTTTATTTTTGCCTTTAACGCTAAATAAAATGTCTAACTGACAAACCAATAAATGACAGGAAGTAAGTTTTATTTTTTAATTATACAGGGGGAAAAAGTGTAATTGTCTTCAGTCTGGGTTGTGGGCTGCTCGTCCGTTTTCCTGTAATTTAACTGGATTATTTCTGAAACTCTGAGCCCAGAGGAGATGTGATGTTGTGTTTTCTTTTCACTGTTTAATCATTTTGTTTTTCTGAAGCTATCTCAGGGTGTCTCATGGATGTAATTTTCACTGGGCACATAAATTTGTTTACACTAAAACAAAGGGGGAAAATTTTGGAGGTGACTTTAAAGGTATTAGTGAACATTTGGACTGCTGCTCTAAGGCTTGTTTCATGTGAATCACTAAACTCCACTAAACTCTTTAAGAGTTTATAGCACTAATTTTAGGAATATGTCTTTTGTATTCTTGGACTTGGCATGATTCATATTAAGGATGGTCATTTCAGCCACCCTCCACCCCAGATTACTTGAAATGCTATATTTGTGGCAGACATGTGTGTTTTTTTTCTCCTGTGAGTACAGCAGCATGTAATGTCACAGCTCCATAAAGACCTTACCAGTCTGATCCCTGGTAGCTACAGCGCTTTCTTCTCCTGTTCTTGTTGCTTAATGGTGTCTGGCAGCCTGTATGTGCATTACTGCTGCGTTTTGGTTCTAGTAGTAGTGCTTCACACCGGACGCTGGGTTAAAAACAAAAAAACCCGTGGAATATATTTATTAGCTGAAGTTGGGCTGCACTTTGATGTAATATCAGTTTATGCTACTGTGTGCTGATCTGAACCTCAATTTGCCTAAAAACGCTCAGCACTGAACCCTCATTACATTTGAGTTTTAACACGTCCACAGAAAACTCTGCCCCCTGGTGGTGGCATTGTTAAATTCTGAGTGTAATTACAGAAGTGCCCTCAGTTTGTCCTCCTGTGTGAAACAAGTAAGCTCCTGACTGGCTGCCCCTTGGAAACATCTGGAAGGTCGAGCTGTGTGCCTGAGAAGAGCCAAGAGTAGAAAAAACTGCCCGAGACTGAGTCAGCATTTATCTCGTATGCTGACCTCGTTAATTTGAAAGTTTCACAGTGTTTAACGTGAACCTCCGTCACCGTAACAAGAACATATATGACAGAATATGAGGGAAAGCATAACATTTTCTTCATGAAGTTCATTTTTCTGAGTCTCGTTTCCTCTGCCGCTGTCTTCCTCAGACGTTTGTATAGGCCTGCGGCTGCAGCAGGTGATGAAGAGCCAATGGCAGACCAAGTCACTGGAGAGGAGCAAACCACTGAAGAAGCTCTCCCTCAAACACAAGCTCTCCTCATCCAAAGAGAAGCACAAGTTCACCAACTCGCTCATGGCAGTCAGTAAGTATGGGAGCTGTCTGAGCGGCAGGTTTCTGCCATTTGATAACAGCACACGAGCACAGCGACGCCTCTGAGATTACATCACCCAGACTTAAATACGACCTTTCACATTCAAAATAAATATAAGACGTGAAGAAACAGACAAATGTGTACAAATGTACGATGTTACGAAATGTAATTTTTTAAGTCAGCACATTATTGGGACACAGTGTGATTGTTTTTCAGGTCAGGTTTCTGCTTAATTCCAGCTGTGTAGGTTTCACAGTCCACTCTGTCCCAGTAGCTGCCGTATTTCCTAATTTCACGCAATGAGACGCTTCTCAGAAGAGAATCTGCCTTCTGAGAAGGCCCGATCTCGATGTCATATCCACTCAGCTGAGAAAAGAGCAGCTGGTTGTTGTCCTAGAAGAGAAAATACACATTGACTAATTCCACCATCACACAAGTGAAGATTTAATATCTGACATATGAGCAGAACTGAACTGAAAACTTCAGGGAGTGTATTTTAAACTCAACAAATATCTTGGAGTAAATTTTTATTATCTGAACATGTTTGTTTTAATGTGTAATGTGAACATCCACAACTGTGGAGTGAGTTGTCCTAACCTGTGCCATATGTGACAGTAACCTGATGTACTCCTGGTGTTGCAGGACTGGGCCACAAGAGAAGTGCTGAGAAGTCGAGGACAGTGGACAGCAGTGTTGGCGGAGGCGGTGGCGGCGGCAGCAGTGCCGTGATGACCGCGGCCAGGCTGGAGGGCCAAGCTGTGTGTAAGACCGAGCGGCTGCAGGCCATCTCGGCCCCATTAGGGCCATACGACAAGAACTACAGCCGCAAGAGAATAAGAGAGCACTCACTGGAGAGAGCGGACTGTGAGTTGCACGTCTGCAGGAGGATGGCTTTAATCTGAGGTCCACGCATCAGTGAACCCGCCTGACTTTTCCTTTCTTTCTTCCAGCCTCCCCCAAACTCTTCATGGACTCGAGCAGCCCCTGCACGACTCTAACCAACATGAACTCGTCCCTGCACAGCCCCCTAACACGCCAGCTGTCCACGTCTTCAGAGAACTCTGCGCTGCTGGGCCCGGGCAGCCAGAGCGTCTCGAGCACGCCTGTAAGGACGCCCGCCTGCCCGCATCTCTCACTGTATTTGGATGATTCAAATCATCAGTCAGGGGTTTTAAAAAAAAAAAGAAGCTCGCTCTGTGTTTTAAGCAGGCTTTACTGTTGTGCAGCTCTTTTCTGCGATCTGCAGTCATAGATTTTATTAATGACCTCCATTTATTTCAGTAGCTGCGTGGAAATCCGATGGTTTCACATGACACAAGATGGCGAGCACAGCATTAAAGAAAATGTGTTCCAGGGAAAGTCTTAGACACGAAGTGTGTGGGAAAGCTGCGCTGTAGTGAGGAAGACAGCAAACAAATTGAGACCTCTGCGGCGGCAGCATGCAAAAAAGCTGCGAGCGTCACTGTCTGATGCGTTTTTGGCGCCATTAATGCGAACAGAAGTAAAAGTTAAGGCTCAGGGTGTGAGAAGAACATGGCCTCGGTAAACACTCATCACACAGTGTTTGTCGCTGGGCGGAGGTTCAGACGTTAAACTCGAGCTGAAACTTTTGTGGTTGCTGGAGCAGAAAAAGCAGCAGGAAACAAAAACACTCGGCAGACTCGTCGCGCCAGCTGCTGCCGTATCCGCTCTGTAACTCGTGATCTGTGACCCCGTTCGTGGTCGGAGCGCTTTAACGTGCTGCGCTGTCTGGGGTTGTTTTTGTTTTCGCTTTTTTTTTTTTTTTTTTTTTTTTCCCTCATTATTTTCCTCATTATTATTTTAATAATTTTACTTTATTTTAATTCATTATTTTCACACTTCAGAATCAGGCTGTCTGTGTGGATGCTTAGCTTCAGGACTTCTTAGCGAGTAATCTGAAACCATGAAGCAGCATTTTAATGATTAACCTGCTGCTGTGGTTGGGCTCACTCCAGAGGTTCTCACGGCTGAAGTTCGGTTTTCAGCGTCGTCTTCCTGCCGTGTGAACTTTTGGAAGCAATTTAACTCCTCCTACGTCTTTTTTGTGCTTGTATTGAATTGCATGTACTCATCTTCACAAACTTATTACAAGTCGATGTTTTGTCTTCATTTACGTCCAAAGTTGAGTCTCTAAACCTTGTAAAGCCTCTTTTTCACGGATATTAAAGTTCATCTGGTGATTTTCTTGGAGCTGGATAAATTTGGAGCTCTCGGTTTGTTTTTGGGAGCTGGAGGAGTGTTTGGACGTAGAAATGGTTAAATGCTGCAGACTTGACCAACTTATTGTGGCCTGCAGGGCACCTTCAGCTCATTTGCACGCTCACCCTAAAAGATGAATGTATAATTGATGCCTGCTGGTCTTTTACACCGACATGGACAACATTTATTAAACAAAGTCTCTCCTTGGATTAAAGAGGAAACCTGTAAATTGTAAATATCCAAATGTGCTTGTGAAGTGAGCTCATGATGACCTCAGTTTTTATTAACCTTCATCTTTTGGATTAACATGATGACACGTGTCATCCTCCCTGCAGACTGTGAGAGTGTTTGAGCTGAAAGTGTGTCGGAGCCGGTCAAGTCGTTATTGTTTGCAGACTTCTGTGTAAAGTCTCGCTTGTTTACACTCCTCCTTTGTTCTCCAGCAGCAGCCAATCAAGAGGAGGCGAGGTGAAAGCTCCTTCGACATCAACAACATTGTAATCCCCATGTCTGTGGCCGCCACCACCCGCGTGGAGAAGCTTCAGTACAAAGAGATTCTCACACCCAGGTAAACCAATACCTGCATGGAAAAATACTGCTCTGCTGTAGCTGCTGGTTTCCTGCACTCACACGTTTTTGTCTCGTTTTCTAAAGCTGGCGGTCTGTGGACGTCTTCTTGCAACCCATAACCGAGGAGGAGAACGAACGCGAGGTGAGAGAACCACCTCATCAGTGGTATTTATCAGATTTCATGTGTTAAGCTGGGATGTTAGGATCCATTCAGGAGATCGCTGCTGAGCGAACAGTGACACCTGGTGGTCGGATCTGACTCGTACATTTAAACCTGTGAAGCAATCATGAAGGCTTTGAAAGCCTTAAAAACCCTCGTTTAAATTCTTAGTGTGACATTAAAAGTTATAAAAACATCTCAGCGTCGTTGTTCAAGCTCAGACGGTCAAACCGCTTGCTCTCCGAGTGTTTGACGATTAAACCGAAGCGAGCGAGTTTTCGGGGTCCTGATGACGTGTGATGTTTCTGCAGGTGGAGGACCTGTCAGACGCAGCCTTCATCCAGCTCCATCAGCCCTACGAGGACCAGGAGCGCACCCGCTGGACTTGGAGGGCCCTGGCTCCCGCTAAGAGGCGGGGCAGCAGGTAAGAGCAGCGTAACACGCCTCAGTAAACGCCTCACGTTTGTTGTCCCGCCGCAGCCGTGACATTGACAACTCCTCCGTTTCTTCCTCAGGTCGTACAAGTCCGTGGACGGGCGCACCACACCTCTGCTTTGCGGGACCAACCCGCCCACCCCTCAGCCCGCGTCCCCCGACCCGGGCCACTGCCCGATGCTGCACGACTACAGCCACGTGCCGTCGCCCATGAGTCCCGCCAGCCCCGACACCGCCTCCAACCCCCACACGCCCTGCTCGAGGGACTCCCACCGGCTCCTGTCCAGTGAGGACACGCGGTGCTCCACGCCGGACTTCACCTTCGAAGAGCGGGTACGCAGCTCCGCCCCTGAGGATCAGTCAGCCTGTGAAGCGTCTGAAGCTTTCATTTGTTTTTAACACCCGCATTTTTTTCCCCCCCAGACGGTGGCACCGTGGGAACGCCGATGCTTCCCCCTGCCCGAAGACCCAGCCCCAGAGCCCGAGTGTGAGAGCGATCACCAAGTCAGGCCCAGGATGCGCAGCATCTCAGGTTGCCGAGCAATGGCCTACGGACGTCTTGATTCAGACGACGCAGAGCCGCCGCTTGACGACGAGAGCAGTGGCGGTGCCCCAAAACACAAGTCCTCCACCCACCGATGAATGAGGCCCCCCCCCCCACACACACACACACACACACACACACACGCGCGCACACACACACACACACACACACAGCTCCTCTCTGGCATTAACAAGCAGAACCTCAGCGCAGAATAACATTAAATGGGTTCCTGTTGTTTGATATTCAAACATCAGTCTAATACTTTCACAGTTTTTAGTGAACATTACGGAGATAGAAGCCTTTCCCGACACTTGTTTTTTGTCACACGAAAGAAGAAAAAAAAAAAAAGATAAATGTTAAAAAAAAGTATAAAAACAACACGTTACAAAAAAATTTCTGTAGTAGGCTAAACAATGTACATGGGGGCTTAGTGGTGTATCATACGTCGCGTGTACACTCGTAGCGCACTATGTAGCGGACTCCTCAAAAATATGGCCAAAGGGTTTGTTTGTTTTTTTTCTATTGACTAGTTTGCTTGTAATTCCCATGTACATTTTTAGTGGAGTGACAAATAAAACAATAAAAAAGGAGAAAAAAAAATCAGCCCTTCCTCTTCCCCCCCCTCAGACCTTCCTCATCCAAATAAAACTGGTACATTTGAGATGTGGTTCCCCCTCCTTCCTCTAGAGGTCGCCTGAACTCACCAGAGCACTTCTTTAAACTGCCAAGTCTGGTTTGCTTCATTTTGTTTGTTTTTTCATTCCTGACGTGTTGGGGTTTTTTTGTTGTTAGTTTTTCTCTCGTTCTGTTCTGACTCATCCTCTTCTTCTTTTTGTTCGTTCCTTTTAATAGTAAATCATTCCTTTTTTGGTCTCCCGCCGCCGCCGCCTCTGTTTTCAGTTCAGCTTCACAGAGGGCAGCACAAACAGATGCGGCGTTTTTAAGTTTGTTTTTTATTAGTTTTTCTTTTTTCTTTTTTTTTAAAGCACTTACCCCTCAAAGCGCCGCCGCTGCATGTCAGCAAACACGCTTGCGTCCGATCCCAACGGCACAAAGGCGTCCACTTAATTTAAAAAAGAAAAGAGGAAATAGAAACATCAAATCGCAGCGCGGCAAACAAACCCCGCCCTCCCTCCTCTCACATTTCACATGTAGCAGCTCTCAGCTGAAGCCGCCCTGAGCTCAGGTTCTCCAAGGGAAAAAATCTTCTGCTGCCCCCTCCGACCGATTGATCGATCGTCACACTCGGACCGGATTTTATTTTCACCACATCCTCCATATAACCTCACACACTCCTCCTCCTCCTACTCCTCCTCCTCCTTAAAGTAACTAATTGCTATGCAAAAAAAATTTATGGTTTTTCATTTTACACCTTTTTATCCCGCAGCCATTCAGTCACTGTTTGTTTGTTTTTTTTTCTTTTTTTGTAGTTAAGCGAGACGTCGATGTACCTGTTTGATTGTTGCAGCAGTTATAACCTAATCAAAAAGCTGAATTGTTTTTTCTTTTTTGTAAATAGTACCATTAAAACATTTATGTTTAACTTGGTGCCGTGGGCCTGCTCTCAGCTCATTTTAACCTGTGTGATGTCACCGCTCGCCTCTTGCAGGTGTAGCGCTGCGTTCAGGGGTTTGTCCTCTGGCTCCGGGTGTTTGAATGCAGACTTTTCATAGTTGGTCCTGAATGATCGAAGACCAGAAATCTACATTTTTACTGTCAGATTTGATGAAGTAAAACAACTTTCTGTGATCAGCGTCCTGAGTACACCACCAACTGCATCTGGAAGTGTCATCCTCACTGAAGTGTCCTGTTTTAAATCCATAACAGACCAATCAGAACACAGTAACATGCAGCTGATGATTTATGTAGAAAGTCAGATTTTCTTACAATGAAGCGCGAGGAGTTTTATTTCTGACTTACTTTGTCAGAGGTGTGAAAGGTTCACAGCATGGATTGAACGTAAGCCCAGGCTCATGGGCACCCAGGCAGTGATTAAATGGTAAGTTGAGGCATCTGCTGGAAAAATCAGCAGCACTTTGTTTGAGCAGGTTAACAGGAAATGGAGCGACTCTTCTTTTAGGGTGTGAAACTGTAGATTAAACAGCTGAAAGGAGTTTCAATGCCACAACTTCTTTTAGTGGAGAGGTGACTGGTTTAAACAGTTTAGTGGTTAATGTGTCTGCCTCACCAGTGAAAGCTCCAGTTGACTCCCAGAAGAAGACCCAGTTATCCTCTGGGATTATGTCAGGAGGAGAATAAAACATGACTGACCTGCTGTCAGGAGCCTGAAGAGGAAGCTGCTGCTTTAAAAGTACAACTAGAAGTCTTGTTTGTTACACACACCTACAATCAGCAGTTACACCAACACACACCTGGACTATGGGACGAAACTGAAACGCCACCTGGCGGCTCTGAGACGAGAGGGACCTTCCTGTTGTGACCGCTGCACCAATCCTCAGACTGACGGTTCAGAAAGCTTCATTTCAGCTGAATGATCTCCACAAGTGCACTAACCTGGCACTAAGTAACATTAGTTTGACATGGGTGACCTTTGACCTGTTACTACAGTTTAAAACGGTGTGTGAAAACTTGTTGGTTGGTTAAAACATTTATAAAAGTATTTTGGGCTTTAAAAACAAAACCTTATTTGATGAAATTGTTGTTAACAGAACGGCATTTGTGGCTGTTTATTCAAACTTGGCTCTGTTTTTATGATGCCTGCTGTGAACTTTGAACTGAAAGAAATTAAAAATAAAGTGAACACTAAAAAAAAAGCATAAACCTATAGCTATAACACTACTATTTTATCGCTGATAGCTTAAAGGTGCTTTTTGTTTCAACGTGTGAATGAAAGCATTCACCACCAGAGGGCAGCATTTCAACAGTAGGTGCATTTTAACGTTTCCAGATGTTTGCTGCTGCTCGCTTCCTGTAAAGTGTCTAATCGTTCACCAGGCTGACATTTTAAAGTAGATCACGTACTTAATCACTCACCTGATTAAATAAAACACAAGCCTTGCAGTTTTAAAAGCAATTAATCATTATTAAAAAACCTCCACCTTCTAGAGCCCGAGAAAGTTCACACACAGTGCTTCATCTTGTGGTGCAAAGTGGTATTACATCAAAGTATACAGCTGCTTCAGAAATGAAACCAAAGCTGTGTGTCTTTTAAAAAAAGGGCAGGTTTTACCTTTAATCACTGTTTAAGTGCCAGTGTTGGCCTCCAGTGACTGCTGAGGGCTCCCTGCTGCTTTGCTGATAATATTAAAGAACAGAATCATTTGGACAGATTGTGACTTTTACGTTTATTAGTGAATATCGATATAATTGTCTGCAGGTCTCAGGGTTGATTGTTGTGCAGCTGCACTATGAGGACGACCTCATACTGAACTCTGGATAAAATAAGACTAAAACAGGCCTTTTAAAAGTAATTTTTAAATTATTAGCTTAAAAATTGTTGTTATTTAAATTAAAGTGTGGTTATTTTTTAACTACAGTGAACTACCGTTTCAGCAGTGAATTACTCATAGATTTTCCCCCTCTTCATCACAGCTGTCGCATTTTGTTCGTATAAATAAAAAGGAAAAAGTTTGTCTTGTGTTTTATATTTCATAAATGCAGTAAAACACAGTTACTGTAAAGAAAATGTAAAGCACCAAATAACTTATATAAATATTTGAGTTCCACTGCCTCAGACTGAAGGTGGAAACAGAGATGAATGAGTCCCGTCTGATCTGGGAGTGATTTTTTTTTGCACTCCTTCACCATCACGGTGACTTCATAGCATTTATTTTCAAATACACATATACAGCAACAAGAATCATCATAAACCAGTTATTGAGAAAATGCACAATAACGAGAACAATCACATTTCCACAACTGTACAGCGTCAGAAGTAACCCCGAAGAGAGGAAAACAAAGAAAAACGAAAGAAGGTGACGAGTTGTTACTGTGGAAACCTCTGTGGAGATCGGCTCCCGTCCCTCGGTGCTGGCGTCAGTCCTGCACGCGGAGACGAGCGTGGAACTGGAACTAAAGAGGGTTTAGCATGCAGATTGCAAGCTTTTCGTGTGCTTGCTCGTTTAGGAAACCTTACAGCAAAGTCGGCGACCTTTTGACCCTTAATTGCACATTTTTTTATACAAAAAAAAGAAGAATTGGTACATCCGTCCAGTTCCAGAGCAAATATAAACAGGATATACAGAAAGATCGCTTTGTGAAAGGGGGGCAACAAGCAGACGGCTGTCTCTTACATGAGCTGCATGCAAGAAGCTGTTTCACTCATTTTAATGCGAGTAATGAATCAGCGGGGGGGCACATCGGGACATCTCTGAGCACATGAACTGGGTTTGTTTGCAGGGGAACGTCTTAACCTGGCTCCAGCTGGAGAACACAACAAAAACGTGACCACATATGCACTGCATGGACAAAAGCAAGTGGACGCACCTGTCTGGCTCAACCATTTAAAAGGGATCATATTTTAATCTGATGCTTGGGCACTTTTGTTGCTAAAAGGCAGGTCTACCTTCCATTTAGTAACTTTGACGGGTTTTTTCCCAGTGCCAAAAACTGCAGTTCCTCTGATGGCCACTTGAGGCTGGCTCCAAAAGAGAGTCATTCTCCAGAGACACCCATGTTCAAACAACAAACCTTACAGTAGAAATAAACACGTAATTTGATTCCAGCTATCAGCTGAAGTCGTCCTCGTGCTGTTGGCTGTTCCCTAAAGTTCCCTTTGGTGTGAAAGCACCATGAAGGCAGTGAAATCATCACCTCCTCTAAATATTCCTGTTCTGTACTTTGGTCAGTATTTACTGAGAATGTAGACACATTTTCTAAAGGTTAATTAAACACTTAGTCGTGGTTAAATGTAACGCCTCATCAAACAAATCTGAGAAAGCACCAATACGGGGCCCAATTCTGAGGTTTCTTTTTGTTGTCTGGCACCACTGTGTGCTGTGGCGTTTGGGCCTCCTCTGGCCCACCAAACACTTCCTGTGATGCTCATCAAGCCTCGCTCGTGACTTTTGGACTACCGCTAAAAATCTGCAGCAGATAAGTGCTCATGCGTCCACAAACTTTTGCCACAAAGTGCACTTTTGCTACTTTGCAGGGAGCGAGAAACACGACCAGCTGATCAGTCCTGTGTTTCAGGTGCATGTGTGTTGGATACAGACTGCCTAACGAGGTCTTCACCGTCCACCATCCGCCTGCTGTGCAACAATCACAATCTTCTCCGTACAAACGATCCATTAACAGTAAAACAGCCGCTTTGTGTGTTTGTGTCACCGCTGTGAAAACTAGTCTACCTACCTGTAAGTGTACTCAGCCTCCTCCTCACAGTTTAGCTATGAAAATGTCACTTTAAGGTTAATTTTCCCTCCTCAAGCTGTAGCGCATTTACACAGAGCAGCAAAAAAAAAGAACACTGACAGTAGCAGGCACGATACAAATGTTTCTTCATATCAAATACATGTCATATATCCACAGAGTACGATTATAAAACTGTGCCCAACACAAAGTCTCTACTCTAGCTCTTCACTTCGTCTTTTTTCTGCATTTTTTAAATCCAGGTAACGCTCCCCTCCCCCCTCCCTCACCCCTCCCTCACCTAGGACGCGGGGAGAGCATCAGAAATGAGACCGCGGAGAGGCAGCAGCCCCTCGCTTCGTCACCGAGCTCAGATAATCGATCATTCTGAGCCGAACGACTCACACGGCCAGCAGAGAACAGGAAACAGCGGGGAACAAAAACCAGCTTAAATCAGTCAAATAAAACAGAAGAAGAAATGTGGGGTTTTCACACTTTTGGACATTTTGTTTCTTAAAATTTTCATTATTTAGCTTTAGTATTCTTCCATCGCTCGACCGGGCCCTTTAACTTACATATTTAAGGTGAAATGTTCCCAGCACGCTGCAGCACACCTCTGCAGTGGAAGTTTGAACCTGTGAAAGTGCCACCACGCTGTAACCCTGCGAACACAAGAAGTCTGGATGGCACTGGTAGTGATGGTGACGTCACCGCTCGGCTTTGGTTTGGAGCGCTTGCGCTCTCCGCTGCGATTCTAATGGTTTAAATGTCAATCCTTTGGCTGGTTTAGTGTTTTAGACTCAGTCATCCGTCACGCTGACATCCACTGTAGTAAAACCAGGTCGACCCTCGAGGCCTCAGCAGCTGCAGGTCGCAGCAGACAGCACAACTTTACAGTATTGTCGCCACAACGAGCCAGCTACTTTTAAAAAACTACAAAAACCTGATGCTTCAGTGTATTTATCGATTAACAAATGTTTCGATGGCTGTTAGAACAAGCTGAAGATCACTCTCACTTACGTCTGATGCACACTCGGTTATGTTTGTCCTATTAAGCAGGGAAGAGTTAAACAGCACAGCTGCCGTTGGTAAAGGCCTCTTTCAGCCCTCCGTTAGGTGTAATTTCTCTCTTTCTTCTCGATCTCGCGGCTCTGAACGAACATCTGAGCTCGGCGCGTCCCGTAAAGTCGTGTGGAGGTGGCGCGATCAGTCGCCGTTCTCTCTGCGGTCTCACTTCCGGCCCCCACCCCCACCCCCACCCCCTCCCACCCCGCAGTCTCCTGCAGTAGCTCGAGGTGCAGCACATGTCGGGACTACACAAAGCAAAGACAGCAGTGAGGTCTGAAAGCTTTTTTTTTCTGCCTTGATGAGAAATATTTGCTACTTTTTCTTCTAACCGTTCCTCCGCCCACTTCACCAGACCCTGTATCTGATCCCTCTGCTTTAGCACAAACGGACCCCCACCCCCACCCCCGTCCCACAAACAGTCTGCATTAACCTCCATCTTCAAGGTTCTGTTTTTTATCAAAAAATAAATAAATAAAAAAGAATCAGGGGACACCCGTCACAGGTGACGCTGATAAGATACACTTCTAAAAGGGTTTACAGTCAATGTGACGGGAAACCGAGTCTTAGACGATTTAGCGGGATATGTACGGAGATCCTCAGAGGGAGGATTTTGCTCTGCTGGGGTGCTTTAACTCTTAAAGGGACACTTACAAAAGGTTCAAATTAAGTGTAGAGATCAAAGACCACAGAGAGATATTCAATACATGTTGGCCTACTGGTTAATCGGTTTTCTTTTTCAAGACCTCTAATAGCAACACCTCGACGAGATTCAAAGGTTAGTGGAGGATAAACAGTGACGGGCAGCTAAAAAAATCAAACAAAAGTCCTGTGAAAGTAACGAGGAAGGCATCACAACTCCTCTACGTGGTCGTGTGGTCGAGGCGGGGAGTGCGGCAGGCGCGTTCACAAGCCTTGTTTGGCCAGGGAGGCGGACACCTGGTCGGCCAGCGTGGAGAGCTGCGGAGAGTCGGTCATGTTGATGCTGCCAGAGGAGGACACGGTGCTGAGCTGGTGGGGGGAGTCTTCCAAGGAGACGATCTCGGCGCCGTGGTCAGTGCGGGCCTTGGCTGTCTCGCGGAAGTTCAGTTTGTGGCTCTCAATCTGTGGCGAGATCGGAGGTGAAGGTCAGACATCAGAGTGTCCGATCAGCCACGGCCTGGATTTTTCTGATTTTTAAGGACTAATGATAGTCCTGCACTACGTAATCTTTTAATTTCCTGCATTATGATTCGCCCTAAGCTGTTTACAGAAGCCAAAACCATCAAAACTGTGTGCACATGAGGTACAGTTTGCATGCATGCAACAAAAATAAAGACGTTTCCAGCTCCGGTCAATGGTTGCAGAGCGGTCACAGGAGGTTTCTGGTTGTGAGAATGAACCCTGAGCTGATTTATTGAGCTGATAAAACTTTCATGTGACCTCTTGGCCTGACTGATGATGTTAGGTTAGCTTCACAGCACAGGCCTCAGATCCTGAAAACTCATAATCAGCGCTATCCACGTCACGTCTCATAGCTGAGAGTCTGAGATGAAGCAGCTTGTAGGTACTTACAGGAGTCCTCAATCTTTATGAGAGGGTTCGTCAGGATGGGTGTGATGGGTGCTGAAGGGACAGTCGGAGGTGACTGAGGGGGGGTGACAGCGGGGGAGAGGACCGAGGGGCTGTCTGAGGTGCTCCCCTCTCCGTCTTTCCCCTTCTCCCTCTACAGAGGAGCCCCAGCAAGGAAATGAAAAGGCATGCAACAAAAATACACATGATGGTTTCAACAGAAATGAAAAATAAATAAAATAAAGCAAAACAATTGGTGAGAAAATGTAGCACAGCGTCTCAGGGCAGCTGAAGGTAAAAAAAATACAAATAAAAAATGTAAGGCGCTTGGGGGAGGAGTCAGATTCAGAGAATATAATCAGGAATTTAAAGTTTAAACAAAAAAATATTATTTTACAAGAAGAAGACAAAATTTGTGAGATAAAAAAACATTTTAAGGGAGAAAAATTGGTACAAATTAGAAAAATGTGAAACTTACTAGAAAAATCTGATGAACATATGAGAAAATTGTGATAAAATTATAAGAAAAAAAAAAACTAATTTATTATTATTGTTAAATTATTCACTGTTTTTCTCATAGTTTTTTCACATAAAAACTTTGTCTCTTTAAATTGTCCTTTTTCTTGAGATTATCTTTTTTTTTTCCCCTGTAAACTTTTAGCTCCAGTGGCCCCAAAACGCTGTCACAACAATGAAATTTGACAAGAACGACAACCAAAACTTTAAAATGAAGTGAAAATCAGCAGGATGAAGAAGATGGAAGCTTGAACAAAGGAGGGAAAAAGCAGAAAAACCAAGAAAAAAAGCTCTAAAAGCTGCTGTCTGTGTGACACCCTCACTAACGTCAGTGTGGCTGTTAGAGATTAACTGAAACATTCTCACTGTTTTAAGCTTTGCTGTTTCTGAGAAGTGAAACGTGCTGTGTTGCTGAGTGTGTTTCACCCACAGAGACGCAGAAGAGCTGAAAGCTGGTTTTCCGACGAAGACAGCCGAGCACTGAAACATGCTTGAGGCCAAATGGTGCCAAACTTTAGTTAATTTTAATTGAATTTTAATTATATATGTATGTCTTCAAATTAAAGGTATGTAGGGAAGAAAAGTTATTTTCAGTTCCAGAATTTCTTAATGTTTTAAATTTTGCTTTTGAAGTTTTTAGCTGCAAATTTTATGTCTCATTTTATATTTTACTCTTTTACAGTTTTAAATATTTTTAGGATCAGTTTCACTTTTCCTCCAACAAGCGATCCAGTGTCTTCCACACAGCATGTAAACTGCATTAGCAGTAAAAGAATAAATTTTTAAAAATCTGATATTTAACTTTAAATTGGTCTCTTAGCTTAGAATAAGACGACAAGCTTGTAGAAATTTGAATGTAGTGAAGATCAAAATGTTTGTTTTCCAATTTCATTTTTTTCTTTGCGCTGTTGGCACAGATTGGTCTCCATACAGAACCGTGAAGAAGCGCCACGGTGCACTGAGCGTTTTGCTTTTAGCCTGCAGAGAGCGCATTGGTGGATTTTTACTTCACCTTCTTCTGTCCGCCTCCAGGAACGTGGCTGATGTTGCCCAGAGAGCCCACTTTGGACTGAACTTTAAACTCCAGCTTCTCGTTTTTGATCTCAATGTTTCCACCACCTAAAAAAAATAATAATCTGAGTGCAGCACCATTATTAAAGAAGTGGAAGAACTTGTACTGGTACTTAGTGTAAGAACCAGCATCAGTAAATTTCCTGCTTTTAAAATCAAACAATCAGAGCTACAGAAGTTTAACTAGTAACCAGTTTTTGTTAATATTAAGAAAACCATCATTAAAAAATGTTTTACTAAAATAATCACAGCTGCCTGAGACCTTCAGGCAGTGACCGAGGCAGTGTTTGCGGGTCGGCTCTCCAAGCCGCTTTGCAACCCACCTCCACCCCAGCTTCTTTGGTTAATGCTTTTCATAGTATTCATAGCAGAGGCAAGAACATAAATTACTACGTGTGGTATTGCATTTACATTGAAGGTGAGGGAGACTTCTACTACTAATTATATTGTCGTTATGTACTCATCACCTAAAATTAAGCAGAAAGTTGGAATAATAATTTACCCGGCTTGTGATGAATGTTGTCCTTTGAGCCACACTTAGATGTAACGTTGCTCAGATCGATCTTTTTGTGCACAATTTGAACCTGAGAGGAAAAAAACAGCACAAACAGAGTTTGAATGCAGACCAGCAGAGTCAGCAGCTCTGAAGTCGCCCTGCATGCAGCCACCGAGGAACTGATCCTATAAAACCGGCCTGTTAGTAAAACTGTTCCTGAAAGCAGGTTCAACAGTCTGAGTCGTACTTTAAACTCGCGTTGGGCCTCTGTCTCTAAACGTGGGAACTTTTAGTGAATCAACACCTTTGTTTTTAGATAAGAGCGACTCAGTCAATAACATGAAATCAGATGATGATTTATGGGGGACTGTGTGGAGTTGCTGCTTTTGCCACTGTGCATCTGGTCTTTAAATTGAAGGCTTCACTTGTTGCATGATGACCAATCATTTTTTAAACATGTATTAATAATAAATCTGTGATTTCCGTCTTTCTCCTTACATTTACGACAGACTTGACTATAAAAACCTGCTTTCTGGAACCGGGTTATGGAAGGAAACACAGATCAACAGCACTGACTAACAGACTGGATTAATGGTTAAAGTTTTAATCTGAGCGGGGCGACCTTACCCCAGTGCAGAAAAACAAGTGACCATCTTCTGCACTAACTGATAAAAGCCAGATTTCAGCAGCCATGCATCACCATGCATGGATAGATGATGTCACTCTTGGCCGTTTGTCTGCAAACACAGAGCGCTCAGTCTCTCAGAGCTGAGGTCACCTCAGCGTGGACGACAACAGGCACTGTTTGGTGGAGAAGCCGAGGACAGCGAGGCTCTTTGTTACCCGATCGGGACACTTTGAGGGGACAATTAGTTCACTTCACATCAAGGTTTTAGGACTTTTTAAAATAAAAACGCCCACAAACAGGATTCATGCGTGTGGCTTCAGGGGCAGATTTGAGGGCAAAGATTCAACAGAGTTATTGGGCTTACATGAGACCCAGAGCATTGCATAACACGGTAGATCCACTAAACTAAGAAGACTCTGATTTAGGAACTACAGAGCATCTAAACCAGTGAAAGAAAAGTGCTGGGAGGGCGGTTTAGTGCTGTTCTAGTATGAAATGCTCAGATCTGTTCATGTGTTCAGTAAAACTGTTAATGGGAGAAGCTGACGGGTCAGCTTTGGGAGGTCAGAAGGGCTGGACACAGACGGGAGGATCTGTGCTCCTTTCTGAGGATGCGTTCAGTGGAAGCACACCTCTACTCACATTGCCACCACCGGGTACATGTTTTATATTATCTTTGGAGCCACACCGGGACTGCACATTGCTCAAGTCCAACTTCTTATCGAGAATTTGCACCTGGAAAGTTGATATGTGGGGGGAAAAAAACACAGTTATGGTGGAGAAATCCAAGAGCTGCGAAAGAAGACGATTACTGGAGAGGAAGTTAAATGTTGGAGGGACGAGTTTGAGGCTCAGGGGAGCGAGAGCTGACCGAGATACTCGAGACCCTCGTGAGGAGACGTCCACACATCACCGCGCTGGTGCTTTGAAGTCATTACAATCAGGTGAAGCATTTCAGAGGTTTTCAAACTGTACAGAGCGGAAAACCATCAAGTTAGACCTCTGAGGCCCAAGTCATCATAGGTGATGACCCCAACTCTAACCTGGAGGAAAACAGGTTTTTATTTTATTTTCTCTAAACTGTTTTCCACATTTTTGACAATCGAGGGAAAAAATGAAACGATCAGAAAAAAGTTGAAGGTAACCCTGTGATGAGTTTGACCTTACAGGGTTGAGACTTTTCATTAGCAAAAAAACAAAAACGGTGTACGAAAGAGATCGATGAATACACAGAGAGATGACAGCACCAATTATAAATGCAAAAATATCACACTGACACTCATCAGATACTTTTTTAGATAAATCTTCTTCAACTGCTCCTCACTGCAGGTATCTGTCATGGTTTGATGCTGTGTGGCAGGCTAGGTCAGGACCAAACGCAGGACACTCACAGGGAAAACTTAACTCAAAGCGGCAGCTTTATTTTCTGGGAAAAATAATCCATAAAATAAACAGAAAACAAACCGAAACTTGAAGATAGAAACTGGAAACTAAGACGTTAACACTGGGAGGCTAGAAAACCAGGAGCACGGAGGAAACACACAGCAGAGCGAGTACAACACAGGGCTTAAATACACAAGGGAGTAACAAGGGAATGGGAAACAGGAGGGAAACACAGCTGGGATTAATCTGATATAACGAGACGGGGAGGAAGTAAAACCAATCACATGACAGCAACCCGATGCATTGAGGCATGTAGACATGGTGAAAGACCCACTAAAGGGCATCAGACTGGGGGGAATAAAGGTGATTTAAGAGACTGAACATGGCGTGGTTGTTGGTGCTAGCAGAGTATTTGAGAATCTGTTCATCTTTTCCCCACACATCCATCTGTGGGTTCACAGAGAACTCTAAATGCACAACACGTCGAACCTTGAGGCAGATGGACTGCAATTAGACAACAGAAGACTGAAAAACGTTGCCTGGTCTGATGAGTCTCTGCTGCGACATTCAGGTGGTAGGGTCAGAACTGAAAGCACGGATCCATCCTGCCTCATATGAATGGTTCAGGATGGACGAGGTGGTGTAACGGTGTGGAGGATATTTTCTTGTTGCTGCTCACCATCTCTGGCATCATACTCACAGGTACTTTGGAAAAGATCAAGATTATTTACCACGACTGCTCTTTTTACAGAATTTGTAAAAATGTATTCAACATTTCCTCTTTTGATTGAGTGGATGTGCTTAAACTTTAACTGAACTGATAAAGTTGTAGATTTAGTCGTGTCAGACTCTGAAAACCTCTGAAATCCTTCAGTCTGGATGGAAAAGTGCACAGGTGAGGGGGAGACTGTTAACCCTTTGAGTCACAGAGCAGCGAGGCTGCAGGGGAAGCCTGGCGTATTTGGGTCCACGTGACATTTTCAGTACATAATCAGTTGATTCTGATGAGGTCAGGTATCTGCTGATTTTCATAGAATGGCGCTATCGTAATGACAGGAAGTTGCTTTTTTATGTAAAACAAACTGAACTGCACTTGTAAATGATGCAACAGGCTTTGTGAATAATCCCTTTTCTTGTGCCTTTGTGGAATTTGTGGGACTTCTTTTAAAGCTACAGTCTCTCTCACCTTGCCTCCACCAGGCGTGTGCTTTAGGTTGTCTTTAGAACCGCAGCGAGATTGGACGTAACTTAAGTCCAGCTTCTTCTCAAGGATTTTGACCTGCAACAAGACAAAAAAAAGTAAATTCTTCAGGAAATAAAACGAGACGAGCTGGGGGAAGGGAGTCAGCCCGAAAGGAGGAAGTGAGATGGTGAAAGAGATCTTGGCGTTAAAGCTGCCATCTGTAACTCTGCATATTTGTCACACTTCGAGGAAGTCATCAGTTTTCTGACGACTTTAGTGCAGCAGATTGCAAAAATAGCGATGTTTTAATGCAGCTGCAGAGTTTCAAACAGATGTTTTTAGCAAGGGTATTAAAGTTAATTAAAACTTAATTAAGTGTAAAAAAAAAAAAATCTTTTTAGAAACAGAAATATGAATAAAAACAAAAAGCAACTAAGAAAATACAGTGCACTCACAAAATAACTTAAATGAAAAAGAAATAATAAAAATTGTATTAATTTTTTTTTTAAATTGCTCAAATTTGTCAACATAACCAACTCGAGGAGGCTCAGCTGTGTTAATGTTAACTGGGAGAGAGCGAGGTATTTGTTAAATATCAGAACAATGTAACAGTGTTTTTGTTTTTTTGTTTTCTGTGTTAAAAGCAAATCAATAATCAGTATAATGTTAAAGATGCCAGCTTTAGCACAGTACGTCACCAGTTTTCAGTGAAAGAATTAAAATCATATAAAAACTTCAGTCTTATGTGCATAGACTGTATATAAATGATAGACGTAGCTTCTGGGTCTGAACAGTGAACTGAAATAAACCTGCATTCTTTCTGTGTCCAGCAGAGGGCGACTCCTGTAGTGGCAAAAAGCAGTTTTTGTTAGGTACAGCTGTCCTTCTGCTCATAATGCAATAACTAATTAGCCAATCACGTGGTAGCAACTCAATGCTTACGACTGAATGGACTCAACAGCTATTTTTCTTCATTTTTTTTCTTTTCTTTTTTTCTTAGATTTGAGCTTATTACGGCCATAAAGCATCGTCAGTCTGCTAATGCAGTGTGATTGGTCTGTTAGGTCTGTCTAACAGGCGTAGAGACTATTTGGCAACCACCCAGCATCCACCTGGTCGTTACAGAAAACTGTGTATTCACCAGCTGGTTGCTGGCTGATGCAAAAAAGGTTCTGCACCCACAACCTCCTTGTTATTGCTTTAGTTGCTAGCAGAACGCCGCAGTCACCCATAGTTTGTACGGTAGGAGCCGACTTGTCTGTTTGTGGAGCCGTCGTGAAACTTGAGAAAGTGCATCACAGTTGCACTTTTTGAAACACGCTGGTTGCAGCAGCAGGACAACTTTTACTCTGAAGGTAAAACATTTCTGGTTGGTGCAGACAAGTTGCCGTCTTCCATGCTAACTACAGGTGACAATCTGCTAATGACCAAAGCAATAAAAAGGTGGTTTCCAGTGCAGCACCATATACCTCTGGGACTGTCAACAAAGTCCAGTAGTGGTTACTAGAAAAGAAAGCTAATGATTATATTGGTGGCTGTGTCTAGGGCTGTCCTTCCTTGGGATCTGGAAGACGCTGCTGCATTGCATACCTCAGTTTCTCAGCCAAAACAAAGGCGTCAAAGACCAAAACAAACAGCTCAAGGCTGTTAAATGGGACTCAGCCAACCAGGGTGAGTGATGCCACAGTGGCTACATCCATCTTTTATATACAGTCCATGCCGATTAGGGATATTGAGCAGATTGTGTTTCCACATCCGAGTCCACCTTCTGATCGGATCATTAGAGGAGAGCACTTTGCTTTTACCAGGAGTTAGTTTCTGATGGTCATAACTGCAGAGATACTCAAGAGTCTGGAGTTGAGTTCATCCCCCAGTTACTCACATTGCCGCCACCGGGTACATGTTTGATATTGTCTTTGGAGCCACACTTAGACTGCACATTACTAAAGTCCAACTTCTGATCAAGGATTTGTACCTGGAAAAGTGAAAATGTCAGCTTTTAGATTTAGAGTTTAGACTTGATTTGATTATAGAAGTGGGGAGAAACTCGTGCGGGAGTGTGACCGCATGCGGGGTTGGGGAGAGTCGATAATTCAAAGTGTGCATTGGTCTTCACTTCTTCTCATTTCTTTACTTGTCCAACACTGGCCGGAACCAGAGACTGATTTTCAGCTCTTCTGGCATCTACCAGAATAAAGACTTTTTAGTTTGAACTCTGAATGAAGCTGAATTATTTATTTTGGTCCATAAATATCACAACACGTGATCCTTTGAGTTTCATCAGTAAAACATCAGACACGTGACTGCACCCTGAGTAAAATTAGACCAAAGACGTGCATGGCTTTAGCTAAAATAAACCTCTAGCGCCACACACACACACACACACACACACACACACACACGACATCACACTGAGCTGCAGACTGGAGTTTTACTTCCACAAACATTTCTGAGAGACACGGCTGCCCCGGGATGATTAGAGCTAAACAACAGTGAAATAAAAAAATAACAATAATAATAAAAGATCTTTTTAAAAAAAGTTACATTGTGTCCTTATCAAAACTAACCCGATTAAAATAATCTTTAGTGTATTTGTCTGTTGAGACCTGAGGTGTGCGGATTATTGTGAGTCAGCCTGACCTGTGTTTGTATAGTAACGCCTGAACTTATAAAATCTCACCCTGACAAATCATCATCATCTAGTCTTCTTCTTTCGGTTCCTCTTTTTAGGGTCACCACACAGACCATCTGCCTCATCCCAGCATCCTCTTTTCCCACTTACCTTCACTACATCCTCCTTACATCTTCACTGTTACACCTGTCTCCCTCACCTGTCTGTGCTCTTCTCTCCAAGTTAAACTAACTAGTTAATCTGTGTGCTCTTCATTCTCTTCAGAGCTGCCGTTCCCTGAAATAATGCCTTATATGTAATAATAAAAGTAACAATGGAACAAGTAAAAACTAAATGAGCAAATCCACTCTGGAAACTAACACGAAGGGAAAAGGTAGGTGGAAGGAACAACAAAAGGTTCAGGGCCTTGTTTGTTGGTATTAACACTCAAGCATGTAAAATGACCGAGTGGGGTCATCAGATTTTAAACAAAACTGATTTGCAGTTTTTAATAGAGGTGCTTCTCAGACCTGAAAACTGGACACAACCTTAACTTCCTGCCTGATTTCACCACGTTGTTGTGCAGAAATATCAGCTGATTCTGAGGAACTTTTCCCAGATTTGACCGTTTTTATAAATGGAACAACTCTCGAGGCTCTCGGTCTGCATGGTTCACTGCAAAACATCACAATGTTTAATTACAATGTAGCGATTAAAAGAGGAAGAAATGATGTTAAAAACAGCTTTGTGGCTATCTGCGCTACACCAATAGGCCAAAATGAAACGCTGCAGAAACAGAGGGACAAATTTGTGGTAGGAAAAGGTTTTATGATTAAAAACCCCCAATGGCACATAGAAATATACGCCTGGATCGTAGACGACTCCACTCAGTCACGTGAATGTTAAAACTCTAATCTGCAAACTCAGTGGGCAGTGTTCTGTGGGGGGGTGTATTCAGAGTATTTCCCGGGTTACCTTTCCCCCTCCGGGCTGATGTTTGATGTTTTCTGTGGAGCCGATCTTGGACCTGACGTTCTTCAGGTCTGGCAGCGGCACCGCGGCGGCCAGAGGAGCCGGTGGGCGGCTCTTCAGCGAGCCCGGGGATTTGGGGGTGGAGCGCACCACAGCCACCTTCTTCACTTTGTTGGCCTCGGCCCCCGACTTTGCAGAATTTGATTGGCTAGCCGGGGATTTGGGAGTGCCGGGGCTGCTCTGTCCACTCCTGGCATCTTCAGGAACCAGAGAAATTATAGGTTAGGAGGTTTACAGCGTGATGAGTCATGCATGTAGAAGAAATCATTAAAAAATAATAAAAAAATAAAGCATACTAGGAGCTCTACTGGCTAAAAGCTGGCAGAGTTTGATCCAGAAACAGCAGATCAGACCGTGGCATTGTGGCCATGCGAGGCTGGAAGCGATTTCTAATCATTTGCTTGATTTTATTTTATTTTTTTACCTTTTTCATTTTTTGGAGTGAGGGATTTGTTGGCACGAGCTACATCACAGAAAATATAACACATCATTACCGCATAGTCCAAAAATATGGAAGCCTATATTAAAGTAATATTTTAAAAATGAGCTTTAAGAGCAGACTAAATAATTATTTTACCCGTTAGGCGCCATTCTTTCTTTGAAGAGTTTCTCTGCACTGCTGTTTAGCCACCGACAAAATTTCTGTTATTCATTCACTTTGTTGCTTTTGGATTTTGGGGGGAGATTATTTTATGCATGTTTCTGTGATTTAGTAAAGAATAATGACATTTCTACTGGTACATAAATCACATTTATGCAAAGAGTCCACTGATTCTTGGTTAGATGTGGGCAGTTTCCTAAACATGGATCCAGTCACACAGAGACTGGTCAGCGACCTCTACCAGCTGGTTGGCATGTGGTTGCTGGAGGCTGCTTGGACCTAAAACCTGCTTGTACCTTCTGAGATGGTGAGGCACAAGCACTACAGCACGGCCAGCGTTGCAGACAGCTCGGTGTCTATCAGGGACTACAAGTGACTGCAGAATTCTGCAAGCAACCAAAGCGACTACCACTAGGAACCTCTAACAACCACTCCCAGCCAGTTGGCGAACACGTATTTTCCAGATGGATGGATCTCATTCAATCAGGATTTGGCCCAGAAGATGACATCCAGCAGAGAATTACAGAAGGTGTGAATAAGAAGGGTCAACACTGTAAATATTGACTCTCTGCATAAAAAAATTACCGAAATATTTAACTGAAAAGGGCAACCACATTCTGCAAACTAAAAGTAAATTTACAGCCAAACCCCTTTTGCTGTAAAAATGAGCATGTTTCAGATTTAAATTATATGGCTAATAGAGTCCGCTTTAGGCTTCCATACTAAAATCAATAAAATCAAAGTTGAGTTTAGCACAAAGTCCTCGGATCATACCTGGTTGAGCTGCAGTTCTGGCAGAAGTTTTGGCCCCTGGAGTCTGAGACTTTGCACCACTCTGAAAGTCACCACAACAGTATTTTAGTTTCCAGCAGAGACTTCTTTACATTTACTTGGAGATGGTTGAACGCAGTAACATCGCACACTAATCAGTGACGAACTGATGAGTCGTTTCTTCGTATAATGTTTGGTGATAATACAGGGAGGAATCAGGTTCCACACCATGTTTTTCTTTGACCTTTTCAAACAAGATTGAGTCAGCGAGTGTGAAGAAAACTGAGCGCGAGTCAGTCGGCTCACGTCTGAGCTCTAAACTGCATTCAGACCTGTACTTACTCCGGGCTGCCTTGGCCCTGTGCTGCTGACTTTAATGGGGATCGAGCTGTGGCCATTTCGGGAGGATGCGGGTGATTTGGTGCCCTTGGCGGTTATGGACGGTCTTTGAGGGGAAGAGGTCGGTGTGGTGGCAGTTTGAGTCTTTTTCATGAAGAGGAAGAAATGAATGAAAAACAAAAGGTCTAATGACAATGACCACAAAACAAAAGAATGATTAAAAATAACTGAAAGGTGATAAAAATAAAGGATTTTTTTATGACATGAATAAAATGTTCTGGTTTATTATAACTTGGATCTTGTATCTACACAAACACACAAACATCTGGTCACATATTACAAATAGAATCTTTTTTATTCATTTACACTGCATGTAGTGCCAAGAGATGGGATAGTCCTAATATGGTCATCTCAGGCACAGAAGCCCCACCTCCCTGCTGTTTAGATGGGGCGTCCAATCCAATTTATTCTTATTATTATTATTATACTTAGAAGTTGAAGGGGATGTGCTCTTGGGCAAATCAGGCAGGTGCATGAAGCAGCTTTTATAGAGTCGTTGGTTCAAGTCAAGAGGCATCATCCTGGGAAACGAGGCCAGTGCCTAAAAACTGCAGTTCCTCTTGTGGCCACTTGAGACTTGCTCCAAATGTGAGTGAATCTCCATAGACTCGCATGTTAAAATGTCCAACACAGACAGGTGTAGCTGCTAGCTGTTTATTATGAATCACCTCTACTAATTGGAGTCCACCAGGTTTTTGATATTGGTGCTTTTGTAGCATTTTCATGGGATTATCCAACAAATATTATAGTTTGCAGTGTTTGTGCTCCAGTTTGAGCTAAACTGCAGTATTTTCTTAGTCGGATAATAAAACAGTAATTACTGAGAGCTCAACACTGTCGCTGGAAGGAGTTCAGTTAAATGTTGAATATATGTGATAGACATGGGTAATAATATGTCGTGTTTGTTAACTAAAGAAAATAAAACCAAAAGTTTTAATAAACCAGAATTTTTCACAACAAATAAAAGGCGTAAAGAAATGAGCCGCTGAACCTGAAAAACTGCCGTTGGTGACGTACCTTATCTCCGTTATCCATCACTCCTTGAGCTATAGAAAAGAAATAGAAGCAAACTTTAGCTTTTGGCACCTTTTTTTAAAAGTTTAATATCTATATTTTTTTATACCAAGTGCATAATTAACTTTGCTTCATGAGCGTGCCAGAATGCATTATGGAAGTGATATGATGCTTCGAGGGCAGAATGCATAGGAAAGATATGGTTGCAGCATGCAAGAAAACACATAAAACAAAAACGTGGCTTTTTTTTAGGGCTGCATAACCAGCAAAGTGAGCAGAGATGGAGAGATGAAAGAAAAAAGCTAAAGTGGGGGGAGGGAGGACGACAAGCTTCTCCTCGGGTCAAAGTTAACGTCCATAGAAACACTTCGGAGGGAGAGTGCTGCATAACACAGAGCAGAAGCTGCGCTGGAAATCAAAGGAGTGGAAGGAGTTAACTGAAGAGGACTGGTTCTGAACTGGTGAACATGACAGCACACAGACCTTTGAAAACAGCGACCGGCACCAAAGACTTTCTGGCTCGGGTGCTTTGGGGGGGCGTTTTCTGGAGCTCGGCGGTGCCGGTGGTCTGAGCCACACCGCTCCTCATCTCTGAGTCATTAGAAATGTCAGGCTTTGAATAGCTGGCTGTATGTAACGATGAGTCAACGCTGTTTTCAGCTGCCGTGTCAGATGGCAATTTGTTAAAAAGGCGCTGCTTCTCGGAAAGGTCTTCACAATAAGAATCTGAACTAGACTGGAGCGCACTTTGCGTATGAGGAGCCCGGGGTGTTTCTGACGTGATATTTTTGCTTCCGGAGTCACTGAGGGGCTTCAGAGCTGCTCCTTCAGCAGTCAGTCCATCGTTTGTTTCTTCAGAAATGAGATCCTCGCCCTGAGGAACCCACAAGTTTCTGTCCCCAATGGATGTCAGGTCCTCCAAAGCCGTGCTGCGGACTAAAGACATTCCAGAGAGGTCGCTCATTTCACTCAGGCACTCGGAGGCGTCGAGACTGATGGCCCTCTGAGGATCTGCAGCTCCTGCCCACTCAGGGCTCCCCCTGCTGGCCTGCACGTCCCGTTTAATCTCTGACCCGCAGCTGAGGTCTTCAGAGACCCACGAAGACTCACTTAGCCTCTTCCCACACTCTCCCGCCGCTTTGCTTCCTGGGTCCAGAGAGCAGGAAGCTCCCATGAAGTCAACGCCCTTCCCAGCGTCTCCGTGCAGATCGGGCTCTGCAAATCCAAACTCACCACGGACTCCAGAACCAGGCCTCGCTAATTTGTTTGGAAAGCAGATTAATGGTGACATTCACAGCAGCACTTGTTATCCATCTCCCCAATGAAACAAAAAAAAAAGAAAGTATAGAAGTGATGAAGGAAAACAAAAGACTGTTTGATTACCCAGAACAAACACCAGACACTCAGACAGCTGTGAGCGGTGATGATGCAACACGACAAACTGAGAAGTGATTAAAGGTGGAAACGTGTGAGTTCACATGAAAACAAAATAAAAAACGGACAGTGATGCATCACAGTTGGGTGTCAGACGGAGAGATGATGCATTCCAGTGAACGTAACACACAGACCAGTGATTTATGCTGTTAAAGAATAAGTGATTAAAATGTGATGTAAAGCCTTTCTGAGCCGACTCTGGCAGTGCAAAAATAACATATCCCACCCCACAACAGACCTCTAATTACACACACGAGTCTGGAGTGTTTCACAAGAATATATTTGGACATTAATATCGTATAGTTATGCAAAAATGAATCATTAAATGATCACGCCTGAGAAGCAAATTTCCTCATTCTGGCATTAAATGATAAAAACTTTAAAAAGTTATGTAGTTAAATACATGTATTATTATACTATAAATTAATTTTCCCTTAAACATATAGAATTATCCATTAACTTATTTAATTTATATTTAATTGTTATTTTAAGTAGTGGGAGGAGCCACTGGATTCAGGGGTGCCAGGTCATGATGGAGAGCGGAGTCTTTATTATCAGGGACCGTTGTTAAAGCGGGTTTAGCCCAGTGCAGAGCTGTTTCTATTCAGTTTCATTTACAGGATCATCTTTAAGTTGGAGATGTGTCATTTATCTTTTTCTAGTTTGATTTTTCTTTAGTTGGCTGCACTGCATCCAACACACTGAGCCATGGCTGTGAAGAAAGGAACAACTATTTATTTCTGCCTCCATCAGTCGGTCAACCTTCACAGTGACCTTGAGCCTGAGGACAGTTTGAGGGAAGACGCATTAGGAGATCACTGTGTGCAAGTTTCGTTCAAATATGACAAATACTCTGAGCCAAGAAGAAACATTTGCAAATTTGGACACCTTGCTGTGGCATGAGGTCATCAGTCCTTCAGCTGAATTAGCCAAAAACGTCATAAATTCCTTCGACTTTGATAAAATACGAAAGCTATCCGCGTACACCGACACGTCGGGACTACTATTGTGGAAATTTGGGGGACTAACATTTACAGTATCTGGTCAAACGATCAATATCAGAAAAACAATTCAATATAACACATTTTCCCTTTAAACTGAAAATAATGTTCAATTCCAGGAATCTCAAATTGAAAACTGCAGATGCTGAAATATAAAAAAAACATAGAAAATATAAAAAATGTAAAAACTGAATAATAATTATTAAAAAAGTGCTTTATTGTTCCTTATTGTTACCGTTATGGGTGAGGGTTGGGGTTAGTGCCGTTTTTAAAACTATAGAAATACTCTAAAAATAAAATAATGAAAAAATAATAACTCATGCTAAATTATTATATTTACATATTGCACAAATTTGTTGTTTTTAACTTTTAAAATGATGCTTGGTGTGAGGTTTAGATGGAGGCTGATGATCTGAAGAAGGTGGTGTTTTTAACCTTTAATCCATAAACGCATCATTAAAGGCAACTGATGAACAAATTTTAAAGATTTGCGTGTTTTACCATTTAAATAAACTGAACTGACTGATTACATGTAAATTCAGGTGGAACACTCCAGACTCTTTAATATAGGAGCAGGAAAATCATAAACTGTGGTCAGAGGTTTACATATGCAGACATGGATGCTGTGGTAATTTCAGCCTTATAATTGTTTCCTTGAAATGTTGCTTTTCCAGGGTGGAATGATTGTACAACATACATGTTTAAGGACTTGGGCAACACAAGTTTGAATATATTAAAAATATTAAATTGTAGATACAGGCTCAGATATATACATACATCCACTTAAATCTCTGAATTATTGGTGTTGAAGGTTCTAACTTGACAAAGCAGAGGTTCATTAACTTCTCATTAGTGACTGTGATTGATTACAGCTGGTAGTTCTTCTTTGCAGCATTTGGAAGTTAGAAAGGTCCTTGGAGCCATTTCTAAAAACCTGCAGTTTTAAGATCAGCAGTTTGAACAACTGCATGAAGGTAAAAGTTATTCTGTCACTGCTTTGCTGAGGAAGACCCAAACTGTCATCGTCAGATGAGAGTAAACTGCTTAGGATGTTCAGGAACAACCACCAAGGCTGAGGCCTGCCATGAAACTGCCTGAACACCAGCATGACTGATCACAGTGAAGCAAAGTTTACATCATCAGGGATTGAGAAGATGCCGAAACAAGAAAGCCCTCCAAAATCCAAAATCAACACCAAAACCTTCAAGCTTGACTGAAATTTGAGACTTCCCCTTTACAGTCAAGCCAAATGCCTTCTGGAGAAAGGCCTGATGACCAGGCGAGACAAAGACCGAGCTGTTTGGTCACCATGATGTTTGGAGCACAGGTGAGGCTTTCAAGCCTAAGCACACTGCACCAACTGTCATGGTGGTGGTACCATCATGCTCTGGAGCTGTTTTGCTGCTTGTGGTGCTGATACATCACACAAAGTGGATGGAATAATGAAGAAGAAGGAATATTCAGTTCAATTGTATTTATATAGCACCAAATCACAACAACAGTTGTCTCAAGGTGCTTTATACTGAAAGGTAAATACCCTACAATATAGACTGTAACTGTATAAACTAATGGCCTCCCCAAAGCCCAGACCTTAACGCTTTGATTTGAAAATTTGTGGATTACGATTAAAAGTCGTGTCCATGCCAGGAAACCAACCACTTTAAATTAATTCCACTAATTCTGCTAAGAACAGTGGGCAAATATCCAGACAGAATTATGCCAACAGGCTTGTTGATGGATACTAAAAACATCCGGCCGAGTTGCAACTTGCAAAGGGACTTTTAAACTGATATTAGTGGGAGTGTACAAATATATTTGAACCTATCATTTTGACCATGTGTGGCTTAGAGAAAATCCAAAAAAACTTTATTTGTTTTTGTTTTTTAAAGTCAATAAAGATGTATTTTGCACAATCATTTAACCCTGGAGAAAAAAACTGTTTGAAGAAATCATTAAAAGCCCAAAATTACCACAATATTCATGCATGTCTGTAAACTTCTGACAACAACTGTATAGAATAGAGGATACATTTAAGTTAACATTATATGGAACATACTAAAATACAACAGAGTGATCAGCTCCTTCCTCTCTGAGGTTACTTTCATTGCACCTGGGCTCATTCATATCTATCTCCTGCAGTAAATAAATACTGTCTACGTGCAATCAATAAAACATACAACAGCCTACCTGTTGAAGATGCTCCTGCTGCTGATGGAACATAATGAGACAGATGGAAAAGATAGAGAGCTCAGTCAGTAATGGCTTTCTGTCACTCGTGTGTGATTAATACACTCACCCGGTGCAACCGAATCAATAAAAGCTTGCATACAGCATGTCTTCAGTCAAAGCAGAAAGCCCACAGCAAATACAGGTTAGATAAAGACATCATTCAAAATCATAAAGATGGATAAGCAAAGGCACGGCGGTGTTAGGATTTTATTTTCTTGCCTCGTGCAGCAGTACCACACTGAACGCCGGTGCTCTGTGTGGTACTTGAGCTGTTTTTAACATTACCCTGGCTTTCCCCGCAACCGTGCATCTGTTTAACAGATCACAGGACTCTTAAATCTGCCTGTGGTCTGGCCGTTCCTTTCATTCTGAAATAGCCAGGATGTAACCATCTTTTTGTTTAAAAAAAGGGGGACATGTTTGCCTCTCGAGCCTGCTTACGATCATGTTGCAGTTCTGGAAGGGGCCGCATATACCCGTCCGAAAGTAAGCATTGGAAGAAAAAAGCAAAGGCAGAAACCCAGAAACTCTGTTTTCCAGTCAAGATGCTGAAAGAAACGCACAAACATACGGAGCAGCAGCAGGAAGCTTTGGTCACTTTGAAAAATACACTTCTCAGCTTTCTTTTACCTACGTTATCTAAGAATAAGAAGTCATAAAGGTGTCCTCTGGCATCAGTGACGACTCACCATCAGCTTTTATGTCATTTTACAGCGTGCAGGGTTAATGTTGAGCAGGGCGACTTTTAACCAAAATCATTACCCTTCTCTAAACCTCACCACGTAGTTTTTGTGCCTAAAACTAAAAAACTAACCAAACCATGTGTGAAAGCGAAAGAAAATAGATACGAAAAACAAAATCCACAGAAAAAAGTGAAGCTTGCAACAATCTTAATAACACTGGAAAAATTTCTGAGAATAACTCCAGTGTTTAATGGTCTGGGAAGAACGGGCTGAAACACTAACACTGTTCTCACGTCTGTACACCCAAAATAAAGACAATATTAGCTACAGTCAACTAGCTTAGCTTATAATGAGCAATGTTATAATGGGTAACAGAGACAACTAGCTGACATGATAGTTATATTTGCAAAGTCATATATTTTTAACTTTGCTTTACTGCCCACATTTTCATAAACATTTATTTTTAAAATAAAACAATGGGTATGAAAAACCCATGTTAGCTATTATATGGTATGGGGCGGCTCTTAATGCATATCTGTGGAGACAGAAGGTCAGTCCACTATTAAAATCATTAGAACTCCCTGAATTTTCAATTTGGTATCTATTTTTGATGGAATTTTCCTTTTTGTTCCTCTTCCCAAAATCGGATACCAACTTTGGTCTCCTGCATGCACTCAACCTCAAATTTTGTGAGCATTTCAAATGTGAATGAAGTCGACCTCTTCTGTAGTCTCAACCAGTGTTGGCAGATGGCCCCGCCCCTCCCTGAGCCTGGTTCGGCCGGAGGTTTCTTCCTGTTAAAAGGGAGTTTTTCCTTCCCACAGTCGCCAAAGTGCTTGCTCATAGGGGGTCACTGTATGTATTATTTTAGGGTCTACCTTACAATATAAAGCACCTTGAGGCGACTGTTGCTGTGATTTGTTGCTATATATATAAATAAAATTGAGTTGAATTGTAGTTCATGTGAGAAAACCTTCTTTTAATAAACAACTCTGAATGTTAGAGGATGTGTCAGGCGGCCTCCTGCTTCCACTAAATACACAACCCACGTAAACGAGTGCACTCTCATGCTAAGCTAAGCTAAACTAACAGCTGTAACAGCTTCTCATCGAGTAAGTGTATTTCTCAAAATGTCCTGCTATTCTTTTAACAATGCTGGGGAAACAAAAGGAAGCACGAGCAGCAGAAAAGAGGCAGCAGCTCAGCGTCTGGAGGCGTACCGAGTTGCCCCTCGTCTTTGCTCGTGGTGCTCTCTGTATCTTCAGCTCCTGCTTTCTCTGCAGGCGCCTCTGCTGTTGGATAAATGGATCTCAGTCAAACATCAACAGGAATTGTTAAAGTCTAATCTGACACTTCATCAGGTTCACACAGCTCAGGCTAATGTTGTGTTTACTACCACACGTCAGCAGCTTCAGAAGCTGTTAAAGAGATCAAGGAGGTTTTTCAGCCCGATGACTTCCCACCTCGCTTCGCTTTGGAAAAGCTGTCAGTCTCAGTATTTGTGATCAAAGCTTGCTCGACCCAGGCTGGAGCGACGCTACTGTGGCCACATCTTACAGGCACAGAGGGGCATTGTTTTCCATGTTAGTCACTGATCTGTTCATGTTCGCTGGCTCTTATTGCACTCTGTGTGGTAACAACACAACTCTGTAGACAACGCTGTAGAATCAGGCAAATCAAAAGGTTTTAGCAAGAAAACTCAAACTTGAATCATAAAAGGTTAGAGTTAGGGAGCAAAAGAAAACCAGCAAACCAAGACGAGCGTTTCTCTCAATACAGCTCTAAATAAAGGAGATAAATCAAGTGATGATTTGCACACAAACTGAACCATGCTAAATAAGAGCTAAAACAAGGGTTAAGCTGCAGCTCAGGCTTCATGTCAGAAGCGCAGGCGGGCGTACCGGGCTGCACCTCGTCATCACAGTGGCTGCTGTCTGGCTGAGAGAGCTCAGACACAGAGTTCACCCCATTTTCACTGAGCGCTGCTTCATCCTCTGCAAATCAAAGGTAAACGGGAGGTCAAAGTCGAGGTAATCGTGACAGAAACTTGGAAAAAACCAACCACACACGCCGCACAGAGGTCAGCTGTGAAGCACAATTCAAAATGGTTAAAAAACATCAGCAGCAGTCTGACATTTAAACCCAGAACCACGAAAAGTCTTCAGTCGGCTCCGTTTAAGGAGTAACACAGACATTTATTCACAGTCTACTCACTTGAATACTGAACTATAGCAGAGCTACTGCCTCGATTTTCCAAAAAGCAGGACTATTTCTGGAATGATGCATTTAGACAGCGGTGTCAGCCTCAGTTTGACTGAGATCCCGAGATCGGTCTAGAAAATTCATAATCAGAAGCACAACTCTATTGTATTTTATTAAATTCTATCCTGGAGTTGGTTTTCTCAGAATTATGAGAATGTCTTTTCTTGTAATGATGAGATGTTTTTAATAATAATGAGAGAGATTTAATAATAATGAGAGACTCTGACTCTAAATATCTAAATTAGGAGATATTTTGTAAATTCAGTAAATTACGACAGGCTCTTGTGATTTTATCACTAGAGCTTTATCACAATAATGAACTCTTTATGATGCCTTTTCTCTTAATTGTTATTTATGTCATCCTGCTGTAATTCAGTAATTCTGAAATAAATCAACATTATGGGATTAATTATGAAGCTCTGTTTATAATCTCTTAATTATGGGATCTAATTTTATAATTGTTATTCGAATAATATTTATGCGGTATTAGATCAGGAAAGTCTCTAAATCTCTTAATTATGACATTTTAACCCATAACTATGAGATTACAGTTGAAAACAAAATTCTTGTAACACTAAATTCTCTCTCGTTTTTTTTGCACTTAGCTACAGTTTTGAAAGGTTTAATTTTGTATGCATCACTCCAAAGAACTAAGCAAAGCACCTCTAAACCATCAGATGGCTAAAAGCTCTAAATATCCTAAACTAACTAATCTCACTTTACAAATACGTCACTTTGTACACACCACATCTGCTGCTTAAAGGGATACTCACTTTGTGTTTCACTGCTGATACATGTGTTGTTTACCCCTGCAGATGGACCTGACTCTGTGCGCTGCTTCCTGTTAGCACATAAGATGATGGGAAATGGAAACGGGGAGAACGAATGCACTAGTGAGGGCTGTAAACTGGGGAAAGCTAGGCTACGTACTAATTAGCCATGTGGTCGATTTGGGTAGATTAAAAAAAGAGGGGAGAACACATTGCTGAGAGGTCTGACACTGATTATTCGCTCTGTGACGAATAAATCTGTCCAAACACAGTGAAGCAAACACGATGCATCTTTAGCCATTTATCTGCTTTTCGTTTACGTTTCAGTCATCAAATGGAGCTTTCTGAAAATGCTTTCTGTGCTGCGTTAAAGGCCCGATTGTTTATGGACTGAATTGCGAGCGAACAGTGGAGCTTGATGGAGACGGGGCTCTTTCTCAGGGGTCTGACCCAGATGCCCGGATTACAGAGCACAGTGCAGCTGCAGTCGAGCATGTCTTCTATCCATTATGTAAGGAGAGATTAAAACAAAGCTCTGTAGAAACTCAGGAGCTCGGCCTCCACCCAGACGACAGTGGAATTTGTTTAACTCGCCATTTAAATTCTTCTCTTTGACATTTTTTGATGTCTATTCTAGCATTAAAGCTTTAATTAGAAACCTTTTACCTGTGAGCCCCAAACACAGCTAATACATGCATTTCATACGTTGTTAAAACACATTAAAATGTAGTTTTATGTAATAATTAATGTACAGCATTTAAACCTCTAATGAAGACAAACTGATTTTACAATTTGGCAACTGTGTTTAATTAAGAGTTCATAATCTGTTTATATAACAGCCTCCTTCCATCAGTGCTCCAAAGGAGGTGCGAGGAGGTGCGACAAATCATTTACTCCAGGCTTTTATATGCTTATAAATGCTAAATAGGTAAGAGACTTACTGTTAAAAATAAATCACATAATAAAAGTGTTTAATACACAATAGAGTCAAACAGTTTATTCTTTAGCACAAAGTTTCAAACATTTATATTTAAATATTATTTTACATAATTTCCACTCAAACATGCTGTAGTTTAATTTCAGACAGATTTTTACAGTTCGCTATAATTAGCAGCTAGCTCAGTCTATGTGATGTGATCATAGAGTTTGATTACAGCCTGCTAACAGCTCTCCTCCCATTTATCCACATGTAACATTTAGCCTCAGTGTTAGCAGTGACGCAGTGATCAGTCAGTCAGTTTTATTACTGGGTGGGATCATGGTGGCCATGTCCATCGTCGATCCCTTTTCAGGAAGCTGTTATTAAGGTGGAACAAGGATGATAATACCTCAGAGGATTTATTATTGTGGGCACCTCACAAACCTTTAGAGCTTAACTGCAGATGAAGAGCAGTTGACAACAAGTACAAATTTAGCATTTTTTACCTTTCATAATCATTTTGGTCATCAGACAGATTTTTGTTGCTGGTGTACAAAATTAGATTGTACTTCTGTAGGTCAGTTTTCATCAGACTAATAATATATAAATCTTTGGTTATATTCAGAGAACGTATGGTACACACCAGCACTGGACACTCGACTGTGAGCCCAGCGGTTCTCAGTGCAGGCGGATCACGGAGGGAAAATATGGAATGATATTAAAATGATTCCTATTCCTAGCTAAGTTTTTACAGTTAATTATTTGTGATGATAAAAGTAAGTGATAAAAAGGTGATGATAGATCATTGATAGGCCTCTCCTGTTCCTACAGCCTGAGCTGAACCTGATCAGATAAAAGCCTCACACGAGCTGATCCCGGATATTAAACCAAAACCAACACTTGCACAGTTTTTCCTCATACTACAAAAACCATATTTATACAAAAAAGTTGCTGTTGTCTTAATTTTTGCCTTAAAAATAATAATTTTTCAAGACTTTCCAGAGGTGTTGTATCACTTTGAATCCCCCTGATTGCATAAAGTAACCCGCTTTATGCTTTTATACTGATGAAGAGTGGGGCCATGTAATTTCCTGTCTTCGCTCTACTAGAGGGGCGGCTGGCTACGATCAATGAGAAGCGTGGAATTGACAGATTCTTCGGACGTGCACGTCAGATAAGTAATCTCTCGTATCCTTGGAAACTGAACATGCGTAGGTCTAGCAGGACAAAAATAGCGTCATCTCTACTCGTGCTGTGAGAAATAATGGTTTGCAGACAGAAGAAAAGAAAGCTGCTCATTGTTTAATCCCAATCATCTGCCAACCAAAGTGCAGCAGCATCTCACAGCTCTCTGTCATCAGACTGATTTCAGACCCACCAGTGGAGCTCAGAGGATTCACAAGGTGAGCTGAAGCTGGAAAAAGATCTCATTAAAGACACGTTCTGTTCATTTTTAGTGAGTTTGCATTTGCGTGTCGGATCCTATCTTGCTTCCAGACTGTATTTCTAATGTCTGACCTTTCATTTTGACTCCGTTCTCCTGGTGGTGCTGATCCTTGATGGTCATGTTGGCTAAGGAGCTGCTCATGGTGTCTCCAGAACCGTAGCTGTTCGAAGCGTTGTTCACGTACTCCATTGCCAGTCGCGGGTCGGGCTGCAGGAAGACAAAAGCAAATTAATGAAGTACTGAAGGTCCAGGGTGTGTCTCATTACACATGTCAGCTTGAAAGTAGCTGACAAGCAAAAAAAGCCTGTAATGATGGCGCACTTAACAGACACTTTGTCTTCCGGCCTGCAGAACAAGCCCGTCACCACAGAACGTAAACAGACACTGTGCCTGTGAAAACCCTGTTATTTATACATCCTGACGTGGGGTCAGCGCTTCAGGTTACAGCCTCACAGACAAAAATAGTGCCCTCTGCCCATGTGCACGCTGTCCTGGCTGTGACAGGGCTGCACTTCCTAAACACCCACTAACTAACTGCAACAACAAGTGCAGCCACGTCTCAGCCATGACAGGCAGGTCATCAGGATGCAAACGCTCCCCACTGTACAACACAACACTGACACGCTCCTTCAACCGCCGAGATGTGAATTGCGTCCAATCTCATAAAAAGAGGATTACATATCAGATTAAACCCGAGCCTCTGGTTACATCAGCGCTTTTCAGCTTGAATCATATTTTTTCCCTCTCCTCTGACACAAACACACACACCCAGGCAGTGTGGACAGCTTATGCCGTAATCAGTCTGTGCATCCAAACTGCATGCCCCGAGTTTGTTTGGTGATGCAGATTTGGCAGCTTCTGGCCTTCGGTTTCGCCCTCATGTCTGCTTTGGCACATAAACATGACACTTTAATCTCTCAGATGTACAATACAGCTTGAAGCGGCTATTATAGTAGCACATAAAATTGTCAAAGTAGTCACGGAAATAAATCAGCAAGTGCAAAAACTGCTGCTTCTAACTCAGGGAAAGTGGATTTCCTCAAGAATGAAAGTGAAAGTCTGACCCATTTAATGCTTTATCCTCCTGGGCTTTTCTCTGTTACTGCATTTATTCAGCCGATACAGTTACTCGTTACTTTACAGATTAAGATTTATACATGAAAATACTATGAGCAGCTTATAAAATCATAATAAGCTCGTGAACGCTTATTAAAAAAGGAAAAACCTGCTCCATACATCCATCTTCTGCCGCCTTTACGTTAGCTCGGTGCTACTGAAATGTCCAGACCTCGCTCACACCAACCACCTCCGCCAGGTCTTTCTATGAGGTTCTGCCCACAGATGTGAGTTAGCTGAGAGCGTCCCTATGTCCTGGATCTGCTGCAGGGCTTCCTCCTGGTAGGACCTCATCTAAACACATCACCCAGGAGTTGTTCAGGAGCATGCCAGTCGCATACGGAAACACCTGAACTCTCTGCTTTTACTGAAAACAAATCTGATTACTTTTTCCCTCACTTCACGAATTCCTGTGACGTCACCTGATGCAAACGTCGTCTTAAGAGCAGCAGCGCCTGAACTGTTGCTATAGTTACCCCACCCTATAAAACCTGCCCTAAAGCCACGCTCAGCCCAGCTATGCGGCCTTCCCTCTGTGTCCCTTCACATCTCCTGACCTTGGGTGTTTAAACAGCGCTCCACATTCAGCACAGATGGCAGAAAAGGGGCAAGGTGGAAACAAGATCAGGCTTAAGCACCACAGAGAGGCTCATTGTCACAAAGAAGCTCGATTCTTCTCATAGTTCAATTACACAGAGAATTCATCCAATCACCTACTGTGAGTTCGTCAAAGCCTGATAGATATTGTCTGTAAAGGTTCTCAGTCATCGTAGTGACTTGTGAATAGTGAGTATTTCCAGGAGAAGTGAGGCAAATTAAAGTGTGGCACTCACTTCTATAGAGGAATAATATCTATCAGGTCTAAGGAGCTTGGAAAGAAAAGCATCTGGACTTCTTTAAGTTTCTTGAAGACGTTTCACCTCTCAACCGAGAAGCTTCTTCAATTCTAAGAGCAATTGGTGGAGTCACAGATATTAAACCCTATGGGAGTGTCCCCCAGGAGAGTCATGGACCCCCGATTGATCCTCTGTCTAATCACACGAGCCAAGGTGTGAAAACGGGTGTGGGTCACAATTTACTGAGGTCACATCCTTGGCCATTTGACCTCAGTAAATCACATGATAGGGTGGGGCTAGGTTTCACACAGGGTTCACCCACACCAGTTTTCACACCTTGGCTCATGTGATTAGACAGAGGATCAATCGGGGGTCCATGACCCTCTTGGGGACACTCCCATAGGGCTTAAAATCTGGGACTCTCCACATTTGCTCTTAGAACTGAAGAAGCTTGGGCTTTCTTTAAGTTATTAAAAACTCGGCCATGTGGAGCTGAGCTACCCAGATAAGTCATTTATACACCCAAGACGTAGCTGTTATGTTCATTACCGAATAACTAGGATAAACCCTGTTGTAGGACAAAAACAGGAGAGATGGATCAACAAAAAGAGTCACTAATGTGTGTGGTTTATACAGAGAGTGCTCAGTGCTTACAGTTTAACACTGAAGGGCTACTTAAACTGTTGTAGCTTACTGCTGGGAGAGAGAAAAGGTGGATGTCAGCTGGAGCCATCCAAAGGCCCAATCCAAAGAGGGCAAACTCTAATGGGCCAATCACAGGACTCCACCTGTCTCAGCATTAAACACAGACCCACACACTGTCTGGAGAAGCACACCTTACTTTGTCATGTCCACATTAGCCAAGCTGTTGCCATTTCACTCAGCTGTACAGTAGATAAGCTGGTTTCTCAGCTACAGCTACTTTGAGTAGTCAAATTGAGTAGAAGAGCGCCAGTCTGTTTATTTTTACTTGATAACAACAACTACATGGATTAAAAACAGTTTTATTCTGACAAAAAAACTCATTAACATAGGAGGAGGTCCTAATACATTATTTAAGTGTGTATCCCATAGGAGGTCTAATGAATAGTGCACTCTCCCGGTCCTCACACACAGTTCCCCAACAAAACCCTTCATTGTAGCGTTACACATGACAGAATCCAAACAACAAGGAGAAGGCAGCACTCGTGCCAGCGAAGACAATCCCTCTGAGAGGTCGTTCACTCTGCATCCGGGAGTCAGACGGTTGGAGAGCAAACAAACTCGAGTCTGATAAGGAGCAGATCCTTCAGCCGATAATCATGTGTACACCAGCACTGTACATTAGTGTGAATCATATCCTCTGCCTGAGACAGTAAATGTAAGGCCAAAATAAAGAACCTATAGCTCAAACACATAACAGATTCACCACATCTAATTTTAAAAATAGAGGCGATCTGAAACCCGTTATCAGAAATGCTCGGGCGGAAGCAGTCCTGCAAACTCTCCTTTCCAAGAGCATTTCACTGAATTCAGTCCTCTGCAAACTTTACACCAGACACTTTGGACAGGACCAGCACCTCCTTAATGATTTGAACTGGGACAAAAACACACATACACATTTCACCTGCTGCAGAAAGGGAACACGACAGCAGTCTTTGTCGCAGCTTCATGAGGGGGAAAAGCCTCAGAGGGCTGCTGATGCAGCTTGTTCCTCTCAGGGGCGTGTGAAAATGTGATCTTGGCACAGACCGTGCCTCTGCAAGGAGCTCGGTCAACAGGGATGTTGACACAGCTCCAAGAGCTCTGAGCACTCAGTGAGACAAGCAGTCTGAAATTAGGTGTGTGTGTGTGTGTGTGTGTGTGTGTGTGTGTGTGTGTGTGTGTGTGTGTTTCTACTGTTTCCCCTAGTGGGACAATAAAGATAAGTTTGAATCATCAGCTAACAGTAGAAACAGGTATCTGTTAAGTACTTCCAACGAACCAAACAATAAAACTGAAGAATTTCATTAATCAAAAGTGAAGCACAAACTGCTTAGATGAGCTGCGCCATGTATTATTTCCCATTAAACAGTAGCACCAACAGCTTAAACACAGTTGAGTGGTGAGGACACCTGTCAATCAAAGAAACCACGCCCATAACTCCAGAATCCAGAGAGACGAGTTATAAAAAGGTTACCCTGTCAGCTGTTATATCTGTAACAGGCTGCAAACATGTTTATTTCTGATATAAAGTTGGCTACTAGAAGAACTGCAAACCTGCAAGTCATAATGATGGCACGAGGGTTAAGTGGACTCAGATTTGACTTTACAAACAGTTTGTGCACCTTTATAATCTGAACATGCAGAATTACAAATATGCAGCGATCTGGGGACCCTGAGCCTTCATTCTAAGCTTGAATACTGAAAAGTATCAAATATAAAAGGTTTTAGCGGCTAATTATCCTTTATTGACAAATAATATTAAGGGTTTCTGTCTGTATAAGTAGATGAGTGCCAGCACAGGTCCTTAGCTGCCCGTTACGGCTCATCTCTGATTCTTGAGTCTCTGAGCTGTGCCTCTTAACTGTGTTTGTGTTTTCTGGAGCATTTTAGTGGACTTATCAGAAGTCTTTGCTCCAGTTTTAATGACTTTCTTGTCTTTTTGTATCTTACTTAGCACTAATTAACACTATCTCTTTCAGTATGATGCACAGATACAGTTTTTGAGCAGTGTTTGCTGACCAAACCTATATTAGCACTCTATCTTCTTGTCCAAATATGGTCTTCATAACAGAACTTCACAAACCAGGTCACCTCAAAGTGGCCATTTCCAGCTTTTATATACAGTCTAAGGCTTATTTTGGAACCATAATAAGAGAAATCCAGTTCAGTCCTCAGCATTTTTACAGATTAATGAAGTTTTATCCACAGATTGATCGAGTCATGGTCTCAGCTGCTATGTACTGCAGAAGAAACCTGGGCAGATTTTCTGTGTTCAGTGTGCAAAAAACAAAGATATTTCATTTACACTGACACAAAAGGAAAGAAAAGCAGCAACTTCACATCTGAGAAGCTGAAACCAGATTATATTTAGCATTTATACTCGACAAATCCCAACAACTCACGACCAATCTAATGTTATTGACCAATTCATTGAGTGTGTGACAGTTTCAGAGGTAAAATGGCTCACACTGAGAAACAAAGGCATTCGTCTGATGCCGTGTACGGGCCTGCCGGCTCACCAGCCCTGCGTGTAGCTCAGCTGAGAGACGAGGATGCTGCTCTCATGCTTGATTGCCTCTGTATCTCTGACCTACTTTGCTCACCACTCGCTCTCTCTCTGCGCTCTGGCCCAGCCTCCGGCAGCCAGCACACTCTGACTCTACCTTCCTAATGTGGGCCCGGCCCTGCAGCGGAGGGGCTGAAGGTGGAGCCCGTTTCCATTTTCCCCTCCATCTAAGCGCTGGAGGGGAAACATCTTGCAGGGCCGGTCTGCACACGGCACCACCCCGCCGTCCCGCATCTCCAAGCAGCTAATGTTTGCAATATTTCACCTTCAGGATTTCAGCCACGCCCTGCTCTGCTATGCTAACACGCATCCTCCTTTCAGTTCACATCCAAATAATTGGCACATAATCAATGCCAGACTTGTACTTCTAGGTTCCAGAGAAGTAAAAGACAAACCGCGACATTTCTGAGGCCACAATGTTGCAGTATGGAATTCAAGATATGAGGAATTCTTCTCATGTTTTCATGGTGCAGACTGTTAAATAATCAGGCACTCCAGCTGCTGCTGTATGTTCACAATGAACACACACACACACACGCAGGTCTCCCAATGCAATGAGCCAGTCCTCAATCAGCATGGTGCCAATTAAGTGTGCACAAGAATGCAGCTGAAATCCTGCTGTGGCATTTCTTCTTCTATTTAATGAGGCAACGCATCCAGAAAAAGGCCTGTTCTGTGAAACATTACACCTCTGTGAGGTTTATCTTGTCCTTCATGTGTTCAGTAAACTAGAATGAATGCACACTTAAAGTGATATCAAAAAGATATCTTGTAAATCAAGAGTATCTAAATGTGGGAAACAACTTTCAAACTCTCTTGATGACGTGCTAAAACTTCTTGCAATGTTCAAATCATTTAAAACAGGGAAAGAGCAGCACATGGACATTTTTGAGGAGTTTGAGCCTTTTTAAAACTAATAAAGTAACTTAAAAGAATATTTCCTTAAATCAGTAGCTCAGCTGCCTGTTTGAGCTCTGAAGCCAAATACAGTAAATCTGAGTAACTTTTAGAAAAGCTCCACTCTGGAGACTTAATTGCTGTGGTGCTGTTTATTCTGCCAGCCTAAGCTCTGCAGGCGGGTCCGTCCAAACTGAAGCCGGCCGGCTGGATGCGGTCGCCTTTGGACTCGAGCCGGCGGGGGCCAACGGGCTGTCAGTCTTTGCTAAATGGAGCACTTCGGTGCGGATTCATTTCATAATGCCCGACGCTTGAGGCCATGATGGAGTCAGCAGTCACATTAAGGAGAGTGATTGATTTATTTCAAAAGAGCTGCACTGCTCACATCAGCCTGCATCTTTAACTACATTACACACGTCTGCGTTTTCAGTTCTTTAGGTTTTCTTTCAGCTTCTTCGTCAGTTCTTTTGGATTTGCTCCGTTTGTACAGCATACACATCTGCATACCTGGTGAGTGTCGTGTGTAGAAGGAAAAGGCTTTAAAAGTACAAAGTGCCATCATAAAGCTCTTGACTCAAACTGCATTTAGCCAATCTCCCCTTCGGGATCTTCTCCTTATGCACTGCTGCTGCTGTTTTAGGTGGACATCCAATTCTGACTTGACAGTTCAGGCTTGATGTTTTCTAGCCAAGTGACAGTGAAGTGATGACCGTGTCTAATGCTTGGGACTGTAATAATCCTGCACGACCCCATTCTTTGTATAAATGATAAGACTGCTCCTAGTTACACTCCTGACCTGATGCATCGCTTTCAGGCTTGGATGCTGTTTGGTCTCATTGCCCCTGATGATTCCCAAAAAGGAGGTCGGGTCAGTTTGAGATCTTTGGCTTTTTAACCACACCTTTTTTACTTATAACTGCTAATAGAGCAATACAAAATACATCATAACAAGTAAAAAATACAGTCAAAATCAGAATGTAAAGGATCGCAGAATAAATCTCAGGGGTGGTCAGATGATTGATGAGCGAGTGCTGCTGAACAAATCTGCATACATTTCCCTGTCTTATGAAGCCTCGGATGATTTTACTTCTTTGTGCCTCAAACAGCTACTTAAATGAAAACATCTGAGTGGTCTGGAGCGGAAATGTCTCTTTGGTGAAAACAAGAAACCACAACTATGGTGAGACACAGGAGAATGGCTGGGCAAGCTGGTCTTTTTTGTGGAAAAATGTCAGAGTAATACATGTTCCAGAGTAAAAGGCTTGACATGTCCCTTAAAAGTGTAGTGGAGAAAGTAAAACTCAGGTTTTCAATGGAAATATAGATAAATAACCTGTGTTCTAACCTTTAAGAGGTACCTGCATTATGAGGTGGAGCTAATGAGTTTGAAAAACGCATTTCTTTACCAGAGAAGAAAGAAGCTACAAAGATGCATTATGGGAGAGTGTGGGTTTGACTCCTGCTAGCGACTAAAAGTAGGGATGTCTCAACTTCTGCTATGTTGATTTTGATGCTCACACTTTGTGTGCTGTACTCCAGAAACCCAAAATACAGCCAGTGTACATGCGTCAGTATGTAAAAATAACTTTCCCAAAAATATATCATGTAAAATTATCAAGCTTACAATCACATATCTCAAAGCTAAAATCTAGACCCAACATATTTCTGGTCCCTGACATATCAGGTGGCAACTTAACTGATATCAAACATTATTTCATCTACATGTATAAAAGCAATCGTACCAAATATGCTGCACAGTGATTTTTCAAATATAACAACACTCATGGGTACTGACAATGACTTTTAAGTTAGGCTGTAATGGAAATATGAAACTTTTCCATTTTTACTGACAGTTTTCAACAACTCTGCACTGTCGTCTGGCTTGTCTGCACTTGAAATTGTGCTTCATATTGCCAGCATTCAATTAATTATGCATACAGTGAGAAGTGGACCTGGGACCCCTGGCTGGAGATGTGTGCACTCAGTTGCCAGCTTTGTTCTGCTGGTAATCCAGCTTCAGTGATAACCCACAGTCCTGCAGGCAACTAGACAGGTTTATATGCCCAAATCGAAAGCAGAGAATCGGCTATAGTCTAAAGGTTTTAGAGGATAGATGCCTCAAGGCTGATCTGAACATGTCCAGCAGTGTTTTTTGGGGGGAGGAGCCCCTCTCAGACCTCCCTGTGCACATACTAGCGTGTCTCTCCAGTCGTGCCCAAGTGCTGCAGAAACTTGCAGAAGGATGTCTGAGTTTATCAAAAAACCAAAATGGCAGTGAGATGTGTTTCATTGCTTTCAGTGGATCAGTTGGAATGGCTCCCAGCTGCGGTTACAGACTACAACATGCCCGCTCCTCTTCACTGTAATTGTTACAGAAATCGATGCAATGAGTGAGAACCAGCGAGGGTGGGAGAGAGGTGTGTCCGAGGAAGGAGACGAGAGATTCTCACTCCAACAGCCCTCCACCAAACCGAAAGGGGGAAAAAATCACATATTGTTTTCATGTGGCGGGCATAAAGGGTTCGCGTTAAAAGGCTTTCATGCACCTACTGTGGGTCAGATCGCGTCCACTGACCCTGGGAGGATTACCCAAGAGCCCATATGTGTCAGATAAGCAGCCTGGTTCACTGCACTGGCCGTGTGACAGCACACGGAGACATGGGCGCTCTCCTCTGTTGATAATATGAAAAAAAGGAGAAAAAAAATGGGCTTGGCATTTGCGCACAAGCGCTGCTTCATCCCGATTTCCAACACTATCCGCTCTCGAAACAATACAGAGACGCACGGAAATCAATTAAATACACCAGGGGCGTCTCTTTTCTTCTTTTTTTTTTTGCATGTATTTACATATCAGAATCTCACATATTAAAATCAAAGGAGCTGGTTTGTGAGGCAGCTAGTCTGGAAAGCATTTAGGCCTCAGATGCAAGAAAGAAGCGAAAGATCCAGAATAACGGGAGGGGAGGGGGGGGTGCATACAGCCATAAATTCACACTCAAAGCCGACACAAAGAACAAAAGTGTTATTAAATTACAGTAAATCTTAGATAAATAACACCGCTTTGTTGCCCCCCTGGGATTCTTTAATAATGAGATTATAAATACTCTGGAGGATTAGTCTCGTTACTGCGCGCCAGCACCAGAGTGGCTGTAACGAAAGCAGGACCTGCTCCGGAGGATGATGGAGACATTTTTTTCCTCTTGAGGAGGAAGAAAAACACTGAATGTATCGTGTTTGTAGGGAGGTGACTGCACCTCCAGGGCTGGTGCGATGATGGCTGCAACAAAAACACGTTTCTCTGTTTATTGTAGATCGACGGAGGAGCAGATCGCGCACAATGAAAAGCGTGAGCCCCGAAAACACGCAAAATGAAGCTGCTGCAGGGGAATCTGTGCTGTCATGAGATATAAGGGGAACAAATACGCCTCGTGTTCAAGTGCATGATATTTCTATACGTAAAACGCGCACAGGCCCAACCTCTCCCACCTCATGCAAATAAAATAGCAAGTGACAGGACGAATGCCGATGCAGAATTACGACGCGGGGTTTGAGCCGCACGTCGCTCGCTCTCCTGATGTTTCGGTGTGATTGCACCCACACCGGATCGGTTAAATAAAACAAATATGTCTGGGTTTTCTTACCTGAGTGCAGACAGCGGTCTCGTCTCTTCAGCAGCGGTCGCTCACCGGGCGCGCACGGCTTCTCGTCGAAGTGCAGGCGCAGGCCGGAGCGGGGCGCTGTGGAGCGGCGATGACTGCATGTCCTGAAATGCAACCTGTCTGCGCGCAGCAGCCTCCAGCCCATCTGCTTTCATCTAGGGTGTAAACAAAGAGGTGCAAAGACGGATATTTTGCTCTCAGTTCTTCTGTTTATGCAAAATCAGCCGTGCACAGTTATATAGAAAGCTTTCCACATCACACAAGCTTTAAGTCTTATTCCTTATTTATTTACTATCTACAAACACAAATAAGGACATTTCAAAAGGAATTTGAAGGTTTTAATATGTCAAACTACCCTATTTGGCAAATAATAACTAACTGCACAAAAATCATAGGATCCTTTTTTTCACTCTTTGTCAATTCGACTGTCAAATTGCCTCAAGGTGATTTATATTTTAAGGTAAAGATCGTACAATAATACAGAAAAACTCCAACAATCAAAAAACTCCCTTCAAGCACTTGCCAACAGTGGGAAGGAGAAAAAAACCCCTTTTAACAGGAAGAAACCTCATGGAGAACCAGGCTCGAGGAAGGGCATTTGCCAGTTGTGCGTCCACCTGTGACCATGTCCAGGCCAGTAACATCTACACAGAATCCAGTCACCACTGAGGACATCATTTGATCTTTTGCAGCCTCATAGAAAGAAGGTCCTGAGTTTGAACCTACCAGCTGGGGTCTTTCTGTCTTTCTTCCTCCCACAGTCCAAAGACAAGAATTGGTGGTTCTAAACTCACCCTGTTAATGTGAGCTTAAATAAACGACCTCCTCTGTCTTAGCCGTGACAGATGGGAAGACCCAGTGGATATGACCCCAAACTGGATACGCAGTTAAAACAATTGTGGATATTTTCAAGACAATTACAGAAAAAACAAGAATTTTAAACACCATCAGACATACAGACATACTTACTGTTGTTAAATCAGAGCAAATAGTCACAGGAGGTTCAACATCTGTTAAAAAGGCTGAAACCAGAAAAACAGAAGCTGCTACACAAATATCTCTTTAAAGCCTGAACTATTAAATTTTAAAAAGCCATTTTTAAAATGAAGATTTCATTGAACCATCTGACAAATGTGTTTAAAAAAATAATTACATTACATTTCATATTTGCTACATCTGGGATAAAAAAAATGCTTAAAAATGTATTGTGCAATTTATTCTGATTTTTTCAGGAGGAAAAAAAACACACAGATTATGTTGAAGTCTCAAAAACTCCAAAAACTTCATGTATCAAATATAGTACACTAAAGGGATATGGGCAAAATGCTTGGCTGTCCACATACTTCTGGACATATGTTATGACATATGATATATGTTATATTAGTACTATATTATTAGTATATTTGTCGAAATATCAAATATATGGAGTCACTCTGTAACATTAAACATTATTATTTTCCATGTCATCACACGACAACATACTTTTGTTCATATAAGATCAAATGTGCGTGGATCATTGTTTTCTTTGTAACCCTATGTACAGTTTTCAGTAAAGTCTCCCTAAATACTTTGTTATTCTGTTGATCTGTTATTGTTACATTATATAGTTGTTTTTAAATTAGGATTTATGCATTTGTGTATTTTATGTGTATAAAAAGGTCTTTGATCATTTTATCAACATAGATCAGTTTTATGTGAATTGATTAGGTCCTTTAAGAAGCAGCAGGCTGATATAAGGACTGTGGGTCATGGGGACAGGTCAAATTAGAACTTGAATTTGTTTTAAATGGCTTAAAGTTAATTAAATTACCCTCTGCCAATCAGGCTCAGACAGTCATTAGTCTTTACAGTCACTATATCTAGCTTTGTTGTAGATGTTTTGCCAATATTATTTTAGGGAGTGAGCACATATACGTTAGTTAAGTCAAATATTTCTAAAAGTCCTTCCCTTTCACTGCTTTTTATTTTGCTTACATATTTCAAAGTCAATTAAGTTCTGAAAAATCAATAATTTTCTGTGAGTTGTAAACATAAAAAATATATAGTTACAATAAATTATTCATGTGATACTCTTTAAATAAGCTTTCTCCATTAATTTTTAGCACTTTTTATCTCAGCCTCCTAATAAAAGATGAGATGCAGGAGTGGCGAGATCTTCAGTAACACATCAGTGACTGAGAACTTGTATTAAAGCTACACCACTCAGTCCAGAACAACTTGCTGCTGGTATCTTACACAAAGCAAACAGGCTCCTGATAGCACTGCTGCACTTAACTCCATTATCATTCTCTGGATTTTCATTTTCATTGGAAGTTGCAGTAGAGCTTCAGCATGCAGTTCATAACTGGATATATCTGGATAAAACAGTGGTCAGAGTAAATTAAGGAAAATACTCGACAGAATGGCGCAGCAATAAGGACACATTTGCGGGTTTGAATATGTTATTGATTGTAAATATAATAAAGTTTTAATAAAGGTATAAAGGTATAATTTTACCATTCTACAAAAGGAAAGTTATAAATTGCTTTATTTTGTTTTTATCCATGTATGAGAGGGGCTTCCAGACTGGACAGTAGCTACAGTAACAGATGAATGCGGTGGGCTCACAAAGGTCGAGTGTTGGCACATAAAGCAGCTGAGACCTGCCAGACTAAACAGTGCACCCTTGTGTCACTCCTCTTTCACTGCCCTCCCTGTGGCCCCTCGGTATCACACACTGAGTGCCAACTTTTACACTGAGTCGAGAAACCAGCAGTGGAATTATTGATGTTCGGATTCATTTGGGAATGCTGGGGCCGTGATGTGTTGGCAAGACAAGTACTTTCTTTCTTTTTCCTCTCCGCCTCTCTGTTTTGCCTTCCTGGAATTGTGCCCAGTGCGACAGCTGGCACTGGCTGTGTGGGTTAAGATGATTTGGTTATTATCCTGTGGTAGGAGTTCTCTGTGAGCCAGGTGCTGCCACGAGACCCTTTAAAGCCTCATGTGGGCACCGGCCTGAAGGAGCTGCTTCACAGGCTGAGGGACTTTCCCTTTTCTTTCCAAGCATTTCAAATAAATACAGTTCAAATAAAGAAATAGTGTAAGACAAATATTTGAAGTTACAGATTTTTATCTCAGATAAAACATTTGTGATTTTAATATTAAGCTACAGGGGATTACCTTTACTGACTGGCCGTATAATCATTCTTTCCATACTTTAAAAAACATGACACTAACTTCAGGCTTCAGGTATTCAGACTAAAGCTTATAACTTTCTCCATTACTCTGAAATAAAAAAAAAAAAAATAAAGAGTAAGATTTCTCCTTTTGCATCAACTTACTAGCAACAATCATCAGTAAGCTAGCAGCTCTTAGTAACTAGCATCCCTGGAGTATTTACAAGCGTTCCTATGTAAGGGATTCATTATCCTCAGCTGGGAACCAGCATTAATTAGTTAATGTGTTAACAAGTTAATATAGTAATTTCTAGCATTAGCATTAACTAGCATACCCAGCCTAAAAACTTGCCTTCCTAGGCTAGCAACTAGCATTCCTAAGATAGCTACTATTAACAACCAACCTACACTACCGACTAGAATTTCTAGGCCAGCAACTAGCATGTTTAAGCTAGTAACTATTATTACCTCGCATCCTTATAATACTCACTAGCATTCCTAGAATGATAAATAGGATCCCTAAGTTGGTGACTATTATTAACTAGCATCCTGCACTAGTAACTAGCATTGCTAGGTTACAACCTAGCATCACTAAGTTATCATCCCTTAAGCTCCCAATTAACACTCTTAGGCAAATGAGTCACAATCTTAAACTAAAAGCTAGCATTAATTAATAGCGCCAGGCCTATATTTCTAAGCGAATATCTCTAAGTTAGAAACTACCATGAACTAGCAGAACTAAGCTAAGCTACCCATAGGGTTTTCAACTTTAACTACACTCTGGTGTACCAGAAGCGCAGTGCCACCCAGTTTTTTATGCTACATAGACCAAACATCACCTTATTTTTACAAATCACGTATTACTCTTCACATCTAATGTGCATGATGGGCCATCACTGACTGTTGTGACTGGACAGAAACAATCTGATACAAGTGCAGTCAAATCAGATTTAAGTGGCATTGCAGGTAATGGTCAATATATACAGGCCATCTGAGGTAGAATAAGGGACAAACCAATTTTGCTCATTATACAGGATGTCCCAGCTAAAACGGGACAGTTGGCAACCCTACCTACACAACAATGGTCAAAGAGAAGTTCTTTTTAATTAAGAAATATTTCCATAATAAATTAAGATAATTCCAAGAAACCTATCACAGATATATTCTATACAGAAAATGCACAATTTCCAATTTTTTTTCTTCTGAAACACTTTGATTTACATCCATTTCATAAGCTGCTTATCCGCCAATCATAAGGTATAGATTTTTGTCAGCAGGCAAAACTTAAAAAGGAAGTAAAAGCACGTTTTTACACATCTATTCTGTGGATAAAAGGAATGTGGAAATAACTATGAATTTGATTCTGTAAAAATAGTAGTGTTATACAGTTTCTTGCATATTACGCTAATTTCTTTATGTTTCAGTTCTGGGACTCCACAGTAGCTTTGCATGACCTTTTGTATATTTATCTTATACGATCCATTAGTCTTTTAGTTCATCATCCTTCTTAAACAAGACCTTTCAACTCTTGTCTCTTAAAGATCCCCCTTTCTTTAAAGTCCTCTGTTTTATGATTAGTAAACTACTGGAAGCTTGCTGAGGGGCAGCACTGAGTGTTTTTGAACTGTGCTGATCATTCACAGAAGTAAACAGACCTTTGTGAAGCCTGAACATTTGGTCCACATATGTTCATTTTCATATATGAAACAAAAAATAAGAAAAAAGGTAAAAATCCACATGACAAGTAGAACTGAAAACAGAAAAAAATTTGTTTATTTGTTTTTCAGGTAGCAATTACATTTTAAAATAAAAGAAAGACAATGATTAAGAAAAATAACACTGTGCTTGGTGCTTTGCCTAAATATTGAACATGACATATGTGGTCCTTAAATCAACTATAGCTGCAGCCACTATTTTCACCTCACTTTCTATACATGAAGTGAACACATGTTCTAAGTGATAATATTCACCACATTATTTGTAACTGACATATTTACTGGCTTATGTTTTGGTATCACAATTGAATTTTGTCAAAGTTCCTCCATATTTGTTTATGTTTAGACTCTTGCAGGAAAACATTTTGTACCTTAGGTAATCACGTCCTTGACCACAGCAGTCACAGCAGACGCCAACAGAGGCTGTGGTCTGCTTTTCAAAGCAGAGAAAAAATAATGGAACAACATTGGATGGCTGAAATATTTCAGCACTGACTGAGTCAGTGCATTTAGACCAGAGTTTACCCTTCAAAGAGTGCTTGGGTTGTCCTCGGGACTGTCTGGAAATATCTTAAATCCATGAAGACCATCTGCCTCCATCACTCTGAGGGAAAAATGTTGTGTAACCCAAATCAGACCCACAAGCTGTGATAATTCCTTTAGATTACTTTCCAGTAACTTCCATTACCCATTCAGTGAGCCACGTAATCCACTACAACTCACTAGAAGGCGTTATAGCTGCATGGAGAGAAATTTGTCTCAACACTCAAAAGTGTTTCACATGCATACAATATGATCCAAAAGCGTAAACTAAGATTTAGAAACGTGTACAGTGACTTGTGCGTCATTTTTGAGGACTCACAAATGCATGGTCCACTCCACACACAAACACAAAGCAGTCTGCCCACACGTAAAACTATTTAACAAATGCGTATATCCAAACCCAAAACATGGGTGTAAATAGCATTTGTGAATCCTCAAACGTGACACACAAATCACTGCGCACATTTCTAAATCGAAGTATATGAAATTCCAAGTTGGATGTAACACCTATGTGTCAGAATCTATATGTGAGTGATCTATTTAATTTTGTTTTAGCTGTCAAACTGTACTAAAATTGTAGATCTTCATTTTTTTAAGTTTAATTCCTTCTTCATCAAGCTGGCTGAAGGAGACCTATTGGGCTTGGTTAGCCTGCATGACTCCAGATGCAGCTGATAGGTACTGTCAGGTCACGCGGAACATGGCTTGGGCAGTGGATGAAGCACAAACTCAGGTATGGGAGGAGTTCGGTGAGGTAATGGAAAAAGACTTTCAGACCGCCTCAAAGCAATTCTGGTAACTGTCTGGTGACTCAGGAGGGGAAAGTGGTGCTCTACTCACACTGACTTACTGACTAACTGAGGATATAGTCAAGTGGTGGTAGGAATACTTGAAGGACTTCCTTAATCCTACTGACACGTCTTCTACCAGAGTAAGCAGAGTCTGGGGATGAGGCTGACAACTTGCCCATCATTGGAGGCGAGCTCACCAAGGCAGTTGAACAACTCCTTGGTGGCAGAGCCTCTGGGTTGGATGAGGTTTGCTCTGAGTTTGTGAAGGCTCTGAGTCACCATCTGCTCTGGTAGGTCATGTGGAGTGGAGAGTTGTGGACCCAAATGCAGATAAATCAAATGTGGAAACGAAACTGGATATTAACGAAAAGCAAATCGTTTAATAAGGCTGGTGAAACAGTACAAACAAAGGGGCAAAGGTGAAACAACATGAGACTAAACAATAACCTTAACTGGGAAAACTAACATAACGCAAATGAACATGAAAACCCGGACACGAGGAACTTGGAATGGGCAAAACTGAAACATGGCTAAACACTAAAATACACATGAGGAAGATGAGGGAAAAGGAAACACACGGGAACACAGCTGGGAAGAATGAACATAATGACAAGACTGGAGGAAGCAAACTGAACACACTGAATATGGGACATGTCACGTCTGGCGTGGCAGACGTGTGGAGTAGGAGAATAGGACCCAAGATGCAACTTTTGATGTGAGTGAGCTTTATTTTATAAAGTGGGTGAAAACAAACAGAAACGGCAAAAGAGAGGATGAAAACTAAGCAAAACCTAAACTGGGAAAAACTAACAAAACAAACCTGAAACCAAAAACAGAGATACAGGGAGACACGGAGGGAGATTACGCAAACGAACCAGCAACGCACACAAGAAAACACAGCTGGGGGAAATCAGAGCTGACGAGACTGAGGGAGGTAAAACAGAATACAATAACCTGAGACACTGACCTTCAAAATAAAACAGGAACTCACACATGCAAAGGCACAGACTAAGAAACACGGACTTTACACAGAGGAACACACAGGCAGGAATGATTAAATACTAAACTGAGGAAGAACAGAACCAAAAACCAAAGAGCTAGAAAACCACAACCAAAATACACCACAATAATATAAAACACAAAAGACCCAGGACCATGACAGGACACAAAACTGTCAAAATAAAACAGGAAGCACAGAGATGCAGACCCAAGACACAGGCTTGACATAACGTCAGGGAAATAAAATATGCTCATGAGCTTCGGGTAGTGACTGAAAGAAGGAGATTGCAGATACAAGCGGTGGAAATGAGCTTTCTCTGGCTGGCCTCTCCCTTGGAGATAGAGTGACGAGCTAAGTCATCCAAGAAGGCCTCAGAGTGGAGCCACTACTCCTCCACAGTGAAAGGAGCCAGTTGAAGTGGTGTGGGCATCCATTGAGGATGCCTCCTGGACACCCTCCTGGGTGAGGTTGTTCCAGGCATGACACGCTAGTCAGGTTTTATATCTTAGCTGGCCAGGGAACGTCTCAGTGTTCCTCTGGATAAGTTGGAGGAGGTGCCTGGGAAAATGAGGCCTGGGCTTCTCTGCTACCATGCTACCAGGGGCCGGATAAGCAGAAGAAAATGGATGGATGGATGAATAAAGTTTCATGGTTAAAAAGTAAAGCAAAATAAGAATACTTCCCATTGGTTTTGCAAATGCAAAGTGCCTTATAAACTGACTTTATTATTATTCTCATTGTGACGCCCACAAGTGTATGGTCACAATTATAATTTTTTTGTGGATTGTTTTTGACGTAAAAGACCTGATTTTATGGTGCTATGGCACTTTTCATTTAGAGTTATGGACAATGTAATTGCGTGGCATTGCCACAAGGGGGGGAGAGCGCTGAGTGCAATAGGCCGTTGCAACGCTTCTGTGCCTCAGACGAGGAAGAGCCTGCAGACCGAATGCAACTGCTGTCTCCTGTCTCTGCTTTTCTGTTAAAAAAACAGGTTAGTAGTTCAAGTTTGCTCACTGCAATGCACATACAAAGGCAAGAAACCCTTTTCTGTCTTGGTTTGAAGGCCGCAAATGTTGTGAGAGAGTGTGTTTTCACCGACTGAGAAAAAGCTAACTATACCGCCATTTGTAATGGAAGCCGCCATTTCACTGTTAGCTTAAATAGGCAGCTGGTCTCATTACCTGTTTTATTTTGTGACAAATGCAGCTCTTAGACGCTTCTTTTATCCTGACATTATTGGAAGTTACAGTTGATTAGGACCTACCCAGTTCTTATGTGTCAAATGTAAATAGTCTGATGTATACTGTTTGTGGATGATTGTAAACTGTTTGTGAGCAATGGTAGAATATTTTTGTTTATTGGTTACAAATGTAATATATCGTTTGAATCTGTTTAAAGTATAAAGAAAGTATAATGGTGACATAAGCAGGTTAATTGCAGTGTTAATGGTGCTGCACAGAAATGTTTTTGATGCTGAACAGCAGTAGAATTTGGTTACAGATTTATTGTAAATAAGAAATGGTAAATGGACTGATTCTTATATAGCGCTTTTCTACTCTCTCGGAGTACTCAAAGCGCTCTATACAACATGCCACACTCACCCAATCACACCCATTCTCACAAGCACTTTATCTATACTTAGTGCAATCTAACTACATTCACACACATTCATACTCCAATGGATGCATCGGAGAGCAACTTGGGGTTAGTATCTTGCCCAAGGATACTTGACATGCACACTGGAGGAGCCAAGGATCGAACCACCAACCTTCCGATCAGTAGGTGACCTGCTCTACCTCCTGAGCTACAGTCACATATACAATGATTATTTTGTACGTTTATTCTTGCGAGAGTGCAAGGTAACCAAAAGGGTTTGAGCTATGGACCTAATTGAATGTGTTTGTGTTGTTAAAAGAGAAATGTGTGTCTAAATGAAAAGAAAAGGACGTTGTTAAATTGTCAAGGAAGAGCCTGCAGACCGAACGCAACTGATGTCTCCTGTCTCTGCTTTTCTGTTAAAAAAAACAGTTTAAAAACAGACCCCATCGAAGGCCTGTAACATTATACAAAAACAAAGAGGATAAGATGGAAAAATGCAAAAATCTGATGAGCAAAACAGAATCTCTGAAAGATCAATTGGTCAGTCACTATTTATATGTATGGTGCCAATTCACAAGTCAGCAAGAGAGAGAGTGAACTATAACCCTTTGAACAGAACACTCTTGGATAGCTTTATTTCATGTGTTGCCTCTCTGTAACTGCAGAGTCTGCAGTTTGCCAATGTGGTGCAGCCTTAGTTTGTGGGAGACAATTCCAAACTGGGTTTCCAGAATGTGTCCCTTAAGACAAAAGATCACTTGAACCAATCTCAGCCCAGACAAACTGATCGATCAAGGATACCTTGACACCTAAATAGCAAAGACTGCAGATGATTGCATTTAATGTTTTTGTCTTGTGTAGCCATTCTAAAGCTAAACAAAGGATAGGCTTTGTGTATAACCTGTAGTCCCCTGGGTATGTAGCATACACATGTAATATAATAGAATTTTCCACATCAGCTGAAACAAAACCACCTTGGATGGTCTCGTCGATTAAACATAAATCCATTTCATTTGTTAGATAATTGCACTAAAATGCTGTAAAGAGCAAAAAACGCACAAACATTGTCAAGTGAACCAGTTCACAGACTTCAGTAGGCACTCACAGCACTTGTCGCTGTCACGATTGAACTTGAGTTAATGCAGTAAAATGAATCTGCAACAGTGTGAATTCTTGCATGAGTGATGACCTATGTCATAAATGTGTCAAAAGTGGATAATTTTGATGTTCAGACCAATGTTATACACCTCTGAGACACTCCGAGACCTGATGGTAGAGAGATGAACCAGCGCATGACCTTCAATGCAGCCTGCAGAGTTTACAAGTTGCTTAGCAGTCACATTAGGCTCAACTTTTGAGATAAGGACGGTGAGCTACGTTGTCCTCCCATCATGGTGAATTGTATGTGTGGATTACACGAATTTATGTTTTATAAGACATTAAACCTGCAGTGATCCGGTCAGAAAGAGCACTGGACCATTTTTGTGTTTGGGCGTTTCGTCCAAGTGAAGCAATGAAAAACTCACAACTGCATTTCTTAGTATGACAGGACAGGATGATCACACTGAGGTGTTTAAGACGGGAAATTCAGACACTTTAACTTTCAAAGAAATTGTGATGCATTAGTACAAACAAATAATTATTAATAAATCAATATCAGCGAAAGGTTTATGTGATATAAGCAGACAGGCGATGCAGGATGAATTATTCAGATTTATTTATTAATTAACTGATAAATTTAGATTGTCCAATTACTGTTGCTACTAATTCCCTGATTAATACATTTCTTTAGATTTGTCCAATAATTTTTTTGGTTAAATTGATTCATGAATAATTAATTGATCAATTGATCAGTGTAGCAATACAGGTTGCCACTATGCACCTGTATTTATAACTCAGGTTCCTAGTAGCAACAGTTTTTAACCCAGCACAAGCTCTCTAAGAAGACGAGGAAAAACTCCTCAAAAACTTGAGAAGAAACCTCGGGAAAGGCAATTCAAAGAGAGATCCCCTTTCCACGGATTGCTGGGGGTGGTTCCACTGCGATCTCGTGGTTTTTGTGGGGTGCCTCTAGAGGGCTGGCCCTGTAAAAATGACATAATTGTTAAAAACGTACACAGATATGTGACATGGCTTCAGAATTTGACCAAATACTTCTCTGTTAGAGCTTATGCTCTGTAACCCTGTTGTGCTTGGAGTCGATGAGTCATTTGAACCAGGGATGATTTTGAAGTTCCTCCAGGGTGAGGCGGTCTTCATGACTGTCTGCCAGACAACCTAACAGAAAACTCTCGCAGTCTGTTCAGAAATAAAATAGGGGGGGGGGTTCGTTTATCATCCAAAAATTGATATGTGCATTACCGATACAGATAACACATAAAACAGAATTTTCTGTTTTGTAACGCAAATCATGACAGGTTAAAGAATTAACATCCGGCTTACTTTCTGAAATATCGGTACGCTTCAAAGACACCTTATTGGCAGAGGTGACTTGGAAGATGTTGTGTAACAGCCTATCCATCACCCTGCCCAGCTGCAAAACTGTGATGCAATCGGCTTTGGTGGCGTTAAACGGCAAGTTTAGAGCCGGTGATTTTCTCCCTAAAATCCAGAGAGATAAATTATTAATGGTAAGAAATTAATGTGGACAATGCGTTGGGGAGGCAAGAACAATGAGGCTGATGACCTACCATTTCTTCGAGTGACTGCTTCTGGTGTAAAAATGGCTCCACAGCCAAAATCAATGTATTTGACACACCAATTTGCTAAACGTTCAGCTGAGTTTTCAATTATAATATTGTCTGTCTTAATGTCTTGATGGAAAATACCCTTGGAGTGCATTTCAGTGGCTGCATCTACCAACTGTCTCATTATGGCCTAACAGACAAATGAAAGATACGTTAAAACCATAAGATCTTAATTATTCATAAAAGACTGTCAAATATTTTATTCTTGCCACACACTGACCTTAATGTCGCTCTCACAAATCATTTCTCTTCTTTTCAACAGGTAAACTTCCAAGTCTATGTTGTTTTTGCTCCCTTCAAAGACCATAACAAGTTCTTTTTCTAAGTCATACCAGTCGAGTAAAACTGGGGTCACATTGCTGCTTGTAGCCTCTGGTCCTGCCCCCACTTTTATCAGCAATGCCACCTCCATAGGAATTTTGGTCTTTTCACCATTAAGAAGCTTTAGAAACAGAACATCAGGGTCAGTTGTCAAACATTAGGCTGCTTGAGGTACACGCTGACGGAAAAAACAACCGAAAAAGACAAACATCTCATACCATTGGTTGGCGGTCGAGTGACTTCTGAGAAACATGTTTTATAACCACCTGCATTACAGAGAAAATGTGTTTGAGAAAAAGCACGTAGAGAACAGGATGAACTACAAGAAAACATCCGTAAAGTGCACACATAAGAAGCCATACTTGGAAATTGTCTTCTCTGCGTTTTCCACAGAATACTTTCCCAAACTGTCCTTCACCCAGCACATCCTGCTCTTCATATTTTTCTTCAAAGTCCTCTACAGAGAGACAAAACAAACACGGGGTTGTCATTAGTTGTATGTAGGAAAGCTGACATCGTCTCAGTTTACACATTCATACAGGCTCTGTTAGAAGCTTCCTAGTGATTACCAGATGGATACCAGCTAAATTCTGAGAGCTTGGGAAAGGGGCTCTCATTTAAAGTGTGATTTGATCTTTTTCTTACCTTTACTGTGACTTTTGTATGTGTTAGGTAAAGGATTATCTGTCTCATCGATGGAGTTGTTGGACTCCTGTGAGCTTGATGTCCTCCTCTTTTTACTGCATGGTTCTTCTGTTCTGTTCTTTCTTTTGCTGCTCTTCTTTCTGAAAGCAGCTGCATAAACAAAAACCAATTAGACCTCTGAACTCCACACAGGCCTACAGATGATCAGAAACTATAAAACAAAAAATAATCTCTGTGAATGTCTCACTTACACTTCTCAAAGAAAACATGGCTGGGGCCTGGGGTTGGATTTTCGCTGTCCTTTCTTATTTTTGAAGCTTTTTCCAATCTCTCTGTGGAACCATCTTTTCTTTTGGAGCTCTTGATTCGCCCATCTGACGTCCTGTCCTCTATCCTGAAGGACCAGGGCTCAGTGTGGCGTTCTGCAGTTTGTACAAAAATCTGTTTGTTACAGCTGAATCAAAGCACCTGAAGTAAAAGCCTCTAATTTAAGATGAATTGACAGGTAAAGGAGATTCACTCACCTAGATATTTACTTTCACCCACAGCACGTGGTGTAGTAAAGGTCGGCCAAGATTTTGACGACATGTCAGAAACTGCTTCAAAATTGTACTCCCTGGACTAAACTCACTAATAACTATTTGATTTTGTATGTAGTTGGAACTTTGAAAGGTCCCTTTTTAAAACTGTTTTGATGACATCACTGAACCTAACATTCTAATATATGCAAACTCTGTCGCTGCATGGCTACAGAGCATCAAATTAAATCATAACAAAGGAGTAAAAAGCAGGATCACATGTTTGTCAGCATACAGAAGTGAAGTGAGCTGTTCTGTTCATTTAGAAAAATTAACGCCTGCTTTATCAAAAGAAAACCAATAAATGTAAAATAAAAGAATGCAGGAATAGAGACAAAGCCTAGATGTCCAAGTTTTGCAATGGGGCATGAAAGCAGCTCAGGGGAGCTGACAGTGGGACATTTGTCTCAATCCCCCACCATGCTATCTGTGTGTATGAGGTGAAGCACATACATGTAAGGTTCTGTAAACCAGCGAGAGAGATGTTACGTGTAATTTTACACATTTCTACACACAGAAAGGTTTTTGAACCAGAAAATTATCCAATTCTTGGAGCTGAGGTTAATAAATAGTGATTATTTATGCACAATTTATTCAGGTTTGGATATACGCATTTGTAAAACTTTTATAAATGTGGTTAAATTGCTTCGTATTTGTGTGTGGACTGAAGCACGCGTTTTTGAGTCCTCAAGAATTACACACAAGTCACTGCACACATTTTTAAATATGGTCGTTCAATGTCTCACTTGTCAGTCCGGATAGCCCGACACACAATAATGTCATGAAAGCATATTTATAAAAAGCAAACATGGCCAATAACTTTTCATTCTGATGCAGAATCATTTGGGCACAAAACTAATTTCACTGTTCAAAAACATGCAGACTTCACTATATACTGTGCACACAGTGTGGATCCTGTAAACTAAATTAGTGGGATATGTGCCAATTACCAATAATTAGCATTTCTAGGGTAAACCTTTTTCCAAACTATTAAAACTACTGACTGTGTATTTAAAAAAAAATCCTGCCACCAGGGGAATGTTGGTCATGTTTCCCATTAAGAAGAACTTTCTGTTCAGTGTTCAAACATTACATGTACATGTTACAGGAAAAACAACAGGAACAGACAAACAAATCTCATCACTGGTAGGCAGTCGACTGCTGAGTAACATGTTTAACAACCACCTGCATTATAGAGAAAGTTTATTATAGAGAAAGCTGTGAGCTTGATGCCCTGCTCTTTTTATTATGTGATTCTTTTGTTCCATCACTGCTTGATTTTTATTTACTGGTCTTCTTTCTGAAAGCAGCTGCAAAAACAAAAATCAATTAGACCTCTGGACTCTATGCATGTCTACAGATGATCGTTTACTACAAATCAAAAAATAGTCTCTCACAGTATCACGTTTTTTATGCAGTAATGTAATATCAGGTATGCAGGTTGGCATTCAGAGACTAGCAACTAGCATTTATAAGTGAACAACTAAAACTGAAGCAGGTTAATGGGTGAGCATGTGATAGTTCTCTGTGTTGGGCTTATTTAGGCTACGTTCACACATACACGGGTATTTTTGAATACGTACACATATACTAAAACAGAAATTTTCTGTTTTCGTTTTTTTTAAAATCTACATGTAGCTGTGGAAAAAATCTCCATCCACATATAAACGCTAAAAACGTAGTGAAACGCTGTCAAGAACATTGTTTTTGTCTGATTGTTGCTTTGGCAAAAATGAGATCCACATATGAGGACATTTGTTTTAAATTTCAATAGAACCGTGGCAGTATAATGTCCTTTAAAGTGGATATCAGGCCCTTGTAGAGCAAAATTTAGTATTTTGGTCTAGACAACCTAAAATGTGATGTCCACATATGTGGACGCCAGGTCCTAGGAGGTAAAATATAAATGTATTTTTCCAGAAATGCCAGAATATCAGATTAAAACTCAGAAAACTATTTGAACAACTACCAAACTGTTCAAATAACAAATGAAGGAAGGTAAACATATTCTGCACAAAGATGTAAACACAAAACATGAATCGTAAACCCGACAGCACGTACACGAAAATGCCTACGGGACTGAAAGCCGGCATCTCACAGATTCTGATGCTGCAGGTTTTGTCTCTCTCCAACCAAAATTCACTGAACTAACAGCAAAAGAAGATCAAAACTATGCTTCATATTTGATAAAGATCGTCATTGCTTGCTTCTTAAGCACCAGTCTACTGTTGTGTACAATGCTGCCAGACAGTAGGGCTTTTTTTAAAGGACCTCTGACAAAACAGTCTAATTTCTGCTGTTCAATACCGAAGACATTTAAACTTTTACAAGTTATGCCATATTGCAAAACGCTGTGTCTCTAATAAAACCTCTGTAACTTTGGTCTGCTTCACTTCATCGGGTAATGTTCATATGCTGATTCATGGGTTTCTTCTGTTTTTTTGATCTGCTGCAGAATATTTGTAAGAAGGTTGTCTGCTATAAAAAGCAAGGCCAAGAAAATCTCCTTCATGTTTTATCCTCAGTTACTTTGACACAAAGGCATCTGCTGTGATGCCTACACCTCTGATGAAGTCTCACAAATGTTAGCTTTGTTTTTATACATAGATATAAAATATGGATATGTACTGATAAATGTTAAGAATTATATTTCTGAGTGTCTGAGTCAAAATTGAATCAAATCAAATCAGGGATGGAATCGATTATAGAAATCAGTGACGATATCCAGCCCTGCTGCAAAATTACCATCATCTTGGATTGTGATTTGAGGAAAGGTGGAGCTTCTCCGAAGACGTTATTCCAGTAGAAATTTCTAACTTGAAAGTCCATGGACTTGCTTTACTATTCTATCAACTAACATCTCTAAGCCAGCAAAAAGTATCATCTAGTGCCCATAGGCTTCCAACTCGAATTTCTAGTCTACCAACCAGTGTCACTATGGTCGTGTCCAAATTCATGGGCTGCATCCTCCTGAGGACGCATTTGTAGACCGATTACGTCACAGCGACGCACCGAAGGCTGTCCAAATTCGTAGACTCCTCCGAATGCAGCCGACAAATGCGTCGGCTGGGTCGGGTGTGTCCTTCGTGGCCCACCATATCCCAGAATTCAGAGCGCGGCCCAGCCAAACTCCAGTTTCCGGCAATGGCGGCCGCTACTAAGTTTTAAAATTACTCTTATTACTCTTTCTCGGTCACAAAATAAACTTTTAACATATTTTCAGGCGAGAATGTGGGTGTGTAAACTTCAAATATCTGCTCGGTTTATCAAGATATCACATATTTGCAAAAGTGGTTCGACGTTTTCGGAGACGTCTGTTACCCACCAGCTCGATAGCTAGCCGAGAGCTCGGGGGTCACTGGAGCCGGCAAGAACGGCACAACTCCCGGCACATCATTTTCAGATCACCGCGGACTTTCGCTACTCAGGTTAAATGTAATATATAAGTCACTTAGACAACCTAAAAATGCTATTGTTTGGCTTTTTTCAGTGTTTTATTTGTTTGTGAGTAAATCGGTTTGGCTGAGATTAAAATTATTAGATTAGATTAGATAAAATAAAACTTTATCAATCCCCTGGGTGGTTTTCACACAGCTGAATAAACGTCAAACAGAAAACTGATTAAACAGAAGTGTGAGACGGTCGAGAATTTACGCCAGTGTCCTGTTATATTTTAGATAGCAAGGAGCAGACGGCCGAGTTTATTAAACTCCACCGAGACAGCGGTGACGCTAATCAGAAGGCTAGACCGTCCAATTCCTCGGCTGTTTACTTCCGGCCTACCCGACCTTCTGAGGACCCGGCCCACGTAGACCGCGAAGGCCGGGTCCTCAGGAGGATGCAGCCCATGAATTTGGACACGACCCATGATTGCAAGTACCATTAGTTAGCATCTCTAGGCTACAGAGTTATATTCATAGCTTTTCAATATCATCTCTAGGCTAGCAACTAGCGTGCCCAAACAAGAAAACAAAATCAGCTAGCTTCACTAGCCTATTGTCTTTCATTCTTAAACTACAAAGTACATTTCTAGAGTAGTATTTAGAATACCTAAGATAGCAACTGACATTAGCATCCCTAGGCTGCTTGGTAGAATCCTAACCAAGTCAAAACCATCATTAGTGTCCCTAGGAAAGTTGGCATATCTTAAGCTAATCATTTACCAGGCTAACAGTTAACTCCTGTAAAGAAATAAATAGCACCAGTAAGTATCCCCAGCCTACTGGCAAGCTTTTCAAGGCAACTAATTGCCTGCCAGGTTACCACAAAGAATACCTAAGCTATTAACTAGCATCAATAAGTCAGTCACTAATATTCCTTGGCAGTTGATTAGCATCCCCTGGGCTAGTAACTAGAATTTCCCTCACTATCATTAAGACAAATTTTATTGAATGGTCTCTTCAATTTAACACCAGTCCATATTATTTGTTAGATAACTGCACTAAACTGTAACAAAAATACAAATATGATGTAGACTAGAACGTTAGTCTAAGAATAATATTTAACTTTGCTATAGAATTATATTTATGTCCAAAATTGCACATAAGACAAAAAAAAAAAACATGACCACGAGCAAATAATTTCATTTCCTTTTAAAAAAAAAAAATTTCTCGAGGATTAAAGTCACTGCCTTGCCACCATCATGGGGTAATTTGATATAACGCAGTAGGCTGTGGGAATGAATACCAGCGCTCAATAAATCAGATTATTTGCTTGTTTGTGATTGGTTGTTTTTCTTCACACTTTATCCTTCACACTTCACTCTATTGTACTAGTGTCCCTAGCATGACAATTAGAAAAGCCCCCTGTCATGAACCAAGGTTCACACGCACAGTGGGGACCCAAAAGCAAACTTAATACGAAATTCACAAGAACTATGTGTCAGGCATCGCTGTGTGGATGTGAGGAAGAGAGGACCCAAACACACGACTCATGGTTTGATGAAGGGTGGTGTTTATTGTGATGACAGGACTAACTGTCTGTAATGACTGTGGGATCGACGATGACAAGACAGTGAACAGGAGGAAACAAAGGACTTAAATACACTGACTGATGAGGATGATTGCAGACCAGTGAGTACACAGCTGAACCCTAATCTGACCAATAACACATAGGAAGTAGAACTGGAACATAGTACACATAGACTGAGGCCAAAATAATTAAACAGTAATTATGAACATGTGGGGGAAAAAAAATCAGAACATGAACAAACTGAAAACACTGGGTCAACGAGCCAGGAACCCTGAAACTATGTACAGATTTATTTGTTTAACAAAAATGATGAGGAACAACCAAGGGAACGAAAATATAACTGAGGCTGAGGAAACTGGGAACTGAAACGCCCTGGGAAGCCGTGATCGGGACTGTGGGAAGCTGACACAGAAAGGGGAACAAGTACTTGTGTGCAGGAAAGCAGAGATATAAATCTAAATAAGAATTAGAATGCTGCAGCTTACAATTAGAGCCAAACTGTGGGGCTCGAAGGGGAGGGTCTCCATGGGAGAAAAGAGACGGAGACTGAGGGAGTTCTCTTGCACGCAGAACAGGCAGGTGGACAGGCTGGGGACGTTTTCAATTGCCCGATGGCGACCTGAGCACAAGGGCGTAATATTAACACAGGTCACAGAATGCTTGAATAAACTTAGAGCTTAGGAGAGCCAAGTTACCACCAAGAGTGACTAACGGACTGGCGTGGAGCAGCCATCCGCACTGGGAGAAATAGTTCTCCTGTAATTGCCTGGGATGGAGTGTAGGTGCAATGCTGATGGCCCAACCTGAGGGCGTGGCCATTGAGGCGACCTGAACACTCCCCGGATACGGACCATGACACCCCCAGAGTGGACAAGTAGTTTGGTGTTTAAGTGGCTCAGAGAATCAAGAATAGGAGCAGTGACAATGTTATCCTCTCATCATCGTAAATCATGTGCACCTTATACAACAGGACATGAGGATGCAGTGAAACGTCATCAGCTCTTGATCCAGTGGCTTTCGAAGTAAATTCACAAAGTCCTTCTGCGCTCCTCTCGTACTGTGTGTCCCATCAGTAGACACTGACAGCGGTATGAGTCCAATCAGTTCTTCCTGCGGCCCGTCAGAGTTGACATATCTGCAAAACAGTGCTGTCTGCTCAACATCGTTTACATCATTTGACTCACAGGCAAGTGAAAATGCTTGAGCTGAATTGATGTCATTCATTTGCTTACGGCTGATGTTTTAATGGTCCTGTCTCTAACGGTCTTTGCGGAGAGAGGCCTTTCTCTAATTTTCTGAACAATTTCCCGTTTGTTTTGAAAGTCTGATAGTTTTATGAACGATTCTTTCATATATTCTCCATCTGTGAACGGCTGCTCCCTCCCGCAGATCACAACAGGTTAAAGAATTAACATCCGGCTTACTTTCTGAAATATCGGTACGCTTCCAAGACATCTTATTGGCAGAGGTGACTTGGAAGATGTTGTGTAACAGCCTATCCATCACCCTGCCCAGCCGCAAAACTGTGATGCAATCGGCTTGGTGATGTTAAACAGCAAGTTTAGAGCTGGTGATTTTCTCCCTAAAATCCAGAGAAAAATTATTAATGGTAAGAAATTAATGTGGACACAAGGCGTTGGGGAGGCAAGAACATCTAAACAATGAGACTGATGACCTACCATTTCTTCGAGTGACTGCTTCTGGTGTAAAAATGACTCCACAGCCAAAATCAATGTATTTGACACACCAATTTGCTAAATGTTCAGTGGCTTCATCTACCAACTGTCTCATTATGGCCTGACAGACAAACGAAAGATACGTTAAAACCATAAGATCTACATTATTCATAAAAGATTGCCAAATATTTTATTCTTGCCACTCACTGACCTTAATGTCACTCTCACACAGAAATGTTCTCTTTTTGACAGATAAACTTCCAAGTCTGTGTTATTTTTGCCCCTTCAAAGACCATAATAAGTTTTTTTTCTAAGTCATACCAGTCGAGTGAAACTGGGGTCACATTGCTGCTTGTAGCCTCTGGTCCTGCCCCCACTTTTATCAGCAATGCCACCTCCATAGGAATCTTGGTCATTTCACCATTAACAAGTAGTAACACCATCACTAACGCTGGGTGATTTTATACCCAACAAAAAGTACTTCTCATCAAAATATGACAACACATGACAAATTAGAGTGGTCTTCTTTTTTTTCAACTGTGCCATGTCTAACAAAATGAAAAAAGTGTCACGGGAGGACCCTAAAAAAATGCTGATATTTATTCATAACCGCTGCACAAAATAAGGATAACATGCAAATTCCAGGACCACTCTTACTTACCTATTCCTTACATGCAGTCAGGACACGCAGGGTAGCAATGGCGTGGACTGACTGGTCGATGGCACACATGGCACCTGTGTCGTGGCTTCTTGTCCAAGCCTGCGGAGCACTCAGCACACCTCACTGAGGGACTACTGCTTTCTGCTGCCACTAGTCCTGCCTCACCTGCAAGAGTGTCAGGGGTAGGGCTGTCGAGCACGCTACAGATCAGGACTCGTCGTTGTCGTGACAGATTTGAAGAGGGGAGCCTCTGCTCTGTCAATGGTTTAATGAATGCCAATAAGGCAGGGATGGGCAACTCCAGGCCTCAAGGGCCAGTGTCCTGCAGGTTTTAGATATCACCCTGGGTCAACCCACATGAGTCAATTGATTAGTTTGTTAGCAGGCCTCTGGGGAACTTCAGGACATAAGGGGTGTCCAAATTCATAGGCTGCATCCTCCTGAGGACCCACCCTTCGCGGTCTACGTGGGCCGGGTCCTCAGAAGGTCGGGTAGACCGGAAGCAAGCGGTTTCTACTACTCTAGAAATGTACTTTGTAGTTTAAGAATGAAAGACAATAGGCTAGTGAAGCTAGCTGATTTTGTTTTCTTGTTTGGGCACGCTAGTTGCTAGCCTAGAGATGATATTGAAAAGCTATGAATATAACTCTGTAGCCTAGAGATGCTAACTAATGGTACTTGCAATCATGGGTCGTGTCCAAATTCATGGGCTGCATCCTCCTGAGGACCCGGCCTTCGCGGTCTACGTGGGCCGGGTCCTCAGAAGGTCGGGTAGACCGGAAGCAAGCGGCTGTGAAATTGGACAGTCTAGCCTTCGGATTTCATCACCACTTTCTCGGTGGAGTTTAATAAACTCAGCCGTCTGTTCCTTGCTATCTAAAATATAACAGGACGCTGGAGTAAATTCTCGACCATCTCACACTTCTGTTTAATCAGTTTTCTGTTTGACGTTTTTTTCAGCTGTGTGAAAACCAAGGAGGAACCCACCTGAGGGATTAATAAAGTTTTATTTTATCTAATCTAATCTAATAACTTTAATCTCAGCCAAACCGATTTACTCACGAACAAATAAAACACACAAAAAAAGCCAAACAATAACATTTTTAGGTTATTTAAGTGACTTATATGTTACGTTTAACCTGAGTAGCGAAAGTCCGCGGTGATCTGAAAATGATCCGCTGGGAGTTTGCTGTTCTTGCCGGCTCTAGTGACCCTCGAGCTCCCGGGTAGCTATCGAGCTGGTGGGTAACAGACGTCTCCGAAAACGTCAGAGCACTTTTGCAAATATGTGATATCTTGATAAACCGAGCAGATATTTGAAGTTTACACACCCACATTCTCACCTGAAAATATGTTAAAAGTTTATTTTATGACCCAGAAAGAGTAATAAGAGTAATATTAAAAACTTAGTAGCGACTGCCATTGTTGCAAACTGGAATTGTCTGGGCCGCGCTATGAATTCTGGGATATGGTGGGCCACGAAGGACACACCCGACCCATCCTTCAAGTTCGGGGAAAAGGAGGACGCATTTGTCGGCTGCATTCGGAGGAGTCTAACGAATTTGGACAGCCTTCGTCGCGTCGCTGTGACGTAATCGGCCTACAAATGCGGCCTCAGGAGGATGCAGCCCATGAATTTTGGACACCTCCACAATGACGGGGTCATTTAGCCATTTGAATCAGCTGTGTTGGGTCAAGGACACATGAGGCTGCCAGGCAGGAGGAAACGAGAGAGACTTCAGAGGAGGAACATGGATGTAGTGAAGGAGGACATACAGTGGGTTAGTGTGACAGAGGAGGATGTTGAGATAAAAAAAGACCATCTCACTTCACCTCTACCATTATTATCATACTGTAGACACTAAAAATGTTGTGTAAAAAACAGTTCTTCAGTTTTTAGTGTGAATTCTGATATTTCACATATCTCAGGCCAAAAGTCAAGTGGTAGTTATGCCAGATTATATACTGAATGATGCAGCTTAAAATATATAGTTTCATGAAGAGAATAAAAGAAAGAAAATCTGTGTTGCTCTGGATTCATCTGCAGAGCTGCAGTTTAAAAACTTTAAGCTTCATATAAAGTGTTTAACAAACATTTTCTCCATAGCTTTCATCACTGGTAGATCTACAGTCTGAGGCTGAGCAAACCAAGCCTGCAATATTAGAAAACCTGTTTTGATGAAGCAGGATGAAGATGTGGGGAAAGAGGTATGGCTGCATGCAGGTTTACTGTAGCGGCTCAGTTCCATCAAAGGGTTTGCACTCATTTAAATATATTTAGCCAGCAGGGAGAAGCAGATTTACTGCTTTGTGCCTGCGTGTGATAAATCTTTCATGCCTTGCTCCAGAAAAACTACTTTGATACTCTGAGGTTGATGTGGAGTGTTGGATATGGAGCGTCTCTTAATGCTCTCCTCACTGCTGTTCTGGTTTTCTACTGTTTCAGGTTGGTTTTGACACCAGAAACCGTCTCATTAAAGGCTGACCTTTAATGAGATGAACCCACATCCTGTTCATTATGAACAAAAACAGTGAGCATGCTCAAAATGTGTCCTTATAGCGGTCCTCTTCTCAAAACAATAACTTTATAACTGTCTATAAAATACATCCTGGGTTACACTGTCTCCCAAGTGTTTCAGCTGCAGTGCAAAGCAGCAGTGACCTGCTTCGCGTCTTTGTTTTGTCTAACCTTTCCTGGTTGCTGATGAAGGGCCTGTATCTGCACACTGTGCTGCTCTTCACCTTCATTGAAACCATGAAGCTGCTGTGGATCTACACCATCGTTGGCTGGGGTGCTCTGCGTGTTCCAGTGTTTCTGGTTTTCATGGCTTAATTCTTCTCGTCTCATTGAGACTCTGGTTTTCTAGGTTGTGCTTTACTGACTGTTGTGATCTGGTCACTGCTAAAAACACAGCCTGACGATGAAGGGTAGGCAACTCTTCTACTAGAGTAGAGAGTAGAAGTGATCCAAACACTGGTTTTGGTCACTTTAAATAATTTCTTTGTCAGACACAAGGTTAGAGTAAACAACCACAAGTAATATTAATACTATGGTCAGCATTAAAGTGCTGATTATGTTAAAGCTTGAAATGAAGTTCCTGAATCTCGTGACCAAAATCAGGAGTGTTCAACGATCTTTCTTTTGTTTTATGGTCCACAGATAAACTTTGTGATCTCCCTGAACATCAGCAGGATCAGTTTTCAGAAGATGAACACCCACCCACGCAAACCAAAGTAAGACGTGTGTACATGTGTTTATTGATTATCTTAACATCTGTTTTGTAGCCCCCTCCTCCCCCTTCAGTGTTCCCTCTCCTGCTGATCTGCTGCCCTCTGTAGGAGACTCGTCCGCTCTCCTCTCCTCCCCTCCTCCCTATCCCTCTGTTTGGCTTCACTATGTTGTGTTCAGCATGTCATCGTGGGTCCTGTAGTTTTAGGCTCCTTCCAGATAACGATCCTAAAATATGTAGTCAGTTGTTTGTATTTTTCATGTTGTCTCAGGGTTTTGTTGTTGCCGTGTTGTACTGATTTCTAAACTGAGAGGTAAGGTAGCTTTGTGTTTTGCAAAAATGCATCTTCACAACATCAAGATTTGTCAAACGATCAGCAATAAAAAACAGCATTTTATAAACCTGTTCTAAGATAATTATGCACTTTTTAAAATATTACTATTAGATTGCATAAAGACAAATGAGTATCATGTGTGTTTTTTAAAGTGACTTTGTGTATTTTTATTCTTGGGGGGGGGGCAGCAGTCTAGTTCATTCATATTTTCATTCTTTTCATCATCTCTGTTTGTCTGATCTCGAACTCGGTGAAGTGAAAAAGTCTCATTAGCAGCAGCTTCATGTGTACACAGGCAAAGACACCCCATCAGAGACCTCAGGGGCCCCCAGGTACAAAGAAACAAAGGGCAGGCATGAATGAATAGGTGGAGGAGCCACACAGTAACCCTTTGATGAAATGAATTCCTCCTCTGCTCTCTGAGCCTGAGATTGATGAGTGTGATAAAGTGGGACCATTCAGCACAGGGAGGGTTTAAAAAAGGTCTCCAAGTTGGAAAAAAGCATTCCCACCCTCCCCGTCTTCCTGTGAATGGCCTAACCCACATGGTTCACAGAATGCCCTCCCCCCATGTGTATGTTGTCTTTTCCTAATATAGCGCAGAGTTATCCGGCTGCACGGCCGTAGGACTCTGGTGTTGGATGGCACCCGGCCTGTGCGTGTCTCTGGAACAGCTTTCATCAGAAAGACTTCACACTCCTTCAGTCTGCACAGCATTCAGAATGAATGGCACAGTGAATGTGAGCGATGAGCGTACTCCTCATGACTTCATGTTTACGTCCGAGTCTGTGGGAGAGGGACATCCTGGTGAGTAGAGGAGTGCTGCTCATCATGTGAGAAACTGTTTTGAGCGCTTCAGTGATCATTGATGGTTTTGAGGAATGTGCAGAAGCCTGATCGGTGCTGCATAAAGCCTACTTTCGTGGAGCAACACGGCGCTGATTTGCACAGGATGAATCCTGGACTGAGAAAACTTCCACTTTAGTTGCAATATAAGCAAAACTTGTGTTTTAAGCTGAACCAACATCTGATGAGTCGCTTTTTTGTCATGAATAATTTTTCACTGCAGCTGCTGCTGGAGCCATTTTTGTGGTGCAGACGTGTGACGTATGTTCTGTTAGGAAAAATGTGTCTTCAGCATAATATAAATTATGTCATTTATAAAGTAAATAGTGCAGCTTTGCATTTTTTCTTTAATTTTCTAACAAGTGCATGTTTAATGCACTGCAGATGTTTAGCTTAATCCCACCAGAAAGTGGCTGAAGAACAGATTTAACCTCATCACAGATTGCATTGTTATAATTCTGCAGAACACATCATGTGTGCATCATGTAAAATAATCAGGATAACAGCTTGATTTTTTTTACATTTTTGCTGACGTGTAAAAAAGGTGCTGGTTCACAGGTAATCCCTTATATCAGGTGAGTTTTGAAGACTTGTGCAGTGAAAGTGTCAGCAAAAATAATTCATTTAATTTTACCCATAAAAATGTACTTTAAATGTAAATGTGTAGTTAAAATAGCAGCAAGCCAAACTTTACAGATGGGGAAAATCCATGTTTTTAATTTAAAACAAAACCATGAAAGTTTCACCAATAATAAGCCAATAATATAATATTTCTACATTTTTAAGGGTAATGTAAAAATGTCCATCATAAAGCAGGAGAGTAAATTGAAGTTATAGAAGCTTCAGTGCTGTAGTGTAGTACAGTTTGGGAGTGCTTTTGATGATGTGACGGAGTTAGAGTGTACCGTGTCACGCTGGCGTGGATTCACCAAATCGAGGCTATTCATAGTCCTGTAACAGCCAGAGGGAACGAGGTGATATTTTCAGGCTCTGCCCAGATCAGGAATCTGACATGTGCAGTAAAACGATCACACGAGGGACCGAACCAGCACACGTGCAGATATTTATGCCTTTTAGACTTCTCCTTATTCTATTTTTTCCAGATAAGATATGTGACCAGATCAGTGATTCTGTGCTGGACGCTCACCTGAGGCAAGACCCTGATGCTAAGGTGGCTTGTGGTGAGTTTGAGTTTTTGTCCAGCAGAGGGAGGCAACACACAAGGAAGACGGACATTTAAGATGGATGCAAATGGTAATAGTGTCCATGCCATTGGTTTAGTGAGACATTAAAAAAGGACGGTGGGTTGCAAACGGGCTTGCATTTTCTTTTGACTGTAAAAAAAAAAATCGCCCATCAGAATATGTCGTGTAATAAATGCAGGTGTGATAAGATAAAGCTTCAAACGCCTCAGCATCTTTTGTTTGTATTTCTTTTAATTCAATGTCTATTTTTAGTGTATGGAATAAAAAAGATGACATCTCTGCTGCAGGAAACTCAGTGAAATATTCATTAACAGCAGTGATCCTGACATAAGAACATCACTTCCCAAGTAATTCAATTCACTTTAATCCAGGACACTAGCTGTATTACGTCAATAGTCAGGAAGGACAATAATCCAAATAGAAAAACATTCACATCCAATGGCATGAATACACATATGCAGTGTAATGTCCTGTTTGTGGATGAAACAGAGACGGTGTGTAAGACGGGCATGGTGCTGCTCTGTGGGGAGATCACGTCTCGAGCCAACGTGGACTACCAGAGGGTGGTGAGAGAAGTCATCCAGCATATTGGTTACGATGACTCGCAGAAAGGTGAGTGAAGTTTTTAACGTTTTGGCTGTAACTTCATCTACACTGGGATTCCAAATGCTTTCAAACAAAAGCATCCCTTTTCTTCTTCTTCCTCTGTTTTTCCAAGGATTCGACTATAAGACCTGTAACGTGCTGGTAGCCCTGGAGCAGCAGTCACCTGACATCGCTCAGGGAGTTCATATCGATCGCATGGAGAGCGAAATCGGAGCTGGAGACCAGGTCATCTGAGCGCTTACATTTAAATTCTGGACTGAAACACCAATCACTGCAGTCTTTTCTTCTTCAGAATATAAAGTGCTGCTCTTTGATTGTACTCGTGCTGTGTGGACAGGGTCTGATGTTTGGATACGCCACAGATGAGACAGACGAGTGCATGCCCCTCACCATAGTCCTCGCCCACAAACTCAACGCTAAGATGGCCGAGCTGAGGCGAAATGGGACGGTCCCCTGGCTCCGCCCAGACTCAAAGACACAGGTGAGGTCAGAGTAGAAGACAGTGTTGAGATGACTGAACCTGCAGTGTGAGGCAGCGAGGGTGGCATCCTTAATGGGGATGTTTGTTGTGGAGAAGAAAGCTGAACATGCTTCCATGAATCCCCATGAATGAGGTCCAGAACCTTCATTCAACTCTTCATGTCAGGTTTGTTGAGCTCTGCTTTAACAGGGTTATATGTGAAGTAGATTAATGTAAAATTAACTAAGAACTGTCAAAATTAAATGCTTTAAGGCTTTCATCAGGGTGCCCAATATTTTGCTCCCTCTCACGTGTGGGTGACCTCCAGACTGTGCAGGCAGAGCATGCTGGTATGCAACATCTGAGCTGAAAGACGCTTTGAGCTCCCTGCACATGTGACACACTCGAGTCTCGTTCAATCAAAGTAAAAGGACTAAAAGTGGAAATGCATATTGTTTTGCTACATTAACATAATGTTCACCTTTCCCCAGGTAACAGTTCATTACACCCAGGAAAATGGTGCTGTGATCCCCAAGAGAGTGCACACTGTGGTGATCTCTGTGCAGCACGATGATAACGTGTGTGTGGAGGAGCAGAAGAAGGTGCTGAAGGAGAAGGTCATCAAAGCCGTGGTGCCTTCACGCTACCTGGACGAGGACACCATCTATCACCTGCAGCCCAGCGGACGCTTTGTGATCGGAGGGCCGCAGGTAAAGAGCCGAGAACATTCGAAGTCCCTGAATACTGTTTACGTTGTTGTCACGCTGCATGAGGATGCTGGCAGTGGCTTTTAGTGCACAGATCAAGTATGATGGCTTCAAATCTAATTTCATAGTTTCAAAGTGTAAAAACAAATAATATAGTGAAGATCTTGCATGCTCGTATGCTGTGTGGCTATAAATCTTTGTGATTTCTCTCAGGGTGATGCAGGAGTGACGGGCAGGAAAGTCATCGTGGACACATACGGTGGTTGGGGGGCCCACGGGGGCGGAGCTTTCTCCGGAAAGGACTACACCAAGGTGGACCGCTCGGCCGCCTACGCTGCACGCTGGGTGGCAAAATCTCTAGTGAAGGCCCAGCTGTGCAGGCGGGTACTGGTGCAGGTGAGACCTCGTTCCAGTTTAATCTGCACCAAAAGGTTTCTAAGATGTGTGTAGGATGAAAAGGCTCAGAAGTTTTCTGAGTCATTTTATGTAAATCATTCTTTTGGATTTTTGTGGGACTCATTTTTCTACATATTTAAGGTGGAAGTTGTTACGCTGTTCCCTACTTTGCGGTTCAAACCTTTTGTTTGTGAGGGGAAACAATCAAAAGGCTTAAATAGAGAGGGATGGTGGTGCACCAAGGTCCAATTAAAAGTAAATTAGAATGGTTTAAAACTGTGAATCAAGGAGTTAGTTTCTCCTTTTTTGGACTTTATAAATAAATAACAATAAAATAATTGTGGTAAACCCAGCAGTACGTGGCACTATCACCAGTGGTATCACCATCATCATGGTGGTGCTGAAACAACATGTTCATTAATCACATGCTGTGTTTGTCCAGGTGGCGTATGCGATTGGAGTGGCCCACCCGCTCTCCATCTCCCTCTTCACCTACGGCTCCTCTCCAAAGAGCGAGAAGGAGCTTCTGCAGATCGTCAATAAAAACTTTGACCTCAGACCTGGAGTCATAGTCAGGTCGGGATTACACCCGCACCACCGCCTCTGTGTTTGATTATCTCTGCATAATGTACTGTGCAAATCTGTTAGACTGTACTGAATCTATCTCAACTGCTTGATGCTGCAGAGACCTGGACCTAAAGAGACCAATCTACCAGAAGACGGCATGCTACGGACACTTTGGCAGGAAGGAGTTCCCCTGGGAGGTCCCGAAGAACCTCAACTTCTAGTGTGTGTGTGTGTATGTGTGTGTGTGTGTGTGTGTGTGGTGGGGTCCATATGGCCTTTTTTCATTGGTCTGAGTCAGAGGTGTGGGTGGGTCAGAGGTGTTCCAGCTGTTGGTGACAAAGTCCCTAAATGACAACTCTGAAGCATGAGAGATATTTACACTTTAAATCTAAACTGCTAAAGAAAAAAAAACAATAAACTGAGTGGATGACCAAATTTTAAAGGAGAAAAACCGTGAATGGGTCATGTCTTAAGAGTTTCAGTGAGTTTTTAAAGAGCCAGTGGGGATTCTGCACGTGTTTGAGGTTTTCTCGGTCGTGTTGGCTCTGATCTCAAATGACAATGTTCTAGGAAAATCCTTCAGAAATTTATATGTGCGCTCTTTTATGATTATTTCAGTGGCAAACTCCGACAGTCAGCTAAACCTCTTTGAATAATCTTTATCACAAGTGTCTCAGTTTTGCCTGGATAAAAATGAACTTCCATCCATCCAATTAAGGGTCACTGGGGGGGTGGAGCCTTTCCCAGCTACCATAGGGCGAGAGGCACATACAACACATCGCACTCAACTGATAAAATTCACATCTATTGAAAATTTAGAGTCGCCACTTAACTCAACTCTACCGTGGCTCAGGGGGTTGGGAAGCGCACCTGTAACCGGAAGGTCGCCGGTTCGATCCCCGGCCTTTCTGTCCTGGTCGTTGTGTCCTTGGACAAGACACTTTACCCTACTGGTGTTGGCCAGAGGGGCCGATGGCGTGATATGGCAGCCTCGTCTCTGTCAGTCTGCCCCAGGGCAGCTGTGGCTACAACTGTAGCTTGCCTCCACCAGTGTGTGAGTGTGAGGGTGAATGAATAATGGCATTGTAAAGCGCTTTGGGTGCCTTGAAAAGCGCTATATGAAATCCAATCCATTATTACCTGTATGTCTTTGGACTGATGACACCCTCACATCAGCTGATTGTTGTTTTTAAAAGTTGACTTTAGAAGTCAAAATGACTCGGAAGCGTCTTTATACTATACATAAAAATACATTATTTTAATCAACTTGCTATCAGGGGTGTGGGGGTGTACTAGTAGCCGCACCTCTTGGCACGTCCCACTGTTTAGCCAACTTTCCACTACATGGCTTGGATGTGGCATCCTGCTCCTGTTACATTGCATGGAAAGCACAAAAATTATTTTGATGAGAGTTTGCGGTTAAAAGAACAGAAGCTGGGTAATCTTAAAACTTTGAGGTTTTCTGCAGGTGTATAAACTTTTCCTCAGCCTTAATGCAGTTCAGTACAATAATGTGAGGTTTTTAATGAGACGCAGACGACCAAAGATGAAAACCAAATGTCCCACAGAGGCTTCATATGTTACCATTTATTAAAGTGTAAAATTAAGCTTTTTCTTCCTGCATGCTTAACAGAATATATATTTTTTACTATCAGTTTAGTATTTTTTTGTTCGTTTGTTTTTCTGTTAGTTACAGATGGGTACAAATTAGAAAAAAAACCCAAAACACTAAGTTACTTTGGCCACTGTGTGGCGCCAAAAGAGCTCCGATGCATGTTGGTTTTGCTTCAGAACTCTGCAGGAGGGATGGAACAGTTCTTCTAAATGCCAGTCATCATTTTGGTCTTTTAATATGCGTTGATACAAAATTTCACAATTTCTGGTATTCATCTCATCAAACCATTGTGTCTTCTGCATGGGAGCCTTTTCAGTTTCATCAGGATGGAAATGTTTATTCAATCAGAATAACTTTGTACTGATTTGCAGTGAAGCTTTCCTCTAAAGGGACAAACAGACCCGGAGCAGAGATCTCGAGGATCTTTACAGTTTAAAGCTCAATAAGAATGAATCAGGGGATTTCTGTGTATAAAGCTATCCACAGCCCGTTATGTGTGCACACGCTGCATCATTTCATATTAACTGTTTTATTGTTTTACTTTCACGTACATTCTAAGAAATACAATTTTATCAAAGTATTTCTGCGTAGGATGAAATTAAAGATGTTAAACATTTCACCTTCATAGTTTGGTCCCATTAAAGAGAAATTATACAGCATTTTTTTTGGCAACGAGCTAAAATGAGAAACAACAAAAGACAAAACAAAACTGAGCTTATCTGGGAAATATGAGAGAGCCAGATGGGCAATATTGCCTTAAACAGTTGCACCAAGTGTTGAAATTCAGCTTGGAATAACATTTACATCTTTAAGCAACTTTGGGTAGAAGAGGTTAGTCGTCAAACATGAACCCCACCTGCTGTCTGATGTTTGTGGAAACCCTCACCTTGCTACGGAGGTACGGAGAGAAACCTGATTGTGTAACAAAACTTCCTGAGTAGAAACAATACAAGGCTCCAGGACTGACGGCGCGCAGCGAGGAGCGACATCTGAGGCACTTTCAGAGACCGATTGTTACTCTGAGACAATTAAAACAAACATTAAGGACTGTGGGTGTGCTCATGTGTTTCTTTGTTGGCGTTTGTGTTCACACAGGCATTGTTGGTTTTGTGCAACGCTTTGCAGGACAGAAGTCTGTCAGTCTTTGGTCACTGCTGAGGAGAGCAGCTTTGGCACTTTGTAGTAGTGAGTGTGGTGATATGCAGGGTGCAGCGTCCAGGCTCTAGACTCTGTTACTCTTTCACCTCCAGTTTTTCTCAAACACACCGTAGTTAAGTCACAGGATCGATAAACCCTCTGGCTGGTGGTGGCCGGTCCCTCCGCCGACCTCTGTCTTGTGCTCAGAGGTGGAGAAGCTCTGCATCGCCCCGCCTTTGGAGAGCACCATCAGGGTGTCCCCCGACATACCCCCGAACTCAAAGGCAAAAGTCCCGTAGAAGAACATGATGATCGAGCAGTAGATCCACTCAAAGATGGCAGAGGCGTGCTGCAGGGCGAAGCTCTCCTGGCAGAAAAAAACCCCACCTGGTGATCAGAGGGTTAAGGCGAGCAACGGCTGCACAGTGGTTCAGTTTGACATTGTCTTTATTGCTCACGTACTGAGACGTACTGAACATTGGTCGCTACTTTGAATTCGGTCCTGTACTGTTAATATTAAGATGGTCACCATCACATTGACCTGTGGTCAAACCTGACCCTCTAACACAAAGGCCCACCTTAAAAAAAGTGATGGTTTACCTTTACCATTAACAGCCAGTAAAAGGTTTCCTGTGTCTGAATGCAAGCCTCACATAGACTCCAATGGATACCATCCATAGCATGATGGTCCGCCTTTTAAAGGTGCATTGCAGATGTTTTATCCCTAAATGTTCCCTTACAGACTTGAAGGGAATAAACTCATCAGCCACATAATCTTCATGACCAAAAAGTCCAAGTGAGCATTTGGTTTCAGTCATGTTTGTAAGACTGTCCAGCAGGGGGCAATCCAACATACCATACTTTACTCTATAAATATGCTGGATTTTAAACATTATAAAGAGCGACAGTCATGTGTGCAGACAACCAAGAAATTAGTTTTATACTAATGTGCTGATTTATTGCAAAAAGCTGAGTTTCTCTGGATTTATGCACAAACAAAGCCAGTTATTGTGAAGCAAAATGACCCTATTCTCTCTAATATATCCCTGCAACCCATTTATGCCATCTTAAGGGTTTGATTAGCTACAAATGCACCTTTTAGTAAATTTTGGGGAACAAACTGTCTTAAGTATAATGTATCATAAAGTAACTACTAAAGTGCTACCACACTTACAATTATGTCATTACTTATGTTAAAAAAGGTTTTAAGTTCTCTTCTTAATGCAAAGTCATGTAATCAGTACTGTAACTGTAAGTCACTTTCATTACTTTTAAGAAACGTAACAAATAATGTGTAATAATACATTACCTTTTTTGGCTCATTTAATCATCATGAAAGAGAAAGAAAAACTATAGTTATTAAATCTTATATTGACCCATCCATTCACCCTGAGCTCCTCGTTCCTGTCTCTGTGGCTCCATAAATCTACAACTTACTCTGCCATACCTCCTACAGTCACTAGAGGGTGCCATGTCTTGAAAAAAATCTTTCTCATCCAGCTCTGACACAACCCTGCAGGGCATCTATGCCACTAACTGTGGTTGTAAACAATCAAATAAATAAATGCAAGCAACGTATGTGTTAGGGAAGTGTTTCACTAAAAATGTACTGTAGTGCTGGAAGAAACACAGATAAGCTTCAAGGATACTGAGCACCAGGGCGATGAGGGCCAGCAGGGCCATCCCCACACGTATGTGACCTATCCAGTATTCCTCCTGGGTCTTGGCCAGTCTGTAGGTCAGAGCCGACTGAAGGCACACAAACAGCATGCTGGAGGGGAAGGCGACCCCAGCTCCCACATAGTGAAGGACTTTAGCAAAATCCACCTGAAAAAAACAAAACAAAAACCAGGCAGATAAACAAAAACTGTTACGATCTCAAAAACGGCACAGATGAGAAAGACCGACTATGTAAAGTGCTGAGTGTAGTTTGATAAAATACAGTATAGACAACATCAACAAAACTGATTAAGACTCTAATCAACTGCAACAAAAATGCACTGATGCTTTTAAACAAGCAGTTTTACAAAAGTTTCAATATTTTAAACACAACTAAAATCCTCCTTTTTTGTGTTTAGGACAAAATAAATTCATGTTATATTACCAACTGCCTTTCGTAATGCTCAACATTATCATATAGCAGTCACTGTTTGACTGATGTGAGCTCAGCAGCAGGCTATATTTGATTTTCTGCACTGAAAATCGTGTAAACCGGAGGATGAACACTGCCACCCTGTTGGCTGGGTGAGGTTTAAATTTGTTGTGTAAACCAAAATATCTTAACGACTCTGGGAAATTTGTGTTACATTAACAAATGTAACATAAATCAATTACTGGATGTATTTCTCTCAAATATGCCTTCAGACCTTAGTACAAATCTGGAAATGGAAGTTTAAATACGTTCTTTTCTCAGCAGAATATCATTTACACCTCATGGTCTTCTTGTGGGGACATCAGGACAAAACAAAGCTGATAGAAATACAAACAGAGGTCATTGTGACCCAGAACTGTTACCAAATCATCTGTCACAGGAAGCTGTAATGATACTAATTTACAAAGGAAGCTGGATCATCATCATTATCATCTCTGGCACTGGAGGAGACGAGACGGTGTCAGCTCGAACTCGACACATAACGAGCGGGAAGATTACCCGTTACTGCCATGAGCTCATCTAGTTTCAGCACCACAGACGGAGGAAGTTCATTTTTAGTATTTTCTCCTGCACGTTTTCAAATACAGCAGCTGATTTTATGACAACACATCTCCTGAGCCTGGACTTGTGGTTTATTATGGAGAAAAAGCAGCTGTTTAAGCCGTCTGACCACAGGGAAGAGACCCAGAGAACAAGCAAATACTCATTCAGCTTGAGTTATAACTGTGTTTACACCAAGCATCTGAAAGGTCTTTGTTTATGAGCTGCTTTTATGTGGGTCGTATCCTCTCATATTAACCTCAGCATTAATTATAAAACTGATTCAAAGAGAAGGGCGAGCAGGAAGATAGATGAATCTTCACGTGCGAAAGGAGGAAGAGGAGTCAAATGCAGGACAGTTGACAGGTTAGCAGTTGAGGCTGTGCAAAATCCTAAAAACAAGCCATGTTCATACACCAAAGGGCAGTCAGGGAGGCCAAACAATCCAGACAACAGGTCACACAGAAGGAAATAACTACAAACACAAGGAAAAATACTGAGAACACGAGGAATTGTGAGGCAGGAGGTTTATGTCCTGAGGACGCTTGTTGGAAACAGACAATTACCAAGCAGGGATCACGAAGAAAGACAAGAAGTAAAACTGACAACAGCATAAAGAGAACAGTCCAAAAAAGGACCGCCTACCTGCTTTCCTAACCGCTTTTCCTCGACCTCGACAAAAAACATCACGAGGCGAAGGAAAGGAGTGAAGGAGACATGATGAGCACTGTGCACAGGGATTATTGTCTGCCACACAGAAACTACAATGCCCAGAACATGGACTACAAAATGTGTTTAACACAGCTTTATCTTTATTTTGTGAATTATGGTGCGTTATTATTGCCACGGTTTTTTGCACTACTGTATCGGCCTGCAGGGTCCTCGGGTTTCTCAGTCACATCCACACTTTGCTCAGGTCATCTGCTCAGCTTCATGCTGCAGAAGCAAGTCTCTGCAAACATTACAATGGTGTTTCCTACGTCCATCTTTGTTCAGTGTCTATGTGTGTTTTGCATGTAAATAAAAACAACCGGGTGTAATTAGAAGAAGAAAAAAAGAGCCATTTAAACCTTATTGTTGGAGCAAACTTATTGGGGTTTTTCTGGTGATTGTGACCACCGGAATTAAGGTCATGTATCCCTCCTGATTAATAATAAAACAGGCTTCAAAGCTAAAATATCTCCCTGGAGGTCTTGAAATGATCTTGAAAATGTATATATGAATTACTGTGTCAGGCACTGTGGAATAAGACCTGGGACATGGGATGATAAAGGTTTAAAAATGCAGACATACCACCGATGAATGAGACCACAATAAGCTCTTTGTGGAAAGATGCATGATGCAGAACAATGCTGCAGAACTTTTCCTTTTCCACGCAGACTCTTGGCCGCATCGTTCGTGATTTCCTGAAACTCCAGTTCAGCATTCACCCTTCTTTCTCTGAGACATAAACAGACTGGATGAAGCTGTTTATCATTGTGTCAGAGCCATGCGTGCTTCTACAGTATATCAGCCCATATCACTCAAGACGTCTGCCATGTTTACACTGTGGGAAACACTGGGGTTCATTATATAAGACCGAGCATAGACGGAGAGGGAGGAGGGCGCCGCAGCCAATCGGCGAGCAGGGGAGGGTCGCCCTTAATCGATGTTGGGCGAATGGATGAAAAGAACTGAGGCTGCACTGTGCAGTGACTCTGAGATGTATTTGAGGGGGCCCACATGTGCAGAGACAGGGCAGGGGTAACCTGAGACCCCAGCCTCCCTGCATTACTGTGACCTCTGGCAGCGTGCACACGTGCCTGAATATTATCACTTCTATGTCAAAACAGCTCAGACGGCCGCCACATGCACATGCACAGTAAAAGCTGAAGTACTCTGATCTTTTAATCAGCCCACAGTTTGTCTACTTTATTCTTTCGGGATTTTATTTGTGCAAATGTTGCTGGATCTTTACTTTAATTTAGTCTCGAGATCAGTGCAGACATTGTGTTTACTTACAACCAGTACAAGATGACACACACTCACATTGCCCTGTGAGTTCATTATGCTAGCACTAGTTGTGCAGCTATAGTCCCAGATCAGCTGATCATCAAACCACAGCTCATCCAACTGGTGAATCTTTGGCCTGCTACATTAGCCTGCCCACAGCTGGTGTCTCTGCAAGCCACTTTGCAACCCTCCTCCACCTGATCCGTTCATGATGTGTCCGACTGCTTCACGTCCTACCTGAACTAACGATATGCTCAATTTTGTGCATCGTGTTAGCGCGTTTCAACAAAGATGATGTAGTTTTGTTTCCGCTGCAAAGTGGCCACTTAAATATGTAAAACTGTTATATGGTGGTTGTAAAAACCGTCAGTTCAATCCCCGTTTGTTACTTTTCATCCAGTTGTTTGGCTGGGAAAATATTTTAAAAACAAAGGGATGAATATGAGGTTAAAATCAGGCTACATCAGTGCAGTTTACATGTAGTGTAGTGGAGCATTTAGCAGCTAATTGGCCTGATATATATATATATATACATATATATATATATATATGTATATTTAAATCAGCAATCAGCAACACAGCAAGAATCAGCTGGTTCTTGTACAAAATGGACCAGAGCACACTGATCACATTAGAGCCTTAAAATTTGCAAACATGACTTAGGTTTTCTCTCCTAAAGTATCTGAATCAGCGATTACAGGTTTAAATTAAAGTTAATGTAATGCACCTGTGTTTGTCTGCAGGGACAATCATAAAATGTGGTATGAAGATTAGGAAAGGCAAAGAATGCAGAAATTATAAAAAAAATCATTCATGGAATTTGTGTCTTTGAAGTGCTGTGAAGTAATATTAAACAATCTTTAATATACCATACACACCTCACCTATAGTGCATATAAAATTGAGTGTATAGGATACATGTAGAGCTGTAAAATAAATGTATTGGATTAAAAAGTCCAACATGTCTCAGTGACATGTTCTGCAGTAAATCGCAAACGTTAAGTCCACGTAGCTGGAAATCAAGTGACACAGTTGACTGCATATATTTTTCTTTTGCCTCTTATACGTTTCTTTCCTCTGATCTGCAAACTAAAAACATTCATTATTATCGCGGTGACATTCAGACGCTGCACTGGTGCTGCATTCCTGGCAAAACCAAATCAGCACAGGTTTAACAGCAGATTTTGTGCAGGTCAGAACTTGAAGCACCAAGAAATACACAAGCTCGTGCTGTGAGCCTAATGTATGCGTGTATGTCCTGAGCATCAGCTGTAAAAATCTGCACGTTGGTGCATGTGTTGCAGCTCTTGTCTGCAATGAAACCATCTTCTATGAATCAGAAGAAAAGGTGAGCCAAAGATTTTTTTCTGAAAAATGAACGGGCGCTTTATCGTGAGAGCACGCCCTTACATTACACCATGCTCGAGTGTACCGAGGGCAGAAACACAGACCCACAACACGCAGCCAAAATGTTGTTTTTATGATCACAATACCACAGCGAGACAATTTCCAGACAAAACAAACAGAACATCAAAAGGAAATGTGCTTGGAAGCTCTACAAAGAGCTGCGAGTCTGCAGGAGCGATGATCATCAGAGGCTCCGCAACCGCAACGCAGCAGAAACCCCGTTTATGCCAATCCAACATTCACAGCGGTGCGAAAGGACATAATCCAGATCGTAACTTGATTTTTCGAAGGCTCGATTGAAATGGGAATGAGAGACAGAGTTGCAGTGCGTGCATGTAGCCACGTTTGCTGAACAATGGGCTGCACCGCAGGCTGAGGTGCACACCGGGTCATTGTGTAACTTCATGTCTTTGATGCTTGACGACGCTGTGTGAAGCTGGAGAAAGGCTTGGTAACAGGTTCATGAAAATAGTTATGAAAATTAATGTTGCTGTGGGAAAGAGGTGTCAAACATAAGGCCCAGGGGCCAGAATTGGCCCAGAAACTCCAATCCACTGGACAACATTCAAAAACGTGAAGGAATAGGAAAAGGACCGCAGCACGCCTCATTCACCTACTTATATATAGCGCCGATGTGATTTGGCGCTATATAAATAAAATTGAATTGAATTGAATTACTTATAATCATACGAGACCTTTTTTCTACATCCAAGTCCTTTCAATCTAACTTCCACACACAATTATTCTCTGATCAAACAGAAACTTCAGCTTCAGTCTCTTGTCCAAGATACTTGGATACCAGGGATCGAACCATCGGATGACCTGCTCTACGTCCTGAGGCACAGCCAGCCCAAAGGTGTAAGTTTTGCACTTTTAACTCTATTTTCAAGTTTTATAGCTTTACATTTCCTGATAAAGGCTTCACACATGAGTATCCATGCTACACAAAGGTAGGAAATAGATATAAGATTATAGATTAATAGATTAAAGAAACAATGAAATTAATAGAAAGTTCCTGTTTTTTTACTATCTACTAAGGATTTTCTGTTTGTTACAATGGATACACAGGGATGTACACATGGAAACCTTTTTCCTAATCCTGACTATGAAAACAAACCTTTTTAAGGACTTGTGAACCCAAAATGATTTATTTGAAGCCAGGAAATCTGCCCTGAGCTTCATAAAGAAGGTGACACAGCTGATAAATACAAACTACATCACAAAGATGTGATTGTGTCAGCTGCATGTTCTTGAAACACTAACTGTAAAAACAACGCGTGAATATCACACACACCTCCGAGTTTTTAACACTCGCTCCTGTTCGCTCTCCTCGCTGCCTCCTCTCCCCACTCTGGCCTTTCACAGCTGCCTTCAATCCACATTGGAGCCCGTGGATGTATAAACACACCATAATCCCACCACCCAGGTATTAGTCAGTCCTGGGGAATATGCATTGGAGCATCTACTGTAGGTTTTCTCTATTTACATGAGAGCCTTTAGTTGATACATGCCAGATCTTACACAGGAGCAACTGTTTAATAAAGTGATAATAAAGGGCAAAATTAATGAGATATGAGCTTTAACATCAACTTTATGAATGAAGAAATGAAAGAAAAGTCTCAGTCAACTTCTTCAGGTGCAACAAAAGGGGAGGAGTTAGATAAAAAATACACGCAGGTTAGGTCTTTTATCCTGGTAACTCTGTTTTTCTCACCTCAGGATAAAAAAAGCTGTCCTGGAAAGTGCGTTTGATTCCAAACAAATACGGTCCCTCAAATCATAGTTTGGTTTACAGTGGACTTAAATCAACAAAGTGGCGATCCTGAATGGCATCTCAAAGTCCGGACGCAGGTCAAAGTTGTTTCATTCAACAGACTGGCATGCAGGTATGAAAAAAAGGGAATGTGCTTCCCTCAGAGATTAGCTGCCCATTAGCTGAGTTTCTGTTCTGGCTGAGGGGAGGCAGGTCGGTCTGACCTTCTTCATGGTCATCTCTAAAATTACCTCCATGCTGTTTGTTACATTCAGGCCTTCTGCTTTCAACTGACACATAAATCATGAAGTCTTATCTCTGCTGTAAGGCCTGAACACGGCATCAAGCTCGTTCTACGTCCTACTTCACTGCAGTAAATGTGGAAAAGCACAAAATTACCCCGGTGTTAATACATTTTCTAAAAACAGCACGCGTTATGCTACACATGGGATACATGCTTCCACCTCAGTTTCAAAGAAAGCAGCTGCACAATAGCCGGAGGTGCCGTGAATCACACACAGTGAGATTTCTATCTCTGATTATGTAACTTACTTTTTGCAGCTTTTTGCAGCTTTTTGTATCTTTTACATATAAATATCACCCCTCAATTGATGTTGTTTAACGATTGCATAAGAATGATTTCGGGCCTCTCAGGCCCACTATCGCTGGTTTCTCTCCCCTGTAATGTCTGTAAAGTCAATCAAATTCCGGATGAAACTGGAACAAAGTTCATAAAATTTGAGTTACTTTAACAGTGAGGATAATGCTCATTAACCTCACTGCATTAGTCATTTAGGAATAATTGCAGGATCCTATGCACTGAACAGAGTCTGCCTAAAGCCACATGGGACTCTTTTACATGCATCTTTCCTAAAGAGAGGAGTTTGCACTGATAAAGTTTGAAGAAGAACAAAAAACTTCCACTATTATCACCCTTGATTTACATGAAGTGAATGATTATACAGGCAGGGCTGAGAGCTGCGGGCGAAGGTCAGCGTGAACACATATTTACTGTCACTGCTGCTCGTGTGCTGTGAGTCTGTGAAAAACTGGGCTGACAAACATTATCCAGACTTTTTTGATCTCATTGACTCTGACTGGATTAATTACCTGGAAGTTTCCCACCATGATGAGCCCCGCGGCGCAGAGCCACCCGGTGGAGAGGCCGGCAGTGTTGAGGATGCAGTTCTGGTGCTTCTCGATCACGTGAGCGTAGCGCAGCAGGCCGATCAGCATCACTGGAGGAGGCGATGGAAAAAGGAAATGACAAATTGGGAAGAAAGGACCGTTTTTGTTGGTCAAAAAGTTATGTAACCATATTTTTTTCTCTTCCAGGAACAAAGCCCACACTACAAACTCTACCTGAGGTGTTTATGATCGCTTCAGCTGGATGAGCTCCATCTCTAAACAGCAGAAAAATAACCTCAGGGCGACACAGAGTACTCTCTGAAACTGATTTGTTTGTCCATTCAATTCACCGCAGAGTCAGATTAACAGCACCAGCAGTTTTACAGTTCCCAACATCACTGGATTGTGGATTATAACAAACTACATGTCCTCAAGTACTTCACTGAAGTACTCTTTCAGTATAGATGCAGCTTATTTAACTATTTCCATGTTATGCTACTATCTGCAAAGTTACAGAGCAGGGTCACCCAGTGCTGAAGCGTATAGAGAAATCTGCAATGCTCTGCTGAATCAGTAAATGCAGAGCTCCAAACCTCCTCTGGCATTGACATCAGCACCACAGCTGTGCACCGGGAGCTTCATGGCATGGCTTGCCAGGGCCAAGTAGCTCCTGCAGGTGCAATGTGCAGGTGACTCAGTACTAGTATCCTTACAGTATGATTATAGATAAAGCTACTATCTCCACCTGCAACATTGAACTGATATAGCCAATTTAGAATCACCAGTTAATTTAACATGCATATCTTTGGGACTGTGGGAGGAAACTGGAGTACCCAGAGAAACGCCATGCAGGCACAGGAAGAACATGCAAACTACCAGGAAGGCAAATCAAATTTGATAGTGTGTGCCAACTCAGGTCCCTGCTTTAGCCACACCAGCATTTTTGCAACTATAAGACTTCGAGTCCCAAACTGCACAGAATAAACCTTTAGTCGTGCTCAAAGCTAAAGCTTGATGATTCTGCACATCCCTGTGTGAGAAGATTCCTGATGTCTGTTTATGAAACGTCTCCTTCAAAGCTTCACAGCAGTTTCACACGGCTCTCCCACCCTCCTGTCTGATGATCATGCCGTTCACATCTGGCACTCATCTCCCTGCAAACTGCAGAGAGCGACTGTTTTGATGTTCCCGTGGGTCGTCCAGCAGCGAGCACAGTGGTCAGTTTGTGGCGATCGAGTGCACGCCACGATAAGACTCCGTGTTTTGGGTTCTGGGTTAGGCGTGCGTTTCTTGGGCTGCTGCACAGCAAGGGTTTGACATTTACCATTCTTCTAACCTCACACTACACCTTTGAATTAAACAAACTCCCCCACCAATATAAACTGAGCATTGTGTATGAGAGGGGAATAAAAAAAGAAGGAAAGCTTTTGATGTGGGACAAATTTCCAGAGTGTGAGCTCGCTCATGCCTCCACAGTGGCTTTTAGGAAATGTATCCATCTACATTAAAAATGTGAATATTCTCTTGTTCCAGCATCTGCGAGGATGTGATGCCACACACGTAGATGAAAAGATATCTGGGTTCAATGACCTCATGTCTGATTAAATCTTTAATTCACGATCTAACACAGATAAGAGTCAACAGCACTGACTAACTGGATCGATAAACCCTAATTTTTGCAGACTTCACCAAAATCGTCCATAAAAAATGGTAATTACAGGAAAGAACTTGTTGTTCCTGTATTCCTGCAAAGAGAACAAGTATTTATCTATTATCCTTCAAGTTGAATTAAGATGTTGGCACTCCTTGACTTGGAAAGAGCACTGCTCAGCCCGGGGCCGGGACACCACGGACCAGGATCACAAAGTTACACACCAGGGCACAAATGTTTGGTGCGCTTCTGCCAATTTAAGAGAGATTTGGAGAGCTATGTATCGAGCATCTGTGGTCTAACGAACTAGAAAGTGACAAAAGCAAGAGGGCGAAAAACAAAGTGGTGACTCAGAGAAGTAAAGTTTTCTGTTACACTCTAAACATTATTTTTCTAAAGTCTTTGTCACTGTTACAGACTAATTTCTCTGATTTTCATGTCTTTTGCCACAATGAAAAAACACCGACATGAAGCCCTGAAAGACTTCTGTGCCCCATGGATGGAAAAACAGCGACTGTGTGTTAACAGCCAAGTTCTGAGATAAATCTGGTTCAGGGAAAAAGCCTGAGCTGGAAGGGGTTAACAGGTTTTTAAACTTGCCCAAATTCCAGCATTTTCTCAGAAAAGCGGCACGAACCTGGTGTTCACAGGGGAGAGGTCACCTTAAATAAAGGTCTGTGTATAGAGAGCAAATAGGCAGCTTCAGTCCAGGACACTCAGGTCAAAGGGTTGACAATATACTGCAAAATGTGTCTAAGTTCATGTTGGATCACAGGAAGCTCCCAACACCAGGAAACTGTGTCTGACTGAGGCTCCTACAGTCGCTCTCAAATCTGCATTCCTTTGATGCAAACTTCCATTTATGCATTTCCAAAAAGTTCATCAGGGTGAATTCCCTGAGTGTACATTATCAGAATCCTGGCAAACATTTTGAAAGCAAATATAGAAAAAGAGCCAATATACCCTCTGCACACCGGGCAATGAACCCTGAGCAAACCACAGAAAATCAATGTTTTTGGCACACAGAGTAGCTGCCCGTATGGTCAGAGGGTGAATGCTTGTGGGTCATTTTATTCAGAAAAAAGCAGTATCGATGGCCTAGATTGAAGTTTTCTCTCAGATTGAGCCCGGAGCTGGCCGTGGATTCTGGGGAACAGAAAGTTGGCCGGAGCTTCTCCAGCTGAAAAAACAAGTCCTGCTCAACCAAGATGTTGGGTAAATATATACAAGAGTAAAAAAAGAAAAAAATACTATGAAACTGTATCTGGCTGAATACTTGTAGACCAAAACCATCCTGGTTCTTACCCATAAAGGACCCGGTGCTGCATATGAGGCTGAAAAAGCAGCTTTCAGGTGGCAGAGTTCCACATTTACTACAATGGAAACACAGAGGAGAGGAGGGTGGTTAGTACGGGCTGTCCTGCAAGAGTGCAAGCTCAAAATATGACCCCCTGTGCTTGCTGTCATATACCCCCTTCTCCATATTTTACTTCTTTTTTTACTGTGCACGACTGGAAAACCCATATTTGTGTGCTTAGCTGCTCTGCGGTACTAAAAACCTGCCAGCATTTTTTCTATAAATATAGAGTCTTTGTGGGAGGTCAGAAAAAAGGACACATCTGTATCTCCAGCTCAAAAGCATCACAGACAAAACATTTTCCCATCATAGATTCACAATAAGCCGATTACTTTTTAAACAGGGTAAATCTTGTCAGCAACACTTATTCAGCACTCTGGAAGTTTTGTGGGGGGAAATAAGACTTGTGAAGCACTCAACAAAAGCCTTTCTTTCTGCTGAGGTGAGGAGGAGCCTCGCTCGGGCAAGTGCGGACTTATCTAAGATCACGATCTGCACTGCAGCTGCTCGCCAAATATCACTGCAGTTATCTGAAACCGGATTAGTTAAAGAAGCGGACGACATCACTTTTTGGAGCTACATGGAAGACTTGCAAACTCTGAAGCAACAGTTTCAGCTGCTGTTTGTAACGCTGCGTGGAAACAAAAACTGATTTTCAGCCCCATGAACACCTGCAGATCTCGTGGATTCCTGACAGTTAACAAGGATTTACAAGTTGAAGCAGGCAGGTTTTTAAACTCTGAACTCTGAACTTTTGTAGCTTGTTAGTCCTTAATTCATGGATGTCAGGTGCATTTTCACAGGGACCACAATGGCCCCTGTGAAAATTAGCTTACACTGAGGGCTAAATGTGCGAGTTTACTGACATGCTTTAATTTAATCCCCAATATAAAAACTACCTTGGATGTATTGGTTCATGTCCTATAAAAGCTTTTGTACCTGCACTTTAAAACAGTCATGCAGTAACATTTCCTCTGCCTTGATGATGAAACTTTGTTTTTCCAACTCTGACACTTTGATATTTGGCTTGCATAAATATATTCTGTGAGTTCAACGACTTTCTGAAGACTTTGTTTGGTGTCCATGTCTCCACATTTCTGCTGGTGTGTTTTAAAAATGACGACACAAAGAGTCTGAGACTGTCTTCTTATTTTTGCAGCTTTTCTTTTTTTGTTTCAATTAGTAGTTTTAGTAAAACAGAAAAAATTTGTTTCTTTTTTTAGAAAAAAGTACCAAAAATCAAGCAAGTGCTTGCTCCAACTGAACAAAAGCAGCCATCCCCGAAAATATAAGAATAACTTAAACCGCTGACCACAGCAGGGCGGTTTGCTGTGTCACATCATCTGACATCTGTGGTCAGATCATGTGTACAGCATAACTTTTTTGTGTTTCAGTGAAAATGTTATTACTGCAAAAGCAGAACTAGGACCCTCAGTCTGCTTCCTCGTTGTGGTTTAATGAAGGATAGGGCATGAATGACTGCAACGTGCAGCTGTTCTGTACTTTGAAGTTCTCAAATGTTACAAGAAACCAGGAGTTTAGCAGGTAAGCGCACAGCAGCAGCGGCTTAGCATGGAAATTAAAGTCCAGCTGTAACACCTGCAGAGGTGGGCTCACTGACCTGATGAGTGGTATGTTGTCCAGGGTGCAACACAGTACAGGTCCCCTCTGTAATGGAAGAGGCTCCACACAGGACTCATTGTAAACCCTAGAAAAACACACATGTGCATGCATTTATTTCAGTTATTCAACATTATTCAGTGTTTGGAACGATGGTTATCTCTCAGAGCGCCGAATTTCTTGCAGTTGCTCGAATTTCTTAAAGTAGGATGGGAGGCAGAGCCTTCAACTATCAGCTCCATCTCCTTTTTTTAAGATGATGCTTCAGACTTGGGACAGCACGGTCACTGGTGTTGGAGTTCGAATGCACCACCTGGCCGGGGTCTTTCTGCATGGATGCGTGAGTTCTCTCCAGGTTCCAGCTTCCTCCCACAGTCCAGAGACATGCAGTTAGTGCGGTTAGGTTTGCTAGTGATTCTACATTGGCCGACCGTCTGAATGTGATTGGTCATCTGTCTCTGTGTGTTGGTTCAGCAACGAGATGGGCTTGATCAGGTGACCCCTGAGTAATGCTGCTATGGGCCCACACTGCTGGGGGATTTCCCATGATGCACTACGCACTTCTTCTCCACTCTCATCTTTTTAGTCTCCATGTGTTTCCATTCCACTACTTTATGTCATTAACTTGTGTTTTTTGCCTGACGTTTGCTGTTTGTGGCCTGAATCTGCAGGATTTCTTCCTGTTAAAAGTGAGTTCTTCTTCTCCACTGTCGCCAAGTACTGCTTACATGGGATCATCGGATTGTAGGTTCTCTATTGCCAGGATTTATACATCGGGGAAACCAAACAACCTCTGGCGAAGTGGATGGCACAACACAGAAGAGCTACCTCGTCAGGCCAGGACTCTGCAGTCTATTTACACCTACAGGCCAGTGGACACTCTTTCAATGATGAGGATGTACACATCCTGGACAGGAGGGAACGCTGGTTTGAGCGCGGAGTCAAGGAGGCCATTTACGTGAAAAGGGAAAGACCATCTCTGAATCGAGGAGGGGGCCTAAGGGTACATCTTTCGCCATCTTACAATGCTGTGACTGCAGCCATCCCCCAACTCTCTGTGAATGGTACTCATGGCCATTGATCAGTGTTCTTTGATCAGTGGGTTTTGGTCAGTGATTGTTGATCAATGGTCATGAGAATTTGCATAATTAAGATTAAGGAACTGACCTCACAGCCCATTGTTCCTTCAGTGGGCTGGTTTCAGTCATTATGCAAATGTACTGTTTATAAGATTGGGGAAACCTGCAGTCAGCTGAGACTGAAGAAGTCACTTGGATGAGTGACGAAACGTTTCTCCCACAAAATGCTACGTCCAGATGAACAGATTCAACTTTTTGGAGAGGTAGGTTCTCTAACTTCCAGTAAAAAGGATGAGTAAAAATGTGATCTTAGTGTTTCACATGAGATCAGTGTTAATTCAGGGAAACTGAAGAGACCAAAAGTATTGAAACTCTGTTAATGGTTGAGCATCAGCTGCCACACATTTGGCATGATAGCGCTGTCACTGTACGCAAATGACGGTAGAAAATTAACCGAAAATGTTTTCAGGTGAAAGGTCTTTAAAGTAACACAGTTAATGCTCAGCTGCAGACCTTGTTTTGATTTTGGTTTCTATTCTCCATTCGTATGCAAATGACTCCCAAACCGATGTCTCATTTGGCTCAAATGCAACATAGCAAACTACATTCCTGCATTATAAATGTTAAAAACTTGGTTTGTAACATTTTATCTATAAATATATACCTGTATTAATAAAATACCTGTGTATACATGTAGACAGGTCCTAAATCTACATATATTTGCAGATGCAGCACTATGAAGGTATGTGGGCCAAAGATCCCAGTGGCCATACGTTGAGAAGCAGGGTACAGCCAAGACTGGTCAGGGTGTAACACCAGAGACAGACGACCATTCACACTGACATTCACACCTATGTGCAATTTAAAATCACCAGTTAACCTAACCCCACTATGTCTTTGGACTGTGGGAGGAAGCCAGAGTACCCGTGGAGAGCAAGCAAACCCCGAACACAGCTTGACAGAAACAACGTTGGATTTCTATTAAAAGTCTGTTTTATGTGTTTTTATTTGTTAAGGACACGCTCCTGTTTACAAGTAAACACAGAGAGTCAATCTTTAACCCTCATTATTTGATTTGGACTGATTTTGTTTTTTACAAACACTCAGAGAACTTATCAACTTCTAATCTGATATGATGAAAATGTTATCCAACACTCGCTGCTTCACTCATTCAGCAAATAAGGAAAATCATCGTTATCATCCCTGGAGTTTCAGTTTGTAAATATAAATCCAAGAAGAAAAAAATCTGTTGTTTTAATTAAATACTTCACTCTATTTATCTCTGAAGCTGCATTTCCACTCAAGGCACCCCGATATTTTCCACTGTGGTCTATATTAAAGGCCACTGAAGATCACACAAATTAGTCTTTCAACCAATGGAGAAATCTCAACTTTGTGACTTCTGGTTTAAATGGTGATGCTTTGCAAGTGGACTCATTAGTTAACATGTTTTTCTAAGTCAGATTGTTTTTAGCATCTTTAAGATTTCTTCCTGTTGAAAGCAAGTTTTTCTTTCTCACTGTTGCCAAGTGCTTGTTATTGTAGGGTCTTTACCTTGCAATATAAAGCACTGCTATGACTGTTATGATTTGTGATTTGGCGCTGCATAAACAAAAGTGAATTGAACTGCCTGCTTTAACCAAGCAGAGCTGAACATTTGAATGCTGTAATGTAGACATCTCTGGCTCTTTTTTTATCTAATCTACAGTCAAAATCTATCTTTGTGAAAGTGACCTCTGGTCACTGCACTGGAAAAAGTTTCCTTGTCTGTTTGGGAAAGTTTCTGATGTGGAAATGCAGCTGGTGTCTCTTTGGTGCTTTGAAGCAATATTGAACTGCTGACCAATACTATAGTCTTTAAAATGAACCCGATATGTGTGTGTTTATGTGTGTGTGTGTGAGTGCTGTACCAGTTGTTCACGGGGCAGACGTGCTGGTTGTAGAGGGCCATCGCGTATCTGTGAAGACAAAGAAGAAGAAAATCTTTGGTCAAAGATCTGAACAGACGGTTAAAGAGGCAGAGATAAAATGATGAAGATTCAATCATGCTGTCAGGATACGGTCTGGAGATAACACTGGCTTTACTCTCAAAACATGTCCAGAGCTCTGCTTCACTCGCTGTACTGCAGCATTTGAAAGTATTGTCACATCCAACCACACTAACGTCGGTCCAAGCTCTAATAATGTTTTCCACTAACAAAACACACATGAATCACCACACTGTTGTTTTCAGAGACAGAGACAGCTCATCTTCATCACACATGTGCGCCGAGCCTGACGACTGTTACACCACAGGGATGTTTAAAAAATGTCAGTTACACAATGACAACCTCCACACACACACACACACACACACACACACACACACACACACACACGCAGATTCATCAGACACATAAATGCACATTAGTACATTTTAGAAGCCCGTGTTCTCTTACTCCACCAATTTGGTGCAGACTCCCATCTGTCAAACCCAATGCTGGATTTCCATGAAATTCTGAACAGACACTAATTTCCTCCAGAGGATAAATGCTTCTTGTTTTCGGTGATCCTCCGACTTTCCGTCTGGCTGCACCAGGAGATCTTACATACAAAGGTTTGGCAACTATTAAATAGAGATTTTGCACAAGCTATCCAGACAGTTTTTGTTTTTTTAATACAAAACCTTCTGAGAAGTCCTTGAAAACAATTTGAAAGTGCTGTTTTTTCCAAATATAACTGGCAGTTGACTGAAACTTTAAGATGAAGCCAACACGGAGGTGCCAAAAACTGCAGTTCCTCTAATGGCCACTTGAGGCTGACTCCAAATCCCCATAGACTCCCCTGTTAAAATGCCCAACTTTACAGCATTAAAAAGTATTAAAATCTTTGAGTCCTTCTTCTTTTTTGGCCTCTTCTTTTTTCAGCCACCTTCATTAAACAGCTGTACAGAGTTGACCCTTTGAAGCCATAATTTCTACTTTTAGTCCTCTAATCTGAGTCGCTGAACTGGAGTCCTCTATCAAATTTGTGGTTTTGGTGCATTTTTCTAAGAATTAACTTCTACATAATATACTCTGCTTTGTGCTGCAGACCTCCCAGGAAGTCTGTGCTCTAATTTTGGTGAGTGAAAGTCTATTATTTTACCACAATCTCTCAAACTTGATGAGAATCCAGCTCCTTGTGAAGTAGACTGCAACAGAAATCCCTTCAGAGGTTTTACTCTTCGACTCGTTTCTACTTAGGTTTAGGATCAAAAGCCTGCAAAATGCATGACATTTCTAACATCTCTGGCGACACTTAAGCACAAACTCATGAATCTGCTAATGAAGTTGCATGATAACTTGCAGTGCTTCCACTTTTATCAAATTTATCCCCCCCCAAAAAATCACAGATCTTTGCCTGTGTGTCTCATGTTACAACTAGTCTACGCATCTGTTACTGTAACCTGGCTAACCTGATTCCGAGGGTGTCCACTCTCCTCTGCAAAGGCATACATGGATTAAGTCACACGTGCTTCTTGTGCAAAGTGTGTGGCATTTTGTTACCAAAACAAACCTACAGTGGACATATCTGTTCCCACCTGACATCAAATCTCCCATTTTCCACACCATAATGTTGGTGGTGCACTATCACTCAGGTTCAAATATGTCAGAAATGGCCCATTAGCCTCTTTCAAAACAACCATAAGAACATATTGCACCACAGATCAGATACACAGGACCCAAAAAAACAAGATGCCAACAGACATGTGACCGCTGGAGCGTCTTTATTGATCGCTGATAACGAGGGAATTCTCAGGTCAGAAGAATTGATTTGCCCTTTACAAAACAAACAGCGATAGTACGGAGGAGAGCTGCCATGGAGTGAGTGGCCTGACAGAGGCCGTCCACTCACATCCACTTCCCTCCCTCCCACGACTCATCTTTTTTAGTCTTGTTGCATTTACGCGTGACTTGAAAACTGCATGCCTGGTAAACTAAAGCGAGGAAGATCGCGGCGTGAATGAGCCGTTAAACTAGAGACTCGGATACACCGCCTCTCTCATCCCATCAAATACTTCAGTGTTCTCAAAGCTGTCAGTGCCGACAAATCACACAGAAGGTGACCTTTGGATTCGGTGCTGTGATCGAGTTCAGGCAATAACGTGATGGATTCTTACTGCCAACATGTGAAATACGAACACTTGTAAAGCACTCTTTGTTTGACCACTGTGTTTCAGTCTTTGGCAGGGACCCTGGTGAACGGCTACCACCCGAAACATGTGAGTCCACCAATAAAGTTTCTCAACATACAAGCGTTGCTGAAGCGTCAATCTTTTTGGTCTTCCCCGCTGCCTTGGAAGTGGGTAAAGTTTTACCAGCAATCATCTGTGAAAACCTAATCAAAGATTCTTTCAGTGTCTAAACCAAACCAGGTTTAGTGTAACATCATCAAACCTCCTGTAAGCATTGATCCACTGCTGTGTTAAATCTACACCGAAGATACGTCATACCTGCAAATCCCTTTGAAACCCGAAAGCATAATCTACCCCATAACCTGATGTGCTCCTCCCCGTAACCACGTCACATCAACACAGCCTGCGGCCGTGTCCACACTGATACGTTTTCATTTGAAAACGCATCTTTTTCTCTCTGTTTTGGCCTCTCGTCCACACTGAGACGGCGTTTTTGGTCAAGGAAAACAAAGCTTTTTGAAACGCTCTCCTAAGCAGATACATTTGAAAACGCTGTTTTCGTGTCACAGTGTGGACCGTGTAAACTGAGCCTTCGGAAACGATGACGCATTTTAGTTATGTGATGCAGTCATGTGACCAATTAAATTTTGACAGCTCTATTAAAGATTAATATCAGGTTGTACATGCTCCAGATAGCTTTTCTTCAAATTCTTTAACTCTCACTGGCTTTTGCAACTTTGCACTTTTGTGTTACTCGCAGCAACAACTCCACCTCATTGTCAGTCCATTTAAAAAACTCGGTGCTTTTCCTCACAATTTTGCTGCAACGTTTCAAAGAGCCGGAAATTAAATAAACGGCAGACAGAAATGAGGCAGGTCGAATCGTCTTACGTTTCACGCATACGCAGGACTGTAACGTAAGTGTTTTCGGCCGTTTCAATGTGGACGCACAACTCTGTGAAGACGACTGAAAACGATAGTGTGGACGCGGAGCGTTTTTAGACAAAAGTCTAAAGTTTTCAAATTTATCCGGATTGGTGTAGACGTAGCCTGCGACTATTGTGATCGGCCAGTTCATTGCCTCTACATCAGGACTCACACGTGTCAGTAAATTCATGGAGGTAGATTGCCAAAACTAGATATGAGGAAAAGTACAAAGAAGTGAAAAAAACTTGACGGACATTTTTGCCAAAAAAACAAAAAGTAAAACTGACCACAAACTGACCCATGAGGGAAAAAACTCACAAGATACTTAACACACAATGCATCAGTCCAAGCGTGAATGCTGGCAATGGCCACGTGCATGGATTCACTGCAGAAGTCAAAATACGAGGATAAACTGCCTGCTGCTCCACCACCACCCTGCCCACCTCCTAATAAACTTGCAGCATGCGACAGTCCATCTCTAGCTGATGTTTTGAGAGAGCAAGGTGCTCAGTTGTGACCTATTACTGATTTTAATACAAAGAACGAGTTAAAGAATAAACCAAAAATATTTCATTTTGGAAAAAACAAAAAAGAAAAGTCATTTCTCCCTTCAGATGTGATACATTTCAGCTTGATATAAATAATTTACTTAGCTTTGGTTAAAGTGTAAAACTCAAACTCCTCATGTTTTCCCGCAAAAAGCCTCACACAGCTGGCCGGAGCTGTGGAGCTGACAAAGCATTCAAAGGCAGAAACAGACAGGTGTCGACGTGCCTGAAAAAACAGCAGGCCTGACAGGAGGAGGGGGATTACAGATTCAAGCTTTAGAGGCCCGCGTGAAGAACTCTCGCACTCGTTTAACAAAGGCGTAAAAGACTCACAGAGGACACTGTGAATCCTCTCACACTTTGAGAGGAAAAGATGGGAAATCAGCTGTTTCCCAGCATCCCAGTCTATAGAAAGTGCAAGAAGGCGTTATCCAGAGGTTATCCAGCCTGGGACCACAGATGTTGGATAGCTTTTTTCTCGAGAGATCATTATCAGGAGCAATAACTGATCTGTGCCTTGATAGACTTACACAATCGTACACTGACTTTTATAGGTAAATTATTATTGACTGACCTTTTCATGCACAGAAATGAGCCTCCAACTAACCATTATGTTTCATTAAAAGGTTACACCAAGAATCCAGTATTAGAAAAGTATTCTGGTCTCAGGGATTTGTGAGAGGTGATCAAATGAAAGAGTTCCTTTTTTAATGTTTTTATTTGCTTTTTTGCTGGGAGCTCTGTTACTCGATGAGGTTTTATCAGTTTTATCCTGCTTTGAGGATCAAAACAGGACAGTGCATATCAAAATCCTGACTTTAAGTAATTTGATTACACGTACATTTTCCCTAAACAATTCTTAGTAAAGTACAGTGAAAAAATGTTAAATTCCATGGACTCTGGTCAATGATGATCTCAGATAACTGCAAAATTGTGAGATTTGTTTTTAGAGGGGGACTTTTTGTAGTTTTGTTTAAAGAGAGATGAAATCTTAGATTTTACTTAGATTTTTTTTTTTAACTTAAAAAAACAGGTTAACTTTCATCACCTTCTAGAAAGTTAAAATGTATATTTAGTGCTAAAAATACGGATAAAATCCTAGAATTTGACTCACAAAACTGAAGCACAGACTTCTTGGATGGTCAGTGACAATTAACCGCACAGAAACACAAAATTTATCAGATAATTATTAAAAATGCTCCAAAAGCGACAGCAACACCAACTCAGGCAAGAGGTGAAGCCTAGCAGGCCTAGTGGCTACATGTCGACATCCACCTATCGCCCAGCAGCCGTACCCTTAACAATGTCAAACTTTAAGCCTTAAAGCGTTTACATGGGTGAGCTATTAAGAAATATCCAAGCGTCTTACAACTGTCATTAGCAGGACAGAAAAAACAGTTTTTCAGAGCAGGCTGCAAACATGCTCGTCATTTTAACATGAGAGCCTATTGGGATAGGCTCATCTTTGATGGCTGCCTCTGGTGGCTATCAGAGGAACTGCAGGTTCTTGGGTCTCTTTTCAGGAATTCTTACATGAATACAGTTAGAAGCATTAACTCCAGCCAGGGAGGATTTTTAAAACAACTCTTCGCCTGCAAAGTCCTGAAACGAAGACTAAGCGTTTTTTCTGGCTTCCAAAAAAGGAAAACATTTCACATGCGTGAACTTTGCACCATCAGTCGAGATCGTGGTGACCGCAGCAGGGATAACAGATAACATGTGTGACCACACTCGTGCGCACACAGCTTGACTCGTGAGTTGTCTTTTAGGGGAAGAAAGATCACCTTCATCACTACACACTTATTGATTCCAAGGCTCGTATTTAAAGAGGAAGCAGCTGAATGTATTTACCCTAACGAGTCCTAATCTTATCCAAAAGAAGTAAATGTTTACGGGAGTGTTTCGAGAGCTGAACTTTAAATACATATTTAAACTTTGAGTGTACAAACAGACACGGGAACCTCCTGCAGATGCTGATGCACGGCGTGTTTACTCGGAAGTACTCACACCACCCATATTCCTGTGATGATGAAGACAGGCAGGCTGACGGGAAGGATCATCCACAGCGACATGACGGGCGCCAGGCGATCTCCGCCGCAAACGACACCAATGGACACCGGCTTCGTTACAGACCTGAAGGAGCACAGACACAATCAGTCAGGGAAAACAAATGTACAAATATTACAATCACAAATCCTGAAATCAGGATTCCTGATTGGTAATTAGCTCTTTAATCCATCTATAAAACTCCCTCCTGTTCCAGCTCCTATACTGAACTTTCCTCTATACTTCCTTATGCCGCATCACTTTATTGTCTGCCAATATTTTTGGTCCCTTTTTTCCACATTTAGTTTACTTTACTGAATTTGAGTAATTTTAAACTACAGAGCCTGAACTGCTTTATATTCAGTTTCAATAGAATCAAGCCTTTAGAGCTCTTTGCCATATTACGTGCATCTCTTTACATGATGATTTATTGTCTTTCATTTAGATTTTTACTCACTGGGTTCATTTCTTTCTTGGTTTGTGTGCAGTAAAACGCATTTTGTGTTGCCATACTGCATTTTAATTTCTCAAGCGATTCTTTTTTTACTAAAGCTGCTGCGTTTGCTGTTTGCTGTAAGATTGGAGTTTCGCAGTTTTTAGAGTATATCTTATGTTAAAAGTGAGGGTTTGTGGCTTTTCTCTACTTTATGTCTCGTAAGCTGAACGTCTTTTGCACTTTGGCATGTCGGTTGAACAAAACAAGACATCTGTGAGAGATGTGCAGTCCCCTTGCAGTGGTGTAAGTAGGAGAATATTACATCTTGAACAACGTGTTTTGTGTCTGTTCTGCAGGTCTGATGTAGCCTGCGGCCTGCAGCAGAGATGAGGAGCTGTCAAACTTGTACCTTCATCACTTTCTCCACAAATACATCAGCGCTTTCCCACAGCAGAGTGAAACAAACAGTAGCCTGTGAAAACGACGGGCCAATGCTCCCAGACCTGCAGTCCTGCTTTTGTCTGTATGGCTGTTTTTCTAAATAAAGATATAAAACTATAGAGCAGCTCTCAGTGCACACACCAAACTGAAACCTTCTCATCAGGACACCGATTTAAACAAGATGAATGTTTTTTATTTACATCCCCAAAATCGCAGATTTCCCAGCATGTTTTGGCAGAGGTATCACAGTTTCTGTCCTTGGACATGTTATCGTCCTGTCACAGATTAAGCACAGTAAGTTTGAACTTTATGGAGTTCAGTGAACTACTGTCAGTCATTCATAAAAAACATGCATATTTAGGGCTCAGGACATAACTTGAGTATTACTATTTTTGCGACTTGTTAAACAAACAATTCCTATAAAGTTGGGCCATATTTTACTCACAACAGAACAAAGAAAAAACATAAAATTGTTGAAATGAAATTTACTTTTTCATGAAAAATTTTAGCTCAATTTGAATTTGATGGCAGCAACATTTGGGACATCTACAGCGCATAATGTCACCGACTGATTCCAAGAATCTGGAGGAATCTCTGTGCGCAGGGGACAAGGCTAAAAATCAATAGTGGCTGGCCGTGATCTTCAGCTCTCAGGCGGCACTGCGTCACAACCAGACCTGATTCTGTCATGGAAATCACTGGATGGGTTCAGGAACACTTCCAGAAATCTGTCTGTGAACTCAGCTCACTGTGCCGTACACAAACGCAGGTTAAAGCTCGATCGTGCGTAGAAGAGCAAACATGGTCGAGCAACATCACCGAAGCTCATTTAAAAAGACCTGAGGAAAAGTGGAAAGATGTTCCGTGATCATGCAAGTCGAAATCCTCCAGACCAAAGAGGAGGACCCTCAGCTCTGAGGACAACATTCCCACGAGCCCAGCAGCTGCTCCAGATGTTTATGAGCTGTTGTTAAAGGAAGAGAGGATGCTGCACAGTGGTAAACATGTTGCTGGCATCACTTTCAGGTTTACCTTATTGTTTTTTGAGATTTACAAATCATCGCTTGTTTTTAATTTTACACTTAACAGAGTCCAAAAAGTAAGTTTTACACTTTATCCTCAGATATAACAGGTGTCGGCTTATTTCCACTTGTTTTAAGGGGGAAAATACAGATTTTCACAAACAAAGTATGCGATTATCTTATTAAATCCTACATTAAACATGAAATATTCTTTATTTTATCTGCCTGTAAAAGGTCAGCTTTACCGTTTTTGAGCTCATTTATCTGACGTGATAAAATTTCATGTATATAACTTGACTTGAAAACACAAGCTGGGCCAGATTTTGACATTTTGAAATTCATTTTTAGTTTTTTCGTCTTTTTTATTTTATACGTGTTTTGTTAAAAAAAAAATCACACAGCAACAGCAACACGTGCGTTATTTTTTAACACAGCCTTTCTAAGACTGTAATAAGGAATGCTTCAAATAAATAGCCTGCATGTTTTGTGTTATATTAGAGTAAAATGTCTGGGAAACATCATAAAATCGTAAAATTGTTGAGGTTACAGGTAACCACGTGCAATAAAAAGTGACTAACATTAAGTTTTAAGTTATTATAAAATCTTTAATTATTGCCACAGTTTAGTCTGTAATTTCAGATTATTCGTGTTCCTGCTGCGTGACCTCATTAACCCCCCTGAGCTTGAACAGCTGGACTTCATGCTTTAGATGCATGACAACCTGAGATGCACAGCTTCAGTCCTCGGATCCTACCTCTGCCGCTCAGCGAGAGCTCCTCAGTCTCCGCGTCTCCTCCCAGCTCCTCCAGACTCGGGAAAAAGTTGCTGAAAAGTGAGGCCGAGCTGGTGTTTCTGATGTTTCATCGTCCAAACGTGGTTGCAGGAGTATCACTTCATCGGGATCGGGAGGGGAGACGGATGAGGTGGCGTCGGTGCGATCCTGCTCCCGAGGCAGCCCGGTGAGCTGTGGTGGGAGGTGAAGAAACCAGCTGGAGTCAGTGACTGGTAGCTCCTCCCACCCACGCGGGTGGAAGCGAAGGTTATTCTAACCCGACAGTCATCGCTGCTTTAAAGCTCTCACTGCTTCTGGGAAATCTCTGCCACTTTTTTCATGTTTTATGAGTCTAAAACACGAGTGTGGGTGGGCAAACTGGACTTCTGCGTGTTCCAGGAAACTAATTTCACTAATTGATTGCAGTCAGACAAGTTGCACATCCGGGGCTGCTGAGCTCGGAGTTTAGTCAGGATTCTGCAAAGTTTGTTCCAGATGTTTGACTGGGAAAGCCTGAATGCAGGGGCGGATGTAGAAGGGTGGCATGGGGTGGCAAGTGCCACCCTAAAATGATCCCTTGCCAACCCAAGTGCCACCCCAGTTTTGCATATGACAGTGTTGTTAATTAAAATAAGATAGCATTAACAGTTTGAGCGTAGTTACAGTCAACAGTGAATATAAATGCTAAAACTGAATATATTGCATAGTCTCCAAAAGTTGAATCTGTTCATCTGGACGTAGCGTTTTGTGGGAGAAACGTTTCGTCACTCATCCAAGTGACTTCTTCAGTCTCAGCTGACTGCAGGTGTCCCCAAACCTTATAAACAGTACATTTGCATAATGACTGAAACCAGCCCACTGAAGGAACAATGGGCTGTGAGGTCAGTTCCTTAATCATAATTATGCAAATTCCCATGACCATTGATCAACAATCACTGACCAAAACCCACTGATCAAAGAACACTGATCAATGGCCATGAGTACCATTCACAGAGAGTTGGGGAATGGCTGCAATCACAGCATTGTAAGATGGCGAAAGATGTACCCTTAGGCCCCCTCCTCGATTCAGAGATGGTCTTTCCCTTTTCACGTAAATGGCCTCCTTGACTCCGCGCTCAAACCAGCGTTCTTCCCTGTCCAGGACGTGTACATCCTCATCATTGAAAGAGTGTCCACTGGCCTGTAGGTGTAAATAAACTTCTTTCGCCATCTTACAATGCTGTGATTGCAGCCATTCCCCAACTCTCTGTGAATGGTACTCATGGCCATTGATCAGTGTTCTTTGATCAGTGGGTTTTGGTCAGTGATTGTTGATCAATGGTCATGGGAATTTGCATAATTATGATTAAGGAACTGACCTCACAGCCCATTGTTCCTTCAGTGGGCTGGTTTCAGTCATTATGCAAATGTACTGTTTATAAGGTTTGGGGACACCTGCAGTCAGCTGAGACTGAAGAAGTCACTTGGATGAGTGACGAAACGTTTCTCCCACAAAACGCTACGTCCAGATGAACAGAATCAACTTTTGGAGATTTACTTTCCTGGATGATTGAGAATGCATCAAGACGATATATTGCATAGTGTTCCCCTTCCACCGTTAACAAATGGTTCAGCTCATAGCAGGACCGCTTTTTTCTTGTTTTCAGTAGCAAGCGATGCTTATGACTGTGCCAGAGCACATTTTGAACAACACCATGGGAATTTCGGATTTTACACATTTGGTTGGATGTTACACTCTGGAAATGGAAGGAAGGTGAGTGTTATTAACCCTGTGGGGTCCACGGACGCGCTGCACCTCCAAATCACATGACTGTTTTAAGCTGACATAACAACAAGCTGCAGCCACGCTGAGTCTCTATTTCAGCCCACATTGAAAGTTCTGACTTCAAAGTTTTTAAATTTTAATTACAGGCCAGTAAATCCAGAGTTATGATAATATATATAAGCCACGCTTTTTTCTAAATACTGTCGTCACGTTTTTGTGTGTGTGTTTTAAGCGTTTTCTAAGGACAGCGCGAAAACAGTAAAGAAAGAAAAAAAGCCACCTCTTTCCTATCGGTGGAAAAATGCACCATGTCGACCAATTAAAAAAAAAAGTCAACACGTGGGATTTGGTTGTTTAGGAAGAGGGGAGAGTTTTGGGAGTGACGGTAACGGCAGTGAGACAGAGCGAGCGAGTGAGTGAGAGAGAGAGAGAGAGAGTTTTTAGATGTGGGAGATTTATGACGTTTAGTGTGGAGTGTATACTTAGTGTGTTGTGTTGTCTTGTGTAGCTGTTCTGTTGTGTAGTCGTTTTGTTTTGTGTGTCAGTGAGGGCACTAATGAATGTCACAGAGGCACATTTGCAACGTAAACACTGTCACTAAGTAGAAAACCAGCGGAGTGATACACCTGCTGTTGTCAGGCCTGCAGGTTTATCCCTGTGCTGTTCTCCTCTGTCTTTTGGTGGACAAACTTTTTTTTTTTTACTGGCACACATCATTTGTGGGGCATCTTATTGCGAAACCTGATTGTTCTCTCATTTTAGTTTTAGTAACATTTTTAAATGGTTGTACAAAATGAAAAAAAACGGCAGGTGTATTGGCTGCATTTTTAGATAAATAGTTGTATATGTTTACAAAAGTACAATTTATATTTGCATTTCAAGTTATAAAAATTTACTCAACATGTCTGTGGTTTTTTTTACAGTAAAAAATACTACTAGGATTTTAAGTTCTTTGTGTGATTTCAGATCAGTAATACTAATGCAGTATGTCAGTGAAAAAAACAACTAAATTCAGTTGAGCTGAAAATAATGATACCAAACAAGGCAAGGGGGAAAAAACAAAATGAAACAATTTGAGGGTGAAATACAAACGTAAACTCAAAAGGAGTCAAAAATGGCCGGTTGTATTTCAGACCTCAGTGGGTTAATCCAACAAATCATGAAAAATTAGGTTTAAATTTTTGTTCATGACAGTGCAGATTTCTGACATTTTGTGTAATTTAAGCTGTAACAATGTGATTGTTTTCTAACAAAAACAGTGAAACTTAAGTTAGACTTGTGTTCGTAAATGAACCGCCCCATGTTGTGTAGCTTTCTGGATTTTATACTTATTGGGCTACATATTTATTTATTATACAGGCTATACAGTACATAAAATCAAAACTCACATGTTTTATGTAACTAAAGTGTGTAATTATGTGGGCTACAGACAATAATTAAGTTATAGACTATATTTATATGAAAAACGTGTATACTTACTGCATTTGAATCATTTTAACCATATGTAACCACCTGCATATGTGTTTAGGGGGAAAAAAAGGCTTTGATTTTGCCACCCCATTTGATTTCTTTGCCACCCTCATGCCACCCTAAGAAAATTTCTCTAGATCCGCCCCTGCCTGAATGTATGAGAAAAAGTTCCTGTCAGGTTGAATGAGCTTTAAGAAGTTCCACCTCTCTAAACCTCTTATTGAAATGAGCATTTGAGAGCTAAAGACTTAAAAATGATCAATAACAATCCGAAAAAGTCAAATAAAATGACGTCTCACCACTTTTTTCTCTCATTACAACCACTACGAAATATCCCATAAAGAGAAAACAGGGGGAAAATCATAGTTTGATTCCACGTTTTACTAAACTGAGTTCAAAACTAATACTTGTATCTGCAGAAATGTAGACCTGGTGTTACAACTTTGATTTAAGCATGGATGTCAAACTCATTTTACACAGTAGACCACATACAGCCCACTTTGGTTTTGAGTGGGGTGCCATTGAAACTCCCCTTTCTGTCAGTGTAAAGAAATAAAGAAGTGTATCTATAACAGCAACCTCTGAGATTAAAAGTGCAAATTCAACAGCATGTCGTGATTTTTCTATAAATAAAATTAGTCAAATTACTGAAAAAGTGCTGGTAAGCTCATTGCCCCGACTGTCCTGTACGAATATAAAACATAAAGTTTTGGTTAATTCACAGAGAATTTTTTTTTCTATAAAAATAGACATTTTTATAGAGGAAAGTAAAAAATAGGAACATTTCTACCAGTCAGTTGTTTATTTATTACTTAACTATTTTGGTGTAGTATGAAGGGCAGTGGGGGAGGTCTGAGAGCAGGAAAGGAGGAGGTCGAGTGGAGGAGGGTTGCAAAGTGGCTTGCTGATGCACAGCAACTGTGAGAAGGCTAAAGCAGCTTAAGAAATGCACCATAAATAAGATCTGAGCTGAGCTGGCAGTGAGATCAGCTGATCCGAGTTCAACTTTGTTTACATTCAGCTGCTGCGTGTCTTTAACTTTTGTCCACTTTCTCTATGTTTTTTGTTTTTTCTCTTCTCTTCTCTTCGCTGTCCCTTCCAATTCTGGTTCTGTTAGAGGTCTCTTCCTGTGAAAAGACAGTGTCGCCAAATGCTACTTGTATGATTGTTGGGGTTCTCTATCTAATATATAACATAAGCCAGCTTGAGTCGACTGTCACTGACACTGTATGAATTAAAGTTGAATCGTTTGATGTAATGCTTTTTTCACTTTAGTCTGGCAGAGGTTTCATAGGTCCATAATTATTGCTTATATTTGTGTGAATGCTTTAACAAATCCATTCAGGCAGATGAAAGGCTCTCTGTATATACTTATTTCTTCTTTTATAATGCCAGATTAAGTACATTGTAGCGACAAACTAAGACATGTCCACAAATTAATCAGAACAAAGTAACTTTTATTTAAACCCCCAAATCACAAATTTGCCTCAGGGTTTTAGAAGCTTTGACTTTGTGTCCTTGAAAATGTCATCAAAGTTTTTTTTAATTCTACATGCAAAATAGTAGACACAGCTAAGTGATGGATGGATGGATGGATGGATGGATGGATAATTATGAAATAAAAGTGATACCAACTCTTAAACGTCCATTGCTTTGTTTAGAAATTCATTTATAGGGATAATTTAAGTAAATACAGTTACTCACACTTCCTATTTCCAGCTTTGGTTGGTCACACAGCAGATTATGAACATCAGTGGGGGGTTGGGGAGAACAGATTGCTTGGGGCATGGTGCAGATTTAAAGAAATTAATTAGTAAAGTTAACTTTAACAGAAAGAATCAATGAAAGGAGAGAGGATGGTAAATGTTTAAGCCTCTGTGTCTGAAAAGTGTGATAAACACATGCCTGTCTTGTCTTGTCGTCCGGCAGAGGCTGAGTAAAGAAAAAGACAAAATAACATCTGCAGCTGGTTGCTGTACCAGTGTGTCCCATTTAAAAACACCCTACAGGTCCCCGGCAGATGAATCAATAGTGAAAAGGGTAGCTCTTCTCAATAAAATGACTTTTTCATTTCACTAAAAAGCCATGAAATTGAAGGGGCTCTGGGGTTTTCTCAGAAAAGTTATTCCACAGATTGTTCCAAGAAAAATCTGTGGTCTATGGTTGGGTCAAAGAGGCGCCTCGTGGGGTGAAACTTTATTGTGAAATAATCGGCCACAAGGTAAGGCCAAGTGAAGATGAAGAATACTCATCAGAGAAGATGAGTATTTTCATCTTTTACATGGTAAAAACAATCAGTCACAGGCTTCCTGAAAGAATGAGGAGCTGTGACCCTATTTTGAATTAATACTGTACACATATAAAGTAAACTGAAAAATACTCAACCACATGTCTGCATTTTCCATAAAAAACAAGCAACTAATGCTGCAAAACCTCACAAGGAAACACATGAAGTTCAGATTAACCAGGTTTGTGGCGGCACCTGAAGGCTGCCTCACGTGCCTCCTCGCGTGCCCGCCTGTGCAGAGGTTCGCACAGCTGTTCTTCGTTACAATGTGTGTTGTAGTAAGTAGGAAACAAACGCACCGCTGATGTATAGTTTGGAGCACATGTGGAGAAAGTGGTGATGACAGCCTCCTGCCACACGAGGGCGCCAAAGACTGCAATAACAGCCTCAGAGCGTCAGGATGAAGAAAGTCCTCGAAAATAAAGAAATTATGGTTTTATATTGTTATAGCAATTTAAATAAACGTGGACAGACAGAAGGAGTTTATTATTTAACATGCAGAAGTACTCGATTACAAATAGGAGTTTATTTATTATACTTAAAAAAGGGTTAAACATACAAGTATCCCCCATTTAACCATTCCGGGTAATTTTTATCAGTCTAATCTCATGTTACAGGTTATAATTGTTAATAAATATGAACACAATTATTAAAACACATGTAATTATACAGTTAGTTCATCGTGTGTAATTACAGCAATATGTGCTGGATGTGTTAATGTGAAGGTTATCTTTAATTACTTTAAACACTACATCATATTTCATGAAATGAGCTCCTGCACAAATACAAACTACTGTAACAGCTGATGTTTGTACTGAGATGATTGTCCTCTTCTGCGCACTGCACACATTCAGCTCCTAACAATGCGACTTATTTCTGTAAGTTTCATAAAAAGTTTGTTTTCCATCACAGAGCCGAGCTGAACACGAGCTGGTGGTGTTCACACAGAAAAATCTCACTGTTGTCGTGACCCTAACCCTCTGTGACAAGTTTGTTTAACGCTTTTCCCTCTCGGCTTCTCCACTGCGTGTCTTTCCTCCCGGTCCTCTGGTGTCACCACCCACGGCTACAAGACTATAATGTGCTGAGCAGGCAGAGCTTTGTCTTCCATCAACCCACGACCTCCCAGAGAGCGCTCGGCTCAGCCTGGACGTTTGTAGGGCAGTGTGCTGCGAGCTGGAGAGCTGCAGGAGGCCGGTGTGGTTTTAACTGTGTCAGCAAGACAAATTCCTCTAGTTTAAAGGCCTCACTGGGATTTAACAGCTTCTGATCATCAGAGACTGACTGTAGAGCCACTGTGTGCTCATCAGTCAATTTATCCTTTAGACTCACACAAGTTTATACAGAAAATACACATCTGTGTCCAATATGAGTATACTGAGAGCCTTGTTTACATACTTCTGTACATTCTGGATCTTATTTATTTTCTTACAGAGCTCGCTTTAATGACTAGAACTGAAAAATCTATTATTAAGACCTAATATGTAGATTTGACATGTTATATATTATCTTTCTCTCTTACTTTACTTTTGACATTTTCTTTCCTCTGTAATTCATGGTTACAATTTAACACAATCCTATTATACACTTTTCCCATTCCTTAAACATGCACTATGACCGCAATGATAAATGAAACTGAACTATCACCTTCTTAGCAATGCCAATAAAACCAACACAAATACACAGGAACAGCATGAGCATCATAAAAGTTTCATTTAACAGCAGTTTCAGAAGTTTTCCAATAACGCCGTCGGTCTTCAAGGAATTCACCTTATAGTCAACCTCATGTTTAATAAAAACAAATGTTTGAAAGCCTTAAATTTTTTCTATTTCACTCTCTATCTTCTGTATATTTGTCTGTGATTTTATTTGTGTACCTGTATTTACTGAAATATGACCTTTCCATCTTTATTTAGTTGTTTTCCCACAGCTGTTGCTGACACCTAAACTGTTTATGGCACTTTCTGGGATTTTATTTGCGACCAGTGCAGTGATGGGAGGTGTTATGTCAAATGTACACAAACCTTTTTAAAAAAATTCTCTCACGGTCGCTGGGTTGCCACATTCAGGCCTGAATAACAGAACAATGTGAGACTGCCATCTATACGGCACTTTTCAGTCCCAGTGACCTTCAAAGGGCTTCACGCTACAACCTTTCACACACATAATTGTCACACCCTGAGGTCGAGGTCACTGAGAACTCATCACCATCTCAGAAATGCATTTTACATTAAGCTGTGTATGCCTGAGTTTAGCTCTCGTCTATAAATAAGACTCGACAATCTTGCAAAAGATGGCATTTAAATTTCGAGAGCCGCTGCTTAGTTAAATAAAAGCAATTAAATATGTTTATAATGTATGTGCCAATAAAAAGGAAAACTCATTTAAAAGAAAATAAAAGAAAATCAGACTGAAGTCCTGGCTTTATCACACATGCCTGTCAGACGCTTGAATATATGCTTTATATTTTTAAGATAATCTTAATAAAGGAAACTCTAAATCAAACACCTGTCCATGTTTATGGTGAGTTTGTCCTTTTTTTCTATTTAAACACAGATATTCTTCTCCACAGTGAAAATATTTCACCCCCGAAACAACAAACAGACATTTGAAACCAGAAAACTTTTATTATAACGTTTCGACACGAAGCCCTTTTTCCAGTAGAAACCACAGGGATTAAAAATCAGTAGGAAACAAAGCACAGACAACAAAACAAAGTAAAGCAGGAGAGAAAATAAACAGAAGCATGTTTGGCACACCAACGATCCATAACGAGAAGAATCGTTTCAAGTTTTAACAGCGTTACAATGTGTCAGATTTTTAAAAAGCAGGCAGTTTCAAACAGTGTTCAGTGCTCTTTTACATTCAATCACTTAAAAACTACTAGAACAGGTTGGTGCTGAAACAATAAGTGCATCTGAAAACGGTGCTTTTATCAGAACTACGTCGTTTCTCACGGAAGGCGGAAACTGTAATTCACAAAAATCGGAATTCAACTACAGACACAAACACAAAATCAGCTCCGTCACACCAAGTCAAAAGTCTCCACACAGGTTTTAAACCACAGCGCTCAGCAAACACGTTTCCAACCAGGGCGAGCAGCTTCTGTGGCGAGCACAGGCCCGTTAAACAGGACGTGGTTTGAAAACGTGCTGCACAATTTTAAACAAACACTGTCGCAGTTCACCCTCCGAAGCGGTGTAAGCACGAGCGTGGATGGAGAAAACTGAACTCAACATGCATCCTAATGTGACACCTGCCAAGTAAACCTCACACCTGGAAAACGCAAAGAAAACATCCTTCTCATCTAAAAACGGACATCAGCGCCTTGTGGCCTCCTCTTTAGCAGGTCATAAAGAGTCAGCGGCAATCGCCACATAAATTTGGTCCTCGTCATCTGCCGTATGTTTGGTATCAGTTTGTTCAAATAATTTAAAGCACAAAAGGAAAATAAATAACCAAAACCAACATGAGCACAGGGCAAAATCACAAAGGATGGATTAAAATAAAGCTTTTTTCCCCTAACTAAACACAAACATCAGGAATCAAGTGTTGGCAACAAAAAGGCAAATATAGTGGTCGGACCTCGTAGGAGTCACAAGATACAAAAATATCTCCTGTTACGTCACATTATGTTCAATTTATCCTTTTTGTTTGTCTGCTAAATACTTCACACGAGACAATATGGCTTAACTGCTGCTGCTCAGCACAGAATCAAACAGTGCAAACAGTTTTCAGATGCTTTTTATCGCTTTTAATAAATGTGCACCATAGAAGTGGAATGTTTTTGTTAAACCTCCGAGTTAAAGCTACAGGTCTGCATCTTCATCACATCTACACGTCTCCTTTTTAAATCCATCGCACAGCTGCACAGAAGAAAAGGTTCGGGAAACTGCGTCCCAACTCCATCAGTGAAGCGCATGTCGTTCCCTGTCATCTCTTATAAAATGTTAAAAAATATATACTGTACAGCGCGTGAACATCTGAAAACAACCCAAACGACAGGGACAGGAGGACGTCCGGTTTAACGCACTTCCTGTCAGCTGTTCGAGCTGGGACGGCTTTCATTTGAGGGACACGTTCCTCACTCAGGCCTCGTCTTACAGAGTGTACGCGTGGTGAAAGCGGCTATAAATATTGGCTATGTTAAAGGAAAGCTGGGTTGCATGAGGTACTTAGTGGTCAGTGCATCACCTGCAGTAAAGGGTGAAGCAAAGCAACGCACCGCTGTGGACGGCGTTAGCAGCAACACTAAATTTAACCGCTCTAAGTGTTCGTTTTATAAGAATATAGTTACTTTACTTTACTGTTGTGCTCTCAGACTCAGAAACTTCACCTCGATTCAAACCAATACCTTAAAAAAAAAAACCTAAGCTAACAAGTCGAGGCAGCTGTAAGCCAGCGAGGTAAACTGGGAGGAGCAGACAGAGAAGGCTTCCTTTATAGATCAAGGTAAAGTGGTGACAGCATTTTAAAAATTACACCGAACTAAACTCGTATCGCTTTTCTTCCTGCACGTTTACGTGCCATGCATGAAAATATTTCTCTGCCATTTAGTGCATTAGTCTTCACTCCCTGTTACCTGATAACCTGCACAGGCGGACACAGGTGGTACAGTTTCTGCGCCTGCTGGCGCCACGTGATGCTCATTTTTATTGCATCAGATTAGCACCTCCTCTGGTGTCACTTTTAAAGGGATAGTTCAACATTTGGTGCAGACTGTTTATCCTAGCCGAGCATAAAGACAGTGAGCAGGCGGTGTGTAAATGCTGGCCACGTTTATAAGGATCCTGTCTGTAAAAGATGTTTGTGGCGTCTTGGATTTCAGCTGGGGTCAAGAATCTGTTGCTTGTATGTTTTTGTTAATTTGCAGGTTAAACAGAAAGGTACAGAATTTAAATAAGTCAGTTTTCCAGGGAAAGGAAAGTCTGCTTCCAGCCTTTATGCTAAGCTAACCATTTCCCCACTCAAAGTAAAATTAAGCATTTCTTCTTACATATAAATCAATGACTTCTTCTTTAAAAACACACGAACAAGTGTCAGTCGCCTCTGACAGTATTTGGCCCTCATATGGCTGTTTTTAAGATAAAGGAGTTTAAGTAAACAAGGCAATCGTTTAAATGACGACAGCGCTATTTTTAGTCAAACACAGTTACGGAAATGCCCCTCGATCTCCTCACTTTCATCGTGAGATCACATTAAAATGCTCCAAATCGTCCTCCTCTCTGAGCTGCAGTCAGAAGAGGAGGACGTTCAGAGCCTTTAATACGACCCCGAGCGCAGGGAGGCGCGCTACTCTTTCTTGGACCCTTTGTCCCTCGGGGAGCCTTTGAGGTAGGTGTTGTAGAAGAAATAGGCAAAAAGGATCAAGTAGCTGAGGTACATGAGAGAGCCCCACACGATGTTGTCCTGGTGGGACGGACAGCGCACCTCGTGCATCCAGTGGTACACGAGGCCCTGCACGGCCAGGCCCATCACCATCTGCAGGATCTGCAAGGTCGTGATGACCATGGCAAAGGGACGCGGCACCCGCAGGCTGGCCGCCCGGGCGGCGTAGTACGTGTACATGAGAGAGTGAACCATGTAGTTCATGGTCATGAACCAGCCGCCGCCCGCCAGCTGGTCCTTGTAGGTGTACCAGGCGTAAAGCAGCACGGTGATGTGGTGGTACCAGTGCAGGAAGATGAGGCGCTGTTTCCGCAGGACAATGAACACGGTGTCTCCTGAGAGAGGCGGCAGAGAGGAAATCGTTTAAATAAAACCATAGCCGAGCACCAAACCTCAACCCCTCAGTACATCTGGTGTCATGATTAATAACACCAGATGTACTTTATATATCACAAAAGATGGAAAAATTGCTGTGTGAGAGCAGGAAAAATATATTTTTTTAAAACTACAGAAAAACAGCTTAAATGGGAAAAAAGTGAAATACCTGACAGGACCTGACTGCATATCAAGTTTACCGCAGCTCAAATAAAGCCTGACTTATTATCCTTCACTTACAGTGTTTGAAAGGGGGGGGGGTGTACTAAATGATTTTATGATGGCCTTACAGGTACGTGAGGAGCACAGAGACTTTCAAGAAGGCAGCGAAAGCAGTTAGCTTACAGCTTCATGAACATCCATCACAGATTTGTGGGTTTATGTTTGATCTTTCAGGTGGATTTAACAAGTAAAAGGGTTTAGCTTACACAGACAAACTTCCTCTCCGTGTTCCCAAAGCTTACTTTGATAAGTACAAATACAGATGCTGGTGAATCCCATGAAGTTGTTATAAAATAGAACAACCTGTATTTCTAATTTAAAGCTCATTTGAGTCTCTATAAAGAGTCTTTATCCTGCAGTAGGAAGCAGACGTATCCTTCCTGTCTGCGGCTGAGGAAACATTGCTTGTACAGTATCAGCTGTGCGCTAATGGACTTTTCTTGCCAGCTCAGCATCTGCCTCCATTTCAGCTCTTAAGGGAATCACCTGCTGATGGATTTACTGCACAGTGGCGCACACTTTAATCTACAGTGAGCAAATCATTTCATTCTTAGAGTGGCTGAGCAAGAAAAAAAATCCAGTTTGAATTTAGATCCTTTTGGACCAAAGACTGAAACACATCTAACACATTTACACATTTACACGCTTTCAGTGCGTACAAGTCTTGCACCAACCCTCATTTCTTAACATTCTGCGAGGAAGGCAGGTGAAACGTGCAAATGTACATGGAAATAGAAAGGTTTGCACAACTATAACAATAACTTATCTGGTACGATCCATGACTGATGACTGTCACTGTATGTGTTGTTTTATTGTTTTTTTAATCCAGGTGAACTTTTACTTTAGTGGCAGCGTGTCTGGGATCATCTTTTATTGAAAAAAGGAGCTGCTGCCGATCAGATGTGTCCCAGGCAGTACTGCATGGTGGATGAAGCTCTGACTTAATATTCTTGTGTTCACAGTTACATTCATTTTGAAAAAAAATCCACACCACTCACTGAAACGCAGCTCTAAACCATGACAGAGCCTCCACCATGCTTTACAGATGGACGTAGAAACTCATGTTTCATCGCTCCATCAGACCTGTTCTCACTAAATCTTTTTCCCTGCACATCATGCCAAAAAATTAAAAAAAAAAAAAAAAGTTTTCAGCTAACAGCTCTTTGGGAATCACGTTGTTGTTGCAAATAAACTGTTACCTTTGCATTTTGCAAAGATTCACCTAATTAAATGGGAACAAACTACGTGGTTTTGCACGGTTAGTAGCAACAACATGTCAAGAAACGAAATAAAAAAATGACATCACAGGTTCATCCCTTGAATTATATGCATTTATGTTTGAATTATTCATAGGTCAGTGTTAAGGACTGAACCAAAGAAAAGCTCTGACAGACCTTCAGAAAGTACTGATTAAGACCTTTTTAAAAAAACATTACAAGAAAGTCTGGCTCCTTAGAAGCAAAATACGAAGAGATGAGGGGTGGATCAAGACTTTTGCACAGCACTTTATGCCACATCATGGTTTTGGCTAATGCTAACCCCCACCCTTAATATGATTAAAACAGTGTTTTTTCTGAGTTGGTGGAGCTCCTATAGTGTAAACAGGTCCTGCTTCACCTTCATTCAATAAAAAAGAAATAAGGAATCTACAGCTGGTGGTCTATGAATAGGTTAGATTTCAGTATCTGCTTCATTCATGGAAGTAATATTCTGACATTTATGAGATCAAATGAAGTCTCACCCAGCTCGGGGGCCTTGCTGAGGGCAAAGGCGTAGGCCCAGAATTTGGTGAGGGGAGCGCTGTAGAAGCTGTTGTCACACACCGACTGTTTGAAGCCGTCGTTTGTGAGGACGTGCAGCATGTAAGCTCCGGTCCTGACCGCTCCTACGATGCTGCAGAGGAAGCACAACAAGAACATGTTAGCCAACAGCTAGGATCACAGACGCTCAGCCATTTCTTTTAGAAAATTATGCCGCTTTACTGGTTTCATATTTTTCACCACTTTCCTAGAACAGCTTCTGTTTTCTCATCCTAATAGTAAAAACAGGGATGGTCTCAACTGGCAGCCCTGATGTGTTAAAGTGTAATCATTCTGCCATGCCTCCTGTGGACAAATGAAGCATTGAAAGCAGCATTTTTATAACCCATTTTACTGTTTGTCATAAAAAATAATCAAAAAAACAAAACCATAACTGAGCTGCAGAGATCACTGCTACAGTGCAGCCATAAAGGTTTGATGTCAAAAGGTTTATTGACATTACACTGATGACAAAGAGCAACTTGCACAATGGTGCAACACTGATGTGGAGATTTCATACGCAATCTCAGTCAGACCATCTTAAACACACCTCAGAGACTCCCTGTGCCTTTATCTGATGTTCCAACAATTGCAAACCAGATCGCAGTCAACAGGGAGCCAGCCTGTGTCATTTTCTCTGATGACTGATCGTCGTATTGGCCTTCGATCTGACACAAATCAAATGCAGGTCAAACAGGACCAAACTGTGAGTTTGATGGGGATTATGCTCTCTTTTTTCAGAGTATCAGACACAAAACGATGGTGTATGTAGCGTATGGATGCCTGTTTATAAATATAGTCCTCTAATACTCTTACAGTCCTTTTAAACTAAGCCACGGTCACTCATTCAAACAGCACTTTTAAACTCTTTTTGCTCAAAGACTCTGCAATATATCAGTTGGACAAGCCTTCACATTAGTAAATGAACTGCTGTTTCCTATAACTGTAATACTAACTATATGATGAATGAATAAATAGCCGAAGTGGCCAGAGAGCAGTGAAAAAAACCTGATTACAAATCTGAAAACCTTGTGTGGCCCACTGCACATTAGCCTAAGAGGAAGTACTTTCTTTTTTCATTCCATCATGAATATATTTTGAGCGCTTGGCGACTGACTTGTTGAGGTTAAGTCTCCATAAACAGCTTTACTTCCACCTAAGTGCACCAGAAATATTTCATTAGTAGTTAAATTAGTCAGAAAATAATGGTTAATGTCTAAGTTTTAAACTCTTGTCTTCTGCTGGCAGCCCAGCTGTAGTAGCCTCATAGCTCAGTAGCGATAGTTTAGTGCTAAACTGTCAGCTAAAGCTGGGAGTTTACATGTGGATTGCACTGATATCTCTTAATTAGCACCAAGACTAATGAAACACTAGAATGTAATTTTAAAAAAACTAAAGCATAAAGATATATTTATCACATATTTGAGTTAAAAATGCTACAAGAGGCCTTAACACAGGCATGAGGTCTAGCTTTATGACTCCCACTTAGCTGCTACCTGTCTGTGTCAGCACCCACCTGCCACTCAAAGCTACCCCACCCCTAATTACATGACGTTAAAGCAGTCAATCCCTCTCTTAACCAGTAAACCCTCTCATCACGTTCACTTCTGTCAGGTTGTTTACTTTAACATGGGCATCCACGAGAGAGTCACAGTAAGCCCAAATGACAGCAAAGCAACAAAGCGTGCCAGATGTTGTGTCATCATTTCTGACACACGTCTCTGAGGTTGCAAAAATATACCGATAGTAAAAACCAAACATATCCTTTAAAGGACAACAGAGTTAACAGGGTGGATGTAGTAAAAAGCAAAAACCACTACACTAACACCATCGCGTCCTGTGTGCGGACAGCTGAGGGTGAAAGGAGCAGGATGTACCCACAGCACTGGGACTAAGATTAAAGAGAGGGCCTCCTGCACACCTGCCAAGTGGATCCTTGCAGGCTATGGTGGGTTAGACCAGGGGTGGGCAACTCCAGGCCTCGAGTGCCGGTGTCCTGCAGGTTTTAGATCTCACCCTGGGTCAACACACCTGAATCAAATGATTAGTTCATTACCAGCCCCCTGGAGTACTTCAAGACATGTTGAGGAGGTAATTTAGCAATTTAGCCATTTAAATCAGCTGTGTTGGTTCGAGGACACATCTAAAACCTGCAGGGACACCGGCCCTCGTGGACTGAGATTGCCCACCCCTGGTCCTCATATCGTTAGCTTCATAGCATAATTGCCTAAGTCACTTTGACCAGACAATGACTTAGGCACTTATGCTATGAAGCTAACGATATACAAATCACCAAATTAGATTGATAATTGTTAACTGAAGGAGTACATTAACAGAAACCTGTTTGGAGTTTGGCTGATGTCCTGCTCTAGATAATTTTCTCAGGTATTCTACCGCGGATGCTTTTTTTAAAGATTGCTTTGTAGAAGCCCTGATCTCCTTCAGCGTGTCAAAATGGAGATCTTTCAACTTGATCCAAGAAGATAAAGCAGCAGGGACATAAAATCCCACTACCTATAGGTGAAAAATGCCAAAAATCTGGCTCTTATCAACAGCAACGATCCTTTGCATGAAATTCAGGTCATTTTGAATGAGAAGCTGAGGTTGCTCTCTGCTGCTTTGAGGTTTGTGGTGAAACTGCAACTCGAGTGGAATGTCCTATTTTGAAAATGCAGCTGCTCTAGAATCTTCCTGGAAATCTCCGAGAAGATGGTCTCGGTTGTCAAAAATGTAAACCAGTTTTATAGGTCAGCCCCTAGAAGTTTTAGATTGCACCTCACAGATACCATGTGCAGATGGACATCAGGACTCTTAGTGAGTGAAATGTTTGTGGTGTTCTTGAAGTACACTGCTTTAAATCTTGCGTTGAACCTTGAGGTGACAGCTGTTATCAGACTGGTTGTGGCATCACAAAGAAATACTCAGAACACATTCCTTCTTTGACTATCCCTCTTTCAGTTCATGTTCCTGTTTACCCAGAAAGGAAAATGACCTTCAGAGAAAAAATACCAAACAACTTTTCTCTGAAACACTCGATTCTAATGTTTGGTTGACTGAGCGTTAAGGTCACGTCAGCTGTCTCAGCTGCATCGACCTTGAGAGTCACTCACCTGAAGATGGCCAGGCTGAGTGACCACAACACCAGTGGGCGCCGCAGGTTCAGTCTTTGCCTTTCTCTCATGAAGTGCTGCCCTCCAAATATGATCGCAGCGTACAGGCCGGAGAATATAAAAGACTTGGTCCTGCAGAGAAACACACACAGCAGACGTCACAATCATCCTCACTGCACTACTTTAACACTTTAGTGTTTTCTTTTTAACAGTAAAGTGTTAAAAAGAAAACACTAAAGTGTTAAAGTGGTGCTGTTTAAAATGCTGTTAATACTGTTACATGCACTACTTACAGCATAGAGACAGTAACAGGAAAAAAAGCTCCCCTCAGACACAAAACACTAGATTGAAAATTTACAGGATCAAATTTTGTAGTTGTTGCAATTAATATTTAATACTTAATTTCAGGGAAACACATGCATGGAAATTCGGCTGTCGTCAATGTAAAAAGAAAATACTTGCTCTTGTTATTCTAATCAGGCCATAATAGGAAAATCATTTTGGTCCTCAGCAGCTTCTATAATTATTAAACACAAGTGCAGGTCTGCAGGCATTCGTCCATGCACAGTTCTCTGCATATCAGTCAGGATGAGGTCTGGACTTTGACGGGACCATTGCAGCACCTTGTTTCTTTTCTTTTCAGCCCATTCAGTTGCAGATTTGCTTCTGTGTTCGGGATCATTGTCCTGTCGGGTGACCCAATTTAGCTTTAGCTGTCAAACAGATGGCCTCACATTTGACTCCAGAATACTTTGGTATATGAAGGAGTTCATGGTGAACGCAAGGTGCCCAAATCATGACCCCTGCGCTGACAGTAAGTATAAGGTGTGTGCACTGATATGCTAAGTTAGGTTTTGTGCACCACAGCCAGAAAACTCCACTCTGGTCTCATCTGTCCAAAGAACATTTAAAGAAGTCTTTTGGTTTTTCCAGATGCAGCTTTGCAAACCTAAGCTGTGCTGCCATGTTCTTTTAGAGAGAAGAAATCTTCACCTGGCAACCGTTCCAAACAAGGACCTGCTCAGTCTTATTCTAATTGTACTGTCATTATCGTTAACATTAACATGCTGAGGCATGTACAGTTTGACATGCAGCTCTTGGGTTTTTTGCAGTTTCTCTGAGCACTGCATGGTCTGACCTTGGGATGAATTTGCTGAATGTTAACTCGAAACATCTTTACAGCCGTTCCTAGTCTGACGTGCAGCAACTGTTGCTTCTGCGTTCTGTGCATTAACACAGTGCATTTAAATAACAGCACCTGGCTGCTACTACACTTACCCTCTTAATTCCTGTAGCAAACATATACATAAAATCTTTTAAAAATAGGGTGTACTTGTCTTTAGCCACAACCTCACGTCCCTGAGCCCAAATCTGTGGGAAACACTGATGTTACTTAACACAAAATGCCAGCCTAAAAGCTCCAGCATCACACAGATCTGTGTGTTCTTTGACCTCTGTCAGCTTACAATAAAGAGGAAGTACCTCACTTCCCCTGACAAACAGCTCTATTAAACACTAAATCACCTCCTGAGACTTTGAAACTGGAGACGACTACACAGGCACAGCGCTCTTACATAAAGATATTACACAATTAGTGTGAGTGAACCAGACAACTGCAATTAAAGACAAATACGAGCTGACATCACAACTCTGTGCTCACTCCAGAGTCGTATGACAAGTCGAAACATCAGGCTATGAATTACAACATGTCAGCCCTCCTGACACCAGCCAACTCAATTATTATACTGATAGTAGAGGATTAAGAGATTAGCTCCTGACACACAGACCACTCAGACTGCCAGCTATGGGCAATAAGGCTGTTTCCACTGGGCACCACTGCGCCTGATGAAAAAGTTGATTTTTGGCTGAGCAGAAACAGCCGAGGAGAATACTAAACCCTGGAAACAGAGACCACATGTGCACTGACACCATATATTTTTAATTTTACATTAACCTGCTTCTCATATGTTATTAAAAGCTTTTTTTTATTTAAGTAGGGAGGGTGTGCGTGAGGCTGAGGGTATTTGGGAATACAGCAGATGACTAATCCAGATTGGCAACATACATAATACACAGGATGAGTAGATACTACTGCTGCTGCTGCTGCTGCTTGACCCAGTTAGTGGTTATAGTGGATTCTGATAGCTGGTCCCAGTTTGCCCCTGTGGGAGAGGAAAAACCAGCAAAAAGCTAAAGCTGTTCCTGCTGCACAGATCTGAACCTCTGAGCATACCAAGAGTTCTTCATCAAGCTAATAACACATGATCTTAGACAACATGCTGTTTGTTCCCTGCATACCGAGATTAAATTCAGTAACTGAATAATCATCTAATCAATCAATTTGTCTTCCAGACTCAGTGGTCAAAACTTAAAACAACCAAGAAATCTCAGATTAAAAACAGAAAGAAAGTGTATTATCCTAGAGACAGACTTGTGCACCCAGCGAGGAGCATGTGGTAAAGCTTACAATAATTTCGATTTCAGAGGCATTAATCCTGAGATTACCTAAACCAGCTTTAAAAGCACAGAGTCCTTCAGCTACAAACATTTCACTCAAACGTCCAAATCTCAGTAATAATCTCAGGTCCATAACTTTTTGGACAATGACACACTTTTAATGTAGCTGTCCCTCTGGACACCAACACAATCAATCAATTAAACAAAATGTGACTAAACTGTAGACCTTGAGCTTTACTTCAAGGGTTTTTAAGGACCTCGAGAGCTGCAGGGTGAGGGGATCTCCCCTTTTTTTAAATGTGTTTACAAATCTCTCTGCATTTAATCATTAGTTATTATTAATCTCTGGCTCTCCACAGCCTGGTTCTGCCAGAGGTTTCTTCCTGTTCAAAGGGATTTTTCCCTTCCCTCTGTCACCAAGTGCTTACTCAAAGGAGGACAGTTGGGGGTTTTCTCTGTATTACTGTAGGGTCCTTACCCGACAATAAAAAAAGTACCTTGAGGCAACTGGTGTTGTGAAACAGACTCGTCATTATTGGGGTCTGACTGGAAGGTCAGCTATGATAAAATGAAGCAGAACTGTTCATCCAAACTCTTATCAATACTTCAGTGCTGCCTACTCGGGAACTATGCCAAACTCACACCAGTGTGCATATAAACGCTCCAGGTTTTATCTCCCTGCATAGGGTGAGACAGACGTGAGCTATCAGAGCCACAATCACCTGGCAGAGTGTGTTGTCTCCAGGAGTCAGTAAGCTAGTGGGTGTTTTCAGGGTAATTCAACTTAACTACAGCAGCATTTCTTCCTGGCCTCCTTTAATAATTTTGTCAACTGTCTCTGTGCAAGTGTCACTCAGAAATTGTCTAAATGATCTGATTCACATGCCTCTATCTTTATCATTTCTTTTTATCAGTTACTGACGTGCTTTTCTGACAGTTCAACAAAGCACATACAAATGCTGTCAGATTCATGGGGGTGGAACATTTTGTACACCTGAGAAACTTTTTCCTGCTGTTTTTTTTAGTGTGAATCTGTTTTAATACAAAGTCCACTCCTAATAGATAGCTAATCGTAGGTGGCCTGATTTATGGTCAGCTACTGCTACAAGGTTAATAAATAAAAAACAATACACAGATTATGGATCATCCAGATAAGGAGCTACAACTTTAATTTAAATATTTTTGTGACTGAAAAGAAGACATGGTATCAACACTGAGTTATCAGCACAGGCATACCCAGCCCACAAGTGATCCTGAAGACAAGAACAAAGCAGCAAAGTGAAAACATCCACTCTGGTTTTCCAGAATGGCAACAGAATGGTTCTGATCATATGATGAAAAAACAACCATATGGTTCATGGAAAATGTGCACTGTGTCACTGTCTGTGTTCCTAGTTTTTATTCTAGACACAGCTCACAGGCTTCAGGTTCAGAAGTCTCGTCTCTGCTTTTTGCAGACATTGTGGTTCTGTTAGTTTCATCGAGTTACAACCTCCAGCTCGCTCTGAGGGAGATTTGCTGCCAAGCTGGAGGGAACTGGGATGAGAATAACCTTCAAATCTAAGGCCAGAGTTCTGAGCTGGAAAACGTTGGACTGACCACTTCTGGTCGGGAAGTTTAGATATTCCAGGGTCTTTTTTGCAAGTGAGGGAGGGTGTGACAGGAGATTAAACAGGTCTGTTGTAGGAAAGAGAGAGCTCTGCATCTCAGCAGTGGCTGAAAGAATGAGACTACAGACACCAAAAGCAGAAATAAGCTTTGTGCGGGGCTCTTTGAAGGATACAGTGAGATAAAGTTAGGAGCTCAGTCCTTTGAAACGGAATAGAGCTGCTACTCCTCAACATTGAAAGGGGCCAGCTAAGGTGGCTCAGCATCTCACTAAGATGCCTCCTTGGTGTTTCATGCATCCCAAACTGTGAGGAGATATCGGTGTAGACATAGGACACACAAGATTATGTCTCTCAGCTGGCTTGGTAGCTTGGGAATGCCTGAGTGTCCCACCAAAAGAGCTGGAGTAGGTGGGCGGGGAGAGATAGGTCTGGGTATCTCCTCGTCTACTGTACAAACAGTAGCAGCACAAAATAGATGTCTGTTAACAAGATGCAATTATCTTACTCTTAATTATTACATACAGACAAACTGAAATAGTTACTTCAACAAATGAAGCTTAAAAAAAAATCTTTATCAAAAAAAAAAAAAAATCTCTCTCCTCACCCCTGCAGGCATGTGTCTCGAATCTAAAGCAACGAGTGTGCCCCACACAGCCCATTTGACTTTGACACGCTGGACAGGCAGAACTGCTTAACTTTTTCCTAATCTTTTAAATGATTTTTCTTCATAACATGGAGAGAAAATAACAGGAAAAAGTACAGAAATCTGTGCCGCTGCCCAGCAAGGCATGAAACACCTTCACCTTTAACTCATGCTTACTTAAACCCCAAAATAGTTCAAGTAAATAAACTTAATTTAACTCAAATAGGGGAGAAAACGTCACAGGAACTCAAAATGTTTTGATACGATCGATGATCGACGATCGATACAACGTAACGTCTGTCATTAATCTGAGCAAGGTTGACGTTTGTAACGTACAGATGCCGCTGTTTGAGTCTTACAAACTAGCCAAAAAGTGAAAACGTGCAAGTGAGGAAGGCATAATTTTTGACGTGTTACTCAATATTTGTGCCTGAAGGTGAAGACAGGCAGCCGCAGATCCAGCATGCTCTCTTTACTTTCATAGCTGTTAATTACATAATCAGGACTCCGTGCAGGGCTCGCCTCTTCTCCCTGAAGTGCATCCTTAACTCAAGTTTATTTGAACTAAAGCGAGGGGGGGGGGGAAAGTTGTTCCTGAGGTTCTAAAGAGATTTCATGGGTTTTAGGCCGAACATGCAGAACATGTTACGTTAAACGGCTTCAACAACAAACGACAGAGACAGCTGCAGTCCACTGAATGACTTATTATTTACTGAAATTTCACCAACTTCCTCGTTCTTACCAGTTTTCTTGCATCCATTCCATCGCTCTTCTCTCGTCGAAACGTTGCTCGAAGTCGTACACTGACAACGGGTAACTGCTCGGCTCACTCTCGTTCATTTTTCTTACTTAAAAGTTTCTGGTTTAGTTTTGGAAGGAAGAAAAAAATGCAATAAAAGGTTGAAGAAGCAAACGAGAAGCGATAGTTTTACTGCTGCTCGGTTATCCTCCGCTATCAGCCGTTTTAACTCTGCTTTGGGTCGTCTGAGATGACAGGAGGATGAGGGGCTGTCAAGACAATTTTTATTTAGCGCGAGAAAGCTAGCTGCACGAGCACGCCGCTATTCCGGTTTAGGATTTCAAAATAAAACGTATTTTCCAAAAACTATTAACTGACAAGTCCTAATAACTTTTCTGACCTAGACAATGGCATATATATATTATCTGCACTTTTGAGTCAGAAGCAATCAGGAAACACAATAAACAGGAGTGAAGATTTATTTCTGTGGCACAACCATCGTTTTAAAAACCACAAAATAAAACACACAAAAACTTAAAGTCTTGCTGGTTCATTTTGAACACTCTGAAGTCTATGAATTGATCTGTGACAGTGAGAGGCATGAATAAAAGCATGATCAGGAGCCTAAGTGGCATCAAATCTCAGTGTGGATTGTAGCTATAGGATTAGAATTTGTTGAAATAGGTTTGCATGAAATAGCATGCACAGGCAGGGGCAGAATGTTTTCATATGGGGGCCCCTAAAAATATTGGGGAGGGTACACGAAAAACAGAATTTCCAGTTTTATTATGCTGTTGTCAAATATAGGTTACTTGAAAAATATGGCATAAAAAAGAGAGAAAGAAAAAAGCATCTGGGTAGTTAATTTCCTGCTATTAAAGTTAATATAATTGAAAATATATTTTCAATTTTATATGTCCCTATAGGTATATTTGAAAAACAAATAAGATTTTGAAATTCATAAAAATCAGTTTTAAGCAGGAATAAATAACAAGTTGATGTTTCAACTCATTGTAGGGTGTCTTCCTCTCTCTTGTGCTCACGTTTAAGGGCCCACCAAGGGTCCCACCCAAAACTTATAAAGATGCTAATCACATACAAATATATGCAAATCCAGTGTAAGCAAAGAGCAACTAACTGCAACGAAACACAAAAGGGCAAAATCATAACAAGGATATAAAATGAAATCACCACAATACTACTTTGGTTGTTTTTCTTGGTAAAATGTTAGTTTTACCTTTTCATCATTAGCTATACTGTGAGAATAAGCAATGTTTATATCTTTATTTTATATTTATTTTGATATCTACTTTTAGATTGTTTGGGGAGAGATAGTTTTGATATCTCATTCAGCACTAGAGTTAAAGGTTCAAGTGCTCAATATCAAAATTTCCACCGGTTGTAGTCTCAACTTTTATTGCGAAGTTATTTGCTGGCATTTCCGGTATTCCCTGCGCTGTCATTGGGCGATTCAATAAGAACACGTTTTTTATTTTTTGTTTTTTAGAAAGGCGGGGCTTGGGTGTGACGTTTTGTCATCAGGCGAGAGCGCTGGGAGTATCGACCCCATAAAAAGCACTGGGACCAGTCGGACCAGTCTGCTCCTGTCAGCAGGGCCAGGACCCCAGATATCCATACTTGGATTAATACTGTCAGTCAAAACCAGCTGCTTTATTATGTAAGAGAAAAATATCATTTAGATTAACTGGGGCCTTTCAAATACATTATTACATGCACACAGCAGCAGTGTGCACTCAAATGATTAATCTGGGCTGGTTTTAATGCACAAAATTAGTTTTACATGCGGCTATAATTTACTTCTTTCTTCCATTTCTTTTTTTGGTGAATATTTTTGCAAAGGCTTAATCTATCAATCACAAAATGACTTGCAGAATAACTGATAACAACTATATGCAGTTTGAGCTTTGCAAAATAAGCATTACACTATTAAACAAAGTGAGGAACAAGCCTTTATTTGCATTTAAGTTTCCCTTTCACGTGTCTGCTCAATGAATCCTTTTCTCCACTGGCAGTCTGCAGTGCTCCTATCTGTAATAAGATCACAAAAATTGACTTTCTGCATTGATCTGCTCTTTGATCCTGTACAAAGAACACAAGGAGTCCCTTGAAGTACATCTGGAACAGCTTGGTGTACAGTTTCATAAGACATCACCTGTCAGCATCGGAAGCACTGCACATGAAACCTGATAAAGGAAGCTGGGAGAGTCTCAGCGATAATGTGGTGATGTGATAAGCTCTTATTTTAATATCTACTTTTAATACACGCACAAAGACCAGGAAACTCTGAGCAGCAGATGCTTCACTTCCTGCACAAAGGTGTTTTTTCTATGCACCATTTCAACCGTTGAACACATTTCATAAGCAAAACAACCGACTGTAGAATAACTTTAGTATAATGAAGCATGCAAAATATTACCTTCATACAGGCCTGTGAGACATAGGCTGGGTCCAAATGTTGTCACTTTTTTATTTAGCTTATTTTTTCCAGCATTTTTGAGCCCTCATTCCTTCATGAGTACAGGAGATAGACACTTGAGATTTTGTGGGATGAAAAATACATTTGCACTCTGTTAATAACTACAGCTGCAAACTGCATTGGGGGATACCCTCGTCACTGTTTTCTTCATCGCCCGTTCAGCTTGAGGGAATTTTCTTTTGCCCTAAGATGGCGTGATCCTGTTACTCACTAGGAAAGATCCAGTCGCTGTGACGATCTGTGTTCATACTCACTGTCCAGACCCATCAAGGGTTTCTGAAAAACTGCTTCAGGACTTAGATTGTTAGATCAGCGAGACTCTCCAAACTGTTTCGCAGAGCATATGAACACCAAAGTTGTTTCTCTATTTCACTGCAGTGCAAAAATATGACTATATTAGAAAAATTAGAAAGAAGGAACCATGCAGTTTACTGAAACTATGGTTTCCATCCTCTCATGCAGTTCAGTAGTTATGACAGACAACCATTTACATCCACACCTTTAGAACTGACATTTAACCTAACCACAAGCATGTCTTTGGACTGTGGGAGGAAACCACAGTGACAAGGGGGAACTTGCAAACTGCACATAAAAAGGCCCAAACCCATGCTCTGCTTGTTGTGAGGCAACAGTGCTAACTGTGGAAAACTATGGTATGTATCCCATCATACTGATACTCAAACTTGGTCACAAGAAAAAAAACTGTGGTGCACAAAACCTTTAAAGACTTTGGCTTTAGATTGTGATGCTTCGGAGTCTGTGTGAAATTGTTTTGGCTGTAGTTTTTAACAGAATTTAAATGCGTTTTTCAGCCCTGAAGATCTCGTGTGGATATGTCCCGCACGTATGAAGTTATAAGTGGTGAAAAACACAGCAAGAATCCAAAATTTTGGCATACCTTTATGTACTTCAACTCAGAAAATATCCACAGTGTTAAACGGATACGTAAAAGGTTTTGCATAGTGTAACGACTTTTGTACATCATTACAATCCCTGCCCCCTTAAAGATGGTGACGCTGTGCTATTTATTGTGTAAAAAATACAAACGCAGTAAAAATGTGTTAATAAAGGTTAAGAAGAGTTAAGGTGCCCAAGGACATGCACCTATGAATTATTCCAGCCGTGTATATGGTACCCAACTTAGTAGATCAATGAAACACGTGTTCAAACTGTCAAATTTCATATTTTAAGTAACCTGACATCATATCTGTAAGATCACCAAAGAAAATAACTTAAAACATTAATAAATTCAGGCTCTGAATGCAACTCAGCACAGTGTGAACAGGATGAGTGCAGGAGGCCATCTGCTGGACAAACCATGAAGTTTGAGCCAGTCTGTAAATATTTCTTCTTTTATTTATTTTATTTCTGAAAGGAATAAGCTCATTATGTTTCCAAACAGGTGCTCAGTGCAGCAAACTGATGGATGTTTGTATGAGAAGGTTTAATTGCATTTTAGTATCAGAGCAGCATGAATCCTAATAAAGGAAGCACCTTTCATTGGTATTTGGAGAATGAGGAACCTAGCAAACTCAATGTGACCTTTCACCTGCACTCACGGGTAAAACCTGTTAATCCATTTTCCTTGTCTGGATGAGCTGGAGTCTATCCCAGCTGTCATTCTGTTCTATCCCACGAGGGCGAACTAGTTGTGAAATGATCACCACACTGCCTTGAAAATTTAACTTAGCTCAACAACAAGTTTAAGTCTGACATACTTTATACCTTTACACTTTGCTGTCTGGGTTGAGAATTTCCTTAGTTTCCAAACCGAATTTTGATCTATAAGTCAGTTTAGTAACCAGTCTGCATGACAAGAACGGATGACTAATCATTAATTAATGTTTCAAAGAGCAGAGACCGTATTTTGGGGGGTTTATAACACCCATTTTCAGAGAGGGACATCTACTATCACACAGTATCATGTCCTGTTTTACAATATAATACGATATACTTTGTTGTCCCCTTAGGGAAATGTGTTGTGGAGTCAGGTACTGTCACAGAAGCTGACTTCACGGACTAAATACACATTGGCTACAGCATAGACTCTGTTGCACACACACAACTTATTTCAGTTCCATGTGAGCATTGGGTACAATGCTGCCCTCTGGTGGTAGAAGAACCTATAAGCCTGTATTAAGAGAGAAACTAGACAGTACATAACATGCCAGCAAGCTAGCAGTGTTGCATTGTGTGATTGAGATGGTTTTCAGAATGGAGGGATTACATGGAGACCTGCAGTGAAGACAGACACACTAATGCCTTAGATCAAAGATGTCAGCAGGTACAATGCAGCTGATCTGCCTCCCACTGTAGATATCTCTAAATAATTCATTTTTCTGTCACAGCTCAGACTTCTTTTATGGCACAACAAGATCCAAAGGGATTAGAGCAGGAATTAAGGCAATCAAAATGCCTTTTAGATCAGTGTACAGTAAATTGGCATTAATGCCTCTGGCAGGAAATGATGTTGACAATTTAGACAGGCATGAACATCTCCTACAGTCTCAGTTGTCACTGTGGTCTGAAAGGAAGCAAATTTCAGAGGGAACAAATATGAGTACACTGGGCTCCCAGGCTTTAACGGCATTCAGATCACAGTGACCTGAAGATGAGTGCATTACTAGTTCAGCCAAACAAAAGCAAAGCTACCAGAGGACAGTGTGATGATGCTCATGATGTCCTAATGTGTCTCAGCGCTGCTTTATTTTTAGAAATCTTTTTGATATCACTTTTGGTCGAGAGGCACCAGAACAGATTTGCCTGTGTTTGCTGTACAAGCCACGTACGAAGGATGATGAAGGCAGAGCTGCCAGGCAGGAAGAAAAGACGAAGCCCACAGAGAAGATTCGTGGATGTGGTTAAGGAGAACGTGCAGGGGGTTGGCGTGACATGTTAGCGATAGGGAGATGGAGGCAGATGATCTGCTGTGGCGACTCCTAAAGGGAGCAGCTGAAAGAAGAAGACGATGGTTGTACATGCCAGCGAATTTCACTGTACTGTCTATCAACTTGAGGCTAAATATGAATGCACAACCGGCACCTTAAAGATGTATTAACCTCTTTCTGCAGCGCTCTGTGGTGTTTGCGTGCAGACAGCTTGAGTGCTTACATAAATGCCATTATTTTTTTAATCAAAGAGTCCCTGATATGCTTATTGCCCACTTTTTATTTTTGGACTCTGCTAGAATAGCTTTGGATGATTCACTGGTAAATAATTCTTTTTCTACATTACACTTTGCCTTGGAGCAGCCTCTCCTGGTCTGAAACTATAGCCGTATATAAAACATAGACATGACAATAGCACCCAGTGGTTTCTGGGCCCTGTAAAAAGCTTTTATCCTTTGCAACCCTGGCAGTGTTTAACAGTCTGAGAGTAAAGATTGAAAATATAAAAACAAATGTAGATTTAGTCGCATAATCCTCTTTAGGGTCCTTTATTAATACTTGTAGAAAAATAAAATTGTTTGCAGAAATAAGTGAAAAACTTTAGATCCTCCTATCCACACACAGAATGGTGATGCTTTTTCCAAGATAAGTGATCGGCCAGTAGGTGGTGACCTGTTGATCTCTCATTTTGAACAGAATCTGTTCCAGAGCAGGTTAGGTTTACAGCATAAGATACTGTGACATCTTATCCAGGTAATCCTGATGTTACCTGGATAAGATGTCACAAGTTACCTTATCCAGGTAACTCCAGGATTACCTGGATAAGACAAAATCCTGCATTTTTACTTTTATTGCAGACCTCTGTATTCCATATGTTGAAGACTCTGCGCTTTTTTCAGTTCAAATCAATTTTGTTTGTATAGCCTCGAACATGAGGTGACTGTTCTGGACAAGATGGGTGAGTGGCAAATTATCAGTGAGCAAGAAAACGTTTGGTCAGCAAGCAACAGGGGAATGATTAAAAACAACAACAGCAGGACAGTTGCGATGAAAGACCAGGGTTGAAACATAAATTCTGCGAAGTTGGACATTTTAATTTAGGCGTCTGTGGTTACTGATTCCCAGCCAGCCTGAAGTGGTCATTAGAGGAACTGCAGCTTTTATCTGATGGGCAGAATAAAAAAACACATTTTAGCTACAATTAAGCCAACCTTTACTGTGTGGTTATCTCAAAGAAAACAAAAGGTTTGACCAACAGGTTGGTGAGATGTCTGTGCTTACAGCTGTGTGCCAGAGATATATATTAGGGAAGCCAAGTATATTATCATTACTGTTAAAACCAGACTAACCAACAGCAGAAGAGAAAACTGTCTGAAGACTTGGCCTTTGGTTCAGAGAGATACAAACTCTGTCCTCTTTATTTGAAATTTTGACCATATTTAATGAGAATCCACCACTGTAACAGTGCAGATATGACAGAAATAAGCACTATTAAAGACTCTTAACAAAATTATAAAATAGTGTATGTAAAACTATTGCCTGTGAGCCAAAAGCGCACAAAAGTTTTGTTTTTCTGTCTTTGGCTCTGTGTGACTCACGAAGAGAGGATTTCCCTAATATGGTAATCTCAGAGGCCTCACCCACCATATCTTTTTCCAAGCACCAACCAATCAGAGAGCAGGCTTAAAGGCAAGGTGGCCTCAATGGTGGAGGATGAACTGAGGAGCTGCATCAAGACTGAGTATATGATAAACAAGGATTATGATGAACTGTGAATCATGCAAAGCTCCTATAGCAGAACTCAAAAATACAAATATGGAGCTGGAGAATGTGCGTAACTCCCCCATTAATGATTTTATATACTTAAAATTTAATTTAACCAATCACACCTTACTACTGTTATTTAAAAGCTGCATAAAAAGTTTAGATTTTGTATTCTACAAATACAAAAAAAAACAAAAAACCAACAACTGCATTTGCGCTGGGTTATTTATTTTTGAACTGGCCACTTTTAGGATGTAAGTGCTTCTTCTTCCACTACAGCTTGCAAGTCATAAGTTGGTGCTCACGAAGAGGCACAGACTGGGCATGCCCAGCCTGAAGGGGAGGGAGAGGAGAGGAGGCTGCCTGGCAAAGACGAAGAGAGAGGCAGAGAGTGGAAGAGTTGAGATGTCTGACAGAAAATTCCCGACGAGGAGGAGATGCTCATTTCACAGCAACGCGTCAGTTTCCACCTGACGTGAAACACAGCGAGGCTCTCTTCTCTTCACGCGACACACACACGCACACGCGAGCGCGCGCACACAGAGCGGATAAATGTGGACCGCAGTGGCACTCTCAGCGTGCCGCCTGCAGCAGACAGCGATGCAACAGCGTCTCATCATCTCCTGGACCGGGTAGACAAGAGGCTGCTCCGGAGCACGTTTCCTGGTGAGTAGACGCTTTCCTGTCGGCTATGTCTCACCTTCGTGCAGGAGACGGAGCAGCTCTCAGCCCTACTGTGTGTGTGCGTGCACACATAAGTTGAGGCACTGCATCACTGGCACATCGACCTGTAGGATACGGAACCGCCGGAGAAAGGTCACAACAGCGCACTGATACCTGTGTCATTGACGCATCTGTGCGTGCCATTCACAGCTCCAGCCAAGTTTTGCCCTTGGCACCAAAAGTTGGCGCTGCACTGTTTTAGCTAAGGTGAGTGTGGACGTGAGAGGATTCCAGATAAGTTGGTCTGCACCTGGAGACACGCAGGCGAATGCACCTTGGTCCCGATTTCAGGCAGATGAAAGGATGAGGTGATTTTTTTGGATATGCATCTTTCCGCCCAACCATGAATATTCCCCCAGATCTAAGATTTAAAAAGCTAAAAACACTGAGATGTAACAGCAACAGCTCAATCCGTAATGATTACTTAATGTTTGTGTGGTGCATTCATTAATCATTGAAACAGATTTCAGATTGTTTTAAATTCTGATTTTCTTAATTTCACTTTTACAGTAAAAAAAATTAAAATGTAATTTTACAATAGAGTAAGAACTTGCACTTTACAGTACAATGCCTCAGTCCAGTAGGCTGTGTATATATTTTACATACTGCAACGCACAAGTGCTTAAACCTGCATTTTATTAATGGCCAGCAGGGGGCGACTCCTCTAGGCGTAAGAAGACTCGTGGCACGATGTGATGTCGCCATGTTGGTGTTGTTCCTGTATCATCAAAACTAATGTAGGTCCAGGTTCAACATTGCAGGTCACCAATCAGGTTATTGTGTTTCCAATGTTTTGGACGTGGAAACACCATCAGACCATGCACCAAGGCCTAACTCCAACCCGTTAAATCTGTAAACATGTTCCATTTTAAGAAAAATACTAGGTCATCTGTCAGAAAAGCTGGTACAGGGCCACGTTTGCCACCACGTAGCATCTGCTTTTAACAACAGCTTGTAAACATCTGGGAACTGAGGAGAACAGCTGTTGGACGTTTGGGAGAGGAAGGTCGTCCCATCCTTGTCTGATGGAGGATTCTAGCTGCTCGCTGTACTTCAGTAGGAAGTATATTTCATGCCTGCAGCATCTATGTTATCCAGACACTGCAGGAGGCGTTACTGTGGCAACCAAGTAAGCTTTAAAAAAAAGTGGCAAGTGTTTTTCTTAAACCTAACCAAGTAGTTTGTCTGAAAAGGAATAAAGTTTTGAAAATCTGTAATCAAAAAATCTATCAAAAATTACAACTGAAGTGCAGAAGTCTTTGATGTGATGGATTCACGCCATCATCAACCAGTCCAAATGTGGACTTTTGTCACCCTTCAAAAATTTATGAGCATGAACAGATATAAGTACACACGAGAACAAATAGATTAAAAAAGCTTTCAGCTGTGTCACATGCATGCTGCTGTGAGACTGCGTTTTAATATCTGCAGAATTTGCAGAAATTTCTTCGCTCCTGATAAATTACACTGCAGAAAAAATGTCATCTGCTCTGCTGTTCAGAAAGGACAAAGCTGTGTGAAAAGTCAGAGACCCTGTCGAACGTCCCAAGAGCAGATCCATTCCCTCCACCAAGGGCAGCTGGAAGCATTTTGTCTTCCTTTGTTGCAGTTTATAAATCCCCTGTGTGGGGCTCAGTCTAGACCCAGCTTCTGGGTTTTAGGGAGTGGATGGTGGGGGTAGAAAAGGACTCTATTCTTCCCATCATTCCTGGTTTCCAGGAGGAGTAAAACACACATAAACGCACAGCTACTCCATCATGTTTGCAGGACTGTTAGTCAGTGCCGCTCTCTGAGGAGGCTGGAGCTGCTGGTGTTACACTGCAGCCCCATAATTTCATATCACTTTATTTCTTTGATTCTGTAACAAATAGCATCGATTTCAGGTATTAAAAGCTGCTGAATGCCCCCACAAGGGCAAAGGGCTAATTATAGTATAAAGACAAGGATTTCCAGGATTTCCAGAACTTTCTATGTAGTCTGCACCACAGTGTGCAAGCCCCAAGTTCAAAAATACTAAAAAAAAAAAAAAGGGTTCAGTAATTTCCTGCAACAGCAGTTTTCTGCAAACTTTACTATAGGAAACATAAATAAAGTATTTGTTGGGGACTATTTTTTGCTGCAGATCAATACAGACTTCAACTATATGCAGCACAGTACATGCAGCAACCTGCTCTTTAAATTCAAACTAAAGGACAATTTTGTTTTACTGTTTGGATTTATTTACTTTAACCAGCAATATGAAAAAAGTTATAAAGCTTTAAAAGACATACCTGCTGAAGAGAGACAGCAAAGGAGCATCCAGGACATCCTAAACATAAGTAGCATTAAAATGACAAAAAATAAATAAATAACCTGCAGAGTGGTGTGTTTGATTATTGGTTCCTTAATTAAAATTTTATCTACTGTTATCAGGTGAATTTGATGATAGTATTTTATATTGATTATCCAAATCTGTAAAATAAAACAGTAGAATTAACACACTGGATACCTACTTCTAAAATGTGGAAAAGTAGAAATGTAAGGTGACATATAATGTAAATACATAAATAAAAACCTAATTTATAATAATTTACAAATAAGCCAAACTTTTTATTCTTGGTCTTATCACCAAGTAGTAGGAAACAATATCTTCTAAATGTTTTCAATAGATGTACATTTTATTGAAAATATTAATAAAATATTTCAAAAACCAAAAACAATCATGATGTACCTTCTGCACATAAATAAATAAAGACATAGACGATATCCTGATAAATACCATCTCTGTCTGCTTTGTTGAATCTGTAACTGCATGTGAAGGTCAATCTTATCTCTTAACAAAAACTCTAAACTAACTACACCTTCGGTTATGACGAATATTTTAATTTAAATGTCTTCCAGCTGCAAAATTAGTTCAAACGAAGTGTTTAAAGTCACCAAATTCTGGCCTTGCTGTTGTGTTTTTTAGCAACTTATTAGTTTTTTGCACTTCATGGATAGAGACTGGTCAGTGCTCTGTGTACGACTTATTTAGTGACTCAATGAGTCAACTCAGTGAGTTGCTGCTTTCAGGAACCGTTGGAATTGTGTGATTTTGATATTGGTTCAAGAGTTGCTCAATCATCCGGGTAAGGAAATCCCAAAATGTTGATTCTGTTCATCTGGACGTAGTCTCGATCAAAGACGTCAAGACTGAGGTCACATTACGTCACGCATCCAAGTGATGAAACGTTTTCCCACTGAAAACGCTACATCTAGATGAACACAATCATCTCTTGGGGGTTCAAGAGTTACGGTAGTTTGACTTAAAAGTTTGAGCTAAAACAGCGGTCCCCAACTCCCGGGCCATGGACCGGTATCGGTTCGTCAGTCTTTTGGTACCCGGCCGCTAGAGTTGAGGCTCAGGTGTGAAATTTATGGTTTTCAGGGGGTTTATCGTTAACTCGGTCTTTTTCCGTGTTGTAGTTGTGTGTCGTATTTTGAAAGAAATATTTACGCATTACCATAGCGACCAGAGAGCATTAAGGGGCAGAGACGAGGATGTTACTCTGAATGTTGTTGGCGCATTTCAGGAGGACACTTCTAATAAAGTTACATAATTACACAGTGAATTTGCGTTTATTATTATATTTACAAAATACCACAGTTTTTGTCTTGGTCGTATCATTTTATTTTGTTGTATTTATCCACGACACCTTAATGGCTGGTCCGTGAATATATTGTTGGACATTAAACTGGTCCGTGGGGGAAAAAAGGTTGGGGACCGCTGAGCTAAAATAATCTCTGTGGGTGTGGAAGTGCCAGAAACTGCAGTTCCTGTAATGGCCACTTGAGGCCAACTCCAAGACCAATGTGTGATGTCATGGTGGCCACGTTCATCTTTCATATACAGTCTCTGATTTTAGGCTATATGAAGTAAAAATTTATTATTCTCAAATCCAGTAAAAGAAAAGAATTTAATTACAAAGTAACTGTAAAAGTCATATTTTTGACATTTTTCTAGCTGCTAGAGCTGCATTTACAATTTCCTATATTCCTCGTACACATATACACATTTTGAAAGGCGAAGAAACGAAAAGATCCTGCTTGTTATTCAAATAAGTCACATTTGAGTAGCTGGAACCAGCAAATCGTGGACATTTTTGCTCACAAAAGACTAAATCGATTTTAGAATTTCTTCTGAACAGAAAATTGTTGTAGTTTTGCAACAGTCAAACCAAAGTAACTGTTTAGTAGTTATTTCTCTCTCTAGTTGATCAGCAAAGTCAATCTCATCCTGTTTGTTTTTCATTTCAAGCACAGAACGTCAGACACACTCTTTGAAAAAGAGATGCAGGCAGGGATTCAGGCTGTATTTATGGAACATGTTGTTCAGTGCGGCTCATATTTGCTGACAGTTAGCAAAAAATATAATTATCAACAGCTTGGCGCTTCGGTTAGTGGATAACAGGTTATATTGATGCCTCGGTGGCCTGTGTGTGAGCTACGATAACAAAGTGGTTAACGCTAACAATGTTTGTGTTCCCATCAGTTCTTATTGGAAGACTGAACTGGTCAGCCCTGTTGCTGTTCTCATGATGTTAATGGTGCTGAGAAAACAGCATTAGGGACAAGAGCAGTCTTGAATTACAGTTTTTTCTCCTTCCCACGTCTGTTTTTATTTCTTCCTACACTCTCCCACTCTTTGCTCTCTCCAGCCCATGGTTACTAATGTCTCTTTTCTTTCTTTTCTTTCAACGAATGAGCAGTAAGTAAGCCCACCCCTGAAGTAACTGTTATGAAGAGCCGTAAGGTGTATTTTCTACTCATAACAGGCCCAGGAATACGTTTTGGAGGTGTGGTACTAGTGGGAGTATTTCAGAGGCGACAGTGCTGGCAATGAAAGGGGCCTTTTAGCATTTGGATAGCAGCAGGCTTGTGTGATGATGGAGAGTATTAGCATTTTACATTCCTGCTGTGTTTCCCTGTAATGACTGGTCATGTGCTGCTCACCCCTCCAATCTCTATAGCTTTTTCTGGATGTTGGCTGCGGTGCAGATGGAGCGCTTTGCAGTGGCCTGGATCCTGTGTGATTAATGAAATGCAAATCTGTCGTAGAGGCGCTTTCGGCTTGTTACGTGCTGAAACGCCTCCTTGTTTGTGTCATGCTGGCCACTAAGTAACGGTACAATATGAGTGTGGGGATCATTCTTGGCTGTTTGGTCACATTTCACTGCCAGTAATTGATTTTTCCTGATGCTTGATAGCCCACAGCACCCTGCTAAAGTGTCCGGCGGCAAGTGATATTGCTGTTTATCTGAGCTTAACTGAGCAGTACAGTTGCATATATCACAAGCTCCGTTACACACTGTTTTGATTGTCGGTATACTCAAGTTTTTATAGTGCACTTGATTGTCAGGAATCCGTTTTACAAGGCTGCTTTTATTTTCTAGAAGATTCTATTTCCTGTACAGTGTACACAATGATTTCAGTAAATATTTTGCATAAAATGCAGCAAACTCACAGGGAGTTTTGCATTACGTGCATCACTTAAAGGCAAACAAACTGTGACTTGAATTTCCTGCAAATATTTATAATTACAGTTTTTATTGTTCAAGCTGTGAGAAAGCTTTTAATTTCCTCTCCACATTGCATGTGGAGGATCCAGTGCACACTCTGCTGTATCACCTGACTGCCCCTGGATGTGTTGGTGGAGCATTTAGAAACCTGGACATGTTCTATGTGTGTGCATTAATGTTTGCATGAAAAACAACTTGTTGCACCTGTAGCAATGAGTATTATCAGCATACACTACAGTGAGATGTATCCACACGCTTGAACATTTAGTTTCTTTGTTACTAAGACCAAAGTATCTGTGTTGGTGTTTGACTGCACGGTGCTGCAGCTGTGCGAAAGACAGATGCCTCACACAATCGCTCAGAGACAGACCTGGCTACAAAGTGCACCTCCTACCTTCATAATGGTACACGATTGCCCCACCCTGCAATTTTAGGGTGTTTTCACACCAGTTCGATTACTCTGGTACGAATCAGTTAATGAGTTTGTAAACTGTGGTTTAGTTTCTTTTCACACAGGGAAAAATCCAATTGAATCAAAATATGTCACTACAAACCAACAGAGAATGTCACTTACCCCCAGATGTGTCCCAGGCGGGAGAAACAAAAACAAACAGAGAACTTCCGTTCATTTCACGGCTAGTTGCTAGCCCGTGCATACCTTTGCACATCTATAGTACCTTGCCACATTCCTGAATACAAACCATACGTGGCTACAGGAAGCTTTTTAATGCAAACTTGCAGCGTACATCTGGTAGTTGGTTCATGCCAAGAACAAACTTCTCTGGAGTTAATAGACCTTTTGAAGGAGGTGGTTTTGGTGCAGTTGTTTTGGTTCACATCCGAGTGCGATACTGCGTTCACATCTACACAAATGAACCCCACTGGGGGAAAAACAAACCAGAGTTCAGTTTAAACAGACTAAACTCCACAGGTGTAAAAACACCCTTAGACTGACTTACAGTTTAGTTCAGCTCGTGGCGGTATGAATGAAAGAGACAGGCTCTGGTCCAGAAGTTCTCTCCGGAGTTCTAGAGATCATTAGTGGTTTATTCTGTCTTTATTTCTGGACTTGCAGTTTCTGACCCAGTCCTCTTTAAGCTGTTGTGTAGCTGCTGACTTTCCCTCACTCCCTACATGGCTACTGTATGAATTTCCAAGTCCAGTAACACTTGGGTCTGTCGTTACTTGCTATCTCCCACAGGAACCGACGCTTGCCTTTATGAGACAGACTTTACAGTGAAAAACACTGAAACACTGGGTCTAATTCCTATGAGACAAACCTATGTCCATTTATTTATTTGTTTTGTGCACACAGGTCTTTAGAATTCCAAAATATGTACTTTTACAGTTGATTTCCTTGATCTTTACCCCTAAGGAATCCACAGACTGAAGGAGTCTGAGTATGAAGTCTACTCCAGGGTAGCTGGATGGGACGGAAGCTAAATCCATCTATTTATAAACAGTTTCATGGTCCAAAAAGAAATTCCACGCATGCATTAACTTGAAAGAAGCATCTTTAAAACAGGGTTTAGAATGTAGTCCATTAACATTTGTCTAGGAAAGTCGTCTTATTATTTAAATTACAAGCCAACTGGAAGTCAGGTGTGTTACAGAGGGGGAGCTTGGATCTCTGCATGGCCGACAGTAAAGGATGATAATGAGCATGCTCTAGTCTAAGTATTTTAAATTAGCTCTGAGACAGACTCAGAGACGAGCATTGAAAGTGATGTATTGTTCGGATCAAGCAGCTTGCCTTAGTGTATGTTGTCTTGGTGATTTTCATTTCCTTTCATCATTTAATAAGCAGAAGAAGTCACAGATTTAACAAGTGCAAAGTATTTAAAATAGTCAGTCACGGTTTCCCAGGGCAGAAGACGACGTCTTAAAACTGCATTACACTGTCAAAATAATAGGAAAGCAAATTCTGGAGTCAAGGACATCCAGTGTTGATCCTCTGCTTGTCACAACAAGGAGTTTATTTTTACAACTCCATCGATCAATGAGTGCCGTTGTTCCCAAGATCACCCTCAAAGATCGTCACTGGCCGGTGGAGACAGTCGACATAATCTTTTAATTTGATTGTCCTTAACGTTATTTGTCTAAATTAGAACAGCGGTCAAACATGAGAGAGCTGTTGCTGTCCTGCAGGCTCGCCGCTTTTCCAAACTCTCATCCGCATCTGCCTCAGGAGTGCTGACGCTGCTGGAGGGCGAAAGCTGGCTTGGTGTTGGCTGGTGCAGTCTGCAGAGAGAGAAAGAGACATAGAGGGAAAGAGAGAGAGAGGATGAGGTGGGCTGGTGCTGATTTCTGCCTGTCATTTTCACCTGTGTCACCTCAGAGGAAACCAAGTGAAGTCTTTAGATTTTCCAGAAGGAATAACACCATGATGTCAGAGGTACATCACTTGCAAACATCTCCAAACTTTTTGAGGTATTAATACGGGTACATTTAAGCTGCTTTAGCTCTAACTTTGTCTTCTTAGAGGACCGGATTAGCTCGTATTGTTACTCAGAACCAGACATGAGCCTTGTGCTCGGTGGAGGAGGAGGATGCACGTTGACTGTGCTGACGTTTCATAGAGCCGTGGAGCTTTATTTACATAAACGATGACTCTGCTTCCAGGGCTAAACTAGATGTCAAAGCATAAAGTACCTCTGTGTTTAATGAAATGAAATTTCTTCCCTTTTCATCTTTTCTGGCTGCTTTTCACCAGTTTTGTATTTGGCTAGGGTCAGTGTCACTACTGGTTGCATGAAGTGATACCTGGACCCTGCTAAGGTTGCACAGGTAGTCCAACTTCTCCAGGATGCTGTTGCCAGAAGGTTTGCTGTGTCTTCCTTTGTCCAAGGAGGAACAGGATGAGCACTGTCATAGCTACAAAATGACCTCTAGCAAGACACTGATGGGAATGTCTCTGACCAAGCAATAAGATAAGATAAGATAAGATGACCTTTATTAGTCCCATAGGTGGGAAATTTGTTCAGAATCAGAAACAGACTTCATGAGGGTGGTTTGAGGACCCAACATCCTCTACTGGGCCCTGTGGCACTGCCTGACACTGTGGAGCCTAACTGGGATTTGCCATAAAATACCAGAATTGGCAGGTCCACTACTGGTTCCCTGTGCTTTTCACAGATGAGAGCAGGTTCACCCTGAGGACATGTGACAGACTTGAAAGGGTCTGGAGAAGCCATGGAGAACATTATTCTGCCTGTAACATTGTTCAAGATGACTGGTTTGGTGGTGGGTGAGTGACACAGAGACAGTCCTCTACGGGCAAGGCAATGGCACCCTGACTGCCATGAGGTATCGCGATGAAATCCATGGACCCAGTGTTGGACCTTGTGCTGGTGCGGTGGGCTCTGGGTTTGTCCTGGTGAACCACACTGCCCGTCTCATGTGGTGAGAGTATGTAGGACGTTCCTGCAGGATGAAGAAATCCTGATGCCACTGAGTGATGCCCTGGTCCAGACCTGCGATCCCCCAGAACACCATCTGTCGTCTCATTAGGAGCATGTCCCAATTCAGCCCTTTATGGCTTGATACCCAGTCCAGTATAGACATCCAGCAGTGTCCCTTTTATTTTTCTAAACAGTGTACTTTTGGTATGTATACACTGATAATATTTCACACTCCATCTCAGCTTACAAACTTTTAAACTCACTTTGATGAGTTAAACTTTGATTCGAGCGTCTTTCGTGCTTACGAGCTGTCCAGAGGCCATCTGAGAAGACAGGAGAAGGACAAAGTCTTAGTTGAGAAGGCCACAGTGTAAATCTGAGATGTTACGGGTCAGTCGCACTGGCATTAAACATCACAGAGAGACAAACAGGTCAGACACAACTACAAACATTATTTGCTTTTGAGTCTGAATCAAATATCATACAGTGTATGTTACGACTTTGATGTATTGACTGTCTGATGACGACCCAGCAGGATCAATAATGTCGCTATTAGTTGGGGTAAAATTGATTCTCATGACCCAGAGCTGACCTGAATGATGTCGGGGATTGTGCATGATCGTTTGTTGTTAATTTAGTCCACCAAAAGTGTTCGCGTATTATATTTCCTTATTGTCGTAAAGTTAATCATTTATTTAAAAATTTATTAAGAAAATAAAGTCACCGTCACAATAAATGTCCACCCAATGCAGGATATTATTATATACTGTGTGTAAATTTAAGAACATCTGTTTGGTCATTTCCTGTTTTATTTTGTAATTCTTTGCATGTTGTTACACTGTTGTCAGTTTAACTTCCTGATGTTGCCCGTGATTGAGATTTCAGATAAGCCCTGGAAACAAAGAGTAATACATCACAATGAATATTGTGCTGTGGTCTCAACTCGGGAGGAGTTGTTCTACACATAACTAATTAACCATTATATGCAATTTTTTAAGTAAAGCTTTAAAAGGTTTAAAGACCCACATACATGATATCATCAAATGTGTCTCTGCAGATGGAAACGTGTTTTTTCTTGTACCTGTTACATGTGGAGGTGGCGAGTCTGGTTTCTGCTATACGTGGAAAGCTCTCTGTGACATCTCACTTTGTGCTGATGGAAGTGCTTTTTATGGCCCAGTGATATAATATTCAACAATAACTCGATCTGCTTGTTAAAAAGCAGATTTTGCTCGTGGATTAGGTGTCTGATATTATTAAAGGAATGCCTTTAAATGTTTGTATGGAAAGAGTCATGTTTGTGTGGGGAGGAAAAAAAGTGAAAAATGCTTTTTCTCTTAAATATTTCAGGGGAATGAGAGCGTGCTTGTACCTGCTTTTATATCTCTGATGTGTTCAGCTCATACGAGAGGACTGATTTAAGAGCTCACGTGTCGTTCAACTTCCTTCATGTCATGTAAATTATTGAACATCTGTTATATAGTGTCAGCATCCAATAAGTCTTCTCCAGCAGCATCTGTTTTGTGGTCACTGAATTATTTAAAAGCTGCTGCAAAATAAAATAAAAAAAATGCTGGTATTGCTGTATGTTCCAAATATACAAGCTGTTAGATAACACGACCCAGATTAGCTAAATATTAAGTATAAATGTGAATTTTTCAACTTGTTATGAAGTAACTGTGGAGAAAATTAGATGAATTGTACAGTCCTCATAGACTGTATATAAAAGTTCGAGGACAGTACATTCTTTTTAATAGCCAGCAGGGGGTGTAACTCTTTTCTTGATGGGTTTATGGACTCAATTGCTATTTACACATCTTACTGAATAAAGCATGTTTATCTGTCCTTAATAGTCAGAAAGAAAGATAAACCAGTCTGTGTTCTTATTTTAATCACCTATCGTTATCCAGTGAATGTGGAGTAACGGGGTATGCACAAAGGAAGAGATGTAGGGACCATAGATGTGGAAAATTAATGACATTTGGCAACTTTTAGCAACAAGAAGCGAAAGTGACCATTTGTGCCACAAAATTAGGCCTGTCTCGAAGACCAACATTTCTCAACTTTGAAGTAAAGCATGAAGGATGCTGCTGGGTGGCATAATAGAACAAAACTAAACAACTAAAAGTAAAGGATCCCACTAGTGAAGAGACAAATACTTAACTGAAAATGAGCTTTTATACACCCACCTTTACCTGACATGTTTTATCTTAATAACCAAAAGCAGATGCACCAGATTTATATAACAAAACAAATGTCAGTTACTTACATAACTTTTCAGTATATTTATAACTTCTATCATCTTCATAGTTTTCCTTATAACTGCTTTGCTCCTTTGCTCATACCGAGGCTGCTGGTTTGTAGCTGGCTAAAACCCTGCTTTAGCCTTAGCAACTTAGCTTTTTTAGCTTTTTATAAATCTCTGTGTTCGCCTGGGTGAGGGTGATGTCTAATTAGACTTATTGTTACAGTTGCCAGGAAAAGGTGTATTTCATTGAGGTGTTGTGCAAGTTGCTGGCAGTCACTGGTGTTATCTTGGTTTGCAAAAATGTATATAATGCTGCACTTTCGAGCTTCACTACAGCTCGGAGGGTAAAGTGAGTGTTTGCAGACAGGTTGGCGTCTTCCAATATGCTAGCGACCAAAGCAATAGAAGGGAGGATTTTAGTGGAGCACCATCTGGTGTCAGCCAGCAACTCCTCGCAACCGAGTCGCTGAACGGTCTCCAGGCCTGTGTAACTGAAGCCTCACCTGTTCACCTGATACTTTTCCTTAGATAAATTTGGGTTAAATATTTGGTGGATGTATTTAAAGGAGGTTAAATATGAGTCAGTGCTCTCCTGCTGGTTTTTATATAGCATTCCTGAAGTGGGAATTAAAACTCGCTGTTGTCGCTCCTGATGTCTACTCCTATGAGCAGAGCTGCACTTAGGCACAGTCCTGTCTGTCTCACCTAAGGATAAGGAAAAAAGACTGTGCACAAGGACATGCTGAAACGTGAATCCGTCATCAGTAAACAGTTTACATATGTTATTGGGTTAAGACACTAGTTTCAGCTCATACTGAGTAAAATATTACGTTAATTTTAGTCTTAATATGCTATTATTAACTATTTGCACCTGTTTAGTATTTTTTTTCTTATTTGTATTTAAGGTGTTTAGGGTAAGGAACTGTTATTGTGCTGCTAGAACCATCATTTCCCTAAGGGGACCTCCCCAGGGGATTAATACAATTCCATTCCATTCTCTGCTATTCTTTATTAGAGTCACAAATGAGAATTATCCAAGATATGCTAATTGGTTTAAAAGCTTTTAGACAACCATCATGCCAAAATATGAAGGTCTCAGCTGAAAACTTCATAACAGGATGTCATTACCAGTGAGTGACATTCCAGCAGCTAGGTCCATCTTTTATATACAGTCTGTGGTGCCACTATATAATTACAGGTTAGCAGCAGAATGGTTTTATGTGAATAAAGGATGACAACGTTTATTTAGAACAAAGGATTTTTAGAAATCTGGTCTCAAACTGAGGATTTTTAACATTTTAGGCAAATGCATTAACTACTACAGAAGACACATCCAGAAAAATGTACTACAGAAGCTGCTTTATATGTATAAAATGTATCTTTTCTCATTAGAATATATGAAACGCTTGTAGTCTTAAAATCAAAGGTGTTATACACGAGATATTTCCATCTTTTTGTAAGTAATATCACTTTGATTTATCTTTAAAATGTTTTATATTTGTCTAATGTTGTGACGTCAGTGGATCTTTTCCATTTACCACCATATTGTTTCAGAGGAGAGGTTCACACCTGCTCGTGATGTCACTACCCTGCAGAGGATACCGCATGCCCTTGCATCTTTTCAACCTCTTACATCTGCCACTTTTATTTTGAACTGCTTCCCACGTGGAGGTGGGGGTGGTCGTAGCAGTGCCTTTAAACACTTCACACCCCCGCCGTCTTGCACGTTCCTCCTCGCGGCACCTCCCAAGCCCCATAAAAACACTCCACACTGACTCAGCATGTGTGTGACAGGCAGAGGGGCGGGAAAGGGGCAGGGCAGTGGGTTATATGAGTGTGCTAATTGGCTGAGTGTGAGCATGTAGCTGGTTGTGCTGGTTGGACAGGTCTGCACTAACTGCTCAGCTGGAGAGAAGTAAGGAAGGAGCTGAAGATGAGAGTGGAGGAAGAGGGAAGAGGAGAAAGGATGAGACGAGATAAACCATGTGGGAGGTGTAAATCCTGTATGGATGAAGCGGCTGTGAGAGGAGGAGAGGTGAGTGTGAGATTGAGATGGAGGGGGGAGGAGGACAGTGGAGAGGAGAGGCAAGATTTTGTGAGTCTCTGTAGTACAAATGTAGCTGTGAGTGTCTCAGGTTTCTGCTGACAGCGCAGGGTGATAAAGAGCCACTACTGAGGCAGCTGACAGCCCTGCACAATGATGCCGATAATACAGATGTGCATGTCATGCTGTTGGACTTACAGACAGATGACTAATGCACGGGAAAAAGTGGCGCTCTACACTATATTGTGTGTGTTTGTGTGGGTGGATGAGAGGGTAAGTGTGAAACCATGAATGACATTACATGTGTGAGGAAAGGGACTGCATATTTTTGTATAATCAGTTTGTGTGGGCATGTCAATGCACGCAGCCCCTCCTGGACTCGTGTATACCATTACTGAGCTGCTGTACTCTAGAGCATGGTGACCATTCAGGATAATTAGTTACTTATAAATCATATATTCACGATATAATCATTTTATAGCCGTAAAATTTTGCATGTGGTCAAGTGCACTTATCATTACACTGTTGTCAGTTTTTTAAAAGTTGTCTATATTTAAATGTTAATTAATGCAAAGGTGTTAAATTTAAATGTTGTCGAACATGGATAGAAGACATAAATATTTAAAGAAGTAGTCACATTTTTAGACTGTTAAGGAGCCCTTCTCTGCTCTGCTTTGCTTTAACTTGCATCATAATGGATACATAATTTTTAGTGTTGCAAATTAATATTATTAATACTGGAGAAACCCAAAGGTATCGCCTCTCTTTGCTGCTCAAATCAGCATTATTAGCCATTTTCATACATGCACCGCATCTCTGCAACTTTCTTTTCACTGAGGGAGGTGGATATCCAGCACGTTAGCTGGTTTTTAGTCTGGCAGCTCCCCAGTGCAAGAGCTGCATTACATTTAAAGTGTGAAGTTGTAATTTCCCAGTTTCCAGTTGGAATTTTCAATGGGAACGCCCCCTCAAGTCAGACTTTCCACACCAACCCAGACTTCATAATTCAAGATGGCAGCAGCACTTGTAAACATGAGCAAAGCTGCAGAACTGTTGTGCATTTGTGACTCACTAAATAGGCTGGGCTCTATGAATGAAGGCACTGCAGTGGTATTTTCAATGTTAAAAAAAACAAACAGGCGGGTTGTGTTCCAGGTGTTGCAGCTGGTTGGGGCTGAGAAGAGAAATACTACTACTAGAACACAGCAGTCATCCATTATCTGACTTTAAACTTAAAAGGGATGCAGCGATGTTGAATTGCACCAAAGTGAGAATAAGCCGCATTTACTGCCGGTGAACTCAGTCTTAAAAAGCAAGATAGTCATGAAAAAGTGACTTTTCTCCATGTTCATGTCAGAAAGAAAACAGAGCTTTATAAAAAAAAAAAGGCAAAAATTATATTTTAACTTTTTAAATAAGTTTAAAGTGAGTGACCTACAGGTCTCAAACTTCTGAGTTCTTCTGAGTGAGTGTTTGTTATTATTTTATGCACACTTAGATCAAACAGATGAAAACTCACAGGGACAAACGTCTCTTACGCAGTATAATTTCACACCTCCTTGAAAGTTAAAAGTCTCTCACTGTCTCATACCCCAGCGTGTCTCCATAGTGTAGTGGTTAACATGTTTGCTTGGTAAATGAAAGGTCACTGATTTGATTTCAGCCAGAGACCAAAGTTAAACATGCAGAGGTATCTGCTGTGGAGAGCTAAGATAAGTGATTGTCGTCTGATGGCGAAAAGCCCAACTCCAAATAAATGCTAATGTTGCTCCAGATGTGTGCACATTGTCCACTGTTCCTTCCTGTAGACATGAGACATTTTTATTGTTTGGATGTTTGCAGTCAAAGTTTGCTTTTATCTTAACCTCTCACTATGGATGTGCAGTCCTCCTAAGTCCATTGGCTTGAATGGGTAGTTTTGGTTTATCTAGGAAAATGGTTAAAATCTCTTTGGTATGGAGAAGAAAAAATGCTTTTTTTGACCTTTGACCGAGCTGCTGTCCTCTCTAAAGTCTGGTACATTTACCCATTTGATGGAAAATGACTCCTCAGCAGGGCAGAGCGTGCAAGGTCGAACACTGGCAAAAGTGGCCTTTGATGAGCTTTGATGTGGGAGTTGTTTCGTGAGATTTCAAAGAAGTTGGTGGCTCGAAAATGCATCTGAAAACACATTTCATGAAAACCACAGTGAGCTCGGAGATGGACATGACAGACATGACTGACTGCGGAGCAGATTCAAACTGATTATTTAATGGGTCATAATGGTCTGCTATCCCTACAGGCATGAAATTCTATTAATGCCCATAATGCTGTTTGGATCAATACATGACTACTGCACTTTTAAACCACGATGGCTTTGCAGATGCTAATACGGCTCTGAAAGTCTCTAGGCAAAATATCTTGTGATAAATAGTCATGAATGTGGTAGATGGATCTGTTTACTCTCTAATGTCTCTAGGAGGTTGGTAATTGTCTCATAAAATTGCTCTGAAACATTTGCATGGATTAGTGTGAACTTTGCAGGTGTTTTTTCTGTTTCAAGGTGATTTTTAATCACTTCTGCAAGCCCATAATGTTTCATTTACCGTCATTACTTTTGATACCAATGAGCAAATCGAGGTGAGATAATCAAAAAGTTCAAAAACTGGTGATAGCACAGTGGTTGTGTTAACCAAACATATGACGTTGCATGCAGTAACTGTTAATGGAACAGTGATCTTGTCTAATCTATGCATGCAATCCATAGATTGTTTGCAAAGATTGAATGCTGTTGTAGTGTAGCACTGACTTTGAATCCATGCATGATCCGTCTGCTGGTTCTTTCTAAGTACTCCTGCTTCCTCCCACAGTCCAAAAGCTGAGGGTTGTTAGGTTAATTGGTGATTCTCTCTGTGTTAGCCATCCTCTTGCCCTACGACAAATGGGTTAGGCTCCAGCACCACTGCGATGTAAGAAGATGGATGGGTGTTGTCAGCTTACTCTAGCAAGCTTAGTTAGAAAGCTGAGTCCACACACTGTGCTGGTGCTCATTAATTCTAAAGAACAGAGTCATCAGAGTATCAGACTTTTACTCATTAAACCTGTAATATTTTTTTGTCAGATAATTCTTTGAAAATGCTTCAAAACGCCACTAACACGTCAGCAAAGTCCAGTTTAATTACTGAAATTGGCAGAGATGAGGCCTAGCTGACACTAATCAGCTATATCTTCCACATGTTGGTAATTTAAGCTAAACAGTTTCATAAAAACAAACATCCATAGAAAACAAAACCAGGCTATAAAAACGTTTGTTTTGCAGTGAGCTTGGGCATTTTGACAGTCTCTGGGGGAGTCTGTGGGCACTGACTCAGGTGGCCACTAGAAGAACTGCAGTTTTTCTGCACTTGTGCATTTTTCCTTCATTTCTCTTACCTGAGATGTTGCAGCAAATATGCAGCTATGAGACATGAGCAGGTGGAAGCAGCACTCCATTTCTGTCACTGTTGCATAACGCAACATCGTACTTTTCTGCGATTCGAGGAAAGAACAGTTTGTTGTCTCGTTACTTGTTTAGTGTTTTGGTCTAAGTGTGGTTCTTCATTCACTGAGTCAAGGTAGTGAGTGGAGGAGTTGTAGCAGCAGCAAGGTCACGGCCAACGTGGTGCTGATTGAATGTCTCCCCCTTCTTTTCTTTGCCAATAAGCCTCTCTGCATCTCATACGCACTGCTGCTGCCTCTGCATGAGTCAGAGGACCAATCAGCTTTTGTCTGAAAATGCCTTTGAAGGCACCGTGAGAAGGAAAGGAAGCGATCCGGCCTTGTAACAAGTGCAAACAACAAAGTCGTGCTTCGAAGAAAGCTCTGGCACGGCTTTCTTTCATTTTGGTTCATCCTCTTCAGTCGGTGCTTGGTTAATTATGATTCAGCAGAGTTCACAGGGTTTAAGCGACACGTTTGTGGTGCAACGGTTAACGTTCAGCCATTTCTTGGGAATTTATAAGAGTAGGCAGTTCTGCCAGATACAGTACATGATGTAACATAATAGTACATGCAGATAAATCGATAGTCCATGAGTGAGAGGATGATAAGGGTGCTTCGCGTTGCAGTGTGAATGCCTCTGAGTATCCCTCGCCATCCATTAACTTAACACAAACCTCCTAATCTCCCCTCGGGTTTTTAATGTGCACAACCTGTCATGTTGCTGAAATCATAGCTGCTAGTGCACAGCGCCGGCAACAAGCAAGCTGAGAGCTAATATTAGCACCAGCTCCCCCATCATGTGCAGGGAGCTAATATTAGAGCTGCACTCTTTGGCTTGGGTTTAATTACCTGTGTGATTTGACTCATGAAAGCCTGGCCCAAGGACCCAGAGGAGTTTATCCGTGTGTGTGTGTGTGTGTGTGTGTGTGTCCCTTGTGTCAGCATTATAACCCACAGGAACAACAAGAAGATGAGTCATCTTTATTGAGCAGCTGTGGCTTTCTGTTTATTGAGGTTTGATCAAAGGTGCGCCATCCTTCAGGCTCCCCATCGAGTCTGTCGCTATTTTTAAAACCAAAGAACATAAACAGCCTTCACCAAACAAGTATTGAAAAAAAAGAGTATGACAGTGAATAAAAGCTGTTGACATCAAAAATGCACTCAAAGATTTTCGGTAGAGGTGGATAGATATGTCTGTGATTTGTTGAATTCTTTGCATTCTTTTTGCTGCTGTTGTTGTTTTTCTGTATTTACTGGTAGTTATTTTGTGACCTACCGGTTACTCTGCCTGTGAAATGCAATTCAAAGTATGCTAATATTTTTATTTATTTGTATTTTTAAGCACAGTCCAATCAAGCAGCAACCACTAATGAAGGCTTAAGGTCAAGGTCAAGTTTATTTTTTATAGCACATTTCCAACAGCTCATGCTGCACAAAGAGTCACAGGTTTAATCAGCAGCCTTACCACACGTACAGCTTTTGCTCTATAAATATTGTTTAGGAACTTAACCAGCTGTTTCTGAACAGGTACAGCTGAAGCATTAACATCATAACTGTAAATCTAATATGCTCTCTTCTGCCACTTTGTTAGGTACAACTGCTTTTTAACAAAAAGCGGCAACTCAGTGTGTTTAGGCAAGTAGATGTGACTGATATGATCTGACGTTCAAACTGAGCATCAGAATGGGGAATAAAGGTGATTTAAGTGACTTTGAACGCAGCGTGGCTATTAGTGCCAGCTGGGCTGGTCTGAGTATTTCAGAAACTGCTGGTCTACTGGGATTTTCCCACACAACCATATCTAGGTTTAGTGGAAATGGTGTGAAAAAGGGAAACTATCCAGTGAGCGCCAGTTCTGAGGATGAAAATGTTTTGTTTATATCAGTCAGAGGAGAATTTGAGCTGATAGGAAGGGAAGACTAACTCACTAAACGCTCGCTACAGTCAGGGTATGCAGAAGAGCATCTATGAATGTACAACACATCCAGCCTTGAAGCAGATGGATGGCAGCAGAAGACCACACTGGCACATTAACAGTGGCATAAACAGCATGAAAACACGGCTCCATCCTGCCTTGTCTCAAAGGTTCAGGTGGCCGGTGGTGGTTGAGCCCATCAGTACAAATTCAGCATCACAACACCGCTGAGTATAGTTACTGACAATGCAAGATAATATGCTATGTCACAAACAGTTTTGAGGTTGTTGTTAGTAAAAAAAAAGTAATCTATTACACATTACTTGTTATTTTTCTTAAAAGTAATCAAATTGCTTCCTGGATAAAGTAATTTGTTTACTATATTTTCACATTGCTGCATAAATCAAAACACGTTGTCTCAAAATTACCAGTTAACAATATAAATGTGAGGCTACAGTTCCACTTATCAACAAAAGTCCTTATTATGAACACAAAGCAAAAATGAAAATCAGTCTATTAAGACTTTAAAGTGGTAATTGTACTTTGGAAACATGTACAGGAAGAAACAGAGGCTACGGTGCTGCAAGCCTGACTGTTCATCACTGTCTTTATTAGCTGCTGAAGTTCAGGCTGTGGCTGCTGGGCTGGGGTCAGTACACACTCAGCTTTATCATCACTCTGAGGCAGGGGTAGGGAACTCCAGGCCTCGAGAGCCAGTGTCCCACAGGTTTTAGATGTGTCCTTGATCCAACACATCTGATTTCAATGACTAAATTACCTCCTCAACATGTCTTGAAGTTCTCCAGAGGCCTGGTAATGAACTAATCATTTGATTCAGGTGTGTTGACCCAGGGTGAGATCTAAAACCTGCAGGACACTGGCTCTCGAGGCCTGGAGTTCCCTACCCCTGCTCTGGGGTCTTGGCTAGCTTAGCATTAGCATGCTCACTGGGCAGGTGCTTACAAAGAGCCAAAGTTATCTCGCTCCACCATTTTCCTCCTCCTGACACAAACTGAAATCAGCTGATTGTGGTGCAGGTGTGCTGGAAGGTGTGTCTGACATTGTTATTTATTTGTATCATAACTACAGAACAAGTAACTACATAATAGTAGTCATGCATTGCATTACTTTACACCCAACGTTACACTGTTACACCCAACACTGGTTACAAAGATTTAATCAACTAATTAATGTTCTCAAACGACCTCCACAGTCACCAGATCTCACTGCAGTAGAGCGACTTTGGGAGGTGGAACAAGAGATTTGCTTGTTGTACAGCTGACAAATCTGCAGCAGCTGTTTAGCCGCATATTTACAAAGAATTAGGGCGAAAGGCAGCCACACCTGTAACCTGCAAGGTTTGCAAACTGTCCACTGTGTCCAGTCACTGTTTCATGTAACAGTGTACACCCTCACTTTTTAAAAACCTAGCTATCTGCTTCACATGAATATTGATACTACTATATTAATACTGATATAGTTAGCCTAAAGTGTCCGATTATCAGCCAAGTGACATATCTACTAAAGATAAACCATAAAATGGGATGAATAACGCTAGGCTAAATTTTGAAAATCAGAGTGTAGCTAAAAATTACTTTTCCATTTGGATAAGTGGAAAAAGATTAGTAGTCATAAACGGCTGAGATATTTAGCCAAAAAGTAGAAAATGGCAAACATCAGGGACATGTTTTAACAGACTCGCTCCGATCGCACACTCAGGCGTCCTGCACAAACTCTCCTCCCTTGGTCTAATATTTTTGGCTTTACCATAGTGCAATGTCTGAAACTGACACAACTACAGCTAATGATAAAAATGTAACAATAAGAAACTTTTGTCAAAGTGTTTTATTTCAGTACACATTTTAAATCTCAGATTTGTTTTAAGGTGTAAAAGTCATTCCCTATACATGCACATAATAAAAATTGGTCTTAATTATTTAAAGTAGGCTTGCTGCACATTTGCATTCTTCTGCATTTCAAAATAATAGTAGTAGTAAAAGTATTAAAAATCACTTTAAATAGTGTGTTCATAATACACAATCTAAAAGTAAAACATGTCTCTGTTGTCCAAAACCAAATCCGATTAGAGACAGTCATTTCTCTGTTTTGCTTTTTAGCCAAACTGTCAGTAACGATGACTCAACAGTCAGTTAGAATTGCTGTGCATGCTGCATGTCCAGACACGCCTGCAAAATGCACACCTGAGCTTGTATTTGGGCTTAAAATTTTTTTTAACATTGTGGGCAGAAAAAATTTTGATTAATATCAATCTAAATTTAGCCAGTACTAAATGCAGTAGCTTGAGATTTTGCTGGGACACAGCTGATTGATTCCCAACCTAAATGCATTCCACTAACACACAAAGCAATGGCTAAGTCTGAATTGCTGAAATAGCTACTGGATAAAAAAGTTTGGCTATAAAAGTAGTTAGTAAAACTAAATTGTGGAACAAATCTCACGTGACTGTTGAAGAGGTCAGAAACCTTTAGATGTAAAAGCTTAAAAATAAAAATGATGTCATTTATCGAATAGTTTCTGATGCAAATAATCTGCAAATAAACAACACAGTACTTTGCCCCAAGCACTTGTCCTACAAACCTCTTAGCTATGAAGTGAAAACCCCACTCAGTGCATCCACACGTGCTCTCTGGGTGCAATCGGTTAGCCAGTGAAATTTACCCCCTCAGTGATGCTGCCAGCTTTCCATTTTTAGCTTGTGGTTGATGGACAGTTTCTTGTAAAGCTAGTTGAGTTTTTTTACATGCTAGTATAGAAGTTGAAATGATAGGAAACATGCAAAGCAATGAGACTGAGTGTGGCAGGTGGAGCTGGTAAATGGATTGTTTCTCTTGTAACTCCTGGCACAGCAGTGGCGCTCCCACCAGACTTCATGCCAAGTTGTCCAGAATTACTGGCAAGCTGGACAGCTGACAGGAAACGGAGCACTCAAGCACTGCTGCACCCAGGATTTAACATTACAGTCTGGATACAGGAAGATTGGTAATAACTCCACCACTGTTTACTGTGTAGTATTTATTTCTTCTTATCTCAGCCTTAAAATTGGGAAGTCACATTTTTTTGACACATCTTATTTATTGTTGTTTTTTATGGTTGCATCATAAAAACAATGTCTTATGCACCACTTTTGACACATTTCACCGAAATTAAGGCTCCAACTTGAAATACCAATTACAAAACAACAGAACCACAGGGAAACATTACATTTCCCACATGTGTAGCTTACAAGTTGTTAGAGATTGTGATGCTGGCATCCAGACTCGGTTGGTTAAGCTTAGGTTAAAGCTGTTTCTTGGGACTCATGAATGATTCGGTGTTTGTAATTAGGTTCAGTTGTAATTTTCCTATATGATTGTGTCACTGTGAGTGTGGAAAGTTTTATTAAAGTAAATCTCCACTAACTATCTGTATGACTAGATGCCAGCAGGAGTTGGTGGGGAAAAGGTAGCCGAGCAGTGTTTTCTTTGTGTTTTCTGACAGAAGAAAAGTGGGGTTGTGTTACATCAGCAGTTGTGTTGCTGCTTTTAACTCTGGCCTTCCTGTAACTCTACACTCCCATCACTCTGGCTTCCTGCCAGCAGAGCTCTCTCCTTCACTTACACGACTCCCTCCTCCTTCTGTCTTTTATCTATTTATCTATCTCTTGTGGTCTTTCTCTCATCGCCCGACTTCATCTCGCTCGCTCCCATCAGCTCCCGCCTCGGTCAGATGACGAATAACTGGATGAAAGAGGCCCAAATTAAGTTCATGCTCATCCGCGCTCTCTCTGAATCAATACTGACTGGCATACTTCAACCTTTTCGTGGTGGAAAATCATAAGTACAGATGATCTCTGAGGATCTGTGCCTCAAACGGATATTTACATTAATAAAAAGCTCCGCATTTTTATGTGTTAGTTACTGAAAAATCTGTTTGATGAGGTTTATCATGTGTGAGAGTTGTCCGCCACATTGATGTGATACAACTACTGGTTTCTTGAGAACAATGTGTAATTTCCAACTGGTTGGCAGTGGTTCCTGCAGGTTGCTGACTCTCATTATGTGAACTGTCGTAGGGATTTCTTTGGTTGCAATTGGTTGTAATTTTTCGTGTTTAAGTGCTAGGTGGCCAAAGCAGGCGGGCTGAGGTTTTTGCCAACTGGTTGGGGAATACACATTTTGCCAGGGGCTCACTGAGCAATCTGTAGGTATGAGTGACTGAGACTTTAGGAATTATTTTCCCAACAACTGCCATCAGCCTAGGGCAACCATTTACAACCAACTGGGCAAAACAAATTTTCCCCCCATGACTGGTGGTTGCCAGATGGTTGCAGACCAGTCTCTAGGCCTGCAGGATTGGGGTCTTATTCACTTGATCTTAGATTGTCCCCATGATTGTCACACATCCAAAATGGTCTGTAAGTTAACCTCACATGGTTAGTGATCACATGTCTGCAAAACCTACTAATGCTTTTTAAATGTCTGCCTGGGGCACAATGACCAGCTCACATTATAAATGATAAATCATAGTTGAAATTGAGAATTCATCTTTAGTTCAGCCACTCATTTATACGACAGTATCATCCCTTATTTACGGCCAAACCATTAACCCCACCACCCTCCCATGCAGCTCTCTGAACATAATACAGATAGTGATAACTTTACACCGAAATAGCACCAAGAGGAAATTAAGGCATACAAATTATTTTGCAGTACATCCATACAGTTTTGTGCAGGTGTAAGCAGACCCTAGGGTACTGGCATGGTAGCAGATTGGGGAGCTTTAGCCCTCAAGGATAAGGTTTCCACCTTAGTCTCAGCTACTTCTGTCATATTTAGAGCTAAGGAGCCACTTTGTCTTCCTCACACCTTTTTACAGAGGCCCCCAGGGAGCTACCAACGACTGGACAAAGGCCAGTTGTTGGCGGTGAATAGTGTAGCTGTGGGAAGACTAGCTGCAAAGTGTGAAAATGACAGATAATGTGACTAATGCAGAGGCAGTGAAATGCACTAAGACAGAGACGTTTTATTGCGGGTGAAGCTCAATGCTGCCATCCGCAACAAATAGGAAAGGATTTATTAAAAATTGCATGCAAGGGCTCAAACCTGCTGCAAACATCCAAACAAATCTTGTGGAAATAATTAAACGTCACAGGGAGAATTTGTCAGCTCGGTGAGACTGATGTCTTTGAAGTGAGGGCAGAAACATGAGTTGGGGTTACGGGAGGGAAAGTTTGGTCGCTCGGCGTGCCAACTTACTCACAAGTTCTCTTTGTTCTGTCGGCTTCAGTTATGAGCGTGCACGTTCTCTCCCACTGCTACCATAAGGCAGCTCCAATCTGTCACTGCTGGCAGCAGGCTGGAGTTCACCGTCCTCATTTGAGTGACTTCTTTTTTTTTAACACAAGAGTTCTGTTGTCTGCGTCGTCACTGGCGTGGAAAGTCATTCTGCATCAATGTTAAACAGAATGGAGACGATTGGAAAGAGGTCAGCTCGGCCAAGATGAGTAACCGCCAGGGGATTTAGCTCGAAAGAGAAAACGAGGACTATAACAAAGAGAATAACAAAGAGATTTCTGTGCTTAGAGTTTAGCTTCATGTGCATGTTGTGGCTGAGCAGCCAGCTGGATCTGATGGTGGACTTGTCAGTGAATAGACAGGAACTAAATATTACTTAATTCAATATCTTTGCACAGAGAAAGTCCTCTTCATCATCGTTGCATCAGTGTCACGGCGATTCCTGAATAAAATCTGATCACGCTAATCCGATCAGAGTTTCCATGAATCATTTGAACCTGCCTCATTTTCTCATTTTCCCTGTGAGTCCAGAGCCTTTAATTGTTTTATTCAGAATGTAAATCGATCCCGGTCATCAGCTCTTTTCAGAGAGCGGGAGAGGACGTGAGGGGATAATTTCTTGCTTCCTCTACAGGATGACAGGATGAGCTCATTTTCTCTCTGACATCATAAAAAAGCTGCATTATTTACTTTTTTGGAAGTATCTGTCATTGGAAATAACAGAGGCCTTTTATTTTTCTTTCTATCATTTGTCTCCAATTGAAACTTTCATTTATTTATTTGCCTTTTTCCTTGGCTGAGATTTTAGCAGTGCAGCTGCAGCGCACAGTCATACGAGCTCTGCCTCCAAAACAACCCAGGAACCATGAATTTGTTTTATGCATACTTTCAATAAAAATCAATTGTATACAAAAAAGAAAATATTTGAAAAAGAAAAGAAAAACACAACTGACTGAGGTGGAAAGCTTGATGTAACAATGAAAGCAGAGCGACAAAGTGCAAACAATGTTACTAAATCCTGCAGTGTTGATATCAGCCAAGTGTCCATTGAAGATAAAGTTCAACTCATTTATGTAACACCAAATCACAGCATCAGTCACCTCAAGGTGCTTTACATTGTAAGGTAAAGACCCCACAATAATATATAGAAACCTCAACAATCTTGGCAATGGCAGGAAGAAAAAACTCCCTCTTAATAGGAAGAAAGCTCCTGCAGAACCAGGCGCAGGGAGAGGCAGCCATCTGCCGTGAATGGTTGGGGGTGAGGGGAGAAGGGAAATGATGAGGACCTGATCATGAGGAGACTCCATCCTCTCTCACTTAACCATCAGAGAACTTTGGTTTATTGCAGGAGTGTCAGCTCATTTCAGCTCATGGAGCCACATACAGTCGTCAGGTTGACTGTCACTGTAGTTTTCCTTTCTTCCTTTTCACTGAGCTTTACATTTTATATTTCTGCAACCACACATTGTGCTTCATTTTAGGTTTTTCTGTGTTTTTAACGCACACACCATGCATTTCTTCTTCGACTGCTCCTGTTAGGGTTCACAACACAGCAGATCATCTGTGTCCGTCTAACCCTATACCCAGAATCCTCCTCTGTCACACCAACCTTCTGCATGTCCTCCGTCACTACACCATGAATCTTTTCCTCCTGCCTTGCAGCTCCATATCCAGCATCCTTTGTCCACTGTATCCACTGTCCCTCCTTTGCACATGTCCAAAGCATCTCAGCCTTGCTGCTGTACATTTGTCTCACACTAACAACCTGAGCTGTCCCTCTGATGTAATCATTACTAATCCCGTCCATTCTGCTCACTCCCAATGAAAATCTTAACATCTTCAGCTCGGCCTCCTGTTTTTTTGTCAGTGTCAGCATCTCCAAACCTTACATCATAGCAGGTCTCACTACCATCTTGGAAACCTTCTGTCACAAATCACCTCTGACGCTGGTTTCCACCACCCGCGCCACCTGGCCTGCACACTCTTCTTCGCCTTCTCATGATGCACGTGTTTAGGAAACAAGTGTGCACCCTTTAAACATATTATTTGTATTGACTTTATATGAAGCGATGCAGTCACTAAAACAATCTGTGAGACTTGGTTGTGTGCACTTGTGCGTCATACAGTGGAAACTATTTTAAGGTGCCATTACCACAGCAACAATAGTTTGTTGTACACAGAGTACATTTCTCCGCTGTTTGTTCACTGTAAAACTTCAACAGCTAAAATACTGAAAGATCACCAGATTTATCTCTGATCATTTAAGATCAAATCATTTAAAACACTAAGTATGCTTCATAATTACATTTTTACTTTTTTTAAGTACAAAAAGGAGCCACAGACAGGCTCAAACAAAATGCATACATGTAAAATGTTTCATGTAGTTTTGTTTTATAACTACAGTGTAAAATGTTACATTTAATTGAATCTGATCAAATTGTCTGTTTAGAAGCACATTTTCCTTCATGGTTAATTATTAATTAATAAACATTTAATTTGTTATATTTTTTCATATTTCAGTTGCGTTTTACTCAGAGTTGTTGCTTCATATTTATTGATCATGACAGTTATATGCCATGGGTATGTATGGCTGCCAGTGGAAGCAGATCACTGCTGTTTATTGATGACGTGACTGCATCAATAGAAACAGCAGCAGGATGAATCCTGAAGGACAGAGCTTCACAGTGCAAATGGATAATGACCCAAACCAAACTGCATAAACAACCTGAGATAGCCAAGAAAGTATAGAGACCCACAAACAATTAGCAGCTGAAGGTGGCTTTAGTCTCAAAGGACGATATGCAGCAGTTGGTGTTCTCCATTGGTTCTAGACTTGAAACACTCATTGACTGCAAAGTATTTTCGCCAGTTACTTTAGAGTCTCTGTAAATTGGGTACTTTGTATAAAAATAGCTACAATGTTTTTATTAAAACCCTTGAATCAAAGTTCAAAGTCTGTACTTTAGTCACATCTTAACTCTTTCAAACTCCACGAAAAAAAAAACCAAGATTGAATTTGTTTCATTTTGTTGTCTTAAACTTCTGGACCTAACACTGTAATTGCACCACATAACATCACTGACTTTGAAGAGTCTCTTTAAGGTCATTCAATGTTTTACCATATAGTTTTAAAAATAATTGGGAATAATAAAAAAATGTTCAGAAAGAAGCAGCAAAGTAAAACGTGGATGAAATCACACTGAAAGCAGGAGAGGAAAAAGCTGGCCACCATAAACACATTAGAGGCACAATATCGTGGGAATATGTTGAGAAAACAGGGCAATCATGGAAGATACTCAATATATTTGCTCCAGTGTTTACATGAATAATGACAGAAATAGCTGACACAGTTTAGGAGTGAACTGTGTCTAGATGGCGGTTACAGAAAGCATCGAACACAGCTGACAAATTAAGACTTCCGAAACGTGTGAGTGGGTTTCCAGAGAGTAAGCTGATGCTTGGTCCTTTTGAGCATCGTAAATACTGAATCATCCAGTGTGTATCAGGAGTCATCTGAGGATACATAAAGATAACAACAGCTCCTCTCTTTCATTCACAGGTATGAAGAATAGGGAGCTGCTGGAGTCGTCCCGTGGGCATGTTTGTCCTCTGGCCGTTCAGCCTGTGTGTCTCTGCCGTGCACACAGGAGGGAGAAGAAAGACCGTCTAAAAATAAACTGACACCCACCACCAGCAGGAAAACAATATCCGAACTGACAAAAACAGAGAAAAAGAGCAAAGAAGAGCCCTCTTTCCACCCTGTCTGCCTCTTTCTCTGCTCCATTTCTGTTTCTGTGTCCTCATTACGTGCTGAGAGGAGGTCATGTCCCAGTCTGGAAAAGTCCTTCATCTGTATGTGGAAGTGAGGTCTGCCCCAGATCAGAATGGAGGAAAGAGGGAGAGTGAAGAAGGGATTGCTCAGGGGCATTCGGTTCAGGACAGTCCCGTGGAGCTCCTCTCTCAGCTAACGAGCCAGACGACACGCCAGATCGTCAGCAAAGCCTCCACGGCTCGCCGCCTGGCTCAGGACTGCACGCACGGCCAGTCTCCCTGTCGAAATACCGTTAGCTTTCAGCTCCAGCAAACCAGCAGCTCACCTACGATCAGCAAGCGTTGGAGTTCACCCCTGCACCCTTCACCAGCGACCTCTTCGGGAAAAGTCAGTGTCCCTCACACCCCTCCTATTCACAAGAGGCTTAATGAAGAGGAAGTCAGTGATGGGAAGCGGAGTGTGGTCACCTTCAGTTACGTCGAGAAGTCAAATGTGAAGAAAGTGGAGAGTCCGCGCAACTCTGTGTGCGAGAGACGAGCCAGAGAGGAATATTCCACGCCTTCCCGCTTTCGAAAACGCCTCAGTGACCCAGTTTGGTTTGGGAGTCCCGATTCATCGTGCAGCTCCAGTCCCAAGCTGACTTTCCAGAGTCCAGGAAGTCACCAGCAGACGTTCTCCCCCGGCCTTTGCCAGCCACACTTTGACCCCATCGGCAGGGCAGCTACCAAGAGGGCTGTAGAGGAGTTTGGATCCCCCTTATTGAGGATTAAACTGGCCCACGCACTTGAGCACACCTCAGCTTCATGCTACTACCAACAACCGCGCTGTCAGTCCTGGGCTGGATCTCCCGTTCAGCGTCAGAACATCAGCGTAAACCCCAAAGATCTGGCTCCATGTGGGCTGCCTCGGAGCCCAGCCTCAGACCAGCTATCCTCACAGTCCAAGCAGTCCTCCCTTGAGAGATCCGGGCCCCCTGAGCCCCAAAGCCCTCTTCTGGCTGGAAGTCCAGTTGTCAACAGACACATTAAGAGGACCTGCAATATGAGCACTTCACCGCAGGGCGCAATCCTCCAACTTGGCAATAATGGAGTCGACGGTTTGAACCAGTTAAGCAACAGCAAATCTTCCTCTCCAGCTCACAGTCCTGAAGTTGCTCGCCGGCTGGCTGAGGAGGCCACCAAAGCATCTTCGGTTCTCACAGAGGCGAGGAGGTCCTCGTTGCACAATGCTTTAGGAGAGCTCACAAGCAGCTCAAACTCTGGAGAACCAGCTCCAAATGCACAACAGTTTAAGCAAACGCTCAGAATGAACATCCCTTTAAACGACCAACAACACACGCCAGCAACCGACAACACAGACTCGCACCAGCCTGAAAACTCACAATCACAAGAGACAAACTGTCACACTAATCATGACACAATGCAGCAGAGCTCCATTTTATCAGCCACTCAGAATTCCCCCGCCCTTCCTTCACGTGTCCTTCGTCCCTCTCATCCTCCCACAGAGCTCAGCTCCCCCATTAGGGACCCGAGGCTATTCCAAGCTGAGCTCCGACCACCAGATACCCCCACCCTGCATCGCCGTCAACCGCCACAGTACACCGGAGACTCCTGGTCCCCAGGCCTGGACAGGAAAGGAGATCCGAGCTGTTTCGAGAAAGGGGATTGCACAGAGCTCGCTCGCAGGCTCTTTATCAATCAAAGTGTTGAGGAGGCACCAGTCAGCTGGACTTCCAGGCAGCAGTGGGGGAATGACATGGAAAACAGCCCCAAGCCAAGCCCCGAGCCCGGATTAGAGTCTAAAAGGGTCCAAACACCTGATCAACAATCCAGGCAGCGCCGCAGGCCTCTCAGCCCGACAGCACAGCAGAAGCGGGCTGAGCAGAGGAGGAGGGAGATCCTTCTTCTGGGTCCTGTGGTCCTGGACTCTGGAGAGGAGGATGAGGGCTGTGATGAGGGAGGACAAGGTAACGAGGGGGAGGGATACGGTGCAGCGCTGCAGCCTCGTTCACGGAGGGTCGCAGAGCCTCCTGAGGGGGAGCAGAATGGCGTCATGGGAGGGTCGTCACGCAGCTCCAGTGGGGTAACGGGGAGCTTGGGAGACAGGGACTGTGTGTCCCCAGAGTCCAGCCAGTCCAGTCACCAGAGCAACGAGACCGGGGCTGCCACCTCAGGAATACAGGTGGGTTCTGCTGATCCCAAAAAAGAAGGAAGGAAGGTATACCTGGATTTTTGACTGTTTGCTAACCACCTTTTCCCCTCCTGCCCATTAATGCTGCACTGAGTTAGGCTTTAAGTTAGTGTGTGTCTCTTGCAGACGGACAGTGGATGTGCAGCGCCCATGCCCTCGCTGCACTGCCAGAAGATCGCTCGTGCTAAGTGGGAGTTTTTATTTGGGACCCCTGCTGAGGAGGCTGCTGGCAGGGGGGAGAAACGTGAGAGCATTTCTATCCTACTTATATTGAGTTTCTGCACATTCTGCCTTCATGTTCTTCCTTCCTCATCCTTCCTCTCACGGGAACATTTCACACAGAGATAGAGAAGCCAGTGAAGTAGCAGTACTGCTTTCAATGTCACAGTGTGTCGTTCAGGGAAACATATTCAGGTGTGATGTGTCAGCTGATACAGGAACAGGGCAGCAGGGATTTCGTCACAAAAGCTTTTCTGTTTAACTAAGGAAAATAAAATCAGTGAGCTTCCTAATATAATTCTCCCGTTTATTGTAAACATTTTAGTTTCAACAAGGATTTCTGTGAATTTTATTTATTGTTATCATCACAGAAATATTTGAAAAAAGTCAAAAAAATCAAGTTGACCAAATTTGCAAAGTCAACAATAACATTCACAATTTGAGAAAATGGTGTTTAGCAGCACAATGCAAGAAAGAAGTGTGCTACTCCCTGCCATTTACAAAGGGAAACCAATCAGAAGAAAGCTTGCTTAAACAAAGGATGGTCTTAAAGGGGGAGGAGAGCAAAAAGAGCTTGTTTCTTTTAAGTGGTCATAAATGATTTTCTTCCTCTGCAGATTCTCCAGAGGGAACCTCCACAGCTCCTCCTAGTGGTAACTCCAGCGAGTCTCCCACCCCGACTCCGCCATCCTCCCTGCCTCTGCTTTCAGCCAACCACGAGGTGCAGCACGTGGAGGTAGAGCTGGTGACCCCTCCCCCAGCCATCATAGGAACATCGCCCAAAACGGGCATCATTCGCAGGACACTCAAGTATTCAGAAACTGACCTGGACGCTGTCCCGCTTCGATGCTACCGTGAGACGGACATAGACGAGGTGCTGCTGGCCGAGCAGGAAGACGCCGACTCTGCATTTGGGAGCAACCGCAGCGTGCAGGGAACCTCAGGGACGGGCAGCAGCCCTCTGGGAGGGCTGGCTTATGGGAGAACAGATGGGGAGGAGGAGGCGATAAGGGAAGGAAGAGCTGTGGAGGAAGAAGGAGAAGAAGATGAGGAGGAAGAGGAAGAAGAGGAAGAAATGGTGAGCTGGGCAAGTGTGAGGATGCAGGGAGACAGCAGGAAGCAGCAGTATGCAGCTGAGGAGGAGCCTGAGGTGTTTGGACACCTTCTGAAGAGGTGAGCAGACGTCTCGTGCGAGGCTGTAAACACAAACAGGAGAATTCTGGTGATGCAGGATGTTCCCCTGACCTACATGTAGGGATCTCATCCCTAACCTATTTTTCAAGTTGGTCATAATCAGGAAGTAAAAGTCACAACTTTTCAAGAGTTCAGTAAATTCCATTTAAAAAACATCTTATCAAAAGTCTCTTTTTCTTTATTTTCTATCCTGTGTGTTCAGACCAGTGGAAACCTTTTTCGACAACCACCATCCAGCCTTGAAATCCCCCATCTTGGTATCCGGACCCCGCCTCGCCACAGAGGACACCTTCAGTCGCCACTTTGAGAGCATCATGGAGTCGCATCGAGCCAAAGGGACGTCGTACAACAGCCTGGACAGCGAGGAGCTGCTCACCTCCAGCACCCACACTGTCCTGACCTTTGACCTGCCCACGCTAACACCCGCTATCCACGGCCCCGTGTGCCAGAGCGCCAGACAGATCGTCCAGCTCAGCTTTGCCCCGCTGGCGCACGATGAGAGGCCCAGTTTGTCTGACTCTATCTTTACTGTGACGGGGGACTCGGACGCCACCCGAGCTCCCTCCAGCGAGAGGCTGAGCAGTGGATCAGATGATACCCCGCCCAGAGGGCAGGAGCGTTCACAGCTGGGGAGCAGCTGGTACAGCAACCCCTCCTTCTCCTTACCCAGGTGAGCTCTTGTCAGGTGGGAAGTTCACTGATTAGTATTTTTGGTGAGTCTGAGATATTATTCATGTACAAAAATCTGGGGGAGGATTCTGAAAAATTCTGCATCACTTTCAATGGGATCTTAAGAGGAGGAGCAGGTTCAAAAAAAGCTATTTATTAAACCAAACTAGGGAGAAAATAACACTAAACTACAGAAAACACAGCTTCACATCAAGCTGCCACCTCCTCCATGGGTCTAACGCTTAATCACAGTATAAAAAGTACAGCTGGGGGCTGTGGCTCGGGAGGCAGAGCAGGTTTGGTGGTTCGATTGCTCCAGTCGTCATCCCAAAGGATCCTTGGGCAAGATACCAAACCTCAAGTTGCTCCCGATGCATGAATGTTAGCTATAAAACACTTACATGAAGAAAAAGTGTTTGTATCAGTGTGTGTGAGTAAGTAAATGAGGCATGAAGTATAAAGTGCTTCGGTGCTCAAGTAGAGGAGAAAAGTGGTGTTTGAGAACCGGTCATTCAAACAGTGCCAGTGGTTACAGAAAACCCCTTTCATTTTCTCCTGCACTGCTACTGTGCTCCAGCCCTTTACTACTCAGGAAATAATCATCCAAACTTGTCTTCACTGCCATTATAATCCGCTGATTTCCAGGAAACATATGTAAAACACATCAGAAGAGCGGGAAATACAATCCCCAAAACATCAACCTTATTCTGACTAACAGAGCACGTCACAAACCCACAAACAGAGAACAGAAACTTGATAACGAATAAGCTTATCGCTGTTTCTCTTTGAGATCAGGGTCTGATGAAAAGAGGAAGGATCTATTTCACATGTAAAGGTTAATGTGTCCTGATGGAGCCGTGATGGGAAAATACACCATCGTCACAGGATGTGGTGGCCGTTTTTCATCTGTTCGTGCTCCTTTTTGCTTCTCTCAAATGACCTCACCCTGCCAATGTCAACATTCGAATAAGCCGCACATGAGCAAAAGCTTTAAATTTAGCTCTCGCTCTTGACTGGCGATAAATTCGCCGGTCGAGGCCATTTTTTTATGAGAAGAAGTGACACAGACCGTAATGAAATCTGAACACAAGGAGACTCCTTGGACACACGGCCGTAAACGCCGACGTGTCTCCAGTGTCCACTTACGATCCGACCGCACAACATGTAACAAGTGTAGACAGAGTTAATATGTCAGCATAGTGATACTAAAAGTGCTCCATTGCATCTCTGTATCTTTATCCTTTCACTCTACTGCATCAGCTTTGCAGTTCAAAGCCTAATTTATCATATAGTGGGCTTAGTAAAGCCCATCAGTTCATCTTCTACCTGAAATAAGCTGTTGTAGTGTTCCTTCCATCTCTCTATAAGCCAACTTACTGTATTAGGGAGGGATCCCCCTTTCTATGACATTATGCAGAGCCAAAAGTATATATGTGAATATCGTAAGGAAAATATGACCAATATGACTTTTTAAAGATATATAATTAGACTCTATACTTGAGAAATAATATTAATATAAACCTCTTTGGACAGGCAAAGCTACAGTATGTATACAGCACCTTATCTTTTGTGCTTCTGAATCCTTTTTCCCTTTAAATACTAATTCTACAACACACAACAAACAAATCCAGGTCTGCCTAGTATGCTTGAAGTTGACTCTTTCACTGAGTCGACCCCCTACCTGCCACCCAGCCTGTCATAATGAGCCAACATCAGTGCCGGACCTCACTAACGCTCCTGTGGCTGAATGGCAGCAAGTCCCTGCAGCCAGGATCTGGCAGAGAGCCTGAAACCAGAAGGCAGGGGAGGCTGCTCCAGCAGGAGATTAATCTGGCTTTTTGGAAGGAGATGTTCCAACGGTCATAAGCTGTTTTCCCACACGGACAGATTCAGATAATTTTAGGAGAATCAGATCCAGATATTTTACAGTTTTTGTAAAACTTGTATCACACAGCAGGAAATAGTTCACATAAAAGGAAAAATTCTCAGTTTGGTCCTGAGTGGATGGACTCATGATGCCCACTCAGAGGTCAACACACCACACTGTCAGCTGAGCAGCTCATTCGCACAGATCTGTTCTCTCTGAATGCAGTTATAAATCACAGTTTCTGAAGTAGATTCAGTTCTAATGCAGCGCTGATTGTCTCCTATCTGAGGTCAGAGCCCTGTTAATGGACTGTTGTCAGGCTCCAGACTAACGAGCGTCTCTGCCTCTATCCGTCTCCCTGCACAGAGCACTGCTGCAGTGCTATTCTGGAGAGTCAAGTAGCCTAAAGTGAAGGTCATTAGAAGGCCGCCTGTGGTCCCTCTGCTGTCTGCCAGGCGTGTATGGGTGTATCCATCTGTCTGCGCATGTGTTTGTGCATGCACATGCACCCTTTTCTTTGGGTTTGTGTGTGCGTGAAGTGCATGCACGGATGTGTGATGCACAGCAGATGGCGGCTGCAGCAGTGACAGACTCACCTTGACTGTCCCAAAGACGTCATTTTGACTCTCTGCTGAGTGTTTATCTGTATGCAGATAGCCCTGACACGCGCATGCCGGTATATGTGACAGATTCCACCTGTTTCTGCTTCTTGGTGTCTCCAACTCTGCTTATGTGTGACTGCTTTGTGAATGTCACCCTAACTTAGTGTGACAGCACTGCAGAGGTGGAGTGAGTGCACTGCTGCTTCTTTCACCACAAGATGGCGCAAGAGGACAGCAGTCTTGCTACCAAGTGCTGTTTAGAAAGAGTGAGCATAATATGCTGCAGGTGTGTGACTTGCAGCCTGAGCACAGTGTGTGTTTTAGTGTGTTTGTGTGTCCAAGGAAGGAATCCGGTCTCAAGTTTCAGCTGATTCATAGTCAAAATCTGACAAAACAAAGCAGCTTCATTTTTTCTCATTTTGTAAACCTGAACTCGTACTTTAGTTTCAGATTTTTTCCTGATGAACTAAACAGTGAAGGCAAATGTTTGCTAAGTGCTGATCTTATCGCACTCTTGCTGGCCTGAAGCTGTGGAATCCAGGAGTGAGACGGCCAGGCAAATATCCCTGAAGGCTTGTCCATACTTTGATAAAAGTTGGAATTTCGCTCCCCTCCTCCCTCTCCGCCTACTCCTCCTCTTCCTCCTTCCCTCACATCACCCTTTTCAGATGCTCTGTACCATTAGACAGTGGCTCATTGTGTCGAGCTGCCCAGTGGACTGAGAGGGGGTTCAATTATCCGTGGACACCGTTAAAGCACAGGCTGACACTGGGAATTCTCTCAGGCCCTCTCGGCATTGTGCTGGCTCTCGATGGGACAATGCTAACAGGTGGCAGAGCCTAAGCTACAGTGCTGGCTTAATCTTATAATTATGAACACTCCTGCAGGCCCAGATGAAGCGTATGCTGTAAACAGATGTAGACAAAAGGCCACCTCGTCTTTGCCCGAGGCAGCAGAGCAAACCGTTTGGGTGCACACACCCAGCAGTTTAAACCTGACACTTCTCACTTTTGGTGTTCTGTGTAGGTGTGTGAAAAAAAGCTTACATCACAAACAAGGTAGACTACAATTTGCACAACACTCAAAGGATGGACACGCCAAGTGCGTGTAATTGGAGATGCATGTAGACGGAGAGAGGGAGAAAGGAATGAATGCAGGAGGGTGATTTTTAGGGAACAGACAAGCCAAGTCTCATGCCATGCTTTGAATCCAAGGTCAGTAGGGGACAGTGAGAGTTTACACAGTGGAACAGGGAGGGAGAAAGAGAGAGGGAGGAGTGAAAAGAGGGAAGAGAAACAACAGCAAACAGACTCAGAGGGGAAAAGATAGAGAGCGAGAGGCATTGCAGGACAAACAGCTCTTTTACTTTGGGGGGAGAGGAGGCTTGCTGAGAAGATCAAATGACAGCAAACACAGGGGGAGAGTGAGAAAGTGGACGGAAAGAAAAGAGGCACCCATGAAGTCTCAGTCAGCTTCGAGACCCGGGAGAGGAGCGTCAAAGCCTGCCGGCCTCCTGGGAGAGAGTGCAGGTGTTCTCCTACATTAGGCCTGCCAAGTGGATGGCGATGCGTTCAGGGTACGAGGCGAGGGGGAGAAGAAGGTTCAGTCGGGCGAGCGGTCAGAGGAGAAGCGCCGGCCATGTGACGCCAGCGAGGACACCGGCCGTCTTCTGTTGTCAGGGCTCGTCTGCAGCCGGGGAGGAGAGGTACTTAGCAAATAGGCGGTCTTGCCACAGGTAGGTCACCACCCAGGAACCTGTCTCACCTGTCTGTCGTGTATATGTGAACATTTGAATATCATGTTTGTGGAACAGACGTGCAGATATGCAGATAACAGTAATTCTGGGAAAATTGTCTGACTGCCCATGTAGCTCTCGTGAACCCGAGGCCTCTGAATAAAATGGGAACACCAAGACGTTTGCCAAACTTTTTCTTTTGCTTTGGACTTTTAATTTCAAGTTAGTGATGACGGCTGATCGCGGGATGGTTCAGAACTTTATGTCATTGTAAATTTTGGCATGGATTGCTATAAAGTTCCAGACATCCATTACCATCAGGCTTTGAACAGTCACGACTCCCAGATGTTATATCAGCACTTGGTTATTATAGTTAACTAAATCTAGCTGTGAAAAAAACATTGTGGTTAACAAAAATACAAAACAGACCTTTTAAAAATTAAAAATAGCTACAATCAAACAAAGAAATATCCTTATCTTTTTTGGTATTTGTACATTTGGTAAATTAGCTTTAAATGAGCTTTAAAAAATCTGTTTAGATTGTAATATCCCTTTCCTGTAAGGGCTTTGACTTCTTGGGTTCACGTTTGGATTTTTATTTAAACTTTCTCATAAATTATTCGATGTTTTGTGAATACATACACTTCCTGGAGTGTGAAGTCTAGTGAGAGAGGGCTTCACTCTTCCTCAGCTCTAGCACCACCAGCAGGTCATCACTTCTTTTACTATTTCAGCATCTTCCGGGACATTCATGGTCCCGGGTCATGAATGCCCACGATTCCTGTTGATCCCCTGACCTTGTATCTAAAGCTAGCAGCAGGCTGACATGTTTTGGCTCTTAGTGGATTGTCTTAACAGCTGTTGAACTCATATTATTTAAGAGACCCCCCGACTTTTCCTCCAGCAGCCTGTACCAGCAGGCCACATCAGAATATCTGTTTGAAGCAATGGTGCACAGATTTCTGCAGTTAACAGATGGAAAATTAAACAGTAAAAAAATCAGTTTTGCTGTGAGATGGTGGCCCAGTTTCTTCTTTTTCCATTAGGGTTAGATTCACTCTGTATTTTATCCAACACAGTGTCACAAATGTATTGATCATTCTTCTGATTTTTATGACCCTGACCCTGTCTCCCCTCATGTGCACTGATTCTTGTCCACATTTAGAGGTCGGAGCAGAGCTCATCAGAGATCCAAGTTTGAGTTATGACCACAGACCGTTTTTTTTTTTTTTTTTTACTACTTCACATTTTTCTACGGCGCTGGGCTGATTCTGTTCAATTTCTCAACATCTATTGACTGCATTGCTGTAGAATTCACTAAACAACAAGAGATCTGGTGGATTGGCCATCACTGACCACTCAAAGAAAACACGAATTGTATATTTTCCTCTATAAACCCATTTGTTCTCTTTCCAGTACCAACAGTTAGCAGCTACGTTCCTCTGAGCGGTTGCACCTTGGACATGAAATAATTTAAATATCTTAAGTTGTATTTGTTGCATTTTCAGCTTTTATGTCTCCTATCTTGGTTATGTCTTTTATGTAAAAGAGATCTCAGTTGGACTTTCTGGTAGAATAGAGGTAATGATAAATAATAATAAAAGACACACTTTATTCCACATTTGGGAAATTCTTTCTATTTAAAAAGTAATGAAATAATCAGGCATTCACTCCTCCCACATGTACTCATCCTTCCACTTTCATCTTGGATCACAATCTAGTAAAAATGCACACTTCTCCATTATCTTGTTTTTTTAAACTCAAAATAAAAATATTTTCAAAATAAAGGCACCCATCCGCCGAACTGCACTGTGTTTGCTGCAAATTAGCATGCTAACACAAGGACCTCAGACTCAGTCTCAGTAAACATTTTACCGGCTGATCCTCTGTGTGCTTTGTGAAACCTCAGTTGACCTTTGAACCCTTGTGGCTTTCTGTTTTTAATCTCTGTTTGCTCTGGTGTGATTTGCCTGACTCAAGTACAGTATGAGAATGTGTGAATGAGCGAAGCAAAGCCTGTGGGTTTTCTTGGCTCGCTCCTCATGCTGAGAAATCCAAGTGAGAGCTCGCCTTATTCAGGAAGTGTTTTCGTTCTTTCTTTCTTTCTTTTTGGATTACATCTCTGGGCTGCTGGACTGTCTTTGTTTTCTCTGGCGTGACCAGAATGGCCACGCAGCTCTCGATGGCACAGACCAAAAAAAACAAAAAAGCCAACGTCATGTTGAGTTTTCGGAAAGTGAACTCAGAGACCTCGTTCATCTTTAAGAAGAGGATGGAAAAGTACTTCTCTTTTAGCTCGGTGTGACATAACATGCTTAAATTATTATCACAGGAATAATTCAGATGTAATAAGTTTCACACTTCTGAACCGGCTAACGCTTTGAAAGGGCTTAATTAGGATGTGATAACAAAAGTGGGAACTCTGGCAACGGAGGAGATTCTGAATGCAGTTAATAAACTACATAATCTTACAGCATGCTGTGTTTGAATATAAAATTAAAGATCTGCATATGTTCTGATGTATGTGATGCTCAGCTTGTTTATTCGGTTGTTTCCAGCACATTCAGGATTCATCACGTGTCTTTACTCTTATTTTATTTTACATTTTCACATTTTCTTAGCCGCTTTTCCCCGATCAGGCTCGCTGTTTTCATCTCTCTTTTATCTGTTCTCGTTTTCTTTACTTGAACTCTTTAAGCACACAGGAGACATTAATATCATTAAATTATTGATAAACTGGATTTATGGGGTTTATTATATCAGTGTCATTCTTTGTTCCCCCTTTTATCCTTTTGTGCACTGTCCCTTTGAATTATTCACCATTTCTGTTAACCATAATGTGCTTTATTTCCTTCTCAGCACCTGATTTTAATAACTCTTTCCACTTTGTCTTCCACTGCCACCTTCCCATCTTACCCCTCAGCAGGGAGAAGGCCCGTCTTGCGACCGACTCCGAGCTGGACCAGGACCTCAGCGACAGGCTGGGCCTGGGCAGCAGTGACACCCTGACCAACGGCAGCCATCGTGCCGACGTGGCAGCGGCCAAACGCCTGGCCAAACGCCTCTTCAACTTGGACGGCTTCAGGAAGTCGGATGTGGCACGCCACCTCAGCAAGAAGTAAGCTGCTGTATTGTGATAAAATCCTTGTGGCTGATAGAGCTTCGCCTGCAGCACTTTGGATCAACTAAAAGGCTTTTTATTAAGCTCTTAGTGCAAACTAATAATAATAATGATGATGTTTAATTACAGTAGTCCAGCCAAGAAGTAATAAATGCATAAGCTAGTTTTTTAGCATCATTCTAAGACAGGATGTGTCTAATTTTAGTGATCCTGAGATGGAAGAAGGCATGTTAAGGTACATACCCTGGTCAAACATGACTGGAGGCCAAGGTTGGGCTGCAAGGCAATCAAACGAATCCATTGTAGTTTAATTAACGTAGTTCAATGCAATGCACCAAGCATTTGTGCTATATTCATATGCATCATGAATTATCAATAATAATTCAACAAAATCAACCTCTACAGTATTGCTACTGCCACTAAAAAATCAAAAATAACAATAAGAGGTTACTATGTGTCATCATACTGTAAGATGAATGTAAAAATCTCCTTCCTGCTGCATCTTATGTTTATTTAATGGAAGCTATTAAACTGTGACCCATGTAAATTCAGTTTCCTGCACATTTATTACTCTGCTCCCCTTTAAAAAGCGCCGTGTTACAGCAGATCTGCATTCCTCCGCTGCTCGATCAGCCCGTCAGTCTGTCAGCTGCTTTGCTCGTGCTGATGAGAAAGAATTTGGGATTAAAGGGTTTTCTCATTTTCTGACAGCTGCACCCTGGGAATCTCCTCCCTTTTTCTTCTCTGTGTTTCTGGCCTCCGGTCTGCATCTCAATCTGACTGTGCCAGTGCACGCCGACTGACTGACAGCCCAAACTGAGCCCATTCACCGAGCTGAGAAAGCTGCCATCTGAGTGTTTGACTGACACTCTGAGCTTTTATGATCGCTGTAGTTTCTTTGCTTCTTCCCGCAGTTATTTTCTCTCCTAATAAACCTGCGTATAATTCTACTGTGTCTCTGTTTGCTTATTTGCAGTAATGACTTCAGTCGCATGGTTGCAGAAGAGTATTTGAGTTTCTTCAGTTTCACAGGCCTCACTCTGGACCAGGCGCTGCGGTAAGAAATCACAGTTAAGTCAGTTTAACATCAGACTCCTGATGTTAGATAACTGAAAAATGGCCAACAGTTCCCCTAAAATCAACAAAGCATTTGATTATTGGTGTAAACCTCTTCTCTCTCTGTGATGCTGATCCCAGTTAGAGAGAAAAATGCACATTTGATGTCTTTGTTTTCTTTTGTGGTCGCCCTCCTCTGGTAAACACTGCTCTCTAGAGGCCAGCTGTGAAATTGCATTGAAAGACTATTGACAGTATAAACATGCATGATGTTAAAGAGGTTTATGTTTGTTATCTTTATTATTTAGTTTTATTCATTCTGGGCATAAGCTAAAAAACAACCAATGCTGTGAGTTTTTTTTGTCGTTTTTTTCTTCATGAACTTTGCTCAAGAAAAAGTAATAATCTACAGGATTTAAAATCAGTGTTATTACTGTGTAAAAATGCTCCATTCAAAAAAAAAGTCAAACATATTATTCTCTGTGCAAACTCCTTGTACTACAAGATTACACATACAAAAGCTGGGACTTTAACTCTTTAACATTCTTTCAACACCCCTGTTTTAAGGAAGTGCAATGTTTTACATGTTGTTGATTTAATTAATCTGCATAACAATAATAATAATAATAATAATTATTATAATGTGGCAAGCTGAGGAATCTTAACAACAGAACACCCACAGAGAGGTTGAGCTTGTTGTTCTACTCCAAACAGATAGGGGGAGCTCTTTATTGAACCCTTAGACTGGACTGCACTGTGCTTCAGAGGGTCGCCTGAACTCACTCATGGTCTACATTCTGGGCGATCGTGGCTCAAGAGTTGGGAGTTCGCCTTGTAATCGGAAGGTTGCCGGTTCGAGCCCTGGCTTGGACAGTCTCGGTCGTTGTGTCCTTGGGCAAGACACTTCACCCGTTGCCGCCTACTGGTGGTGGTCAGAGGGCCCGGTGGCGCCAGTGTCCGGCAGCCTCGCCTCTGTCAGTGCGCCCCAGAGTGGCTGTGGCTACAATGTAGCTTGCAGTGAATGGGTGGATGACTGGATGTGTAAAGCGCTTTGGGGTCCTCAGGGACTAGTAAAGCGCTATACAAATACAGGCCATTTACATTCTTTCCATCAACAATAACTGTCGCTGAATTTATACTGCAGCATCAAGAACAAGTTAGAGGCACGTAACCGTAAACAATAAACATCTTAAACAGCAACACATATTCCCAAGGCATGATGGGAGATAACTAGCCACTCCCAACACGCCACAATAATAATAACAATTTATGTGTCAGAAATGACTCAGTCATTTAACCTATCTGGATTGCCTGAAATTTTAAGGCAATGTTTAATCCAAGGCAAACAAAAGCAAATTTACGGAGCCCCTCTGATGACATGGTCCAAAAAATAAATAAATTGTGACCACAAAATACTACTTCGTGCCCTCGAAATAGTAAAACGTGCCCACGAAATACTTATTTGTGGCCACAAAATACTATTTCGAAGGCACGAAATAGGTATAACGTGCGCACGAAATGCTAATTTGTGGGCACGAATTGGTTATAACGTGGCAACGAATTACACGTTTGTGGCAACGAAATAGATAGCGTGCGCACATCATATTGATACAATTCCTGGACAGCTGCATAGAGACATAAGCATAAGAGTAGGCTAAACCTATACACCATGGACAGAGACGGTATGATTGAGTTTTATTTTAGGCTGGGAATGAGCTACAAATGCATTTTGAAAAGCCTGGCAATGCAAGGAACCATTATTACGGAGAGACATTTAAACAGGATATTGAGAGCCCAGTTGCTTCACAGACGTAAGTACGACCTGGACACCGGGATAGATTTTGTTGTCAACCAACTGCAAGGGCCTGGGAAGGATCACGGTTATCGGTCAAGTGTTTCGTGCCCACAAATTAGCATTTCGTGCCCACGAACTAGTATTTTGTGGCCACAATGTATTTATTTTTTGGACCATGTCATCAGAGGCGCTCCGTACAAATTAAATATATGTCAGACCTGCAATAAAACATCATTTCTAAGCTCAGGACTAATTTCTTAATTGAAACATTAAAAGCAAGAACATCCTGGTGTTAAATCTCTTGGAAATATTATGAACATATGAAAGTTTGGATGGTATTTTTTTAAACTTAAAAAAGACATTAGGATTATTTTAAGTCAGTTTTTAAATTGTCACATGACTTTGTACTTTGTATTTGAGTAGGAGCTTTTTAGACTAACATTTCAAAAATGTGATTGAAGAACATTTTTCTGTTTCTTGAGTGAGAGTGTGGTGTCATTGTATGTTTGGCTTTCAGGATACAAACAAAAAGACAGACTACGTAAGAAAAAGCCTGTGATTCTAGATTATACAAAGTTCAATGAAGAGTCTGCAGGCAAAATTTGAAACAAATCCAACAGGTACGATACCAGCACAGTTTAACAGACATTACAACAAAATGCAAAGTGAAGACGGCTCTATGATACACACACATGGGGTAATCTGGTAAGTGAACACAGCTGGGAAAGCTGTGGGACAGGTGAAGGTCATCAGGGAAAATGACAAACAGGAAATCAGACTACAGAATAGGCACAGCAGTAGGGATGGGTATCGAAAACCGGTTCTTGTTGAGAACCGGTTCCCACTGTTTCAATTCCTTGGAATCGTTTGCCATTTTTGCAAACGATTCCCTTATCGATTCCAGTCGCCCCGAATGACGTCACCACGTTGCGGAGCGTCGGAGCGTACCTGGCAGGAAACACGGCGCCTAAGCGGCTCAAACGCTTAAAAGTTTGTTTATACTTTATGAGAACGGATTGTCATCCGTTCAGGGCAACTTGCAATACTTGCAAAGTAGATATTTCATTAAGGGAGGAAACACTACGAATATGCAAAAGCATTCGCTCACAAAACACGCGATGAACTTAAATGAATGTCTTTAATTCCGCTCCGGACTCGTGAATCTCAACCCAGCAGCAGCAGCGGTAACGTTTGCACGTCATCTCCCGTTAATGCGGCAGGTAAATAATCAACTAACAGTGCATATTATGTTAGCGCGATCTGCTTTATTACAAAACCTGCCATTGTGCATTTAGGTGACCATGATGAGACAGACAGACAGAGTCTGGCTGGCGCTCGCTGGCAGTTGTCGCTGCAGTCTACCGGTAGCGTCTCTTTTCAGGCCCGCATGTCACCGAGCAGTGACTAGTTTGTGGTCAAAACCTTGCAGCCATTTGCCACAGCAGATGGTAAGTGAATGTGTTTAATTGTTGGCAGGGACATTACTGGATATTCTTGTGTAATTGCTACAGAATAATTTATGTTATACTTTGTTATTGCTACAGAAGAATATTTATTTTATTATTTTACGTTTACAATTTTCCCCGGGGACCCTGTGACACCCCATTGAAGAGCCGTAGGCTGTGGATCTCTTAAGATCTCACTGTTGGGTTTGTAAGGCCATGTTACTCCTAAATTTCTATCTTGTTGAAAGAGAAGATATAAAACAATTCTAAGCTAATCGACCTTAGTGTTCTCCTTTTTAAAAACAAGAATCGATAAGAGAATCGATAAAGAATCGAATCGTTAAAATCTTATCAATACCCATCCCTACACAGCAGACACACACTATCAAATTAAAACAGGAAGTTGGTAATAAACACACTGAGAAACATGAAGAGAAAATAAACTCAACAATCATTTTTGACAGAGAAAATGAATTAAAATCTTCAAAAGGGCAAAATCTACCTCAGAAGCATGTGAATCAGTCATTCCAGCATTTTCATGTATTAATATATTTTGGTGATGTTGTGGAACATGAAAATGATGAATTTCAGGAACATAAAGCGTCCTATTTTTAAAAAAATAAATAAAATTTTTTATTTTGATAGTTTAATTTCGACACTTCTAATAATGAACAACAAAAAAGTCTAAAATTAGACTCCAATATTACATGACATGACTACGCTTTAAAAGAAAACACTTAAAATATAAAAATCCAATTATATTTAATCTTATTTTACTTCATGCTTGAATTAGTACCTTCAGTCGCTGAAAACAATGACAAAGTTTTGAATGACTTTGTTTTTCTCTGCGATGTTGTTTTTTTTTCATGGAAACACTAAAGCTAGAAGTACAGCTATCGTGTTTAAAAAAGAGTCTAATAAATTTAATAGTAATGTAACACTACATCTGTTATTTTACTGCAATTTAATGGTAAAAACAGTTTAAAACAGGTCATCTGTAACCATTTTGGTGTTTAGCAACCATCTGCTGACTTTGTGTTTGTGCTGCAGGACTTTCCTCAGGCAGTTTGCACTGATGGGGGAGACGCAGGAGAGGGAGAGGGTGCTGTCACACTTTTCCAGGCGTTACTTGGACTGCAACCCAAAAGTCATACCATCAGAAGGTGAGTGCTGGTATAAATTTATTTATGTATATATATGTGTCTATGGGTTGTTGCTTTTTTTTTTTACTTCCTATAGATTTAAATAGTCACAGCATAAATAAATGAGTAGAAATCAGTAGAACAATAGTATACTGGGTCCTTTTAAGGTAATTTAGCAGGTGTAATAACCAAGTAAGATCATTTAATTTCTCACAGCAGCTGGTAAATTAATATGCATTTACTTAGTTAATGATTAATACATAAACAGGACTAATTGTAGTACCTTTGGTGTTTGTTTTGTGTAGTGACTGCAGTGGCAGGTAGTAAAAGTTAACAGCATATATGAAAGCAGTATTGCAGAAGGATGCACTTGTAATTATGCAAGTTCCCAGTAAAACTAGTTTCATAATCGCAGATGAGTCATTTTGCAGAGAAAGCTAACACAGTGTTTCCACGTTTTAGATGCAGTTCACACTCTCACCTGTGCCCTGATGCTGCTTAACACTGATCTGCATGGTCAGGTAGGTATAATGCTCGAGTGTGTTTCAGTGAAGCTGGAAGTGTGCAGCAAGTGTGTAGGTGCTCACACGATAAACAAAGAAAGAGAGCTGCGTTCTCCTCAGAGGCCCTTTGGATTAGCTGTGCGGAGTTTTTTTGAATATAAGACTCGGTTTGATCACCATCTCATCTGGGTCTGCAGGTCTGCCTGCTGAGCTCCTTTTTCCATCATTAATCTGCTGCTTTTATAATCAGAGCCTTCCTTTGGAAATCTGGGGCATTGGTGGCTCTTCTATGTGATAGTGCAGCTCAGTGGATGAATGATTAATTAAAGTGGCTGCGAGGTGACAGGATCGGGGAGCGGCTCTTCCAGGGAAGAGCACATCAGGAATATTTTAACAAATTTAACTGTGAACTTTTTTGCGAGTCTACCTGTTAATATTGGCTGTTCTTTTCTATAAATACCCTCTAATAGTGATTATAATTGGATTTGGTGTTGATTGGCAGGTCGGGTGCACAAGTTTTAATTTATTTTGGATTTTTCCAAATCAACATAGAGTCAGAAGTATACACTCACTTAAATCTTTGAATAAATGATGATGAAGGTTCTATAAATGTCTTTTAACCTGACAAGCCCGAGGCCTGTTAACTTCTCATTAGTGATCTTGATTGAATACAACTGGTAGTTTCTTTTTGCTGGAATAAAAAGGATTTGTTTGAGTGCACACGCTGGATTGACCAACACTCAAAAGAATGGGAAAGTCCAGAGAACTCAGTGAAGATCTAATAAGGAGAACCACAGAGTTGGGAAGGTCTCTGGGAGATGTTCCCAAACGGCAGCAGATTCAAATTATTGTTTATAAGTACAAGTTATTAGGATGTGTCACCACTTTGCTGAGTTCAGTAACCACCAAGGCTTAAGCCTGCATCACTGTCCACAGTAAAGCCAGTTTTACATCCCCATGGAGGTAAAACTTCAACACCTTCAAGTGACTGAAATTTGCAGCTTCCCACATGGACAAGCCAGATGCCTTCTGGAGAAAAGTTTTATCATCAGACGAGACAAAGATTTAGGCATTTGGCCACAACGTCGAAAAATGTGGACCTTGAATGTAGTGAAAACTTGTGGACTATGATTAAAAGCTAGTTTTGTGTGAGGAAACCAACCAAATTAAATGAACTCTACCATGTCTGCCAAGAAGAGTGGACAAATATCCAGCCAGAATTATGCCTGAGCATGTGGCCAAAAAATTAGGGGACATCTAACCAAATATTAGTGGGGATGTATGTATATATTTGAGCCTGTATGGATTAGAGAAATTACAAAATAAATTTATACTTGTGCATCTTGTTTTTTTTTAACTCATTAAACATGTATTATGTACAACCATTTCACCCTGAACGAAAGAAACAAAAGAAATTATTTAAACCCCAGAATGAGCAGAAGTAAGACTCTGGCCACGAGTATAAATACGGTCTATTCACTGAACTGTCAGAGAGACTTTGCCTGAAAACTATCTAAAATGTAACCATTTAAATTAGAAACTAACTCATCAAACACTAACTCAACAGCGTTAATAATTTTGACACCTAACCAGTGATTTATTGCTTTTTGCATTGTCAGCTTCTCTCTACATCTCTATAAGTTTTCATAGTCAAAGGGACACTAACAATAAAAATTTACATTTAATCAAAGTAGCAGGTACTTTTTGTGAAATAAAGAGGATAAGGAATGTGTGTTAGCATGAAATAATAAATAGTAAATGTCTAATTTTTTTTCCAGAACATTGGCAAGAGGATGTCATGCACACAATTCATTGGCAACCTGGAAGGACTGAACGATGGCCAGGATTTTCCCAAAGAACTGCTCAAAGTAAGGCAGTCTGAAATAGCACAAACGCACATGCTGTCATACGCAAACACACATCCCACATGAAAGTGAGCGGGCTGCCTCTGCCAGCGCTGTATTGTCCCTCAAATACTGCGCGCCTGAGCCTGGCTGTCTGGCTCGCGCTTGTTGCCAGCTGGCATTCACCTCATCTCCAGGGGCATCCAATCAGAAGGCAACCCCAGGCCCGCCACTTCCCGGTATGCTCCAGCTTGGAACCTTGGGGCTTGACGACTAATTGTTTTGTGGTCTGGAGACGAAGAGAGTGACACACAGCCGACCTCGGGGCATCTGTGTGTGTGTGTGTGACTTCAGCAGTATTAGATTAGCCTGTTAGCTTAACCCAGTTGAGCTCGGTCGGTCAGACAGAGGCCTGCAGGCCACATGACAGGGGGAAATAATCCAATCAGAGCTGGTTGCTTGTCCATTGGTGCTCATAATGATGATGCTGTTGATATAGTTTTGTCTGCAGAGCGGTCCATCAGCATGCCACGGGGCCCCTTAGTGCGAGTCAACAAGTTGCATTGCAGTATTTATAATGCATGAGGGAGCAAGTCCTTCTGCTGAAATGGGGGGAACCCTGAAATGAAAAGCCGAGCCTGTTATTAAGGGCAGATAGTATCCACGCTGAGGCCTTGTGGCTGCAACAAAACCAGTCATGCATTATCTCTTTTATTTATGCTTGTGGAAATCCAGGAACGGTCTTTTTAATCATGCATTCCACTTTCCACAGCCTCTTTTATTCTCTTTCTCTCTCAATGAGACTCTATTTTTTTTTTACCCTCAAGCCTCTGCCTCCCATCCTCTGACTCTCTAAATGTTCTGCCTGCGCGCTCACTGCCCTGCTCCTTATCTCGGCTCCGTTTAGCTCCCGTGCAGTTTAATCTCTGCCTCTAGACTAAGTCTCACTGCCACCTTTATCTGCTCGCTTTCACCTCCATCCTGTTCTGCTCTGTTTTCTTGCCTCCTCTCTCCTGACCGGTCATCTCTGCATTTGTTCTCTTGTAGTTTAAGTCATTGTTACCTATAATTTTATCAGTTAAAATTCCAACTGTTATCATTCTCTGTAACTATAAAAAGATCTGTTCCTGTGGACTACAGCTTAAGAGATATTTCACTGTACTTCTTCTTTGCAAAGTGTATTGGAAATGCAACGCTAATTCAGTAGTTTGCCTTGATCAGACCAAGTGTTTATATCTGCTGAAGTTAATGAAATCTAGAACTAAAACATTTAAAGCTGCTTTTTTAGCTTTTGATATTTCTTTTTGCACCAAACCCCATTTCCTCTAGAGACTTTACTTTTTCCCTGGCAGCTATTATAAACAAGAACATGCATTTATCACAGACGTTATAAAAATGAATTACATTGAGTTTATTCACAAATAAAATTTTAACCATTAGAGAAAAAATTATTCACAGCTTTCCTACAGATGTAGTTAAGTACAGCAACTTTAATAGCTGCTGATATTTACCTAAACTCCTTCTCTCCTATCAAGCTTTCTGAGTTAACTTAACTAATTTCTTCCTCATACAAAATTCTTTAAAGGTGCCGGTATTTAAACCATTATTTAAAAAGCCATCACAAGCAGTCTTAGCAAATTATAACCCAATTTATAACTTACCTGATAATTTTAAGAGTTTCTGTCAGGATTTAAATTAATCACAGTACAGAAACAGCCCTAGTGAAGAATAATCTCATCATGGCCTCTGACAGTGGACTCAGTGACCTCTGTTTAGGATTCGATATCGCTGACCACAACTTTTTACTACAGAGATTAGAACACACCGTCATTATTAAAGGAACTGCGTTGCAGTGATTTGAATCATATCTATCCAGTTTGTTCATGACTCCAGTTTGTTCATGTAAATGGAGAGTCCTCTTCACACACTAAGGTTATGGAGTTCCGCAGGGTACTTTACTGGGACCAATTCTGTTTACATTATACATGCTTCCCTTAAATAGTATCATTAGAAGGCAAAGCATACATTTTCACTGCTATGCAGATGACACCCAACTTTATCTGAGAGTGAAGCCAGATGATATAAATCAACTAGTAATAACTTTATTAAGACTTAAAACCTGGATGACTTCTAATTTCCTGCTTCTAAATTGAGTTATAACTGAGGTTATTGTACTCAGCCTTAAAAACTTAGAAATATGGAGTCTAAACAAATATTTATCTGGATGGCATTACTTTGGCCTAAGGTAACACTGTGGGGAATCTTAGAGTTATTCTATGTCCTTAAATCTACATATTAAACAAACATGTGGGACTGCTTTCTTGCACTTGTACAATATCTCTAAAGATCCTGTCTCAGTGTGATGTTGAGAAAATATGTGCATTTATTACATCTCAGCTGGACTACTGTAATTCATTATTATCAGAATGTCCTAAAAATTCCCCGAAAAGCCTTCACTCTCTGACCGCAGGCTTACTTGTGGTATTTAAAAGTAGAATGGGAGGCAGAGCCTTCAGCTTTCAGGCCCCTCTTCTGTGGAACCAGCTCCCAGTTTGGATTCAGCACAGATACTATCTCTACTTTTAGGATTAGGCTTCAAACTTTCCTTTTTGATAAAGCTTATAGTTAGGGCTGGATCAGGTGACCCCGAACCCTCCCTTAGTTATGCTGCCAGAGGCCTAGGCTGCTGGCGACTTCCCATGATGCACTGAGTATTTCGTCATGATTCACCTCTTATACTCTCTACATGTTTTTACATCACTATTGTATTTAAAGATGAACAATTAAAGTCTGTCTTGCTTTTTGTCCTCTCTCTCTCTCTGCTGTCTTCTCCTACCTCTCACCCCCAACCAGTCGCAGCAGATGGCTGCCCGTCCCTGATTTCTTCCTGGTTCTGCCGAAGGTTTCTTCCTAATAGAAGGGAGTTTTTCTTTCCCACTGTCACCAAGTGCTTGCTCATAGGGGGTCGTCTGATTTTGGGGGTTTCTTTTTAATAATATAGGATTTGTACCTTACAATGCAAAGCAGCTTGAGGTAACTGTTGTGATTTGGTGCTTTATAAATAAAATGTAATTTAATTGTTTGAGAGCTAAGTAAGCACACTTAACACGTCGCATCTCACCTTTATTTTTTGTTTTGTTTGTCTGCACATTGGTGGGCTCAACAGGAGGAGGTGTTATCACTTTCTGCCTTCAAAAATAATAAATAATATTCAGCCAATCAGCTTCCTCCACAGTATTGTTAATCTAGCAGCTTTGCATGATTCACAGTTCAGACTAATCCTTCTTTTTCTTTGCTCCTTTTCCTCGTCCCACCTCTGGTTGGCCACTAGTCTTAAATTGTTTATTTGAACATCGGCTGGGTGAGCCATAGCTGACCATTATGGGGGTTACACCTCTCAATGACATCATACAAATCCAAGATTAGAAAAGCCAGTCTGAAACAGAGTTATGAAATCTGTGCTTTTGGCTCACAGGGACTACTGGTGCATAGGCTGACCTCGTGAATTAAAAATGTAGCCATGTTTAATAAGAGCGTTCACCACAACAGTACACTGTGTATCATGTAAAATAAGAAACACTATTGGAGGTCTTAATTTTGCTGCCACCCATTTTTATTTAGTCAGTGCGTCTCTTACTAAATAAACACTGTAACTCGTTCAGGTTTTACTCACAAACAGTTGCTGTATCTGTTCCCGGTAGCCTCTCATTCCTTTCTTGTTTTTTCCTGTCCTCCCTTGTTCTCTGTTATCGCACCATCATTTCCTGGTACAAAATGACCTTCTCTCTCCCTCCCATCTATGTGTTCCTCATTTCCTCCGTTCATTTTCTTATTTTCCCATTTCCCCATTTGTGCTTGGTGCCCGTGTTTGTATTTGCTGTAAATACATTAGAACACAGCTAGAGATACCCCTCATTCAGTTTCATTTTCAGCACACACACGTGCTGTATTCCATTTGGTGTTCTAGGGTCAGAGCTTGTTTCTATTTTTCCACAGTTTTTTAAATTTTCCTGGCATCTTTGTCTCCTTTTGTGCCCACCTTTCCTTGCTGTATCTTCAGGTTTAACTGGTTTTTCCATGAAATTGTTTGTTAGTTTTGTTTCTTAGCTTTTAATAGCAGAACTCTATTACTGTGTGTTGCACCGGGTCAATTTATGGATGCACCTTTCTAACCAAGCTTGCTAACTTTTGCTGATAACTTATCACTCCACCCTCTCATCTGAAGGTTAAAGTGAGATTTGGCAGGTGGGGAAGCCAGTAGACGGGATGTAGCAGTGCAGTGCGGAGGAAAAATTACTTAGAAATAAGTCACAATCATTTGTATTGTGAGCTGCAGTATATATAGTATTCTTTGTGTATAGGCTGTGACCTGAGATTTGCTGCTCTTTGTGGATTAACCAATAGAATTCAGGAATATTTAAGCAGATTTTGTGCAAGCTACTGTGGCTAAATTTCAACCTCAAGTCAATATAAAGCTAGTAGCAAAAGTAGAATTTGGTAAGTCATTGTAATCCACACTGCCTTAATTTTAATTTCATGTCTAATTTTTTACTCACTTCTTTTCTGTAGGGCTAGCTACATGCTGAAGTACCCCAACCACAAGTTTATAGGCATCTGCACCATGAACTCACAGGGATAAGAAGGAAAAAGCTGTAAGCGAAAATGTACAGGGGCCAGACCTTTAACCATTTCTTGTCAAAAAGTGGTCAGCTGCAGAAAACTAACACGGTGACTAAAAATGCAGAGTGCCAAAAAACGTAGGTGACATCACAGTGGTTAGCTTTTATCTGCAGTTTATAAAGCACAGCAGTAAAACTGATAAATTACAAATTACATAAATATGTTTAAAACCTTTAGATGTTACTGAGTTCTGAAATTTAGCAAGAATGAATCCTATAGTCATTAATATACTTTGTGCATATTACATGCAAATCTCATCCTGATTCCACCGCACTTTGTGCAGTGAATATGGAAGCACCTAGCTGCTAGCTACTACCACAGCTGTTGGATCTTAAACTACAACTTAATGCAACCTTTGGCGTCACATTGTGTCTCTTTATCATCATTTGAGCAGCTTTCCAATAAGAAATACTGTCTCCTCACAGAGATCAATATTCTTTTTTAGCACAAAGAGCAGAATTTTAGACCTTTAATTACTTTTAGGCAGTGGCATACACATTTTAGATATGTCGGGAAATAAAATCAAAAAGAGAGCCATCGTAAAGAGCAGTACAGTGTGACTCTTTAAAATGGTGCCATATGTCGCAGCTTTACTCCGAGGGGCAGAAACACTGACGTGGCACTGAGCCACTTTAGCCCTGTGGCTGAAACAGAAATCAGCTGCCTGGTGGACTGGAAAATAATGAGTGAGGCTTTGCATCCCCCTGACACCTCTTTCCACCTCTCTCCCTCAGGTAGACTACACTCCCTCTTTTATCGTCAATTAACTCATTTCTTCCTCTATTTTCTTTCTTTGTCTTGTTTTCTGGCTGTGCCTTCCTCAGTAACTGTCGCAGATTCTTCCTCTCTCTCTCAATTACTCCTCTCGACCCTCCCTCGCTTTCTCTCGTTTGATTAAACCCTATGATATGTTTCCTCATTACCACCACAATAGAGGAGCAGAATAGAGCAATCTCCTGAAGTGAGTGTGCGAAGCCTCAGCTCCACTGCCCGCCCTTACACTTTCCAGCACACCAATAACTCCCCGAAAGCCTTTTTATGTCAAGATATTTTATTTTTATTGCATTTCAACAGTAATAATGACACAGAAAGAGTCGAGATAAAGAAGGAGATTAGGTGAAACAAAGGCATTAACCAGGTATAAAATCAGGGGGTGGTGTTCCCAAATTGCAGTGACTATCAGTGGCACGAGTAAAGTTCCCAAACAAATGTAATGCAAGGTTTTATTCGAACATATAAATATCTATTTCTGCATTAAATATGCTGCTTACTTTGGTTGATTTCAGTGCTTTTACAGCATTTAAAAGTATAATAGAAACATGAGGCAATCCTTCTGAATGTTAAAAGGCTTCAGGCAAACATCACATCGTTAGGTTGTTTTTTTTTAGCATTTACTGTATTTTTTTTATTATTATTATGTTTTCATTGGTTGAGACCATAAGCAGAGCAGCATTAATTCATGTATTGGTTTGCAGGCCGCATGTCTGTGCAATCTGATAGAATAAAAGAGTAAAAGGCTGAGTTAAATGTTTGGTCGATACGATCTCTGGTAATATGTTGATGTGCACACATTATTAAATTCAACATGTGACACGGTGGATGGATGCATTCAGCTTCAGCACACGCTTCTATTGCAGCGCTGGTGCTCATTTGTCTCAATCATTGTGGTCTTGTTCTGGGATTCGTAATGAGCCCATAAACTATCTTAATGTAGTCCAGAGGATATTTCCTCGCCGAGCTGCCCGCGCTGTGCTATCAGTCAGCGGGCATGTGACAGCCTGACAGGGTGCTCGCAGCTCGAGCACAGAGGCCGGTCAGTTTAGTCAGCAGTGTTACGTATAAATTTTTTATCACATGTAGTTGCAGGAAAAACTTGGACATTTTTTATATTTCTGTATAGTATTATTATATTATATGTAACATATCATATATATTTATTCTTTTGCATAAATAATAAAACAAAAAATATAATAAATATAAAAATAAAAAATATTATACTTTTCCCTAAATTAACTGATATCGTTCTCTGTGAGGGGGAAATGACAAACTGCAGGATTAACAGTAAATTTGAAAGGTGTTTCTGATCAGTGAGATAACGATCGGGTGTTGTTTTTCTCAAAGTCTGAGGATGTGAACTATGGTGTGAGCCAAGTCGATTGGTGAGGAAAATAAGAGTTTAGAGTTCACCAGGCAACAGTTAGACTGACTGTACAATTAAAGGGAATTCCACGGAAAGGGTCGACCAACAAAGGTCTTCACAAGAGCGAGGTCAGAGTCGGCGAGGTCACAAAGGAGCTCGGAGCAGCTTCCAAAGAAAGACTTCAATGTAAATGGAGGTCCAGGGCCAGTAAGAATATACTGTTGAACAAACTGATTGGCCAGCTTCAGGCTTCATTCGGGTCAATGACGGTTTTTCCGCCAATCTATTCACCGTGAAACAAACTGGCTGACACCTATACTAAGTGCTTTCACCTTGAGATACCAATAAACATCATTAAGTTGGCTGTTCATAGTTCCATTTAAATTTACCAATAAATTGTGCTACATTTTTAAAGATAAACCTAGCAGTATATAAGGTAATTACATTTTTGTAGGCCAGTAAAAGTCTGATGTACTTCTTTGCGAGTCCAGTGGGGAGTCCACCATCAGCAGCAGCGTTGGAGCGCATGGCAGGGCTGCTACAAGAAACCACTGCTCTCCAAAAAAACACAGCAGCCAGTGTTTAATTTGGTAAAGTTCATATATATAATTTTTTTTTTTTTTTTAACAGATAAGGCCAAAACAGAACTTTTTAGGATAAATGAGCAGCATTTGTTTAATAGCTTGTCTCCTGTGTGAAACATGGTAATGATAGTGATGATTTTTGATTTTTTTTATGATTGATTGATGAATTCATTCTGAATTATGCCAACATATTTTAAAGGAAATATCAGAAATGTTTTTCTGAAAACCAAATTAAAACCTGAAAAGAACAGTTGTCAAATCAAAACGTTGCTTTACCAACGAATGGTCAGAAAGAAGTGATGTTTGGGAACAGTCAAAACAAAGCTCGGACCTCGATTGAGCTAAAATGTTGCAAAATGACTTGAAGTAAACAGCTTGTGAGGAAACACACCAACAGGCTGGAGTTTCGTGTGTTTTGAGCAGTGAAATAGGCTAAAATAGGAGAGCAAAACATTTTTCCCTGTGAAGGGATTCACCTGGAAAACACCTGTTTCTTTCTGTTAAAGCCAACAGGATTGATGCTAAGCTAACCAGCTATTGCCTGTAGTCTCATATATGACCAACAGCAAATAACAAGCCATTGCTTTACCTAAAAATTAAACTATTTATTTTGGCTTTTTCATATTGGTGTAATTTGTTCACATTTAAACCATTTACTTATTTTGATCAGGGCAGACAAGATTAAACACGAGTATATGAGATTATATCACAACTCATGCTGAGGCAAGGCTAAGGTGGTTTGGATGTGTGCAGAGGAGGTATAGTGGATGTATTGGACAGTGGAGGAAAACAGTGAAGGAGGATTGATGTGACGGAGGAGGATGCTAGGAATAGGGTGAGATGGAGACAGATAATCCGCTGCAGCGTCCCCTTAAGGGAACAGCCAAAAGAAGAAGTAGACTCATCTCTGTTGAATCTTTTGCCTCTGTTGTTGTTGTTTTTGCAGTTATGCAGTATTTGGACTACTTGTGCTCGTGACTGATAAGTGGTTCGTGTTTGGCCCATTAACACAAAAAGAAATGATTAAGACTTGTGCTCTGAGTGCCACAGTGAGAACTCCATGTTCCCTCTATACTGGCCTGCATGGAAGCATAGCGGCTCTGTAGCTACTGTAGCTCCCTGCAGATTTTGAAGCTCTGGCTACTGGCCCAAGCTTGTGCTTCAGAGGAAGCTTTCTTCCTTTATTGTGAGGCTCAGAGATACATAGGTTTGCACTCCCTCTAAGTCTCTCTCTCTTCTCAGCACTGCTCAGGGCGCAAAGCTTGAAGTGGGAGCTAATGATGCACTGAAGTAGGTTACCAGCCCGCAGTAGAGCAGGAGAACAAATTCTGCTGAAATGAAAATGTTGTAGAGCTCAATCATGCAGCGAGCCACGCTCTTCAAACAGTAATTAGGTACACTGATGTTATCGATTGCATGGAAGCATCGATTGCGGGGAGGAAAGACGGATGGTTTATTTGTTTTTGTAAATGAAGGAGAAGAAATCTTTCTCACGTGTCCCCGCTGTCGGTCTGGCTCATGGATAAATGTGTCTGAAATCTGCACAGGAGCGCCGTAGTGCTGGCGCTCGGCGGCTGAGCCAGCCTGGCGAAGACAAACAAGTCATTTCTAAGGACAGATGCTGCTGTTTGCACGTGTGACTACACGTCTGGACAGGGTGCACAGGGAGAAAACAGCAGTTTTTAAATTGCAACACATGTGATTTTGTAAAAGCTGTCAAGAATTTGAAACCCGTGTAACTTTGGAGCAGGTTGTCCTCTTCTATTTTTAACTACACACCCTTCAAGGATGAGCAACCCCTAACGCTTACCCTCTTATTTTCCACATACTGCCCTGCATGTTTATTAGATTTCAGTCGGACTCAGATGATTCATTACGGCAGCAGGTTACAGTTAGAATCTGGCATCTCCAACCTCATCACTTCCTGCAAATATGGCACACATAGCTGATGGAGACAGATGAGTAAATATCTATTCTGAGTGATGGACAGTATGAAATATAGATGCAGCTTTCAGGTTTGAGATTCTAATGGCCAGCAGGGGGCGACTGCTCAGGCTGCAAAAGGATTCACAGTTTTATAAAAGTCTATCATTATAGATGGTTTTCATTGGCTAAATTGCCAGTTTCTGGTTATACTGAATAAAATATTAAGTTTATTTTGTAAATTTTGATCACGATTAGTGTCAGAAACGCGATTAGCCGAAGAATTATCCAAGCCGGTAAGTGTGCAACCATAGCTCATCAGGGAAGAGCCTGAAGCTTCTGCACAGGACTACACAAACCAGCTGATGTCGTCACAGTGGCTACATCCATCTTTTATATATATATCTATGGATGACATGTCGGAGAGAGAGACCGCCAAGTGTTGGAGTGTGTGTTTGGCACACTTTGGTCTTTGCTCTGTGTGTAAAACAAGGAAAAGCTTGAGTTATCTGTCTGAATCAGCGCACAGGCTTTCTTCCATTCATGTTGCATTGTTCTTAAAGAACAACTGCTCATTGTTTATAGATAGATAAATAGGCTAAATCATTATATATGAATACAGAAGTTATTTTTTCTAGGCTGGAAGTGACATATCCCTGGAGTGTCTTTGTGTCTCCTCTTGTGTGCAGAGCTGTGCATGTGCAGCCTCCCTCTTCTGTCTGTGCAAAAACATTTATTGTTTAGTCCTGCAGAGTTGGGCAGTTTTAGATATAGGGTTATATGCATAAGGGTTCATGATGCGGTTATTCATGTTGAATTTTTCTGTAGGCTGTAAAGGTGTCTGCATTTTTTATTTTATATTATTTTTTTAAGCAAATCGCAAAGTAAGTTGAAATCTCTGTCAAAGTCCAGTCCAGTCCATTGCTCTGGCACTGACGCTGGTCCTAGAGCGCTCTTCATTCAGTTTCTGTCATCTTATGTCTTTGCTTTCTTTTGCTCTTCTGGCAACAGGACACTGTTTGCTGTTTTAACTACCTGGATAAAGTTACTTATAGCAAACAGGAGGGAAAAAAAGCTTTTGTTGAATTTCCTTCTCTTTGTTGCCTTCATTTTCAGATGAATTCATACTCAGAGGCAGAAGGAATTGTCCAGTTGTGGAAATAACAATTAGCTCATAATAAAGGTTAAAGTAAAACTTCTACTTTAAATGATACATTTTCTGATAATCTGTGCGTCAGACTAAAACTCACTAAATCTGCTGCTGTTTATTTTGACTCATGCACCATCCTGCTGTCTCAAACACACAGTGGTAAGAAACACTATGGTGCACACATTTGCCATTTTTTTGTATTATTTTGCAATTTTTATAGTACATATTATTTTTTTAAAGACTTTTATCATATCTCTGTATCAACATCACGCTGTCTCTCTTATTAAAAATGCAGCCTACTGCTGTTTTAAGGAAGGTTTCCAAGTGATGCACTCTGTAAGTGACAGGCCACATGGTTTCACTGTGATTAAAATGAATGCAGCCGTGCTGTGCTTCAGCTCTGATGCAGCAGATCTGGTGGAGTTGCATGTTGAGAATTTAACCGCGCCAATGTCACTGACACACTGATGGTGTTCGCTTTCTTAGTTAGCATTTCGATGTGTCCGATGCAAAGAGTTTCAGGTTTCTCTCAGTTGGTGACAGATTGAGTCCAAAGTTGTGGCAGAAATCAGCAGCTTAAAAAGTTCATGAGAAAGCAGCAGACTTTGAGACATACTGACTGGTTTTGGATTTTGTTTGCAAGACCAAACACATAAAATATTGTCGGTCGTCTCTTTTTAATGTGAACTAATCTTATTTTAATGGCTCCATCTCTGCAGCCCTGCTCAAAGAAAAGCCTATGGGAAGCCTTAGGAATTTGCTTGCAGTCAGTAGTTTGAGACTGTTGTGTTCGGTGCTTAGCGCTGCACTATTTTTACTTTTCATTGCTAATAGATCAGCTGCAAGGAAAATAATGCAGCTGTCTTTTTCTAGTCAGTAAACAGACGTATGTAGGTGCTGCGATGGAGCAGGACGAGTAGAAATAAAAGCATTCTGCACATTTATTCTTATTGAATACAGATAAACTAAATCAGATTAACGAACAGCATCAATGTGAAGAGAAAAAGGAAGAAATACAGTTTAGCCCATTTTAATATAAGCAAGTGTGAGTGCGAGCAGTCAGCCAAGATGGCAATAATTGCAGTTGCTAATATACCTGCTGTACATATAGCAAGATTGCAAACAGTTGACCTTAGCTTATGTTATTCACAAGATATACCTGTGCAACAGATATTTACCTGAAACCTGCTAAATACAATATAATCTTATATTCTGGTAATTTAAAAAAACATATGACAGAAAATATAAGCTTATAAAAACTTAACTTACAAAATCTTAAGACCACATGATCACATGATTTATGATTTGACTGTGATTTTAAGGGGGATTCGGAAGGTCAAGAGTAACAGAGAAGCACATCTGCTTTTTGCTATTAGCCAGGTCTGGCTCGGTATCATTTCTTATTTTGTCTAATATAAAGCAACATTAATTAAGATTAATTTAATTTTTCACCTTTATTTAAGCAGGAAACAGTGACTCTTGATGTTAAAAATAACTCTCTTTTGCAAGAGTGTATCAGCCGAGATAAACAGCAAAATACAACTTAAACTTCTACTCTACGATAGCCATCACACTGATGTCAGGCCAAGCCAACAGGCATTATTGTTCGGACAGAACATTTGCAGCCCCCAGATCGCTTAAAATCAACTAAATTAATTCATTTAGTTGATTTTGCAGCTGATTTCACGAGGAGGGAACCCTTGTTCAACTTTCAGTACAGGCTTTAGACAGAAGAGCGAAGACAACAGCTTCCAGTGAGCAGCATTGTGCAGAAAAAGAATGTGGGGTAATTTGATTAGAAATGCTGCTGTCACATAGTTTGTGCAGCAGAATAGCGTCTGAGGTCTGTGGGTGTGCAAGTAGTCCATGTGAGGCAAAAGCTCGGGCCTCAGACTGCTACAAACACTTAGCTTCACACAGTTTATTGGATATCAGAAGCCCCACCCCACCTGCTGTTCTTCTGTTTGTGAGGGGCAGCCAATCAGGAGACAGTTGGCTTAAAAGGATATGAGTGAAAACAGCTTGTCGGGTCCAGAAATAAAAATATATCGCTGGAAATGACCTGAATAGACCTCTTCTAATCTTACGGATATTTGTCAACCCTCCCTGGTAAATCAAGAAAAACAAGACAATGTTTTCAAGCTCGTAACGTCCGGGATAAACGAATGTTCCTTTTGCCAACACCTGCTACACTCAGCCTCACATTCGACAGCAAAGAGACACTGATCGGTACAAATCTTTCACAGTTTTTACTCCAAAAATAACTTTGAAATGTAGCGCTGCTGAGGGAGAAGGGGTAGAGAAAGATGAAGCGGAAAAAAGAAAGGCGGAGTGTAAAGAAGAGACAGCTGCTTAGGTCAGAGGAGGCATGTGGCTGAGGAAGCGCTCCCCCTCTCCCCGAGCTGTCTGGACTCTCCGTGAGGGACAGAAGGAGAGATTTAGACAGGATGTGAAATATTGAGTGAGAGGAGGAGAGAAGGAGAGGGGGAGACTGACAGCAGGCAGGAGAAACAGTAAGGAGGGGATAAGGTAACTAAAAATACCACATTTGTTTAGATGTTTACCACAGTTTGGTTTGCTTTCAGTAAGCAGGCGTTCCCTTCTTCTTCAACGTAAAGTCACCTGACATGACCCGCCATCACTGGAGTAATTGAAGGTTGATGGTTTTCTCAAGTTGCTCCCAACCGTATACAGCAAAAAGGATGGATAATAGTCAGAAGGAGGTCTGCAAAGAGAAAATAGAGAAGCTTTTACCTCCTCCTGCAGCAGGCTGTTGTTTTGATGCAGGGTGCTTGCGTTCTGCAGTCAAAGGTTAGCTCTGCTCCCCCGGAGCTCCTACCATTCCTCTTCCTCCTGATCGAGCTGCAGGCGCCCGAGGGACACCACTCACATCTCAGCTCACCAAAATGTCCACCCTGATGTCAAAAGACAGATGCTGGTCATGAGAGAGGAACAGTCTTTTTTTATTTGTGTCCATCTTTGTTCATGCTTGGTATAAGAAGAGAAAAACCCACAGCAAAAGTAAGAGTTTTATTGTAACATTTTAAATTTAACAGAGAGCATGAGGTAAAGAAGGGCAGGAGGACACAGCGCATTAAGTATTTAAAACAACAACAAACACAACCATTTCATCCAGTATTTTCTTCCCTGTCTTTTTGGCGAGGAATGCAACCTGTCGAACAAACCTGTCCATCAGAACCTAAGTTTTTATACCTGACTGTTGTGATGTGAAGCACGGTGGTGCTAATCTGTTCTGCCAGATGCTCCAGTCTTCTCAAACTCAGTAATGATCTAAAACACAGATAGATTAGGGCTGTGACCACCCCCTAAAAAATCTAGTCCTAGGGTACGTTTAACCCAGCAAATCAGCCATCCATTCATGCATTCATCCATCGATTATTTTTGGCTTATGTGAAGTCACAGTGGCAGCACACTAAGCAGATATTCCAGTCGTCCTTCTGCCCAGCAGCACTTACAGTTCTCAGGGTCTCCTTCCACTTGAGCGTCCAGGAGATTTCTGAACCAGCTCATCTGTATCCCTCTGAATCTCTGAGCGCCGTATCCTAACTGTGAGCCCAGCCATTCTTTACAGGAAGCTCATTTTTCCTGTTTATGTACAACCTGGGCAGCATGGCGTCTGACCTACACAACAAGAAAGTCCTGGGTTCGAATCCACCATGGATTCATCCAGGAGTTTCTCTGGAGTCTGTGCTGAGTTTTCATGTTCTCTCCAAGTACTCTGGCTTTCTCCCGTAATCCAAAGACATCCAGATAGTGGGGTTAGGTTAACTGCACATCTGTGTGCAAATGGTTGTCTGTCTGTTTTCGTTGACCCTGCAACAGGAAAGCAACCAGTCCAGGGCATACCACCTCTCACCCTATGGGAGCTAGAATAAGCCCCGCCCCCCGCAACCCTCAATTGGATAAGCAGAAGAAAACGAATGGATATTTGCACATCGTCTAATATTACCGAACTAATTGCAGCTAATTTGTCACATGCAATTCTTGGGTTTACTTTCTATGTTGGCAAGCATTTCTCTCCATACCAGAGATTTTGCACCCATTTATTGGGGCTTCTGTAATCTCCATGAATAGGGATCATCCCTCTTCCCAGGCATGGGACCCACTCTCTCACCCATTCTGCCTCTATATCTTGACTGCTTTTTGTAACCTCACTCCAACAGTGGACGCCCTCAGTCCTGACTGTTTTGACTGCTTTCAAAGACTAAGACGTGCCCATCAAATCACCATTTTCAGTATTATTAGATTAAACGTACTTCTCACAGATACTGGTCTGAGTCTGGGTTGTGAGACACAACTATAGTTACCTGAATCAGGCTGCAATCACCACAATAAATCTAGCAAATCAGGCCCATATGTAAGCCAGATGACAACCTGTAAAAAAGTAATTACTGACCCAGTATTCTGCCTGCTAGCCCGCTCTGTGCCCTTGACTGAGTAAGGTCAGGGATGGATTTAGGTTGAATGATAAGAGGCAAAAAATACTCACATTGAAATTCGGTTGCATGAAAACTGTCTTACTGTAAATTGTAACATATGGTGATATTTGTGCTTAGTTTCCTTATGCTGATGTCAGTGTCATCATCCCCTTTGCTTCCCTGTTCCCTGTTTGAAGTGCGTACTTCAGTTGACAAATCTCTCTTTAGGAAGCGCTTCATTAATTTGTCTTTTAAGCAAAGGTTTTAGTCAGATCCTCAGTTTTCTGTGTCACCTCCTTTTTCTTTTCTACTTTCACTTGGCCTAAAAACAGTATGGTTTATGTTTGTCTTTTTTAGGCCTTTGGAGATCACTTGTAGTTGTCACTCGCCTCCTGATGTGGCACTTTAGGGGTTACTGCAAAGGTTATGTTTGGTTGCTTTAAAAATTTTATGTTAGCTGAGGTTAGTTTCGCTGAAAGCAGAGACAATGTTTGGCAGTTAACTGTGACAATGACTTAGAAATGATGAACCGGCATCAGGCATAAGGTTACGACCACTGACAGGTGAAGTGAAGAATGCTGGATCCAAGTAAGGTATAGTAGTGAACAAGCGACAGGTTCAGGAGGCAGTTTGATGCTTTGGGCAGTGATCTGCTGAGAAACCTCACTTTGACACGTCCCACCCAGTTTCAGGTTTAGAGCAGCCTGAAACTCTTTCACATTAATAAAGCGTTACAGGTGCATAAATGTTAAAAATGAGTCAGTTTAGCTTATTGATAGGTGGTTGCTAGGCAACACGGTGATGCCTTAATATCTGATATATATATATAAGAAAGTACCTGATTTACAGGGATTGTTTATACATACACTGACCTCATTATTGGAACTTTGGCCATGACAAAGTTTGAGTAACTCTTATTATTTATGTATCAGAGAAAGTCTGTTCTGTGGGGTTCTTGATGTTCATGGATAGACATAAAAGAAGCCAAGTATTTCTATCCATCCATCAGTTTTCTGCTATTTTGCTAAACGGTCTAACCTGACGCTCTTCTGGGACACTGAAGCCAAGACATAATCTTCTGAGGCATACCTTGGGCATACCCTGGGTCTCCTCCATTTAGGACAGGGGTGGGGGAACTCCAGGCCTCGAGGGCCGGTGTCCTGCAGGTTTTAGATGTGCCTATGATCCAACACAGCTGATTTAAATGGCTAAATGACCTCCTCGACATGTCTTGAAGTTCTCCAGAGGCCTAGTAATGAACTAATCATTTGATCAGGTGTGCTGACCAAGGGTTATATCTAAAACCTGCAGGACACCGGCCCTTGAGGCCTGGAGTTCCCCCACCCCTGATCTAGGACCGGCATCTAATCTGGGAGGCATGCAGGAGGCGTCATGTTCAGATGTTGAACCATCTCCATTGGCTCTTTTTGAAGAGGAAAGGTAGCAGCACTACTACTTGAGTGCCCAGCTCCTCAGTATCCATGAATCACAAGCTTAACATGGTGGACAAGTGTTCCCAGGATTCAAGGGAACACTTGTGAACAAGGATTAAAGAAGCCTGGTCCATACCAAGACACCAGGAGCCAGGCTCATTGGAGCGCCTGGTGGCTGAGGCTTAACTGATCTTCCTGTGGGCGCAGCACCTGTAGGAGGAGCTGAGGAGGTCCGGTGCTTTGTGGATTGGGCAGCTTTCAAAGGCAGAGGTCATGATGCTCGAATCTCCTGTTATTATTCCTGTTATTAATGCTGGTTTCAAGGACGTGGAGCCCAAAAATTATTTTTCTTAAAAACCCTGAACTCCTCACAGTTTTGTGCACTTTTTTCTCTGCACCTGTTCCTCTTTTCTCTCACCTTACCACCTTCTCTCCCACTAGACCACCACTGCATACTAATTGCCACAGCAAACATATTTTTAAAAAGGTGTCTTTGTGTATAACCTCGCCTGCAAGCGTGTACGCATGGAAGAGGCAGTAGGAAGACTGTGATTTGCTGGTGATGACTGAGAGAAGGAGGGAGGGAGGTACGCATTGATGAAGCAAGAGCGAGGGAGAGGCAGAGAGAGAGAGAGAGAGAGAGAGAGCACTGTCCCTATCAGTGTCTTTTTCACTCTGCGATTCAGGCAGCCAGCCTTCCTTTCCTCTCCTCCTCCTCCTCCTCCTACACCTCCTCCAGCGGCAGTGGCAGCAGCGGCAGCGGCAGCAGCAGCGGGGAGAAGGGAAGAAGGAAAGCATTGGATGAAAAAGACTAAAATCGGGACTCAACAAAGAAAGATAAGGAAGGCATGAAAGACATCAGCGACAGGAGAGCTGCGTTTTTTTCCACTCAGACACCCACACCCGCCGAATGTGCGGTGGGAAGAGGCTAAAACCAGCGCGAAGAGAGTGTGAGAGAAAATACTGACTGAGAGAAGTGGATCGCAGATGGCAGAGTTGGAGGGGAGGGGGGGGAGATGAAGGAGTAAAGGATGACAGCGGACCTCTACTCGTGGACAGAGCAGGAGGAAGAAGTGAGAGAAAACCTGAGAGTCGGCGCTGTGACTGTTAAACCGACGGTATCCATTTTACAGCGGGAGCAACAGGACCGTGCCGTCTTCTCCCCTCGGCGTTTCTGCCCCTCGATTCTGAATTCTGAATTTTATTCTGTTTGTATCGCGTCTTCGGACTTGTGACGAAATCGAGGGCTCTCTTTGGAATCCCTGCTCTGAAGTCCGAGGGCGGCCGTCCCCCCTCTCCCTCCCTCGCATCCCTCTCTGTCTCCCTCTATTGTAGTGTGTTTGTGTTCCCGTGAGCAGAAAGAGCTCCTCGTGTGTTTTCTACCTCCACATTTTCCACATTTTGCACCCATCTGTTTCACGCTGGCTGTCCGTTCTCACCTCTGCCATCTGTGAGAGTGTCAGCTTTGGTTTCTTTTGTGTCTGTGTTTTTTTGTTTTTTGAGTGCATGTTTAAGGATTCATGCCTGTAACCTGCTGCCACTGTCTTGTTTGCTGCAGAGAGAGGCAGCTTTATGTCCATGGTGCAGTTTTCCCTTCAATCTTTAAAAGACAATCCAGGAAAAAGTTGTGACTGCTTCTCACCTGCATCAGGGAGCTTGGTTTCCTCCTCACAGGATGTATAATACATGGCTGTCTTATCAATAATTCAGCATCAGGTGGGTCTGGCGAGTGTTGATCAAGACATCCAGGGATGAGACTGTTGGGGCTTGATGCCTGCTGAGAGCACGGTCTGCCGATGCTGTTGACTCACTTGACAGCAGCTTGATGATGTGTTGCCTCCCTCCGCGGCCTCTGCTGATCGCCGGCTGCTATCTGTAATAGCTGAATTCGCTCCCAGCTGTCTGTTGGCACTCCCGGCGTCTACTGGACTCCATCCAGCACCTCATTTCATACTCGGATCAACTTTTTTACTCTTTTTTTGTTTAGAAGCGTGGTTTCTGCAAGACTTAAAAATAAGAATTGAATCATCTGGGTTGATTTCCACTGATCTTCAGACACTTCTGTGTAATCCGTCACCATGATTGGTGTCAACAGCTTGCACTCTGCTGGGCGCCTGCGCTCACGCTCTCTTTGCACCGTGCGATACGGCAGGGACTTCCGGATGATGGACCCGTTCCGGTATCCCAGAACCCCGCGCTCGCGTTCACTCAAACCCCTGGTATTCCCAGACCTGTTGGGCAAAGCTCAGGACGGACAGAACCACCCACAGGCCAGGAAGAGGAGGAAGGTACTTAAAACCATGCTGTTCATTTAAAATGATGAATTCTGCAGCACAAAGGAGATGAATCATTTTTCCATTTCATGCTCATGTCACAACACGGTATAAGTGCTCAGTGCCATTCAAAGCCACACATCTGTTTACAGCCTAAACCTGCACTGTACACTCAGCAAATATTGGCAATAACTTTATTTGTCTTTCAGACATAGTAGAATTTCAGATTTGAGAAAACACATGAAGGATGTGAACATAGAGTACATGCACATGTCTGAAAGTGGGAGTCGTTACAGTTAACCTATAAAATAAGTTTTAAGCAGTTGTTTGAAATCTGATTAATTCTACAGCTGCAAAAGCTCGATTTAAAGTAAGAAAATGAAACAGTTAAAGGGCCCCAATCAGCTGTTAGAGAGGTCGCTGGAATAAGGTCTCAGCAGGTATATTATATAAACAAGAGCTTGGCTATGTAGGGCTTCGTATGTAATTACACTCGATGGTCTAAGACCTCAATCCTAACCGTTGGTTTAGACAATTAGAATATATAACAAAAGAAAGAAATTAATTACTCAAACTGACCCGGATCAAAAACTACTCGAGTAGGGTTAATAATGATCTAAAATGAAGTCTAATGTTTTCAGAAAGTCGATGAAAGGAAGCCCGATCAGGGCCGATAGACGAGCACTGGCTAGTTTTTCTTAGCTGCCTTGCTGATTGTACATTTAGAGCACAGCAGCTTATTTAACTGTACCCAGATTGTTTGGACCTCGCAGAGATCAATCCTGAACTTTTGATGACAGTTTTGCACCTTAATGTGCAAAACTGGGCACGCGGATACCCAGGAATGTATTTTTTATTTATTATTTCAAGTATTTTTTCTTTTTTTCTCATAATATATGAGCTGGATGGAAAAAATCCAGTTGATCAAAACTGATTAAAGCCTAGCTAATTGTATATCTGAGGGGGTAAAACTTAGCTATAGCCTCTAAGGTACTCCCATTGCACCCTTGATAGGTGTACTTACTTGTACCCTTGTGGTTTGTACCTTAATGGATGGATTAAAGGATGGGCTCTATTTGTCCCAGGGACATCTATTATCTTTTAGATATATTTTTATTGTTATTCATTCATAAACTTTCAGTTGCATACCACTTTTTTACTCTCACAGACAGCTCAAAGTGTACTAAAAGCTATCCAAATAGATATCAAGGATTTTATGCCTATTTCTATACGTCACCTCCTGATATTGCACCTTTAAATCTAAAGCAAAATGTTCAAATATATACCTGAAATGGTAAGAAATATGTGTGTGTCCTTCTGTTGCTCTGAGAAGGTCTGGTAATTACCCACAGAGTGTGTATATTTATGCAGATTGCACCTGTAGGGACAGAAATGGCCTTTTATTGTACCCCTATGTCTGAGAGAGCGTGTGTTTAGTGTTTGATTTACCACCTGTGCTGCTTGTATACATGTGGAGTGCAGAGCGTTTGATGAAGGCGGCTGGATTTCTGCCAGACCCGACGGCACGTATAGCACGGCTCAGTACAGCGTGCCGCTTAACGCCATCACTCAGGGCTAATAGCTCTCATCTGTTGCCTCTTGGTGACGTTGATGGAGCAAGTAGGTGAAGGTGACGAGCATCCATCTTTGTCTGAGTGAGCCTTCAGACTCAATGACTCTCAATACTGTCAATCCCTCAGGATTTACAATCAGGGGAAATACAAATAAAACATTTTCTTCAGAAATAACTCGCCAAATAGACTCAGCTGTGACACAGTTTCTGCACATGCAGCATGCAAATCAGAGCTATGGAGGCAAATGTAGCATATTACGCATACTTGAAGCTCCAGGCTATTTTTGAAATTTCTCCAGATTCACTCACTAAAAGTTCCACAAGCGTGACCCTAAATGAGAAATCTTGGGTATTTTAATGAAAAATGCTTTAAAATCTCCTTTTCACCATACTACACTTATTCAGAACCACATGAGAGGGTAGATAAGTTTTAAAAGCTCATCAGAAGTGAAATATCCATATAAAATACCTCTGATCCAGATCTTTGAGAAAAACAGCATCTTTTTGCTTTTTAATAAGAAATACAGAGTCAAAATCTGGCTCTATTACTGGGAAGAACTAAACCAACAAAACTCGGTGTTGAGTGATTGAAACCTCTAATTCCCTCTAACCATGGGAATGACTGTATATAACACACATGCTGTCAGCATTTTGAATCTTTTGAAAACGAGCAGTTTTCCTCAGTTGTCCACGTAAACTTCTGCAGTCACATTGCTGCACTTTTACTGCTTACAAATTCACCGTTAATATTTGATGTCGGTCGGATTTGTGCTACCGTAGCAGTTTGTCTCCTACTCGGGCATCCCAGGAAGATCTTCCCTGTCTGTCATGATTATTAAAATGCATGAGCGCATTTGAGTTTGAAACATAACTCGAGAGTTTTACAGTAGCGGGAGCAAAACAGACCCAAATCTGTAACGGTCTCCTCTGGGTGGTCATCAATATTCATGGCGCTCTGGAAGTATTTGTGATTAGGCCCAGTTTCAAAGCTGCGAATGAACCTGATTAGATCACTGAATCAAACACCATCATAAAGTCGGTTTCGGTTTAAGCAGAAAAGTCTAAAACACGAGTGATGATCAGCAACTTAATATGTGTAATGAAACTGATTTTAGTTTGAGGTTTCTTAAGGAGACGCGTGGTATTGATCCACGAGGAATTCGGAGATGAACTGCCCGTAAGTGTCCTCTCCATCACCTCAGCCGGCACATCTGTCTTTCAGCTGCACTCACTACCTTAAACTCTACAGCCTGATGGCCTCCTGCTGCCTCCTCTGCCCCCCGCTCCTCTGCAGCAGACCGGCTGTGAAACGAAGCTGCTATGTGTCACATTCAGCTGGCCGAGGCCGATGTCATTGAGGTGTTGGGGGAGCTGAATGAGAAGTGTCTAAAGGTTCTGACTGTCACTACAGATTTTGAGGAAACTAAAGCCAAATGTGCCGACTCTCAGATCAGAGAAGCAGCAGCTGACCGGATCTCTCATTAAAACCCATCGTTGCCTCTGTTTTTTGTTTTTATCTTGTGCTGATCATGACGATAATAAAAGTAAAAGACGGTGTTTGCTGTGAGGGGAAGTAATGACCTAAAAATGATAACTGGTGCAAAGGATGTGGAGAATAAGCAAGCAAACGGATACAAAACACTTCTTTGGATTTTTTCTCTACAATTTTTCTTTGATTTATCACATTTATCAGAAAGGAAAAGGACCTAAATCCAGGCAATGTAAAATCCTGAACCCAAAAATTTAATCAGGAAGAAACAGAAGTTTTCAGGTAAACAGCGAGAGCGTCAAAGGTCTGACAAGTTTGAGAAAACCCGGAAGCCTTTTTTGAGTAACACCAAGCTTTAATAACATTTCCCTAGTTTCATGCGTACTCACATACGTTCACTAGATACCTAAAATGGATTAAATAAGACCAATTAGGCTTAAAGTTCCTGCCCTTATTTTAGGAGCCCATTAAAATAAGAAAGTAAGCTAATGAAAGTCTTCCTGAAGTAACTATGAATAAACACCATCTAGTAAATGGGGAGAGCTACACAGGTTGTGTATTTACACTGACTAATTGAAAAAAGGAGCGGCAATAAAAGATAAAAGCAGAGACAGGAAGTAAAACTGATAACAGGGTAGAGGGAGCAGAATGAAAAATAAACATAGCCACATTTCAAACCCATGACGCATCCCCACTGCAAATCAGAGGTGTGAGTCTGTGATTTTAGCTCATTGTTAGATGGTTGCTAGGCACCTTCACTATGCATAATGATGTATCATAATGAACATTTAGTGGATATAAATTAGATGTTTTGTGTCATAAAGTTAAATTGATGCCATGCTTTTATAAGGTGTTACAGGTGCGTAAATCCTACAAATTAGTCATTTTAGCCCATTGATAGTTGGTTGCTTGGCAACGTGATGATGTCATTACATCTAAGATACCTGTACCTGTGCTCCAATTTTAATTGCTCAACTCCTGTTTGTGTAGGAAGAGTTTGCGTGTCAGTTATTATTTGAGTAAATAAAATTATTTAGCCAAGAAATTTTTTTTGTAAGTTACAACAATAAAAAAATAAGAAAAATTGTAACCAGTAAACATTTGAAATATTTGCTTATAATTAATTTGGGTTTATTGGATTTTATTTGTTCATGTTGCCCATGCTCCTCTTTCCCAACAAGTTTCATTATGTTGAGCTTGGTACAAACTCTTTCCAATAAAAAGACAAATTCCACTCATCACATTACAAACACTGAAGGCCTGGTTAGTTGCGGTGAACTACTGTCTTTGTTATGCTTTTTGCTCCCAGACTGTAACTTAATTTTCCTCCATCTGGGTCGATGCATTTGTCTAAATTATTTATTGGCTGATTGATTTGACCGTCCATTCATTGAAAGGCCTGGGTGCTTGGCGAATAATGGCTTTGTTACTGATGCAGTGGTGATGGTGGCTGACTGATTGGATGATCGATGGATTGTGTGGCTAAGAAAATGAGTAAAGCTCATGCAAAAGGCAGTTTGAGCAGCATGAAAAGGGATGTCATTTCTCTGACTACAGTTTATTGAATGAAGCCAGCTTGCTTACTGCGCAGTTTTCACAGAAAACCACAATAAACCTGCCTATGTGTTTTACCTGCGTGCTACATTATCTGATCAATTGTCCACCTGAACACTGCTAATATTTTTCCTTAATGTGATTTTCTTGTTTCCTCTGCAGGCTCTCTACAACTCAATCAAGAACCAGAAGCTGCAGTGGACATTGTAAGTCTTTTTAAATTGACCTAATGTAAATATTACTTATCTTAAGCTGTTTTTAATTCATTATGGTTTCCCATCTGTGGAGGACCAAATGTACCCAATTTTTAAAAAATAAAGAAAGAAAGAAATGTATAAATTACTTAATAAATCATTCAGTATTTCAGTATACGTGGAATTGATATGATTAAATTTAAATTTTTTTATAATTACCTATTTATTTATTTAGTTATTTATTGGCTGCCTCAAATGGGGAGCTAAGCTGTCAGTGAAGTCTTCTGTGCAGATATAAATGCATGAAAGAATAATAAAATAATAAGTAATATAAAAAAATAATAATTTTTTAAAACAAATGACCTTATTATTAACTTTATTATTGTGTTGATAAATTGAACATTAATTAATTAATTTAAACTATTAAAAAATCATTTTAGCTTATATTTTTAATACAAAAATATAAATTAATATAAATCAATAATAATATTATCATGAATAATTAATGCCTGTCTTTGTTTTGTTTATTGTTTCTGATGCATGTAATGGTCTGTCATTTTTTTAGTAAGTCATTTATCTTTAAGCTAAATACTAATGAATATATAGAGTCTTATTTCTAAGTCAAATCTTCATTTCTTTTCTTATTTTGTTTACAAATAATCATTTATGTACTTGTTTATTTTTTCATATTGGCAGTTATGGTCCCCCATACTTGGCCTCCAAAAAACAGAAAGAAAGGAAATTCATAGATAAATAAATTTGGAGAAAATAATGGAAAGAGAGAAAATAATTTACAAAGTTACAAAAATATTTATATTAATAAAATTGAAATTATTAAAAAAATGTGGAAAAAAATCTAATTTAAACCACAAAATAAATATGAATTTATTGCATGTTTTTAAAATGAATTAACAACTTCATTTTCTTTTGGTTTTTTATTCTTTATTTATTGGCTTTTCCAATTTCGATTTTGGTAGTTTGAGTCTTCCATACGTTCTGTGCTTTTTATTCTCACACACAGACTGGAGGGCAGGAAACAATACGGGATATTGATCAGCTTGTTTGCATCCTCAGTGATGACGGTAGTGTTGTTTGGCATGTGAAGGAAACATTAGTGTGTCAAGGGTTGCTATTCTGGATCACAGCTCCACGGCGCCTCAGAGATGCCAATTAAGTCGCCAGCTTTCCAAGCTTTGTTGCCATAGTTACAGCACCATGGATACGACTCCATAGCTACCACGATGCTCTTTCCTCCCTGCATTCTCTCGGCAGCAAACACACACAGTGACAGGCGGATAAAATGCACACATAAGTGTATGTATAGGCAGAAATCACATGTATGTGTGTGAACATGTTGCATTTTGTATGCATTTAAAGCAAAAGAAAAAAAATCTGAAAGAAAATGAGAACAAGACAGCTCCATTTCAACATCTCTTTACCTGCATCCTGTACAAAGGTGCGACCACAGCCTCCCACTACCTTTCCAAAAATAGCAGCTGCAGCGCTCCCGAAGCAGCCGAACAAAAGTGGTCAGAGGAGCAGACTGCGGAGGAGATCCACAGAGAGGCAGGCAATCCAGTTCAAACATCTCCGCTGACATATAGACAGCTATTTAAACACTGCCACCGCACAGGAGGCCGCGCGGGGATAGAAGAGATGTCATTTTTAGACACGTAAACACCACAGAGCGAAGGAGAATCCACCTCCAAACAAAACCGGTTACAGATGAAGAGATTCAGCCCACAGAAGTCTGTTGTTCATTTTTAATGCTTTAGCTGGTGGAGATCTCTGCAATGGAATCTGCTTTGGAACTCTGATACTTATGGACAAGACTCATCCGCCTTAATATTCAGGAATCTTTCTCGGAGCCTGGCTCATTGATTGGTAGTCTTCAAACTGCGGTTAAACTTAAAATTAACCAAATCTTAATTTATTTCACAGCTCTGAATCCATGTCATTGTAAGCTGGTGTGTCTGCATTGCTATAAAAATGAAGAAAAAGCCACATGTCTGCACAGGAATACTAGCTGTTGCATTAGCATAATCAGCAAGCTGGACAGAATCACATTTACTTACACTTAGACATTGCCCTCATTCTAATCAGTATACTCTGTTTACATCACATATTAGAGCCAAACAGATGTGTTGCAGATGTTGAGGTCTGTGTGGCTGGGTGTTTATTTACATTTTTGGGAACTCGAGCATTATACTTAAGGTGAGCTCAAGTCGCTGCAGTCTTGTCCTAAATGATAAAAGTGTCGCTGCTCAAAAATAAAAGAAAAGTTGCCTCTCTAACTCTTGAATGCAAACAGAAGAAACCGAAGCAAGAAACTTAATATTCATGGATCTTTTCTAAAAGTTTGCAGCAGTCTCCCTCTGCACCATCTGTGAATCTCTGTGCTCCTGCACAGACCTATCATTACATACAGAAGTTCACATCCACTCATCATGGACATGAATGCTGTTGCTAAGGGGATATTTAGCCACATGTTACTGGGGCTGGATGTGTATATTTGAGCCTGTGTGGATTAGACAAAATCAAAAATGAATTCAAACTCGTGCCCCCAGTTCTTGTTTTTTTTTAAACTCTGCCATACAAGCACTCCAAGAAATCATTAAAAGACCAAAACTATCATGACATTCATAATCATGAACTTGTGACCACAACTGCATAAGACGGGCATGAAATGACCTTTTCATATAAACATGGTCAGCATTTTTTAAACCAGGTGTGACAAGGAGAAACGTAAAGGCATGTTTTACTTGCTAATTCTTAAAAATAGTGACTAATATCATAAACTCATCAGGAAAGTGTTTCCTGAGGTCACTGATTGACAAAGCTGAGAGCCCCCTGCTGGCCGTTAGAAAGAATGCAGCCATAAAGCACACCATCACTAGCTTCACAATCAGACCATCTTTTGTGGAGAGTCTGAGGCTGGACCCGCAACAACACAAATAAAAATAACATAAATAACATCAAAGTTTCCCAACCTGCCATCCCTGGAAAGATTTGGAATTTCTGTACTAACACATTTTTAGGATAAAACTAGCTCATGAGCCGTGGGCGTGTATGAATTAGGATTATATCCAATTATCTCTGTGCTGTTGATAAATGGACTGGTTCTTATATAGTGCTTTTCTACCTGTAAGTATGCCTCATTTATATAAGCACTTTTCTCATGCTTTTTCTACCTAAGTGCTTTCTAACATTCACTCTCAGATGGATGCATCAGAGAGCAACTTGGGTTTAGTATCTTGCCCAAGGATACTTTGGCACGCAGACCGGAGCAGCCAGGTATCGAACCACCAACCTTCCGATAAGTAGATGAGCTCCTGAGCTACAGCGACACCTGTTAAAGCTGCTTACTGAGCTCACAGCGTAATGATCGAGCCCTGGGGGCAGAACCTTGTTCCTGTTTGTTCTTATACAGGCTGATTTGTGAGTTTGCAGTTCTTTTCTATATTTAGCTTGTTCCAGTATCGATTTACTAATTTACTCCCATATTTTTTTTTAAAAAAACCTCTCTGTGCGTGATATTCACACTCTAAAACAAACCACTCGCTGCGATTGTGTATATGTGAAATCTAGCGTCCCATCACAGGTGTGTGTTTGTGCTCTATTCTGTTTTTCTTTTCTTTTGCAATGGATGTTATTTCACACCCCCGCAGAGAGAGACGTGGACATGGCCACTCTCAGCGGTGCAGTTGGATGCACCCACATGTTCTTCACTCGCTCGCTCACAGATACAACACAGACGTATACACATGGTTCCTCATTCAGGAGCGGGGGTGGATGGAGAGCAGAGGGAGAGGCGGTGGGCATTGTGCTGTGAAAGGGAGACGCAACAAGTCGGAGATACGGGGAGAAGTGGATCCCTGGATAGAAAAGAATGGCAGGATAGTAGGATATAATGAGCCGGGAGAACGAAGCATGCTGTACATGAAGTGAGGCAGGGAGACGAGACCTTCCTGTTCTATTATTCCTTTTATTCTGTTAATCCCAGTTCTCCTATTTCCTCGCTGGCTCTAATCATCGTGTCTTATTATTGTCTGCAGCCGTCACCGCTCACCTGCAGCGGGAGGGCAGATTTGATGCCATGATACTGACTGAAATATGTCTGTAATTCCAGGCGTCTTGTTTACTCGAACAGTTTAGGCTCAGAACCTGAGAAAGCCTCGTCTCTCCTGCTTTTTCCTTTTATACACTTAAAAAAAAGCTTCTCTTGCATGACAGTGAAGAGTTTTTGGTAGTGGAATAAAACTTTTTAAAGGCCTTGAATGTGAATTGGGGAGTATAATACACTTTTATTAAATGCAAAAAGTAGTTTTATCTCCAACTCATTTCATGTATTTGTCCCATCTGGAGTGGGGAATACCTGCCACTTAATTTTTGTATTTAAAAAAAAATGTAAACAAGCTGTAAATGCAGACATCCACACACCGGGGGCGCTGCAGAAAGGACTGCATGTGTTTATGTCTGTCAAAGTCAAGTAGAAAAGAATGAAGAGTTGTTTTGTTGGCTACAAAAACTCAATTATGGTCAGTCCCATCCTTTCAAAATAAGACTGTCTGGGGGTATGCACAGGTAATTTAAAGCCTGTGTGAATGAGGAAATGCTTTGCCATCTATAAGAGTGTTTTTTTATGAATTATTGTCCTCTTTCACTTGACTGTGTTTGGAGTGTTTTGGTACAGTGACTCACAGTCAGTGAAACACAGCAGATCGCTTTCCTTTTCCTTCCTTCCCTTTCTAATTTCATGTCTTCCCTTTACCTTTGACTCCTCCTCCTTTTTAGACCTTTTTCCTTTGTTATAGTTTTTTATTTATTTCCCTTTCTTCAGTTTTCTTTTTCCTGTTCCGTTTCTTGTCATCTCTTCATCTCTGTCTTTGGTTCTTTCCCTTTGTTTTTGTTTCTGTCTTCATTCATTCATCTTTCATGTTGCCCTTCTTTTGTCCTTCCTTTGCTGCCCTCTGTTGTATTTTCCTTCTTAACTACAGTACAGCTGTATTTCCTTTTTCTTACCCTCTCTGTTCCTCACCTCCTCTCCTGGACTTCTTTTCCCTTCACTCTTATTACTATATTTGCTTTCATATATTTTCTTTGTTTCCTTAAATTTTCCATTCTTCGCCAGAATTCCTCTTCTTGTCATCCTTTTACCTTCTGTTGTGTTTCTTTCCTTTCATCTCTGCCCTCACCCCTATACTTTGTCTCCCTTTTTTCCTTTCATCTTTTCCTCTCCTCTCTTCTTTCTCTCCTCACCTCCTTTCTCACTCATGTTAAATGTTCTGCCATCTGAGAACGATCAGCTTTGTCTTTTCTCCCCCCTCCGTCTCTGTCACTCCTCTATCTTTCTCCTCCACTCATCCACCCCCCTCCACCTCTCTCTCTCTCCATCCATCTCCTCTCCACTTTGTCTCTGTGTGGAGACGGATTCAGGCAGGCCAGCAGTTACCAGGCAACAGGCTACATGCTCATTGGCTCTGTCTCTGCCTCTCGTTCTCTCACCAGCTCCTGCATGGGGTTAACTGCTGTTATGTACTGTTGGTTACTCATAGCGTGGTCTCGGGGGGGTTCGGCACACAGCCATTTTCTATTTTCAGGCTGAACTTTTGCATGGGTGCCGCCTGGTGAGGTAACAAGTGGAATTGCCATATTACCTTGCTGGGTGGATGCAGAGAGGCTCACTGCTGCAGCCTAAAGCATCTATCATCTCTTTAATGTGACAAATCCACTTAAAAACACCAAAAGATGCATGCAGTGCATTGTCAAGGATTATTTAGAGGAGAATGGGATTATCGCTGCTGTAGCAACGTTCATTGTTGGGTTTGTTTACAAACTGAATATTTAGAAAATTGTAATTGTAATCGTCTGTAATGAACAACGATAAACAAAAAAACAACAACAACAAAAGTGAATATGATCATAAAAAGTTTGAGTTTTTTTCATACTGGCAAAAAATATTATAACCTGTCAAATGAGGAATTAAAAAAAAGGAAAAATCAAAATAAATTGTATTAGACACACAAGACGAGAAGCAAACTGTAGGAAATCTGTTCAAAGTAAAAATGAATGTGTATCTAAAAATATTTTAAAAAAGAAAATAAAATTATTGTTTTTGTTTAAAAAAAAAAAGGTTGAATTACATATTTAAAAGTATTTTATTTGGATAACTTCTAGCCCTTTTTGAATAAAAAATTTAAAAAAAAATATAGGAAGGATGATATAGACTATATACTATTTGTTTAACTGAAACAAAAGTAAATACAAATATAAATACAATATGTTTAAAAGAAAAGAGGTATACATGACAAAAGTAGATTAAACAATAAAAATGAAACAGAAAGATGTCTTAAAACAGTTAAAGAAAACCAAATAACATATTTTAAAAAGGTTGGTGGGTAGTAAACAGACATGATCTTTTTGGGTGAAGAGTTCAGTTGTTAATCAGACTGAGACTCTTTTATTTCTGGGAAGTTTAATGCTCAGAAACACATTTCACATGAGGGTAGTTAGAAAGAAATGAAGCTGCAGTCGACGACTCAGCAGCTTCTCAGGTTTCTCATTTACAGAGATGGCTCCTCAAGGCCTGTTCCTAATGAGCGATGTGCACCCTGCACCAAAACTTCAGATCCACCAGAAACACTCCCAGCCCATAAACTCATTTTAATAAAAGGTGGAGTAAGCCTGGTGTTTGATATAACACTCTGAGACAACATGGTGCTTCCAGTTTTACAATAAATTTGGTCGATGTTTGAGGTGTTTCTAAAGGTTAGGATGAAAATTATTTGTAATATCTTCATTAAAGTAATCACATGAGCAGTTAACTGAAAAGACAGGTCATTATATGGAAGACGGTTCCAATTAAAATGTGTGCTTAAGGCATTATAAGCTGTCCATTTGGGAATGACAGCCATGGGAAAATGTTCTGCATAAAAGTGCCGCTAGAAAAGTTGTTGTTATTTTTGTAACCCCAGTTCTATGAGTATGTGTATACCCCAATGGACTTCAGTGAGTTCTGTAGGGCAGCAAGAAGCAAGAGACCCTTTGCTTCCATCCTTGGCAACAATTAACATATAGTAATGTGGACTAGAGTAATATGGACCAAACCTCTAACTGAAAAGGATCAAATAGTAGTAACAGCAATAGAAGGTCAAGCAGCAAAATCCATGTCTGACAAACGAGGCTGGTAGCACCAAAAACTGCAGTTAAGGCTGGCTCCTGTAGGAAGTCAGTCTCTATAGACTCCAGTGTTAAAGGGCCCAAATTTACAGCAGAAATAAACCTTAATCACTATAACCTGTCTGACTGCTGCTGCCAGTGCTTTGATAAGATAATTGCAAACAGTGAAGGGGAGAGTGGGCATCCCTGCCTGGTGCCCCTTTGGAAACAGAAGCTGGAGGATGTTTGGTCATTTGTCCTGACACATGCTTTTGGGGAACTGTATAATATTTTTAACCAGTTCATGAAAGAGTTTCCAAAACCAAATTTGTGTAAAGTTGCACATAAAATTTCTAGTAAACTATCAAATCCTTTTTCTGCATCTAGAGACAATATTGTAGTGTTTTTACTACATGAATAGTCTATCAAATTAAGTAATCTAGGTGTACTTGTTGATAAGTGCCTACCTTTTATGAAACCAGTTTGGTCAGGATGTATTATGAGGGGGGTTATGTCTCTAATCTCTTTGAGAGAGCTGTCCAGACTCGTTTAAGGTCAGTGTTAATAAAGGGTTTGGGCGATAGCTGGTGGGAAATACAGGGTCTTTGCCTGGTTTTAGCAGGAGACTAGTGTTGGCAGAATTCATATTTGGTGGTAGTCCGCCATTTTCCTTGATTTCCTGCGACATTCTGTGAAATACTGCTGCCAGAATTGTCCAGAGTAGACTTTTGCTAGAAATCCATCTGCACCTGGAGTCTTATTATTGGGCATACTTTTCAGGGCTTCCTGGAGTTCACCTGATGTCAGCGGTGAATCCAGTGCTAGTGTTTGATTTGATCATTTCAGAAGCGTTATGTTATCAAGAAAGTGATCAATTTGGTTTTTAGATGGGTTTATCTCTGGTGAATATAAAGTTTTGTAAAGGTCCCTGAAAGTGTTATTTATTGTTTCAGGGTCATATTGTAACAGTCTGGCTGAAGCTGACTGTGTGGAGTGAGGAGGAGGACCCAAGTGCAGACACGCAAAACGAAACTTTGATTTAACTAAGGACGAACTGTTTATTTAAGGCTGGTTAAACAATACAAAACTAAAAGGGCAAAGACGAAACTAAACAATAACCTAGACTGGGTGAACTAAGATTAAACATGGAAAAAACCTTAACGTGAACATCTGGCATGGATACATGAAAAACCCAGAAACATGACATGACCATAGCAGACGACCAGAAAAGGAATGAATGAAAACACAAACACTAAATATACACAGGAGGTGATCAGGGGAAGTGGAAACACACAGGGAAGCAGCTGACTGGAATGAACATAATGACGCCACAGGGGAAGTGAAACTAAACACAATGAACATGGGTGACCAGACCTCTTCAAAATAAAACAGAAAACATAACGGGACGCAGACATGGCAACACGACCTTGACGACACACGAAAGGTGAGGGAGACTTAAACACAGGGGGAATCTAATAAACAATGATCTATAACAGAGCAACCTAGGCAAAATAGAAACGAGCTTAAGATAACTAAGACTTAAACATAAACAATGAATATCAAAATATAAGAAAGCTCAAAACCCTGGGTCAAACAACCCAGGAACATGACACATATACTGTTTTCCCAGACCCAGTTTAACTCTTTATTTAATCTTTCTTTAGTTTTAACTGGTTAGCTAGAAATATCATTTAAGTCTAGTTTTTTATGTATTTTGCTCAGCACTTCCTGTTTCTGGGACAACACGTATGCTTCTTCTAAGGATTTGATGATTTCTTTTGATTCCTGAATATATTTGTTTTCTCTTTTCTTTTTTTATGATGTGAATGAAATTATTTTACCTCTCATTACAGCTTTCCCTGCTTCCCAGAGAACAGATGCTGATGATCCAGGCAGTCTAAATATAAAGCCCACTCTTTTTAAAAGTATTTAATAAAACCTTCATCTTTAAATCTCCAGTTTTTACTTGGTGGAATGACCTTTTTATTTATTTGAATTAAAGACACAGGAGCATGATCTCTGACAGCTATAGGGTTTATCTCAGTGCCTGAAGTGTCTCTCAGCAGTGAGCTGCTGACTAAGAAATAATCAAGATGAGAGTAGAAAATAGAAAGTATTTTCCTTACGGTTGAGGGAAACGCCATGCAGCTCAAAGTCTGTAATCGCACACGTACTGTTTAATTATATTTGTGGACTGCCAACAGTGCCGAGTTCCTGCTGTCCATTTATTCATTTAGTCCAAAATTGAGGTCGCCCCTGAGAACAAGTGAGCAACCTTGGTGTTCAGAGAGTGCACTAAAAAAAATCGTGGAAGAACGAGGGGTCATGAACATTTGGGCCAAATACACTGACAGTACAGAACTTTTTGCTACCTATAAATGATGTAACTATTAGAAATCTACCCTCTGGATCTATAACTGTGTTGGGTATTGTAAAATGAGCAGTTTTATGTATTAAAATTGCTCCTCCCCTGTGCCTAGGTCTATAGCAACCTGAGAACACATTAGAAAACTCAGGTGTTTTAAGTTCCTCTGTAGCTGTGACAAGTCTATGAGTCTCTTGTAGTAAAACAATATCTGCCTGTATTTTGGAGCCAGCTCCATGCACATTCTAAGTGATAAACCTTAGTGTGCCCATAGTTGTGTGTGTGTGGCTAATGTTGAGCGCTGCGTATGAATGAAAAAAAACACACATCCATTGGGTGTAAAAAAGTGAGTGGTGAGAGTTTCCATAAAAGTGCAAATACATAGATCCGAGTGGTGCTTGGTGTTGTCTGATCACATGTGTGCACATGAACTTATATGATCGAGTGTGTGCACACCTCTGTGTGTGAGTCCTATGTGTCTGTGTGCACTGTGAGGCTGTAGTGCGTATCTGCGTGAGCGTGAGCGTGCCGTGCAGATGAAATAATGATTGCGTAATGATAGAGGGTGCAGAAGCAGAAAAAAAGGAAAGAAAACTAATTGGAAAGGGGTTGTGGGTGAGAAGGAGTGCAAAGAGTAACGAACAGCCCGCGATCTTAGAGGAAAGTTATGTGTGACTGAGTAGGAAAACAGCTGATCTGTGCAGCGAGAGGAGGGAGAAAAACATGCAAAGGGACACGAGGGAAGGATGAAAGAGAAAACCTGACATATCTAACAATTTTTTAGCAGTTATCTAACAAGAAATATGGCTGCTGTGTGGCAGAGATCACTCCAAGAAGTCTGTATTCTCATTTTAATGAGTGAATACATGTATTTGTTTTTTAGTCTGTGACTAAAATACCAGATATTTCCCTCTTTGTTGTACAGTTCATGGATGCAATTTGAAAAGCAAGCTAATTAGCTCCAACGTCAGCTTGGCAGCAGATAAAATGCTGATGCTGAGACTTGAAGTTGCTGACGTCAGTGAGTGACACCACTATGGCCATCTTTTACATACAGTTCATTGAAGAAGAAGAGCAGTAATAACAATCATACAATTGGAATTTTATTTTTAGTAACAGTAACAGAAAAGTTGTTCTCAGACTCATATAGCAGTTTCTTAACATAATTATTTTTTGAATATTTTGCATTAAAATTTATTTTTAACAGTTTGAAAAAAATGCTATTTAAGGATGTTTTCAGCCAAACAATAGGATTATATGAATAATACTAAACAGCAAAAACTGAAGAACAAAGATGCAGTCTTTTAGAGATTAAGTGTAAGAAAATCTTTGGTGCTCAATCTTGCATGTTAATGACTTAGCAGCTTGATGAGATTTTTAGATTTTAAAAACAGAATAAGAGTTTATGCTTTCTTAGCTTTTTGAGGAAGCTTTAAAGCTTCAGCGTTTTTTAGCATCCTCTGTGTGATGTGTCGGCATCTCTGAGAGCAGCTGTCCCTCTGGGTAAAGATGCCCCTGTTTTTCACCTCAAAGCAGGAGCAAGATGGATGGTGTCACTCTTTTCCTGTGGTATTTTTTGATCAAGGAGAGTGGACTTCTGTTCTGAGGAGAACAAGAGCACAGCGAGAAAGGCGAGAGGAAAACACACAATTAAAGCTTTGAAGAAAACTTTGTTCGCTCTGGTTTCCCCCAGTGAGATGATGCTTTGTAAATGTCTTGAAGAGCAGAAGCTGTGCCAAGACACCAGCAGCGGACAGCGATATTACTCATGTGTACGTGTGTGAAATCTCCGGACCTCATGTCCTGTGCTGAGTGTGAGGCAAATGGACAGGATGCATGATGATGTGTTTATTCGCGATGGTAATGAGACATGACACATAAGTGTTGATCACCATGGAGTCTGAACTCTTTTTTTTTTTTTTTTTTTCCTCCTCGTAGGGATGAGGAAGAGCTGCGGAAGTCGTTTTCGGAGCTCGGGGACAGCCTGTGTGACTCCAACACCTCCAGATCGATGAAGAGGGTGGGCAGCAGCGGGAAGCCCCTGTCGGATGGGTTGCAGCCCACGGGAATGCTGCTGTACAAGAACGGATTCCTGGTTCGCAAAGTCCACGCCGACTCAGACGGGAAGAGAAGTACGAGCTACAAAGTTCAGATTTAGACGATGTTTTGAAACATTTGGCTGCTGCCCAGAGGATCATAAGTGAAACTGTAGGTCATGTCATGTAGAGCACATCCTGTGTGGAGTGTTTGTACTCCAAAGCGAGATGGTTTTTCTGCAACAGCACAGAGACTAACACATGCTGAGGATTTGGGATTTTAATGCTTTAATTCCAAGAAAAACAACCAGCATTAAATGTCACATTAGTCACTCAAATGTCTTTAAAATAAGCTTTATTATTCAACAACATTTAGGCTGGTATTTGAATTTAAAACACTGAAATGATCTGAGGAAATACAGAAAGCAAAGACCTCCCTTATTTGCTTCATTAATGAGTCACAATCAGATGAAATCATTTGCACACATTCACAGGTTAACTATGTGTTATTCATCAGGTGGATTTGTTTGTTTTTATGAATATATATGCATAAAAAGTAACCAATATTGACCCCCGTTTAAGTGCGATTTCCCCCAAAAGCATGTACTTTGCTGCTAGTCTTTGGCGCTGGTGCTTTAATGCATCAGGTTCCACATTAGTTAGGTTTTCACTCCAAAACCAGTTGGTTAGGTTTAGGCTCTCCCTGTAGGGAAGAGTGTGAACATGAGAATTAGGGTGTTCTTCGTCCAGTGCAAGCGTCCTCCCCCTGGACAGACACGAGTCTTTATTTATATTATTCCTTATTGCAGAGCAGTTGAATGAGCCTGCTGCTGAAAACACTCAATTTGATGACAATTTACTGCATACATTAAAACACCTAAGTTTCCTCAAGAAGTAGAGTCTGCTACATTTCCAGTGCAGGGATCTGGCAGATCTTAGTGACAGATTTTTGGAGGTGTATCTCTTTAATATAGGCTACGTTTCAGGAGGAGGTTGTTATTACAACACCACTCGAAACCAGTGGAGTTCACCAGTTTCCAGCCTCCTCACCACTGTTGACACACCCCACAGAGTCTGAGAATTTCTGCAGGTGATGCAGATGTTTGTCAGATCACAGTTGTCGGTGATCCGGCAGGTTGTGCATGTGTCCACCTGCATCCTTATCAACTTCTCTAAATTGTGTTGAAGGCACCTGATATTGGTTAGGTCTAGGCACTTAAAACATGTCAACATATCAGCAGTTTGCACCTTCAGCAGGAGGCTTTTATGTTTACCTGGGTTTTCTCCTGGATCTCTGCTTACTCCCACTATTTAATAAATATATGCTAGCTTAATGCGACCTATATCAGCCACGAACACTCGGTCAATCACTTTCTGGTTGAATAAAGGTTAAAAATATTTAAAACTAGATAAATAAGTCAAATCAAATATGGGTGGGCCCTCAAAACACAAATCAAATCCATATGAGATGAGTTAGGACTGGGGCCTCTCACTACAGTCAAAAACACCAAAAATACAATATAATATATAAATTATACACCAGATTTAGTTGAGGGAAATCACAGACTAGTGATTAGAGTGCATTACTTTCAGATAAGTGTGGGGAATGTGTGGTGGCTGGAGCTGTGGTTCAGTCCCAGGCTGCTCCATTCTGCGTGCCAAATATCCTTGAGCGAGATAATAACCCCTGGTGGATGCTCTCCGAGCATGTGTGTGAATGTTAGATAGAAATCACTAAGTAAGAAAAGGCATGGAAAAATGGGCTTGCATGAATGGGTGTGAATGAGGCGCGTTGCATGAAGCACTTTGTAGCACGTAGTTGTAAAGATGTTTATGAAAGTGGCACAGGCAAGATTTTCAAATATGTCAGTAATAGACCAGATGAATGTGAGACTGATAACTGTGATGTTCTGGCAGGGAACTGTGTGTTGGATTTAATTATGCGGCCAGCCACTACAACAGATAGCAACAAGTGTGCCCCAGCCTGGCAGTTTTCTGTGCTGTGTGTTCACAGTATAAGGGTCGGATGTTAGGTGTGTCAGCTCTCCCCAAAAGTTCCTGTAATTCGAGTCGAGCCCACCTCGTGACCTTTAGGCCACACCTAGCCCAAACAACGTTGGCCAGTGCTAGAAATAAAGTGCCATAAGTGGTCCAGATTATACCCTAATGTGTGGACTGTCTGGGGACAGAGGACACTGGGTTACATGTGCAGTTTTGATTGAAGGTTTCCTGGATGCACCTCTGACTTAGTGCTGCAAAGCTAAGAGTATGATGTAAGTTTGTATCCATGACTGAAAGTCTGTAATTAACATTTAATGTTTTCTGCTCCTCGCAGCACCGAGAGGGAAGAGAGGGTGGAAGACTTTCTATGCCATCCTTAAAGGGCTAATCCTCTACCTGCAAAAAGTAAGTTTCTCACAGTAGACACATGTTTAGTTATAAAAAATAAATAAATAAATAAAATCTAAAGGGCTGAGTGAGAAACAATTTGCAACAGCCACTGTTTGATATTCATTATTCAACCTTTTAAAAAACGGTTGACTGCATCTCCATAAACATCCTGTCTTACTTTCATGCCAGCAGCAGATTTTTAACAGAAGGCGGTTCTTTATCCCTGCGGTGAATGTCTCTTTGGAAACCAAACAACAACAAAAAAGTTCTGCACCAAATGTTACCTGCCTGCCTGCAAACGATCTCTTAAGATAATTTATTGATTAATTTAAGCAAAATATCAGCAATGAAAAAACCAGCAGCTTTGCACTGACAGCTCAAGAAGCAATCTGTCCTTTAGAGTCACGTTTTGGTGCCTACTTCCTGTTTACACGAATACATGTTGCTGTGACATAATGTCCTCGTGCAGGCCGGGCCTTGGCACCGTGCAGAGGACCCATACGGAGCGGCGGTGGGCCTGGGTAACCTCTGCCAACATAACAGGCCACTGCTGCTCCAAATTCCCCCTGAATGCAGAGAAAAATGTGCCTGTAGGGATGCTGTGGCTCCGCTCTCTAAAATACTAACTGAACTTTATTTTTACTGAGGTTTTTTCACCAAGGTCTTCAAGGTTAATTCAAGGCTCATGATTCTTGTGGTGTATGTTGTCAACACAAGTCCTGTGTAAGGATTTACAATGACCTTTGACCTCTCCTTCAAGATCAATAGATTAATTTGAAGGTCAAAGTGATAATAATGCTTTATAGAGCTATTCAAAACCATGTTTCTTATTTTTTTTAGACAATAACATAAACTTGTAATCAAACACTTTTTTTAATTTAATATGTGACTAATTATGCTATGCAGAGCTATTAATTATGTTTTCATTACATTGTTATAGAACTAAAATTGCTGAATTATTTACTTTTTATTACAAACAAAAATGTCACATATGTGATGTGGAGGAAAAATATCCATTAGCATGTTTAGGGCCAGGGCGGTGCAGTGGTTCAAACCCACAGAAAGAAGATTTCAGGTTCAAATCCAGCAGCCAGGTATGGAGTTTGTATGTTCTCCCTGTACTCTGGAGTCCAGAAACATGGATGTTAGGCTAACTGGTGGTTATATGTTGGCTGTAGGGGTGAATGTGAGCATAAGTAAATACAATAACATCTAATAAACCTTTGCCAGATCAGGTTTATCAAATAAAAACTTAATGGAAAACGTGATACTTCAATATATTTTGGTTATTGATTACCGTGTGATTTGTAGACGTAGGCATTCGAATCAAAATAATTAATTTGGATATTTTTACGTTACATTCAATTGTTTCAGACTTTGTCGTGGTAAAAAATCTTCCACTAGTGCTTCAGTTTAGATATGAGAACTGTCAAAACTCAAACCTTTAAAGTTAACTGAGGTAAAAAAAAAACAAAAAAAACTTTTTATCAAATTAAAAATAATTTGAGAAGACTTGAGAAGTTTATGTCCACAGCTTTGTTCTCCCTAAATATAAACGTATACTTCTGTCATGAAACCAAAAGATCTTCAACTCAGATAAGGTATCAAATATATATTTTATATTTTTATTCTTACTGTGGAACAATGTTTTAATAATTAACTAAAACTAAACTTAAGAAATGAAAACTAAAAGTTAAAACACATTTTGTTTGCCAGAAATTAAAAAAAAGAGAAGAAAAGAAAACTAGACCTTTACAGAAAATCAAAACTAAATTGAATGGTGATTGTGTATTCATTCAAAACTAACCATAATAAAATAAAAATATGTAGGAAATACCTATTTTAAGTATTAATAATAATAATAATAAGGTCAATACAACCTGCCTTAGGATGCACTGATCTCTGCATAACTGTGACAAATAACAAGAAACAAGAAACTAATTGAAACTAGACTAAAATTCAAAATAAACAAAAACCTGATGAGAGACGCCTACAGAGCTCACATTCAGAGCAATATCAGTTGCTTCATGTAAATGTGTATAAGCGTCACCCACCAATAAAATATGATCATAGTCAGCATCTTTAATGAGCCTTAGCAGCGCAACACACCATTCTTCTTTATACCTGTCGTTCCAGGGGGAGTACAGGCCCGATAAGCAGCTCTCTGATGAGGACCTGAAGAACGCTGTGTCCATTCATCACTCTCTGGCAATGAAAGCTTCAGACTACAGCAAGAGACCCAACGTGTTTTACCTGCGGACGGCGGACTGGAGGGTGTATCTCTTCCAAGCACCGTGAGTCTCTTTATGCTCTTCTCGCTGAGCTTGAACAAACGCACACACTGTACGATTTACAGCTCCCACGCTGAGCAGCGTGGACAGCTGTGCAACATCTGCAGCACAGCAGAAAATTCAGAGAGCTAAAAAAAAGAAGAAATAAGAAACACCCATGTTTTATTCCACTCTTCTCTTAGTGCTGACTTGCAGTCTCTGGCCATGTTAAACTGAACAGTCAAAAGTATGTGGACACCCCTGTTTTTAACTACATGAGCCCACATGAACAGATACTGATGGATGCTGGGGTGGTGGAGGGGTTGAATCTGCAGGAAGCGATGCAAGCAAAGAGCTGCGCATATATTCCAGAGGGGGGAGGAGGTTTGGTATGTGACACAGCACAGCTCAAGCTGCATGCCTGAACTTGCTTTCGGCCTTTGTTCTGTTTCACTTCGTGTCACGTGGAAATCTGAACTGCATAAAGTCATGAACTTACATGTGTATTTCTGGAGTCTATTCCAGCTACCATGGTGCGAGAGGTGTCACACACTCTGCACAGTGAAGATAAATGCAAGTGCCAATTGAAAACAATACATAAATGGTAAAAAAAGACTATAAAACATGATTAAAAGGAAACTCAAATGCAGTATCACATAAAATAGAAGTCTGTAAAGGTGTGTTTTATGAGGCAAATCATTCTTCAAGCCTTTGCTCCTCAGGTAGGTCCTTTTAAAGCCGGGGAGCCCTGATTACAACCTTGCCCAGCCTTACTTTTGGAACAGACAGAAAGATCCACCTGAAGAATAAGGCTGTGCACTGGCTTATAAGGAGTCAACATTTCTGCTCTGACCCAGATGCACTTTAAAATTAATCAGTAAAATCCAACAGTCCTACAAAACCAAAGCCAGGATTTGGGGTTATTGAACCAATGGCATGAGTAGAGGCTGTTTTGGTTCACAATGCTATGGTGTCCACATATTTCTGGCCATATGGTGCTGCTGATCACAGCTGAATGTCCACCCTCAGCAGCACTCATGTGCTTACAGATTAGTGATACATGAAGAGGATGCGCGGTGAAGGTGAAGGTGTGTGTCTGTGTGTGTGTGTCTTAGCAGGATCCAGGAAGTGGCACATGATTGGCCACATGTTTCAGCCCCCAGGAGGACCGGCTCTGTGCTCCAGTTGCAGCTTGCATTTGTCCCAGATACTGTACCCCTCTCTGCGCCTTTCTCCTCTCCTCGTCTCTCTCTCCTCCCGTCTCTCCCCGATGATTTAAGCGATGCTGTCTGATTCGATCTGATATTACTCAGGCTCTTAATGGGCCTGTTAATGTAAAACAGGACTTTTTTCTCTCTCATCTGTTAATTGGCTCCAAAATCATTTCTTTGTTAACAGCAGCGCTGCTTTCTCTGATAATTATCCCTTTGATGTTGTAAACCAGCCATGAGCAGATGTGAGCGGCATCGCAGAGGAGAAGCATTTGTACTGTATGTGTTTTGGAGTTTAAGACTTGTTTGTAATTAATCGTGTGTGTGTGTCTGTGTGTGTCTGTGTGTGTGTGTCTGTGTGTGTCTGTGTGTGTCTGTGTTAACCATCTCAGGAACGCGGAGCAGATGCAGTCTTGGATCACACGGATCAACACAGTGGCCGCCATGTTCTCATCTCCTCCCTTTCCAGCAGCCATCGGCTCGCAGAAGAAGTTCAGCCGGCCACTCCTGCCGGGGACGATGTCGAAGCTGTCTGAGGTATCCTAACTTTAATGAGTCTGACAGGCGGCTTAAATACAAGTAGACCCAAACCATCCCAGTAAATTGCTCCAACAGGAAATCAGTTATACCTCTGGGTCAAGGTTTTAAGTTTTTCCTCTCATAATCTGGGTTGTTACTCTGTGCTTTCAGGAGGAGCAGGTCAGATCCCATGAAGCTCGATTCAGAGCCATCTCCACTGAACTGGCTGAGCTGCGCTCTTATCCACCTGACCGCAAGGTGAAAGGACGCGAGCTGGAAGAATACCGCCAGCGAGATGAGTACCTGGACTTTGAGGTGAGCTGGATTCACGGATGAGGAATCGAGTATTTACATGAAACTGTCTCGCCTTAAATTTAAGCATTTTTTTCTTTTCATTTTTCATAGAAAACACGGTACGGGACCTATGTCATGTTGCTGCGAGCTAAAATCCGAAGCGGCGAGGAAGACCTGTCTGTATTTGAGTCTCAGCTTCTGGAGGACAACGGGCTGCAGAGGGCTCACTCCAGCCCCACGCTGCAGGACAGCAGCCAGGCCAGCCTGGCCAGCAGCACCAGGGACGGTGGCAACAGCAGCAAAGCCAGCGGCTGCAGCAGCAAGCAGCGGCAGGAAGGCCAGAGACACAGCTACCGACAGGCCGTCAAGAAGTGAGACGGGGCGGGGCGCCGGGAGCGGCACGGCGTTGCACTGCCAGCGGCAGGCTGTCTCCCTGCAGAGGTTTTGTTTGGAGCTCTGCTTGAAGGGGGGAACAGGAGTGAGGGTCTACCCCACGCCTTCCCCCAAAACACGACGCCCTACCCGGCACCCCAATCTTCTCATCTAACCGAGGAGGTGCAGATCCTGTGACTGGCAGAGAGGCTAGTGCAGGAGGTGGGAGGGAGCGCTGGGAGGTCACGGATCTGCAGACGAGGTGTCTTTGAGAACGTACGCTGGGTGCCGCAGCAGACTGTGAGACAGAGAGGCTGCTTACGGATCGGACGGGGCAGCGCACAGGGACCTACATCCAGCATCCTTTCCTTTTTTCTTCCCCTTTTGTTCTTTCAAGGCACCTCCGGCCGCGTTCTCACACCTTTTTTTCTTGACCTTTCACTCCGTTTTTTGGGACCAAACATGTTTACACACACTTTGAATTGTCATCACATTACAGACGACTGACGATTTGATTTCTGTTGAATTTCTGCCGCCGCTCTTGAGGTGAAGCGCTGTAATAATAGTTTAAAAAAACAAAAAACTTAGGAAACATCACCAGGTCTACGGAGCCATTACATTCCAGCTCCTTTTTTTTCCCACCACGGTGTGTTCACATTCCACACAGGAGCCGTAAATTCCAGCGTTTAGCTCCTGTATGTTTCGCTGAAGGTGGTTTCCAGTTAAATAAGTGTGTGGCTGCAGTATGCGACGTGACGAGATGGTGCCGCTGCGTGCAGCTCGTCTTTCCTCCTTTCTCTAGCCAGCTGACGGCCAACTCGAGGCGACGACGTCAGCAGAAGTTCACAGTCCTCCTGATATGCAGCAAAACACTGCATGACACAAAGAGAAAGAGGTCTTTTTTTTTGCTCTACTTGAACTCGAACATCTCTTGCTTTTTGCTTCTGTCCTGTGATGTGCTTATGTTCTCTTTCTTGGCCGAATGTTGTTTTCTGCAGTGATCCGCATGCCTGCATCCAGCACTGCTTCTTTTAGGGCTTTTTACTACTTTGAAGGCAAAAATCTGAGAGCGGAGAAACTGCTCTCGGTGAGGGGTGGGGAGCAGGTTCGTTCAGTCGCTCTCCTCATGCCGGTGCCATACCCAACACGTGTAATCTTCATCTGTACTTATAAACCTGACTCACTGGACAGACCCTGAATGTTCTTTGTTTTTCGATATTTTTACAGTATTTTACAGTCATTTGTTGGTGTTGAACTTCATGTGTATGTCAAGTGTATGAATTATCTCTTTGTAAACATCCAGGATATGTTGTATATAACGCACCATATATTGTAGGATATATGACAGTATATTTACAATATATTCAGCACACTCATGAGAAGCTGCATTAGGTATACACACACACAAGTTTGGAAATTGCTACTTGGTAATCACATTACTTTATTTTTTCTTACAAACTTTATGAATATTATCAAAATAAGTCTATCAAAGATTAGTAAGGGTGAGTTTTTTTGCAGGATTTTAGTGTAAAAAGAAAATTCTTGTGAGGATTTCAGCTCCAGTGGGAACTACTCCAAAGACAGATCATGCTCGAGGTTCTTTGACAGTCAGCAGCCAGCTTGGTAACACCCCCCCCCCCCCCCCCCCCCCGCCTTGGGCAGTTTAATTAATCCCCCCAACTAAAATGAATTAGGCAGCTGATCTAGTGGTCTCTGGGACGCAACTGGACTTTTAAAGAAACTGGTCAAAATATTAGGTTTTGGTATTTCTACCCAACACTGTTAACATCTCTGTTTAACCCACCATAGACTTATGCTGTCAACACCATAAGCCAAGAAAAGTACTCTCCTCTTTTCTACGATGAAGAGTAGATAAACTTGCCACAACACCAGTGAAATTTTGCAGATCCAAAGATCTTTTAAATACTTGAACTCATAGTCTCTGCACTTCCTGTTTCATAGGGGCACTTGTGAGATAATCCATGATGATTGGGGATCTATGGAGGCCAAAACAGTGGTGTTAGCATTTGTTATTGTTATGTTTTTTAAAGAAGAGGTTAAGTTCAGTTTTTTACAATTTTTATCTTATTATTATTTTTTATTAGAGATGTAAAACTACCCTGAGTCACTTTATGGAATCTATGAATTTGATTTCAGACAGGAAGCCTGCAGGTAACAGTCACCTTTAACCACCACAACGAGCTGCAGGTTTAACTACGCTTCTACTGTCTAGTTTTTGGTTTTTTGGTTTTGTTTTTGGAAAACGGGTGCCGTCAGATTAGAGCGACTGCGGCGTGAGTGTGGTGAATCCTCGTCCCACCAATCAGCATGCGTTAGCAAAATGTCAGCAGTTAATTGACAGTTTTAGTCTTTCTGGAAAAATAAATTGGAAGCATATTTTATTTGCAGACATATTATCTGTACTGTATTTCCAAAAACTAAAAGAAGTGTATGTTTTTTTTCTTCCTTTGTCTAGAAGCAAGTGTAAATATTAATATTACCTCTAATTCATTAAGGACTTTCTCAAGAGTGCCCCCTTCTGCATTCCTTCCTGAATCGCATCCAATTTCTCTACAAGAGTATTAACAGAAAGTGGAATAACTCCCCCAGATCAGCTCTATAATCTAAATGAAAGGATAAAGGGCTTTAAATTTAATTATTGCGTCACAGAGACATAAAAACTGGATATTTAGTCAAATCTGATTTTGAAAAAATGCTTTAAAAGTTTGGCGACTTTACACTTGCCTTCAAAAGGGCTCAATCCAAAAGTGTGAAAACAAAAAAAGTCTTTGGTTATCCTACCAGAGCACTGAATAGCACTGCAAGTACTCACACATTTTTCTACATTAAATAGAAGAGAAACCTCCTGCCAGGATACAGCTGAAACAGCAGCAAAACTTTACCGTTAATATGTGTGATGCAACAAAACGATTGGCTCATATCTCTCCCGGGACTCTGAGTGCCACAGCTTCTCTCTCTTATAATGTCTCATTGTTTGCCATGAGCTAATGCCATGATTTAAACTGGATCAGGGCTGATACTGTTGTAAAAGATGCATGGAAAAAAGAATGAAGACAGAATGTAAAAAAGAAGAAGACAAAGAAACTCCTTATTCAGGAGTGAGTGTGATTGTGTGTTTGTGTGCGGGCGGACTGATCTAATTATGGAACCACATAATGTTTGGTAGCCATATACACTTCATAACATTATTAATGCACAGCCATTTATTACTCAGGCTTTAAAACGACACCTTGAGCAGCTGCAGTGCCAGCGTCCAACCAGCAGGGAGAGCTGTCAGCATTCACCTATGTTCTTTCAGCCATAATCACACCTGCTGCACCTTCAGTGAATATGCACGGCGTCACCCGCTCGCCCGAGCAGGTGGGTGGGGGCGGGTATTGCAGGGCTAAATGAGATAGGACCTGTTTGTATTGTAACTACGGATGTCAAGTCTGAGTGTGTGTTGGGAGTGTGTGCTTACGTGAAAGGCTGCAGAGAGCCTTCCAGACCATCTGACTTTTATCCAGCGCCAAATGTGTTGTTTAAAGCTGTACAGTTTCTAGAACAGATGATTGAATATTCAGGCTTAAGCGTGTCACGGTGTAAGTCTCTTAATCATGTAGATGCCTGCAGCGTAGAGCTGAATCTACCTAGAATTTTTGGTTATTGACTGTCATGTGAGTCATTTTAAGGCAGCATCCTCCCCAGAAGTCATCGGCCTTTATGTCTTTTCTTTGTCTTATGTGATACTTTTACTTGCTTTTGGGGCTTTTTGTCAGACAGAAGAAGCAGTTTAAAGACATGCCCAATTCTCAGCAGCTTATTTCATTTGAAGCTCATTGCCTGCTTCTCTTGTCTGCACCTTCGCGCTCGCTGGTGGTATTAAAAGGTTTTATGTGTATATTGTTGCCATAACTGACCTCCTGTACATTTCGTGTAACTTTACAGACTTTATACTTGTGTGTTATTTGTAGTGTTTGCTGTCTGTTATGTGGCCAAACTGTCAATAAGCAGCCAGACTTACAATGAGTACCTTAACACTGACCTATTCTGCTCATTTACAGCTATATATCTTCAGTCTTAGACTTAACTAGCGTAGCTTTGCATGATCCAGAGCTCAAAAATAATCCTGGTTTAGCTGATACTGGGTCCTTCGGGTGGAAGGCATCCTCTGTCTGAAAATAAAACGGTTTTAGACAGAGGATACCTTCCTCCTTATTGGTTGCCCGTCATAACACTTTACCCCCCCAGCAGGTGGGCGGGGCTTCTGTGCTTTGATCACCACATTAGGAATCACAGAGTTAAGAGTATCAGCAGCCACTTTGGATTTGGTTGATTTATACAAATAATGGCCATGTTTGATATGAGCATCCATCATTCAAACAGAATATAAATAACAGTAAATAAGGAAAAGCATAATAGGTCTACACAGATAAAATATGAAAACACTTGTCAGATTTTATCTTGAAAACCTACATCTCTTGTTATTGCATACACAAGAAACTGTTATCTATGTTACCCTAAAAGTAAATGTTTTTTGTGTGTGAATTTCAGTCATTTTAGTTCCTCTGTGTTGACATCGTACGCGTCTCATAACAAGCCAAACTGCACATGAATTTTGTGCTGTTTTTATAGAAATGTATACAAATTTCTGTTTTCTCTGTCAACTGCTGCCTCTGATGTCTAAGCTCAAATAACAGGAGAGCTGAAGGAAATTAACTTTTTAAATGTGAGGATTTTCTGCTTTGGAAATCTCTTTGGGTTTTAGAGGGAAGAGTTTTCAATAGCTTTTTCGTACCTTTATGCTAATATTTTATGATATGCCCTCAAATGGTTGATCAGAAATTCAATCAGAAGCTCTCCATTTTGTGCTTAAAGGCCAGATTACCCTCTTAATGGTGCAAATTCTCCAATATATGAGTATAATAATGAAACGCTTGTGAGCAAGTGGGTTTGGGGACCCTTGGGCCAGTGGCCCATTCGGCCTAATTTTGGTAATCCAGCACTGCTGTCTGCACAAGATAACAATAAATATCATCTTTTTCAAGTTTTAGGGCTCCACAGACTCGATGCCAAAACATTTATATTTTCAAATATAAATGACAACATGATTTGAGCTGTTAGAGCAGCAGGGCCCTGGGCTGTCACCCAACTGATCCTAAACTGGTTCTGGCACCAGATTTAAACCAAAATTAACCCTTAATCAAGCAACATATCAGCTGCATGCCTCATCTGATGCCTTAACCCGGGCAGCCTTTCATTAAATCAACAAAAACAGTGCTGACATTCAAAAGAGTATATTAGTTGAAAGGTAAATAAGAATAAAACTCAGTTTGATTCAGTGTTAGTTATATAGTACCAAATCACAACAACAGTGGAAAGGAAAAACTGACAAACATGGGAAGGAAAAACTCCTTTTTAACAGGAAGAAACTTACAGGGAGAAGAGGCTTAGGGAGGGGCGGCTATATGCTGCAACTGGTTAGTTGTGAATCTTAAACTCATAAGATTCAGAATCTTTTTCACAAGAGTGTCCTAGGCCAGCTTTGACCTCGCATGTTAGCTTAATGTTAGCTTACTGAGATCGAACTCCTTTAACAGCTGCTGTGTTCTGCTATCATTAATGCAATTATCGGTGCACATAGCCTCCATACCATTGCAAACTCTGTGGCCAGATCAGTTTCACCATTTATTATTAACTGACTGTTTGGGGGATATAAAGAGCTGCACTGAAGTGCGATTCATAAAGTGCCAAAGCCAAACCAACAACAGCGAGAGCAGTCACTTAATCGTCTGTGGCTTTATATGCAGTACAGATTTAAAGCAGTTTAGAGTCTTCACTGTATCTCAAAGTTATCCCCTTCCCGCGGCCTCTCTCCATGTGTTCTCACCACTCACATACATCACAGAGCAGCAGCTGGTCCTCCATGGCACTGGTTAGCATAGAAATGGCTGGTTCCCCTTGATGACGCCTGCGTGATACTCAAGTCAAAGTGTTGCACCGTGTTCACAGACGTAGGATATGTGCAGCTCAAACTGTCTCTTCAGCGTGCACTTGTACATCACAGCCTCATTTCTGAATGTAAATAAAGCATGAGATATTACGGCCTGCTTTCATTTATATTATGGTTAGAGTATTAAATGAAGGGTTAATATATAAGGTAGGTCAGCATTTTTTCCTGTCCTTGAGCTCATGGTCATTTCTCTCTTTTTGTTTTTAATCAATGTGAATGAAGGGAATGGCTATATTTAATGCTGTTGTATGCTGTCGTGTTTTAGAGACTTGAGCCAGCTCATACGAATCTTTTTACATGTAGAGGTCTGATCTGATCCGTCTCAGTGTTTTTTAGACTGGTGCAGATAAGGCGATGTTCATTTTATGCTATACATACAGTGAGCTACATGTGTCACTGCCTTGTTATAACTCACCAAGGAAATGTTGTTTGTGAGCTTCTCACTTTGAGAAGCATAGGAGATAAAAATAAAAGTGTTTTGAAAGGTTTACTGCATGTGTGAACATCATTGCGTGGAACGTAAAGTGCCGTACTTGAGTGCTTTATTAGTGTGCATTAGTTGAATGTTTCTGTACAATGTGTGATACTTCAAAAAATGTCCTTATAAAATAGAGTGCTTTGTTAAGCACCAGTTAAACTACTATAATGTATAAAAATTTGCTCCACCTTGACCAGCTACAGTATTAAAAGGCAGCCTACATGTTAATATATGAGTATGAATGACCCATTAATATAATATAGCACTAAAACAGGTGATTCTTTTGCATAATGAGTAGATTTTATGTTGATGTACTTTTTATCTTACATTATGGTATTAGCTCCATCGGTGGTGTGCAGAAGGAGCTGATTATCCTGTTATCAGCTAAAATGTACTGTTTTTTGCCTCTATTAACACATCTCTTGGGAGAAATGGCTGAAAAATCTAGCCAGTTGCCATCTTTTATTAACAGTCTATGCAAACCCATCTTTTCACAGTGGTTCAGGTGTTATTGAAATCAACTGATCACAAAATACACATTTGGGGCTCTTGGGGGAGTTGCCATTTTGGTCCCAGTTCCACTCCAATGCACAAGATTCAAATTAATGTTTTAATTCTGCAGCTGAGGAATCTGAGTGTCCTCCGCTTACTCACCAAGCAGATTAGGTCTGGCCCAGTGACATACACAAAAACAAAAAACAAAAAATAAAGAAAACCACCCTTCATGTGTGGTCCAAAGAACGGCTGGTAGAATAAGATCGGTCACACAGCCACAGCTGGACCTGACTGGGTTTATGTCATGTTTTAGTTCTGGAACCAGGTGAAAGCCTCATAAAGCAACTGTCTCACTTACAGCTGGAATATTGATTAAATCACAATGTCTGTCCATCTAACTTTGATTGGTTGTATATTCTTACCAGACATCTTTCTAGTGCTAAAAACATAACTCAGAGATTTTGGTCACAGATAAATTTGAGATCAGACTAATGAACACGTAGCACATGTATCAGTAGTCAGCTAATATAACTGGAAGAATGACCAATATGGCAGTATTATTTTAAAAGTAATTTCACAAGCACTCCACTGTAGGCTTCCGCAAAATCTGCCAATCAGAAGAAAGTGGGCATTAATGGGGCGGGCTTTAAGAACCAGGAGCTGTTCGGGAAGATGCTGGACAGGGGGAGCTGCATAGCAGACTCTGGGGCAGTATAAATATGTAATTTGTTTAACTATGAATCAACAAAACCCTATTGGACCCCAGAATAAAAACACACGACTTAAAATAAACACAAAAATGCCGCTTTTAAACAGTCTTGACAATGTTTTGAACGCAGTGGGCGTTGTGTTTTTTGAACGCACCCTCGTTTCATTTTCAAGAGACACAGCCGGGCTTTCTGGTGACGTTTATGTGGGGAAGTCCAGTGTCGCGGTGCTGCGTTGACCTGAAAACAAGACACACTCCAGTTACACCTTTCTACTGCACACGGCTCATGACACTTCCATAGAGACCACAGGTAAGTGTCAAAAAGCGCCGAGAAGCCTTCATTTTCTAACGCAAGGAAGCTAATAACCGGCTCCGTCTATTTCCTAGTAGGGCTACCGTTGGCTGGCTGGCTAAGCTGTTAGCTAGCTGCTTGTTTGTTGTCAAATATGAAAAACAAATGTGTATCTTGTTGTCTGGTATATTGAGTTGGGTATGTCTTGTCTATGAGTAGGCAGACCACTTGTGTCACACTGCCACAAAACGTCAGTGGTAGCATTTTTCCTGCTCTATCATCGAGCTGACATTAGCCTAGCAGCCGTTCAGTATGTAGCCCTGCCCCTGTGTTTGATAGGTTTATGTGATAATCCAAACAGCGCAGTCACTTAATAAACTGAAAGGGTCTGCTGTGTTTCTGTCGCGTGACTCAAATATAATTCCCACACTCCGGTACAGGCTGCGTTAACAACAATGGAGAGACCTCCCTTCAGGCAGAACCAGGACTTCGGAGACTGGGAACTGAAAGAGAGGCTGGGCATGGGAGGCTTTGCCCATGTTTACCTCTACCAGCATATGGTGAGTGTCCAGTTAGGAGAGCTCCTGACCCTATACGTAACTTAGGAAAGGAGGATATGGGTGTTGGAAATTGAAATGGCCTGTTTTGAAGTACTCACCACCTGCTTTTGCTTGTCTGTATTTGTATAATAATGGGATGTCTGCTGTCTGTTTTGCAGCAAACACATGAAAAACTGGCTATAAAAATGTGTCGCCTGGAGCTTACACCAAGGAATAAAGACAGATGGAGCAGGGAGATCCAGATCATGAAAAAGTTTGTATTTATTTTTTGTTATTTTCCTTCCTTAGTGGCTTTTATTTAAATGTGTCACATCTGTATGTAACGCTTCTTAGTGTCACAAAAGTGACAAAGAGGTGCCATTTGAATCAAGTTCAGCTTTCTTGTTACCTGACTTGACAAAACCTGAAACCCCAGTCAGAGATAATAAAGATCGCTGGCTACTAAAGTCAGATGTTGTTAGATGAGTGTGGGATAAAGATCTAAAAAAGAATACTAAAAATAAAGTGGCAAAAGGCATCACTGGTTGTGCAAATAGGACAAGAGAGAAGTTAATATACGTTACCCCAGTTGTGGATAAATGGCACCACTCCCAAGAGGCCAAGGGAATAAACCCTGGCAGAAAATGGGGTCTTGGCCCTCCTGCATCCTGGTGTATCTCCAGTTGTTCTGACTATGTCCTACACTGGATCCAGGTGGGCTCATCCGAGACAGTGAGGCGCTCACATCCTTACTTGATTCCAAATCACATGCAAATCATGACTACCAAGCCTGATCTGTGAAGTGTCTGCAAGAGCCTTTCTTTACGCACATAGAAGACTTTTTGACCCTCACTGTAGCTGATGGATAAAAAACATATTTATTTTTATCACTCTGTAGATGCTGACTTTTATTTCTAATGTGCACTTTAGCTCTTGGAAGGTTAAAAAAACATTATTGCATACTGAGGGTGTTCATGACTGTCACGGCTGTTGTGGAAATCACTTTCTTTTGTATCAACATTAAAGTAAAATAGACTAATCTGTGTTCTTGAATTGTAAAACAGACAAGCAGATGAGTATAAAGCATAAAAACATATTTATGCATATCCTGCATCATCAAATAAATACATGCTATCTTTTCAGTGGTGTCAATAAAGTACAGCTCAGCAAGTCGCATACTAATACTCTTAAATTAATCTGTATCACACCCATCATATTGAAAATTGGAAAATCTGTGAAAATGTGGTACTGTAAGCTAATTTTTAAACCGAAACGCAAGGGTATATGTTCAGCTTATAACCATAGTGAGCATTATTACCATGGTGATCTAACCAGGTAAAAAGAGAGCCAGCTTTGCGACAGTGAACACAACACACCTCGCTAACCTATTGGACTCATTTTTTAGTCTGGCCTCCAGATCAGGTTATGCTCAAAGGTTTGGTTTATTATTCACTTTAAGCACCACATTTTGTCTGATTCATGTAATTGCAGTACGCTCCAAGTGTGATACAGATTCTCTGCTGGGGATTACCTTTTGGATATGAAACCTGCTAAGCTGGTTTTCGTTAACACTGCAGGATGAAGGTGTGCAGTATTTACAGCAGCTCAAGCTGTGCATCAAAGGAATTTAAATGTATTGTGTTGTTGATGTAGCCTGATCCTCATTTGCTTCCAAGTCTGTTTTACACTGAAGGAATTACAGCTAACAAAGCAAAAGACAGGATTAGAATAGAGTACATCAAAGGGACAGCTCAGGTTGAGCAGTTTGAAGACAAAGTTAGAGAGGTGAGGCTGAGATGGATTGGACATGTGCAGAGGAGGGATAGTGGATATATTGGAAGAAAGGATGGTGAAGGTGGAGCTGCCAGGCAGGAGGAAAAGAGCAAGACCACAGGAGTTTATGGATGTATTGAAGGAAGACGTGCAGACGGTTGGTGTGAGGAAAAAGATGAAAGGGATAGTTTTAGATAGAGACAGATGATCCGCTGTGTCGATCCCTAATGGGAGCAGCCGAAAGAAGAAGAGTGCCGATTGAAAAATTAATAAGTCTGCTTTTAGGATATTTATTACCAAGAATATTAAATCATTAGAGATGTCTGCTTTGATCTGGCAACACACAAAAGTGATTCAACCCTCATCTGACATCTCCCTGGTGATAATGTGCTTATATTAGTCTAACTAATCTGTAGCTAGCCACAAGGTAGTGCATCATTATTTATGTATGTGTTTGTTTAGATCCATCAGAACATACTCTGTCATCCTCTGTTTCACAGATACCTGGACGTTAAGCTTTAATGTAAACCTGGGAGAAAAGCCCCACTGATCATTTTACTGGAGCTGAAAGTATTTAGACTGTTTTCTAACTCTCAGTGAACTCACTGTGTGATTGATTTTGGGAGCTGAAGGAAGTTTTACACGAGGAAATGGTGAATGACGTTAGACTTAACAAGCAGACAGCATGCCACAATGTGTGAACAGATAAAATGAAGTGTGTACTGGTGCTTTCTTTCCTTGTTCCTTGTTGTGGGCCTTCTGAGAATTCTGGCTTTATACAGTGTGATCTTCTTCACAGTTATTGGTAGTTATTAATCAATTTGTGTATCCCACAGGCTTGCAGATGCAATAAAGAGTTGCACTGTTATGCAGACACTGGATGACTGTGCAGAAGTCTGTCTGGATGTCTTTAAAAAGTAATGTGGTTCCATCTCTTTCACTCAGGTTAAATCATATCAATATCGTGACAGCTCAGGAGGTCCCAGAGGAAGTGGAGCCCATAGCCTTAAATGATCTTCCACTGCTGGCCATGGAGTACTGCTCCAGAGGAGACCTGAGGAAGGTGAGGCGGGGTTCATTCAGATGGGATTGATATTATTTGGAGAGTTTAGAAATCAGAAAGAATATGCAGCAGACTTTGCCTGAGAGCTGTAATATTTTCTGTCCAGTGATAGTTTTGTGGGCAGTCATGGTGACAATGAACAAGATTTTAATAGGAAATTCAGCGTGCTTTCTGTGGCTCCAGTGTGACGAAATGTGAATAAATTCAGACTAAAAATAAGGATCAGAAGACTTTATCAGTATGTGGATTAAAGTCACTGACCAGGGTCATATTTCACTAGCCCCACCCACAACTCAAAATATCATTAAAAAAATATTTAAAGATAATGAAGGCAGCAGATTAATGAGAAGCAGTGAGCAAGACCAGAGCCTGGCACCTATGAAAGAGGATGATAAACAGGTGTGTGAGGCAGGTAGTGTTTGGAGTGTGGTCCTGCTCCTGAAATATAGAAACCACTACACACAGTGAGCAGTATATAGAAGGTAATATATGGAGTGATAGTGTGAAGTCAGCTCATGTTATCTGTATAGCACCTTTCAACAAGATTATTTAAAGTGAGTTATATAAGATGTACATTTCATTAAGTACATGCATATTGATAAATAGAAGATGAAAATAAGGACATCATATCAGACTTCTTAATTTCAGGAAATTTCTCACCCTTTGGTCACATGTTCTAAAAAATACCGCAGCTCTGATAGGATTTCTTTCTCCTGATTTACAGGTGCTGAGCAAACCTGAAAACTGCTGCGGTCTGAAAGAAAGTGAAGTGCTTTCATTACTTAATGATGTTGGTATGTGCATTGTTTGGCTTTTTCATTCAGACATTTCTTCTTTTAACATGTGTCATTGGCTTTGATTAACTCTGACTTCTGCTCCAGGATCCGGTATCCAGTATCTCCATGAAAACAAGATCATACACAGAGATCTTAAACCGGAAAACATTGTGCTACAAGACATCAATGGGAAGGTAAACCAGCTACTCTTCCCTTTTTTTTTGTCTGATCTGGTTGACTACTTCTGCTTTCGGCTGCTCCCTTTAAGAGTCCCCACAGAAGATCTGCCTCCGTATCATCTCTAGCATCTTCTCCTGTCACACCAACCCTCTACATGTCCTCCTCCACCACATCCATGAATCTTCTCTGAGGTCTTCCTCTTTTCCTCTTGCCTGGCAGTTCCATCTTCAGGATCCTTTATCTAGTATATCTAGTATCCCTTGTCAGCCTTGCCTCTCAAACTCTGAGCTGTCCTCTGATGTACTCATTTCTAATCCTGTCTATCCTGGTCGCTCTTAACATCTTCGCCTCGCCCTCCTGTCTTTTTGTCAGTGTCACAGTCTTGAAACATCACAGCAGGTCCCACTACCATCTTGTAAACAAACCCTCCCTGACACTCGTCTCCACCCACTCCACCCTGCCTGCACTCTCTTCTTCACCTCTCTTATGCACTGTGTGTTTTTCTTGGATGGTTGACCCCAGGTATTTAAACTCTACCTTCACTATCTTTGCTCCTTGCATGTCCACCTTTAGACCTGTCTCCCTCTCATTCACAGCCCACTGTTTGACTGCTCGCCTTAAATAATCTTTTTTTTTTTGTATTCTGCAGTTGGTTCACAAGATTATCGACTTGGGCTATGCTAAAGACCTGGACCAGGGGAGTCTGTGCACTTCATTCGTTGGCACACTTCAGTACCTGGTAAACACTTACAGCAAGCATTTATTTATCCTCAGATAGTGGATGTTATGTGCTATGTGTTATAATAATTATAGATTTTAATTCCTTGACTTTACTTTCTGCCTTTTACAGAAATGATTGAACAGGGTCATTCTGAAAAATCAATCTGTGGCTCCCACCTCACCTCTTTATAGTCAGCTTGATTTCTATAATAACGTCAGTATATTGATCTCGAGACACTAGCTCTATAATTTAGGCCCTTTGATTTGCTGAAAGGATTGTGAAAAACCTTTTTAGGACCAAAAGTTTTTTAATAAATTAAAAACGTGAACACCCGTATTGTTTTTCCAGCTCATAGCCACGGGCTACATTCAGGAGTGTTAAGTAATTGAATAGGACTATATCAGAAAATTATCTTGCCTTAGAAGACGAGCCTGGTATCACAATGTGAGTGAGAAAGCAGACCTGTCATATGATGTAACTTGTTGACCAACCACATGGTGATATAACCCTTAAGAATTACATTTTCTCCGGTTAACTATCAGAAAACATAACAAACATCCAGGGTAGCAATGCTCGCCTCTCATCTGTGTCATAAACATCGAATTGGTGCAGTTTTCTTACAGAAATTATGATATATCTCATAATACCAATGCTCAAAGGTGGCTATGAAAAAAATATTGTGTTGAAGAAAAACAATATTGTGGCATTTAGATTGTGACACTCGGATCAGATGTTAACCTGATGTTGTGGCAGTTTCTTTATTTTATTTGAATTTTATTTGAATTTTTAAAGCTTGTTTTTTCCCTCTCTGAAAATGATGTCATGAAGGCTCAAAAAATAAAAACTAATAAAAATGGTAACATTTCAACCCACCCCTACGTACAAAGTCAGCCTATAACTGTCTTTGTATGTATACGTATAAAAAAAATATATATATTGAGGGTGTAAATATAAAAGATACACTTTGGATGGCTTCATTAAATACATAAAAATGACTATATTAATATATATAAAAAAAAAAATTAGCCAATTTGCAGGTTCTGTAAAAGTGTTCCCTGGGCTCCACTACAGTTTACCTGGATGAGTGGGTGACCCACGGCTGCTGCAGGGCTGTGGGTCCACCATTGAGATCATTTCCTGTGTGTCATTCCTGTCCACACTTTTCCTACTTTCCTGTCTACTCTTTACTGTCACATAAAGGATGGAAATGCCAAATAAGTCTTTAAAAGAGATCACTTGGTGTTTTGTGAAAAGATGAAACACTGTTGTTTTTTTTTCCTCTCTCCAGGCACCTGAGCTCTTTGAGAATAAACCGTACACTGTGACTGTGGACTATTGGAGCTTCGGAACAATGATCTTTGAGTGCAGTTGTGGTTTCCGTCCATTCCTACACAACCTGCAACCTGTGCAGTGGTGAGTTGATCCTAGTCTGTGTCACTAATGTATGAACTACTGGAAATTAGATGAGTCAGATGTCTGAGTAGAGTATGCAGGAGCCCAGCTCTGTTCTCACGTCAGATTTTATTTTACATCACATATTTGTGCTTTAATTCAACTGAGGTACATTGAGAACTGTGTCTTCTAAGGCCTTCTAGTACTTTGTATTGAATTTGATATTGATCCTTTCTGATCTTGTCTTCAGGGCCAGCAAAGTGAGGAATAAAGGTCCAAAAGACATCATGGCAGTAGAAGAACTAAACGGAGAAGTCAGGTTCTCCACACATCTCCCCTATCCCAACAATCTCAGCAGGTCAGCTGAAATCATTTTAACTGAAACATTTACTTATTTTATTGAGGTGTTTGTCTCCTGTGAGGATAAATTAGTTTCTTCATGGTGTTGTTCTATAGTAATTAATATGGAACGCAAAATAGCCCAGAGCATGTGAACTGTGGTTGTTGCTAATTACCCTCCCTGAAGATCTGTTTTAAATGTTTTAACCGGTGTTGTACAGGACGCTGTTGGAGCCGATGGAGGCGCTGCTTCAGCTGATGTTAAAGTGGGATCCAGTGCACAGAGGAGGCCAAGTGAACCATGAAACCAAGAAACCCCTCTGCTTTGAACTCCTTGAGCAGATACTGAGCATGAAGGTGAGGCACTGGAAGAGCTGGTTTTCATCAGGGCTCTTCAGTCAGTAATTTGCAATGACACGCAGTGCTCTAGAATTTTTCAGTGTTTTACTTTTCTCATCTTAAAATTGAAAAGACAAGAAATACAAAAGCTGCCACCGAAGCTTTCACTACTTTTAGGCTTTTTACTGCTAATCTCACTGAAACGACGGTAGCGTTTGTATGTTTGGTGGGCCGCTCTGAAAGAAACTTTACACCATTATTGTCGCTCATACAGGAATTATTGTCATTTTAAGATTTATTATAAATCTAAATTCTTTTGATTGTTATGCTCTCTGTTTCCATTTGTTCCACACGTCACATTCAACATGGGTCACCTGTACGTAACTTAACGGTCACCACCCACACGGCAGGTTTTTGCAGTTTACACAAACACAGGTAGAATCCAAAGTGACATGTTAAGGAGGCCTAAACATGCTAAGAGATACGCAGCGTTTTTTTTTTGTTGTTTTTTTTTAAATTGTCACATTTTTTTCTGTTTTGCTAGTATCAAAAATAATTTTTAAACTAAACAAGATTGATTATTGGTGATGTTGCAAATGCAGCAAAAACAGATTATAGTTATAAAAGTATTAGTCATGTTCAAAGGTTAATTAGTAATTCGAATATGTGTTATAGGTCTGTACAGATTTGTGGTGATAAATGTTGATAGTAAAGGTTGTAAACTTGTGATGTAAGTATTTAGACCCATACTTGAGGACTCGGGTCGTCTTGGGATTAACTCTGTGCCCACCTTTTTTTAAGGGAGTTTGGTTTGGAAACTGCTTTGAGCTGGTGTCTTGTTAGAAATATTGAAATAGAAACCTTAATTGTTTGTTTGTTTTTGTTTTTGTTTTTTTTTAGCCAACGGGGAAATGTTTGTTTTGTTTTTGTTTTTCTGAGCTCAGGATTACCCATATTTTTATATACCCATCCTTTGCTTTGTCCTACTTAGTGTCTAAATTCCTCTAATAGGGAAAAACCTGATGCTACCATCCTGTTTGACTTAGGGACAGTATTGATGAGGTGATACAGAGTCTGTACAGTGTCCTTCACACACATCATTATAAACTGGGCAGATAGGTAAACCAGACCAGAGGATTTCACTTGTTCTGGTTTCCTTCTCGCTACTCTATTATAAATGCCTGATTACTGAAGGGCTGCTTCTTCACAAAGGAGCTCCAGGCCTCATTCACAGTGACCACTGCGTTCTTGTTCAGTTTGGTTTTGCAACAAAATCTCAAATGTTTGGTTTCAGTGCTGTGGAGATTTTATATTCTTCCCCATATCTGACACAATCCTGTAATCCCACCTCATTTAAAAGCATCTTCTCTGTGCCATAAGAGAGGCCAAGAGACTCAGTGGAGTAATGTTGTCAAAACACAAGCACACACATGTATTTTACTGTTTGTGTAGCAATTCTCCAAATCCATGTTTTGGTTTCTTTTGTCTTCTTGTGGGAAAGAAGTGTAAGTGTGTGGGGATGAGTGAGGGTTCTTAATAAGAATTCTTGTATTTCCAGTTTATGCTACACATTAGAGCTTTCACCAAACATAACATTTAACAACCTCTTTATAAAAATGAACTGGCTGGCCTCGGCTGTCAGCGCCCCTCCCCATCTGCCAGTTTTTAGTAATAAATTAATTCCAGCTCTGTGGTGAGGCAGCAGTTAATCAATATTAAGAATGATTAGATTCTTGCAGCCCTCTGCTGGTCCATGTACTGCCACATACTGCAGAAAATGATAGATCACTAAGTAGTTTAGTTTATACTGACGGGTTTTCTGTTTTCAGGTGGTCCACATCCTGAACATGACCACAGCGCAGGTCCACTCCTTCCAGCTGACTCCAGACGAGAGTCTCCACAGTCTGCAGAAGCGCATCGAAGCTGAGACCAAGATTGAGGTGGTGAACCAGGAGCTGCTCCAGGAGACGGGAGTGTCGCTGGACCCCAGGAAGCCCGCCGCACAGTGTGTCCTGGATGGAGTGGTGCGTTGATTTAACCACTGTTTAGATGAATGAAAGGATTTTAAATCTTAAATCACACATAATAATGTACAATGACTTATTTTTAAAATACTCATACATAACAGCTTTGAGTTTTTCAATGAATTAAAAAATCATCATATTTATCTTGTGATCCAAGGAGCTAAAGGTGCAGCTTATTGGCAATGCTCCTCACTGATTGGTGTCCCTCACCATGCTGTCTTTATATTTTCTGATACATCCATTGCATATTGGCCTGATCCTGTCTCTTCTACATCGGGTGTCAGTGACAAAGGGCTGTGTTGTCCATCTGTTCACTTAATTTTATATAGCTGTGTTTTATCTGTGCACACACAGCAGTGCCAGTGGTAGAGGGTCGATACCGGTAAACTGAAGGTATTTCAGGCCTGTGACACCAGTGGCTTTGCCAACGGTGTCACAGCAACATGAATATATAAATATCACATGATGTAGTCTTGAATCACTGTGGGGTTTGTTTACATCAATATATGACACCCATAAGTGTCTGCTTCAGTGCCTGTAAACAGCCGTAAATCAGTTCGATCTGTCACAAATCACAGGGCTGAAAATCTTGTTTGTTTGTTTTACCCATACACTACTCTGTTCTGTTACCTGTCTAAAAAAGGGAAAAAATGACCTGTGCGCTATGTTTTGCATAGCATATACAACATCAATCTACATCTATCAATATCATGACTCATTTCCCTCTAACTGCATCTATGCTGAGAGACTTGAAATCACTCTCTTGAGTTGTAAAAAGACTAATTGGGATCTTTGTAATGGTTTTCCTCCTGTGTAGAGAGGATGGGACAGCTACATTGTCTACCTGTTTGATAAGAGCATCACCAAGTACACCGGCCCCTTCAGTGCCAGACGTCTCCCTGAGAAAGTCAACACCATTGGTGAGTTCATATGAAGTGACTCCAGTTTCTGAAATGAAAAGGACTGTTACATGACAGCGTTGGCTCTCTTCTGCTCTCTATAAAAACTTTCATGGTTTTTATTTTCCCAGTGCAAGATGCCAAGACGCAGCTGCCTTTGGTGGTGATGAAGAAGGTGTGGGGTGAAGCTGTGAGCTACATCTGTGGCCTGAAAGACGACTACAGCAGACTTTTCCAGGGGCAGAGAGCTGCCATGTGAGTCACATAACAATCATGTGTGATGTGCTTTAGCCCAGATCATGGTTTACAATGTGAATCCATGACAAGATTAAGAAATAACATCAGCTTTATGCGTCTGTGCTATTTAAATATTAAACGGTGTAAGTTGAGCTTTTTCATTAAGAGTGTTTTATGTCACATCCCAGCAGCGTACAACCAGATGTTGTTGTTTTGGTGAAGAATAGTTATTGTCAAACACAGAAATAAAACGACCGATATTAGTTTCATATCAAGTTAATAATATTAGTTTTTCTTTTCTAAGGAGGAGATGATACTCAGTGTTTGCTACGGATGAAAAGACACCATGCTTCATTGCTTTACTATCCCACGTGCCAGCATCAGTAGCTCTGTTTATATTAGACTTTAATTTTAGTTCATCATTTTAAACAATTATGTTCAGCACGAGCCAGAACGAAGAACTGAAAGTGGTAAAAGGCTACTGTGGGTGAACGTGTAAATGGACCATTAATGGTTGCATCCAGATTCCTTTTACTCTACCATAATCCACTTCTGTTCGTGCTTTGTGAGGTATTGGTTGACTTTTGGTTCCTTGTTTCTCTCAATGTGGCTACAATGTTGGTTTTTCAATGCACTCGAGCCTACTGCCGTTTGGGCCACATGTTGCTCCCGTCTGCCAGTGGCTGCCCTCGAAACATGGGCCGTACGGTCAAAATTATGGTTTGAACTTCACCTCAACCTCCTCTTTGCTTTTTATGAGTTTTAAAAAAAAAAATTAAATTCAAATTATGGAGTCCCAAGAAATCTCCTATAAAAAGATATTTTTGTGGACTAAATTATGAAATAATCCTGATTAATAATCAGGATTAATCAAAATAATCCAGATTATGATTTCTGCTCTTATCCAGCAGCCCACTTACACAGGCTTTAGATACCTGCATTATTTTCTGAGTGTGGATAAAGTGTAGAAATGGAGCAGGAAAGATTAGCTTCCTGGTGACTCATGTGTACAAAGGCCTACTGTTATTAGGCTGACGACATTGTTTTGAAATGTGACACACCAACATTTATGAAAGAAAGTGATAAGGCCCTGGGCCCAGAGTTTCAGTAGGGTGGATCACTTAAAACGGGTTCAAAACTGAAACTGGTTCTCAATTCTGTTTATGCTATTTAAATCATTTCTCTTTGTTACGGTCACGACTTCTGCTTAGTAGCTAGGAATCCCAGTGTCTCCTTATTTATCTGCAAGTTTTTGTAAACAAAAAAAAAATAATTTAATGGTTTTAGTTATTGCATTTGTTGGTCCAGGTTGTATTATTTGTACCTCGAAGCCTTAAATTTGAGCCCTGAAGAAACCCATCTAAACATTTTCTGTAAACTTTATTCCAACATTTAACTGTTGGCTGAATATTTAGCGCAATGATTTAGTTTTGAGCTGAATATAGTTGTAGTGTAGTACACGCCCTTCAGCTCTGCTTATTTTCCAGTGTAATTCTTCCAGAGCGCAGGCCTAGTTTGAATTCAACTTTCTGCTGTGTTGCTTCTCACACTCTGGTCCTTGTGACTGTTATCCCTCTGGAAGCTTTAGCTGTGGCTGGAATGTCAGTCTGTCTTCTTCAGTCCTCCGCCTTCCTCTTCAAGCTTTCTGACTTTACCATCTCCCCTTTCCCCTCAAGGTTGAGCCTCCTCCGCTACAACACCAACCTGACCAGGTGTAAAAACAGCATGTTCGGCTTCTCGCAGCAGCTCAAAGCTAAGCTGGATTTCTTCAAGAGTAGCATCCAATATGACTTGGAAAAATACAGCGATCAGATGCACTATGGCATATGTGAGTGTTTGCTGGCAGCTGTTTGCTCTTTGTTTCAGTAAACATGTTTTTTGAGGTGCTCGGTGAGCTCAGATTTGTCTGATTTGTCCAAAGCCTCAGAAAAGATGCTGAAAGCCTGGCAGGAGAACGAAGAAAGAGCTGCAGCTTTTGCTCAGGTAACTCATCTTTTAAAAATAAGATACAGACTGGTAGTTGCTAACCAGCTAGTCCAGGCCCTTTCATGTTTTTTGTTTTTTCCTACTGGTTTACTCCAGTGGGTTTACCAGGTTGCTCTCATCTTGGACTGCAGCTGGTGAGAGTAGTTCTTCTTCTGGTTTCAAGATCACTTCTTAGGTGATCACCTGGCCTACGGTGAGGGCTGCAGACCAGAACAAGGACTAGCTTCGCCTACTGTAGTCCAAGACAGTGGAATTGATGTTCATCTGCAGGATCACAGTCACTGAGGAGGCTCAGTTCAAAGCACTTTGCTAATGAAAACATTTGCCTGAATAAATGTATTAAATTCAATTTAATAAAGCACACGTGTAGGAATCACTGTGATGTTTACCAGTGCAAAGGCTTCCTATAGCAGCCTTTGGTTGATCCATTGTTTGTCCTGCAGGTGGCAGAGGTGAGCCATTTGGATGATGAGATCATGGCTCTGCACTCTGAGATAGTAGAACTACAGAGGAGCCCATATGCCCGACGCCAAGGAGACAAGATGGAGCAGCTGTGAGTATTAAAAGGGTTTAACCTGAGATCATTTAATCTGTAGACATTTATGAAGAGCCATCTAAATCCCACATTTCCCCTAATTTAAAAGACATAAATAACAGTCACTTGTTGGCCTTTGATTCTTTTTGGTTGGTTTACATAATGGAGTCTGCAGATGATTTTGACACTTTTTGGTTGTCTGTAGACTGATGCAACAGATTTCCCTGCTTCACCTGAGAAAATGACCGGACGGTGCCAAAAACAATTATACATCATGAATACATTTACGTGCACACTAAATATTTCAAATATGACACATGCTTTGACCGTATACTGATGTACTTTGAATGTTTGCAACAACTGTAAACAGTCCACTCAGTCACCAGTTTGTAAGGATGGTTGTGTGGTGTGTATAAATGTCATGATGGAGAATTTTTCCAGGTTTCCAGCTCTGTTTGGACGAACAAACAAATGGATAACATTGAGGGGAGAAAAAACCTTCCCTCATGACTAAGAGGTTGAGATCGCAACAAATAAATGTGGGACAAAGAGGACAATTGTGTGAAAGAATATGGGACATATTACTAATGCTGAAAGGCATCTAACACGTGAAGGACAAATATGTTTTATTTCAGTGTGATGCTTCCAATTGCCTTACCACAGTTATCATAAAGGAAACTGACATCTATATTTAATTATACAGAAATCTTCATATTTGTATGTGTTCTCCTTTTTAACCCAGTAACTTTTTTAATGTGTTTACTCAGATTGTTTTGTCTCTAAAAATCCTCCATCAACTGACACGTTTGTTTCTGAGCTTATAACTGACGACATAACTGACAAAAAAGGAGGAAAAAACAAAAAGTCTGCATACGTTCATTACCTTTATCTAGGTAGTGGAAGTTTCCCGGTCTTTGTCATTGCGGCAACTGTTTCCTTTTATTAGTTTTATTTAGTTTTAGGAAGTTTTGGTCATTCCACAGAAGTTTGTGTAAAGCTTGTGACTTTATACTAGCTTGGAATTTCCTCATAGGCAGCAAAAGACAGTGACATGTTAATCTGCACGAGCCGCATGATGACAGTATTTCCTAACGGCAATGTATTAAAAGTCAGACTCCTTACAGGCAAATTTGTACATCTCCGTTAAATCTGTACTGTAGGTACTTTGTAACCATACACCATTCTGAAGTCCTGTGCTATAACTTACACTGTAACAATATGTTGTAACCATATGTTGCATCTCTAAAGAGAGAAAATGCACAGCTACATGCAGAGATGCTAATGGATCACCTTACAAAGACTGTAGCGATTCAAAGCAGTATAAATTAAAGTTTTGACTTGAGATGTCTGTCTAAGTTCTCAGTCATCACTGTGGTAATCTAAGGACTTCTTTCATTTCTTCTTTAAATAAATCCAGTCGCTTTTCTTTCCAAGCTCCTTGGACTTTAGAGTTTCAGAGCCGGTCATAGTTTGCAGCTTTATCTCAGTAAAAAGGCTGTGCTGCTCCACAATCTACACCAAAGTCCAGTTAAAGAAAACACTAATAAACTTGGACTGTGGAGGGAAAGCATGCAGGCACAGGGAAAATGTGCAAACGCCACTTAAAAAGGCAAGAAGCTGACCAGGAAGTTTGAGTCACGAACCTTATTGCTGTGAGGCAACTTTAGACCACTAACCACGCCACCATGATGCTGGCAGATTTTTGTCAGTGAAAAAGTTCATTTACTTTGAGATCTTGAGAACACACGCAGAGAAAAGGTCCAGCAAACAGTTCGATGTTGACTGACCACCAGCTGGCGGACGTTTCTCTACGGTTGGAAAAATGGCTCCAAAATAAAAGCTTTGCTGATGCCAAGACGCTAAGCTTGACACATCAAAATTTATAAAGATGAGGTCGGGGGCAGAGAGGCAGTGTTTAAAATTGGCTTAAAAGGTTTTATTTATACTAAATATAAACAAATAAATAAATTAAAACATGTTAACCCGGAGGTAACGTCATCATTTCAGCCATGTTCAGCCAAACATAAAGTGAAATTTATGCAGGACTACAAAGTCTGTACCAAAGTTAATGAGAATACATGCCAGGTGATGTGAATGGAGGCAAATCCCCATCCACAACTCAAATATCCACTTCATGCTGTGTCATCAAAGCCTGCCAGCTCAGAATCTCTCACAGAGTGGACTCTCCTGACTCACTGGGAATAAGCATGAAGTCCTAGGATTTCATTTATTTTCCTCCAGGCCCTCATTTTCTTTTCCTTCTGTACATGAGTGTAAAAGTGTCTGTAGATTCTCCGGACGCCATTGCTGATAATAAACGGAGGCCAAGCTTGTTGGCTCCGTTTGTGGACAGACGTCTTATTCGACTTTATTTGTAGATAGAATCAGGGAAAAGGAAAGAGGAGATTGGTTTGGAGAAAAGTGAGTGAAATTATTGCGTTTTGTGGTAACTGCTGAAAATATGTGACTGTAACTTGATTCCAGCCGTTGGTTGTACTCCTCCTTGTTCTCCTGTCGACTGTGGGAAGGAAATATTTGTGTGTTTTGAACACATTTGGTCTGAACGCACGTTAGGAAGTACCAGATGCAGTAACGAGCCCCAGCTGAACTCTAACTGGGGTCATTGCAGTTATGTGCAGCTGTGCACGGTGAAAGCCTAAAGTGCCTCTTCTTTAAAAAATGCGTTTTGACCGGGTTAGGCTTGGCTCTGTGGGAAAGTTTCTGATCCTGGTGTCGACTGTTGACAGTAGAGACATAATGATGGGCTCGGTGCTCTTCCTCTTTTTAGTGACATAGCTGCTAAAGACTCTGTTCACCACAGCCTCTCTCCTCCTTCAGTAAATGACACAGCAGAAACCCCCCATTTAGGCCAGACCTTCTTAACATATCACCAAGTTAATGAAGAAACATAATCGCAGTGACAATAAGGGATGTGACTGAAGTTTCATACAGATTAATGAGGTGCTGAAGTGCTGGTGTAACCTCCCCTGGATGTGTCTCGCTTCAGTCCACAGGGACAAGACTTTGCTCTACATTTCAGTCGATCAAACTAGTTTGCTCTTGGGTAAAAGTTTACTTCTTTTGTAAATCCTGTGAATTGCTGTCACGTCATGCACTGGATTGAAAGCGTGCCACTTTAAATTACAAACCGTCCTCGGTGCTGCTGTGAAAGTTCTGACCAGTGCCTGTTTTCAACACATATGGAGAGGATACCAGTGGTGTTTCTAAACATGCAGCTTCAGACAGCAATCTGATTATGAGCTTAGCTTCAGAATTCAAAGAACATTTTAATGTGATGAAATAATTTCTTTGCAGGGAAGAAAAGGCAATCGAGCTGTACAGGCAACTGAAAATGAAATGCAAAGGTAAGAAACATGTTATTTCATTTAATGGATTATTTAAAACTCTGAAATCAGAAGAGAAGTGAATCCATTCTTTAAACTGAGGTGTTTTGAACTTTTTTTTTCTCTTTGGTTAGTACCTGACTCTGATGTGAGCTGCGACAGCTCTGAGATGGTGAAGGCCATCATCCAGACAGTCCAGAACCAAGACAAGGTCCTCAAAGATCTGTTCACACACCTCAGGTAAGAGTCCACCCATGCTCGACAGTTTGATTTCACCCAGAGTTTTACACCTCTGATTACTGTTAATTATCCGTGGTCTCATACACTTTTCTTTTTACTTAAGTGCCACAGTACTAGTAATGCATATTTATATTTCCACACAAAGTACTTTTTTTTCCTCTCTCGAGGAACTTATATGTTCTCTCAGGGCAGGTTAATGCTGAATCCACAGGTACAGAAAGATGTTTCCACTCTCGTCTCCATCCACATGAAAATGCAAATAACAGTATCAAGTGCCGCCAAAGCAAAAGGTGACACTATAACCCAAATTCATAGATTAATGTTGACCAGTCAGAAGCCTGCAAACAACACCAACAGTGCACACCTTTGATATTGCAAGAAAAGTCTTCATGTTCCTCGTCCACAAGTAAGCACAGAAATGGAGATTCTGGAAATCTTGACCCTGGAAGGAGTTTATCTAAAGTTCAGTAATGTGAAATAATGTTTATGTGTAGATGAAAATCCTGTTTATGTGAGGACATGGCCTAGATTAACCCGCTGATTTATAAAGACGTGACGGCTCTTAAACACATAAAACGTCTGCTGGTGTTTAGGAAAGTTTAAGCTGCAGACTTTGAATTTTCAGTTACTCCCTCCCTGCTGAGGAGGAAACTTTTGGAGCATAAATTACTCCAGAACTGGAATTCATCCCTGGTGTGGGGTCTACACTGAGTCTGTCTAAAGGGTCATAGTGACTGTGGAAAACATCATTTATGTTGTATTTTCCCTGATTTGTCTCACCCCAACAGTAAAATCCTGATCAGCAAACAGAAGATTATTGACTTGTTTCCCCGAATTGACAAAACTCTGGAGAGCATCAAGGACGCTGACAACACCGTGATGCAGATGCAGATCAAGAGACAGAGGGAGTTCTGGCACTTACTCAAGATCGCTTGCGTGAGTAAATCTACATCAGTCATTAGGAGACCGGTCTACTTTTTCCAAGTTTGTGACTTTATTTATCTTTGAAATGTAGTGCGGGGCATGATGCAAAGAAGTGGGGGAAGTTGTGTAACTGCTAGACTAAAACTACTTATGTACAACTAAGAATAAAATGTCATCAGCTTTTCTCTGATTCTACAGAATATCAGAAGTTTTGTCTGATCAGCATCCAGCTCAGATAAATTTAGTTTACTGATGTATAAGAAAAGAAAAAAGGAAGTCTTCTAATTGCTGGAGCTGGATCTTGGTAATATCCTGGAATAGGTTAAGTTCACTTATTCATTTTCTGATTCCCTTTTCTGCAGCTGTCAGACCCAGTGGTGGTGAGCTTTGTTGTTGTTTCTGTGATCTCCTCAGACTCAGCTGCTATAAAGTAACAAGCACAGAGTGAGCGGTAGGGTGTGCCGCCTGCATTCCTGCTGTAGGAGAGGGGCGGCGTGTTTTTTACTGCTGCCTGTACCGGTGTGTTTCTGTCTCTCCTTCAGGCTCAGAACTCGTCACGGAGCTCGATAGCAGCCAGTCCCGAGTCGTCCAACCTGCTGCAGGTTTCTCAGTGGTCCCAGTCGGCACAGCCAGTCAGCTCCCCACACCCCCTCACCTCCCTACCAGGGCCAAATGACAGGTAACGTCCACTCAGCCGTGTAGGGACTGGGGTCAGCTCTACAAGCGAGATGTTCACACTCCTTTAACATAGAATTCAGCAGAAGCACCTTCAGCATTGATAACAGCTGGTAGTTTGTTTCACTTGGTGCCAAATTACTAAGGAAGTGTCGACACGGTGAGGTACCTGTTTGTGAATGTGGATGCGTATGTGTGAATAAAAAACAGCTTAGTAATTTCCTGTTCATATACAGGAAATCTCATATCAAACAAAAGACTTCACAGACATCGTCCTCTCTCGACAAATGGTCATGATTTGACTCACTCAGCCAAATTGTTCAGTGGTCTGACGGGCTGATTGTTGAGCCACAGCTGGACTCGGTCGGTCTCAAACTGAGAAGAGAACGATACAAACAGCTTTGTTCCAGTAGCTATTAATCATATCTTTCATTTCCTACATGATGTTGGTATATTTTCCTCATTATGTCTCATATTGTTGTCTGATTTTTTTTTTTTTTTTTTAAACTGCATTTGAGGATGGATGACTCACTAAGTGCAGATCAAATCTGCCCATGGGTACAGCTAAAGTAACCTGAAGCTGACCAGCTGTGGTGCTGGAGCTCGAATCAATGCAGTCGATCAGATCGACATGTCCAAAGTGTGAATCCTTCCTAACTGGTGCATCAACTCTTTGTTGATGTACCAGAGAGACTGAAGCTTTATTCAGTCTCTGTTACCAGTTGCTGACTGGTTGGGGTCATGGTTGTTTCAGGTCTTTAAGTTTATGAACTGTTTATTGGATCATCTTGGCACTTATTTGGCACACCAGGCCATTTTGAAGCATTGAAAAAGCTCTAAAAACGCAACACCCTGCTCAACCCTAAAGTTTGTGACTAGCTGTGCAATGCAACAGAAGATTCCCAGGAATTAAGACACCACAGGCAATCCTTGTTGCTGTCATAAGTTTGTCACAGTTCCAGGAATGACTCATGTGTCATGAAATCCCTCCATCCTTTTTTTTCCTTCTGCTTTTAAGAAGTTTGGGCTTGTTGGCAGCTGACTAAGCATGTATTCCTGCCAGAGGTCCTTTTCCCCAGCAACATTTTCCAACTCCACCTGGGGGGATCCTGAGTTATTCCTAGGTCTACCTTTATTAGACGTTCAACCCTGAGGTCTCCACCCAGCTGGCTTTTCCCCGAAAATCTTCAAAGAAAGATGAGGAGTGATTCAAATCACCCACATGACTCAAAAAACAGAGCTGCAGCACCTGCCAGACCTGGGAGGAGAGCTCACCAGCAGGGAGCTGTACAAGCTGGACTCCAGGCAAAAACTGGACTTTGTTTTTAGGACCTGGAATATATATTAATGCACAATAATTCATTCATAACAGTTTTATTTCTGTGAAGCATTAAAAAAGACGCATGCCTGAGGAAGATCTGTGAATTGGAGCATTGCATTTGGAAAAATGCTTTTCAGAATGCTCGTAGTTGGTCCTTTTTTTTTCTTCATTTTTCTAAATATTATTTCAGCCTGTTCTGTTCATTACTCTTCCAGCCTTTGTGTTAGCTAGGCTGTTAGTATAATAATAACTGTGCACATGACTGAAGCGTGAACATACTGCCATATATATAGTTTGTAGGTCAGTGCTTTGTGTTTTCCCCGTGGGCGTTCTTCTTTCTGTTGCAAGATAGTAAACACATTGTGCATATGAAGGAGGTGTCATGTGACTGAATTGTGTCTTACAAGCTGTGTGCATTTCTTTCAGTGATGCTGCCCCACGACTCCTGCAGGAGAACCAGAAGTACCTCAGTCAGCTGACCAGCCTGATGCAGGAAGCTGCTGACGAACAGGCCAAAAGCATAGTGGTGAGTTTGCTGCTTTTTATCTGCTGCTTTAAAGCTTGTTTGTTATTGCAGAGGGCTGCATTTAAATCAGCCATAAAGTCTTAATTTATTTTTATTTTCCCTTTGGGAAACTAGCCGCACTAGGCGCCTCCTATCTGCATCTGTGAAGGACCTGAGGCCTGTCAGCTTGTCTTTAATCTCATTTAAGAGGACAGGACAGGACCTCGCTGTTCTTTTTTTGTCTTATCATGAAGGAAGGAATTTTTATTTTATTTTTTTAAGCTTGCAGATGTGATAAGAAAACAGAATCACACAGTGTGTTCAGTTTCCTGTATATTATATAGTAATGTTTATTAGAGTGATTGATAAAAATTATACATTTAGAATTATATTTTTATCAGTTATTAAAGACGATGACAAGCTAACACTTTATAATAATCACCACTTAAAAACAAATCATAGTTAAATTGATAGTTATTTAAACATTAGGGATGCTGTTAATCATATTTATTCATGTCTTCATTATTTAGTTATATATTGAGTTATCCTAGCTGATAATCAATTGACGCTGTTCTCATTACCAAATACTGCTGTTCATTCAAACCCATAATGCTTGATTTATACTCTTAAATTTGACATTTGACTCCCAGAAATTTGATCAATACTTTATTAACATACAAAAGTCACTTTTGTTCCACGTTCATCATAAACAGCTCAGTTTGAGTAGATCATGCCCACCAGGTGTTTTTCCATTCTTCACAGGTCTTCACGTCACACCAGGAGCATTTGGAAGCAGGGGTTTTTTATTTTGAAATTCTCTCTGTAGTTTCTCTATGCATCTTGACAGATCTGAGGTTATTTTCAGTGATGCAGTACAGAACGCTGCTTCTGAAACGCACCGCAGTGCATCAGGTGGAAGCCGGTCATGGTCATGAATGCGTGCAGTGAGCCGTTAACGGGGTCACTCTAAACAGCGCTCTGTACAAAGTACTGCAAGTTATGCTTCAGGTTTCCTTTAGCATCAGTTCCATGAAACACATGTAACGTTTATAGTCAGACTGGTCTCACGCCTAACCGTGGGAACGACGGGCGCCGCTGGGTCACATTTCAGCTCTGACGCAGGCGCTGAAACTGATCCTGCCAATTTTAACTAATGTGCTGCCGCGTGTTTCAGAAACACTCCAGTGGCAGCTTCTCAACAGAAGTTCAATAGAGCAGGTCACACAAAGAAAAGCTTTTCAAAATAAAAGACCTCACTCTAAAATGCTCCAGGTGTGATCTGAAGCCCTGCGACAAATGGGGCAGAGCACAGCCCACATGGTGCATCTCTCTTTAAAGTTGCAACTTCCATCTTATGTTAGCAGTGATTTTTTTTTTACCATTATAGTAAAGTTTTATTCAAGACTGACTTTACAATAACCATCTACAAAATGTTAGACCATTAATTGTTGACAAATATTAGATTTTTAATTATAATAATATTTAACTGTGAACTAAGGTGGGTCAGCTATCAGTTTACATTTTATTAATGATGATTATTATGAAGCATTACCAAAAACTTTAGATAAGAAGCCCTCTGTAAAACGAGACTTCTGCGACACGTCCAAAACTTATTAAAAACTCAGAAATTAAGATATATTTGCACTTCAGCACATTACATATTCTTGGTTGTCTTTTACTAACGCTTCCATTTCCATCTTTCAAGGACCAAGACTGGAGCTGGACCAAATACGAAACTTTAACAACAAAACTAAAAAAGCGAAATTCGTAAAGTCCGCCCTCCACCCCCTGCCTGAGTAACACTAAGGACTGTGAGCTGATAACGCGGCTGAGTGGCGTCTAACAGTACAGTAGTACAGTTGTACATGGACTCGGGATTTTCTCGTGGAAACGACTTTCCTGCTCATCTTTAAAGAAAAAAAAAAGCTGAGTTCACACATGCTCAGCGGCGTGCGTCTCCTCCCATCGTCTCACATGGTGGAAAGTTTGATTATTGAGCTTGTTTTTTAAGACAAACAATGAAGCTGTCTCTCTCTCTCTCTCTCTCTCTCTCTCTCTCTTCTTTTCTTTATGCTGCACAATATTCATCACACTTTGGTTTTTACTATCACTGCAAAAATCGAGCAAACTATAGCACCACATTTGAGGGCTTGAGATGGGTCAGTCAGGTGGGAGAGCGTTCGACGGGAACTTGTTTGACCCCGTGGCATAAAAGGGAAACGCAGGAAGGTGTCGGGGGTCGCTGGAAGGCGGGTGTGGGGAGGAAATAAGAATCAAGCAAAGAGCACTTTGATACTCCCATGTGTCCTCTCTGTGAAGAGGTGAAACGTTCCCAGCTGCCAAAAATGTCGCAGAATTTAAAGCGAGCAGAAACTGTCAGCGTCGGTTTGATTGATTTACTAGAAACGTTTGAGGGCGCGTGTTGAATTCTCTGTATGTACGTTTTCAAAATACAATTGTTACAGGCAGAAAACCCGTGGCTGGCCATTATGTTGATATGTGTATACTGTATGTGTGTCTTTTTAACCGTCATGGATGTAAGGCAGGGTTTTCTCGTCTCGTTCGAGTGCAAATAATGTACGCTAAATTCATAGTCGTGCAGAGCTGAAACGATTAGTCCGTAGTTTCCATAGAAATCTGAGTAATTCTGTAATCAATTCTGCATCAAGACGAGCAGGTGGTGGGACTCGTGCTCAGACCGTGCCGTAAAACCACTGCAGAAGAAGAGGATGGGGTTAAGAGACCAGAGCGCCGCAGGGCGGAGGCAGATTTAATGGGACGGTGAAAGATGGCGAAGCTTGCTTTGTGCTGCACACATGAGCTGCTCCAGAGGAAGTTCTTTTCAGATTAAAATGTAAGTCTAAAAGTGCCATGTTTCCCAAGAGCAATTTATGCATATGAGTAAAGTTGGCATGGTAACCTTTGCACTTTTAGTTGCTGTTGCAGAAAATAAATTGCATATTCTTGGTGATTAAAAATAACAGGATTTACATTTGGCAGTGACAGTGAACACGTTTAATTTTCTGCAAATGCCTCGTGATGCCCGTCTGAGAGTTTAGGTTTTCTCAAGTCGGCGACCACAAAGAAAGTCTGTTGATCTTGATCTCTGCAGTGAAAGCTCGGTTAATAAAAACATGAAAAATCTTTTTCACTGCAGATCTGATATCTTTGTCTCCTTATCAAGGCTGAAAACAAATATTTCATGCAAATCACGATTTATTGGGTAATTCTGATCATCTTCTTTTCATCTTATTTTTATGGATCTGAAAGATCTGAAAGTCTGAAACGTTGTTGGAGTATTTTTGACAGGTTAAAGTCAAATTAAATGTGGAATGTTTCTGATCTCTCTGAGATGATAACGTATCTTTTTCTTTATCAAATACGGCCAAAAAGAAAACCATCTCAAATGTCTGTGCAGTTTTTGAACATTTTTATATTCAGACTTTTCGTTGAGAGAAATTTAAAGGATTCTCAACTTTTTCTGAAATCAGAGAGAAATGAGTGATAGTCAGTGATAACAAATGTGCCATCCGCCGGAGTCTGCCATTCAAAAAATGAGGAAATGTAAAACAAATGAGTAATCTTACCCTCTTATTCGGCTCAGGCTTGCAGGGAGTGAGTGTGGGAATCATTTCCTCTATTTTTAAATAATTGCATGTGTAAAGCTCAAGCCTTCACTGAGTCACACGGCACACCTCAACACGTTTATCAGTTGCAAGAAAACAGGATCCAGGTTCAATTTTATTTCATTAGCCGTCGGCTCAGTGGGATAGTCTGATGCTCTGCGTCCCACCACTCGGACGCACTCCGCAGTTTGAAAACCAAAAGGTAAAACTGGTGTAAAAAGATCCAGAGCTGCTCTTACTGTCATTCGTTCCTGTAGGAGGTCACGACTGAAGTTACTGACAGTGAGAAAATTACATTTGTAGCCTTTCAATGATAACAAGTGTATCATCTCCTGGAGTCTGTCATTCAAGAAATGAGCAAATAAAAACAAATCGGATGCATTTAGTTTGTTTCGATTGTCTGCAAGTGTCAAACTTGGCTCCAGCTCGAGTTTTCCCCTCATTAATGATCAATCTGTCAAAAATTCGGTTTTTTGTCCTTATTATTGTTTTAAAAGCCCAGAATTGATTCATCAATGGTTGAGAGTAAAGCAGTGATTATTATAATGTTACACAGTATATTGATGGTGCTGAAGATACGCTTCCTGTTTCTCCGGTTTCTCAGATCTCAGTAACAGGAAGCCGAGAACGTCTCGGGTTAATTTGCTTGAAAAACAAATAAAGACTAGCCGGCTAATCGTTTCAGCTCTCACCACAAACACGAGTCGTTTCTCTCTGACATCCCATAATGACAGGAATGCAACAACGTTGGTGCGACACGGTCTGGTTTCCTCTAATCTGAGCGATCGAACCCGTGAGCGATGGGTCGAATGTGCTGTACGGTCGTGTTTCTTTGGGCCAGAGAGAGAAATGAGCTTTCTTGTATTTATGAAGTTAAAGTGCAATGGCTAAAATAATATTTTTCTTCTTTTTGTTTTGTATTTAAAAATAACTCCGTTTGTTTTCTTTCCATTTAAGTTTTGTTTCCGTCTGCTGGTTTAAGTATGTTCACTTTTTAGAAATTTAATTGTATGAAGATCAAATGTTTACCTGGAAATAAAATAAATCACTTTGGCACGATTCCTGTGTCGATGCTTCTGCTTTCAGTTACTCAGTGAGGAAAAGCTGGAGCCCGGCCAAGCACTTGATTGCGGGCTGGACCCAACATAACAAGAAGGTTGTTATTTCCATCTGCGATAGTTTATATTTGTTTGGGTTTGTCTCAGCTCCTCTGCCTCGCACTCTTGCAGAGGTTTATAATTTCATCCAATTTGTGGTTTAATCTGATCAATTCAGTTCAACTTTATAGCGCCAAATCACAACAGCACTCCTCTCAAGACACTTTGAGCAGCCAACCTCTTCAACTGAGCCAAGACACGATTCGCTTAACCGCCCCCTGAATACATCACGCAGCGGTCACAGCAGTGAAACGGGCTGGATTTTGGGAATCCGATGAGCTCGTCCACAGTGGAGCTACGATGAGTACACCTTGATAGGAGGAGAAAGACTAAAGTGCATCTGTGATGACAGACGTGACGCACTGATTAAATCAGAAGCATGATGCAGGTGGTCCCAAACTGTAGGCAGGCTTAAACTCATCAGCTCTAGAAATATTAAAAAGGTGAATATAGAATTTATGAGAATGCCTTTTTCCTCTGAGGGCTTTAGCTGCCAGACTTAGGATCTTCAGTTGATTAGTTTTGTGTTCAGTTGTATTATTGTGTTTTTGTTTTTGCATGTACAGATTTAATTTCCTGCTCATTTCTTTCCTTTTTTTGTACTGCTGGGATTCTTCTGGTGGTCCCCGCTGACGTAGCAGCGTCCGTATTATTTGCTTTTTGTAACCACGGACTGAAAATGCTTCCCAGATGTGCTGCTCAGCGAGGAGGAGGGCGGATCGTATTTGTTTGTGCTGAAACTTGAGTCTTTAGTCACAGTAATCATAGTCATAGTGGGTCATTGGCTGTGACACTGTGACAGCATGTAGCTCACTAATTGTAATGTTGTGCTTTTACGTTTAAGCTGAGTAATTTGTCCTCAGATTTGACTCATCAAGAGTTGAGCTGTTTTTTTTTTACTGCTGTCCATGTCTTTAATTGCAGCATCACAAATAAAAGGAAGGAAAAGTCCTGACAGGACTTCCTGTACGCATTAGTGTTCTCTCGGTGTTTCTCAGGACTTCATAACAAACAAGCTTAATGCAAACAGTTTGATTGCACTCGGTGCTGTCACCTCTCTGTAATCGTGACTCAATAGAAGACGGGGGTTTTTTGGTCGGTATCAATACAGGGGAAGTTGGTATCATTCGAGATAATTTGACTCGGGTATTCAAGAATTTTATCTGAGTCTTTTAAGAGTGAGTCAGTGCAGATTATCATCTTCTTCACTCTTCTTCTCATGACCTGGTTTAAGTGTTTCTGGCTCAGCATCGACTGTTTTAGCACACGTCAGGAAGTGATTTGTCAGAAGTGTTACAAGCACGAAAAGTCATCCCAGGTCACTGCTGTCGGCCTCCGGATAGGCTTAGATTACAATCTTATCTCTGCACACTGAAACGTTTAGGACTAATACGCTGTTATTAGTAATATTCTGTTATTTTACCCTGAGTTTAAAATAGTTACAGCCAGGAAACTTAAAACGTGCTTTGGGAGACCACACGGAGGTCACTCTGAAGTCTGTTACCCTAGAAAGTCTTGTGGTTTTGTCCTGCAAAAAGAGCTCAAAGCAGAGTAAACACAAGGCTGGCTGCAGGGTTGAGTCGACGCCCCGATCTCTTTGAAGAGAGGCTTGTCATCGCGTATCATCTCGTGCAGAATGCGCTCATTAAATGGGCAGCAAGCACAGGCGAAACTTTCTGCTGCCAAACAAGCCACGCTCATTGTTAACTCGTTTTATTAGCCGTGAATCAGAGTGAATCAGACGAGCTCTCGGAGAGAAACACCACCAGCACCCGCCCCCTCTACTCAGTCCTACATTCCTCCAGGCTCGACTCCCATGTCTGATTTACAGCAGAGCTTAAAATCAGATTTCCCCCCTTTAGAGTGAGATTTACACATCTGACATTAAATATTTGTGGGAGTTTGTCTAGCAGAGGATTTATGCTTCTCTTGTCTTCGTCCTGCAGTTTGCTGCTTCAGCTACTTTGATAGTTTGGACAAAAGCGAGAGGGTTGCCGGTTTGATGTGAAGGTCCTGAGGTCAGGACTCTGACCTCAACCCCATCAAACACCTTTGCCAGAGCCGGTATCACAGAACATCAGTGTTTGATCTCAACAGAATAAATGCCTTCCAGCTCCTCTCATGGCCACTTGAGGCCGACTCGCATGTTAAAATGCTTTAAAGCAGAAATAAACATGTTTAGGTTTGCTTCTATGGATATCTTCCCCTTTCATAACAAAAATACAGGGTGACCTGCTCACTTACCCCTCCGTTTTTGTTTTTGAGTCCTGCTTTGTGATAATATTTCCCGATTCACTGTCTCTGCTTGTACATGTAAACCTGCAATCAGCCAATCACACGCATATCGCATGTAGACACGGTCAAGACAACTTGCTGATGTTCAAACTGAGGATCTGAATGGGGAAGAGTGCTTGCTGCCAAACGTTGTGGCCTAAATATTTCAGAAACTGCTGATCTGCTGGAATTTTCCCACACAGCCATCACTGAGTTTACAGAGAATGGTCTGAAAGTGGAAAATATCCAGTGTGCGGGAGGTCTATGGGGAGAAAAGGCTGATGTCAGAAGCCAGAGGAGAATGGCCAGGCTTCTTCAAGCTGATAGGAAGGGAGCAGAAACTCAAATAACGACTCATTACAGTCAATGTTTGCAGAAGAGCATCTCTGAATGCACACATCAGACCTTGAAGCTGATGGGCTACAGCAGCAGGAGACCCCACGAGCATCAGTTCCCACAGGCTTACTATAATGAGACAACAGCATAATATACATTGGATAATGGGATTTCTGTTGTGACATTCAAATGGTAGGGTCAGAAAATAACAGTCTAGCCTTGTATGAACAGTTCAGGATGCTGCTGGTGTAATGTGAGCATCATTTAAACCCCTCAGCTTACTGACTACAGTGTACCCGTCTTCTGATTGCTACTGCAGCATCCTGAACCTCACATCGTCTCAAACCAGTTTATCAAACGTGACGCTGAGTTCACTGTACTCGAATGGCCTCAGTCCAGCAGAGCACCTCCGGGAGGTGATGGAACCCGAGGAAGGTTTCCAGCACGGCGTCGCGAAGAATTAGGGCAGCTCAGAAGGGAAGAGCGGGTCCAGCATGTATGTCTGTTTTCTGTGCTGCAGTAAGACGTCAGTTGAGCCTTTTATTGATTCACTGTGAAAGTTCTTGTTTCTCAGAAGAAAAGTGAGCAGCATTTCTGTTAACAGAAGACATTAAAAAAAAAAAACAATGTCTGAATGCCAAACAGGAAACTCAGACGATAAAGTCTGAGTCCTCACAGCTGCCTCTCAGCCCCGCTTCCTTTAGCCGCTCATTAGAGACCAGTAAAGAGACTGTTTGCTGGGGAAGGACAATAGAAGGCTGCTCGGTCAGTTAATAAAATGTTACACAAGGAAAACAAATCCAATGTAATGGATGCAATTTCCCTCTCATGTTTTGGACCACACCAATAAATTACACAGTCAGCTGATGCAACATGATCACACTGTTGAAATAAAGTGCACTTTATTCATTGCAACAGAAAGCGCTTCATGGGAATTCAAGTTTTTACATCTGATCATATGCAACTGATTACAAGAAAGAGGACTGTTATCATGTGAAATCATATGCTGTAGTTTTAATGACTACTCTGCAGGTCAACATACGAAATCCTCACAACTCTTCCTAGAAAAATATCAGTGCAGTTTAAAAAAACAAAACAGTAATTTCTCCTCAAGGCTCCATTACATCCACCCATTCCCCACCTCTGTGGGACCAAACGAACAATGGAGCTTAAAAAGGTTTAAAGCTGAACCACAGTAACACACAGAGGCCACGTAAGGGACGTACCAGTATAAGTCTTCAAGTACAGTGCAAAGTAATGTAAAAAACACTTTGTAGAAGGCACAAAATGGCTGTGGTAGCACTGTAGGGACTGCATGGAAGTCAAAAATCCAAAAAAAGAAGGAAAAAAATACTGTTTCCCAACGATCTATCAGTATCAACTGGAACTTAGTTTAATTTAAAAGAAAAAAAAAAGGCACACAAAAATCGCAAACTAACAGGTAAAAACATCTGAGGCTGCGTCTGACTGCAGCTATTATTGAAACCTCACCAGTCGCGCTGTTTTTGGTCTCATTTGGCTATTTTTACAAGCTGGTCTCCAAAGAAGATTTTAAATAAGAACAATTAAGGTTGCAGACGAACGCTGTCTCGTGGCTGGTTAAAAAAAGTTTTGTTTCCGAGTCCAGCATTTAAATAAAGTAAAGGGTAGCACATCGTTAAAATATTGAATAACAGCATTACAAAACCACCCGAATCAACAGTTCAAAGCACTTAGAAACAGGTTGGGATTAATAACAGGTTTACAGACTGGCTGTTGTCACTCGTAGTCAGATTCTTCTGCTTCTTTCTGATATTTTGGAGGTTATTTAGTTTTTCTTTCAGGCTGCTGGACTCAGATTTCCTCCCTAACCTATCATTTTGCTCACCAGGACAGAAATTACACGACTGATCAAATTTGATAAAAATGGTTTAAAACTTTTCCGACTTTCCCTAAAATATACTTTCAAAAATCTTTTTAACTGGAAGTAAAACATTGCCACCATATTTGCTGCTGAAGAATTCTGCCATACATTTCCTGACTGACTGTCTCCCTCCTAAAACACCTCCAGCTCTTTTCTCACATGCAGTCTGCTTGAGATGAGTTTTCACTGTTGAATATACTCAGGCTAGTTAGGCGTGAGAGCTGCCCGAGCTTTTGCTGATTGTTCATTTACTGGAGTATTACCTGCAGCTGTTTTCACATTCATTATGAAGTTACAGTTTTGTTTTGTGTTTTTACTGCTGAGCAAGCAACAGACGTTTGCTGTCTCACACAAATCTCCATCAGGTAAGTAATAGGAAAGTGGTCACTTCTATTTATTGGTGGTCAGGTACTGTATTAGTATACACCATCAGTCAACTGTCTGATTTGCAGTGTTACATAACAGCCCTCACTGATTCTGTATGGCCACGTGGACATGAATCTAACAGGGCGTATTAGGGCCACTAAAATTTATTGGAAAAAATGTCAAATTTGCAAGAAAAAAAATTGTAATTTGTTTTTATTTTTTGTAAATTTACAAGAAAGTGTACCAAATTTAAGAGAATAAATTTTTAAAGGCAAAAACAGCAAATTTGTGCACAAAGCCTGGAAAAAATTGGCAAATTGTCTTATAAATTTTCACCTCAGAAGCTTTTTGAGTTTCCCCAATGCAGTAAAAAATGTTAAAAAGTGCTCTGAGATTATGCCTGCGCAATTTTAACAATGCAGGGTGGCCCATGATTTAGAGACCTTTGACATATAATTAGGATTTTCTTTCTTATTATGTTCAGACTAGTTGCCTAGTTTTGCTTTGCTCCTTTAATTACGTCCTAAATGAGTCCCAGCAACATTCAGATCTCTTTATATCACAGTGGAGCTGCAAGCTCAGTTCTGTGCAGGTATCAGGACAAGTGACCCTTTGACATAGACACTTTTTCACATTATCTTATAGAAAATACTGATTATAGCTGCTTGTAGAGGCACAGAGTGTGTGAGTGTGCATCCCAGACAAGCTACAAACTGAACACATTACCATTCACGAAAAAGATAATTGCCTAATAATTTTCATACAGTCCCTTAAACACTCATTAAATAAATACTGTAAAACAACATCTTATAAAAGTGCTTTACACTCGTTACACAGGAGGAAAACTGCAGCAGCAGTTAATTTAAAACGAACCCCACCACCAGAAAACAGCCAGAAAATAAAAAAAAAATCTGACTTTTCCACAGCAGCTGTGCAGCTGTTGGTCTCGTGTCATTAAAGATATTCTCAGCTGGTGGAGCCTCGGTCTGCACAACATCTTTACCGGCTTTGAAGCGTAAACTTTTCCACAGAGCCGAGCGTCTGCGAGTCTCAAACACTGATGCGGCTGCGGGCCACTCGCTTTTAAAAAGTAAAACTACACCCTGGATGTCTCTGCTTTGGTACAAGTCGATACTCTTGATGAGGATTTCATGCGAGTCTGTGAACGCGAGGCTTCGCTGGGGGCGGAGGAGGCGTGAAAGGCTTTATTCTGGTTGCCGGCGAAGGGCTGGGCTTGACCGGAGGTACGGGAGGAGGGGTTGGTTTCGCTGCTTTGTTCTGAAAAACAAAACAAAAAATGATTTTTAGGTGAATTTATGAAAGTAAATTAGCAACTTCTGCACCTCAACACTGCTTCCTGTCATCGGGGAGGATGCTCATGTTAAACTAAAGTTTCAAATAATGATGGCTCTGCATGATGTCATGGAGATCCTTTATATTGTCGCTTACTCCAGCTCTCTGTTTTTAAGAGGCACCCAATCGGTTTGTTTCAGACAGCTGATGAGCTCTAGCTTCACGAAGGCCCAGTGTGACATAAATAAGGATTATTTTGAGTTGTGAATCATGCAAAGCTACATGAATAAGTCCAAAAATAAAAAATGTAGAGCTGGAAAATGAGCATTCAATGTTTGGACAGACCAGCTGATCCCTATTGATCCCCAGAAGGGAAATGCTTTAAACAGGCAGAAAGCAAAGAAAGAACATCTAAACATGAATGAATCAATGAAAATAAACAAAATGTGTGACCTTTATATAAAGTCCTGTGGAAAAGTGTTTAAAATTCTCTGCTTTGGCGCTCACCTGTGTTTTATTCAGAGGCGGTAAAGGTTTAGATGGAGGTAGAGGTTTCATCTGTGGTGAAAAGGAAGAAGACGGTTATTTAACTGGGATTTAGAGCAGATGTTGACACTTTACAGGCTCCTAATGAACATTAATGTCCAAGTTTGATCACATGGAAACCAAAAATCAACAATGACATTATTTCATAATACCACAGAGCTACACTGATGTTTATCAGTCCTCTGTGACTTGCTGTTCCAGTAAGGTCTGCAAAAATCAACAACCCTAAGCTGTTTTCATTAAACAGCTCAACATGGTAGACTAAACTATGTCCCAAAAAGCTGAGTCTAAAGCTGGGCTCAGACTACAGGATACCAGCACAGAAACAGCTGCCAGTTAAAAAAAAATTGGCTATTTGGAGCAAACTGTTCAACTCTTCATCTTTAGGCCTCCAGGCCCTTTAAGCTAGCTTTCTTCTGATTGGCTGCCCCTCATATAAGATTGAGTGAGGTAATGAGTCACAAAAACAAAATGAAGCCTAAGCTTTTAGCTTGTACACATGGTGTACAAGCTAATTATAGTTAGCTTGCTCATTATAATATTATACGGGGCAGAAAGTAAGGAAAAAAGAAGACAGGTCTCCTTTATGCATGTTATTTAATGATGGTGATAGGTTCATTTTTAAGCTTTAATAGACGCTCATGTTGCTGCGATCTTCATTTTGCATTATTTTTAAAAAGAAAAGTCTTACCAGCTCAGTTTCCGACGTGACTGACGATGAAGACGGTTTCAGCGGTGGCTGGAAAACAAAAAGCGGTTTGTCAGCATTTCACAGTAAAATGGAGACCTGCACACACCTGGCTGCTCGGTGTACCTGTGGGGCGGGTCTGCAGGGGGTCACTCGACCCATCAGAGGGGTGCAGGCCTGTTTTGCTGTGGTCTCCATGAAGGTGGGCTGACTGATCTGAGGTCTTTCTTTACCACTTCCTTCTTGGAACGACGGGTTCAGCTTCCCTTCAGCTGAATGCACTTTCCTGTGGAGACACATCTATTTATTTAGCCGGGAAGAAGAAGGCAAAGATGAAGAGTCCAGACCGCAGAGGGGGGAAACTACCTTGTAGCGATGTAGCGCTCCATGTCGTCCTTCTTACAGCACATCAGCCCAGCAATCAGCAAAGTGACGACCAGCAGGATGGAGACTGCTGCGCACACACCGGCTATCAGCCCAACCTGATCTGCAGACAGAGGAAACGTAAAACTGCACTTAGTACTGGTGCAGTCTTTTTTTGCACTCTTTATTTCTAAGTGCATGTGTGACATTTACATGCATGTAAAATTCAAATTAAAAAAATTCTGAACAACATTAACAATCTTCCCTCACTGGAGACTTTGTTAGCTACACTTTCCTAGCACCGGTTTGGACTCCCTGTTGCTTTCAGAACTGTCCTTCATGGCATAGATTCAACAAGGTGCTGGAAACGTCCCTCAGAGACTTTGGTTCATATTGACTCTCTCTGTAAACTGCTAGCCACAGAGCTGCTGGGAGTCATTGAGTTTGGTCTCAAAAATAATCGAATGGATTTCCCATGACGTGTCGTCAGATGATGAACTCTGGTCACCTTCTGAGCAATAAAACTGGGTCACGTTTTCATTTTGTTCAGCTTAACTTGCGTTAAAAGCAAAAACCAGACCCGATTTATATTTGTCCGATCTTCCCTTCAAGGTCTGCTCCTTGTGCACCTCTGGACCAACTTCTGCTACTTTCAGCTGCTCCCTTCCTCACCAGTAGGTAGCTGGTGTGGTTTTACACCGGATGCCCTTCCTGATACAATCCCAAAGGCATCTGTTTCTCCTCCCGGGGTCAAACCATGGATCTTTCGCTAGTTAGGTGAATGCACCAAACCTCTGCACTATGTTGAGTGTCTTTGCCCCGTCTAAGTCCTGCTCTCTGCACTTTAACTTGTGCTTTTCTATGGCTCATTCATAAATATTTAGTCTGGGTTTCATGTCGGTTAGTTTCATGAGGATGCAGGAATCCTAATCCTAATCCCCTCATTTCATTACTGCAGAACTCCATGTTGAACAACCACAGCGACCACACTTCGGTCACAGCACCGACCTTCAGGTTTTGACTTGCTCTCTGAAAACAGCTGTTTGGTGCCAGCTCTCGTGAGTAACAATGATCCTCGACACGAACGGTTTGTGGCCCAGGGTGAAATCACAAAAGCGCTCTGAAAGTGGTCGGAGCGGGATTTCCACGGAGCATTTTACAAACGGCAGACATGATGGAAGAAATGACTGAAGATGATCTAAAAGCTAAATTTAAACCAGTCACGGTTTTTGCTTTTTCTTGGGCCTAAGGAGCAGAATTTTCTGATCACAGCTTGTAAACTTGATTTCTAAGAGCAACATGAAAATGTTATGTAAAAGGAATTTTCCACACAAACAACAAGAGCAGTGTTCAGAGGAAGTTATGTCATCCTCTTATTTTCTTAATTAGCTTTAGTTTCACTAAATTCTGGGTAAAACAGTACTGAGTGTACCGGTTTCACCAAGTCTTTGTTTTGTTCATAGGAAAGTGTGTTTTAGAGTCTCTTCTTCCCTTTTTCTTTGGTACTATGTGGACAGAAAGTTGCACAATCATGAGGCGCAACTCGAGGTCAAGCTTCATGTGCAGAATGTAAATAAGCAGAGAGAACCAAGTCTTCTACAAAAGAGTGTTGAAACTAAATTAGAGCAAACGGGGTCAGTGCTGGGAGGCTCTCATAATGAATCACTCATGTTTCTTATTCACTGGAAAAATGATTCAACAAGCAGCTGTGACCCGTTTTCATCTGAAAGTCTCATTGACCTTGTAGATTACAAGAGCAGCTGAACGTCTCTAAACGTCGTGCTTCGTAGTTTATCGTGAACTTTAAATGCACCGCAGCGTCTGTACCTTGAGGTAAATCCGCGTACTGGATGTTGCATTTGGGAGGAGCCCAGCCGGGATTACAGTGGCACTCGTTCCTGTGGTTACACACCTGCGGATAAAAAGCAGTTAAATGGTTAAAAACACGAGTCGTGGAAGTGGAGCTCATGTTCCATCCGACTGGTTTGGATCACTTTTGAAAGGCGTTTGCAGTTTTTCATCTGAGCTTTTCTTCATTTTCTTCAGTCATTGTTTGAACTCGTTAATAGTTTCTTCCCCCGTCGTTAGGAGGCTGTTACATTCCTTGAGACTAGCTGCATTTGTCCAGTTTTAGTCTGCTGTGATGGCTGAGACAACATAAACAGTGCATTCCTCATCTCTTTTCTCATACCTAGCACCACTTTTGGTTTGACTTATTTGGTAATAACAGCTCTTTCTTTCTCTCTCGCTGCTTTTTCATCTCTTTTTTTGTAATTTTTGGCTCTGATGCTGCTATTGTTCCTGCCCCGTCTGCTCTCTTTTGTTTCTTCTACATCCCTCATTAATACATCTAAGGGTATGGCTGCACGTATGTCGCCTGACAGACTAAACTCAGGGCAAACAAGGAGCTTGGGTTCAGTTTAACACCAGATGTTGTTTCAGGTGAGGGGATGAGGTGAAGGTTCATGTTTAATGGTGTGAAAATTACAGTTAAGTCCCGATTAGTTCTCTGATTTCGAACTTACCCCGTTGTTGTTGCACTTCTTTGCACAGTCCTCCCTCTTCCCGTAGGCTGACACATCCACACATTTGTTGTTGAGGCAAACCTGAGCACAAACATTTGATTCTGAGCAAAATGACCAACATATTCAAAAAAATAATCCTCCTGCAATGTGTCTCCCTGTGACAGTTTTACCTTATTCGGCGCACATTTCGTGCCACTTGGCACCATGTCCAGGTTTCTCGTCTTATCGTCGTCCACAGCGAGTTTGCACTCTTTGCCGTACATTGTGTTGTAGCTTGCCCGTTTCCCTGTGATAGACTCGCCTCCTTCCTCGCAAAACATCGATCCACACTTAACATCCCTACACAAAACAAAGGCATTAATCCAGAGCTTTGTGGCGCTTCTTTTCAGTGCTGAAACTTCATCACTCTGAATTCAGGGTGAATTACAGATGGTGGCACGTACTGTGGAGCACAACGAATGAAGCCGAATTTGTTCTTCCCACAGTTAGCGCCTTCCTCGCCACGCTGGTTCAGGTTGAAACATAAATCTGGTGCCACCTGGGCCCCTGGAAGAAGAAATTAAACAAAAGCTTCATGTTAATCTGTCATTGGTCTGAGACTCTACATCCTTACATTTGCTATAGTAATGCACCTCCGAGCACATGGGTTCAGCAGCATTTTTAAATTTTAAGCGTCCAGAGATGCCAGAGTGGGATAGATGGCAGAGTTAAATATAACTAAAGTGACAAGGCGCCTTAACTGCACGCTGCTGAACTCGTCAAAATGGCCAGAAAAGTACTGATTTAATGTGTTAGTCTTGCCTTTTATCAATGGACTGTATTTACAAACCTCTTATGAGACTTTCTTACGTAACAAAATGTATTAAATATTTATTTGGACAGATTTCTTAAAGTTATTTCCACCACTTGACAGTAAAATCTAAATGTTAATAGACCAATCGCTAAAAGCTCCTTGAGGCTTATCTCATCTACTCAAAAGAGTGCAGATTTTTCCCTCTAAATGAACCAAGAAGTAACCCGGAGGGTGGGGCGGGGGACAAGCTAAGGCCTGCAGTTCCCCTGATGGCCACTTGAGGCTCCAAAAGCCAGTCAGTTCCCAAAGACTTCCCTTGTTAAAATGTCCAACTTTACTGGAGCATGTTTGCATGTTTTCGCATGTTTCGGTGTGCATAACGGCTGCAGGCTGGATGATTATTTTTAAAGAACTCATTCATTAGGATGCTGTTAAGCCTCAGAGTCAGCGGTGTGGTGCTTTGGTTCACAGGCAGCTCACCTACGCTAACCCGAGCCACTGAGCTCAACCTGTTCTCTGTGTCTGTGCTGTTGAAGCCTTTCAGGCCTTTTTTAATGGAATCACAAGCTGTACAGTTTAAGCGTGCAGCTTGCTAACTATCATTCTAACTGAGCGTGCAGATATCAGCCAAGAAAGCAAAAGAGCCTCAAACTGTGACTTCCCAAACCAGCAGCTGATGTCTTCGATAGCAGCGTGCTGAGCGTACCTGGTCCAAAGAGCCTCCAGCAGTGATGCTCCCGGGTGGGACACTGGCCGTTGTAGCAGTATCCCTGGACAGTGCCGCTGCCCTGCAGCGTTTTGTAGCAGGGCTTGCCGTTCATCTCGAAGCTGTCTTCAGGACAATCCGACAACAGTCCGGTGCAGAACTCGGGCAGGTCGCAGCTCCCGGCTGACTGCCTGCACACGCTCCCAGATGACTTCAACTGAACAAAAATAATATTTCAGTGTTTGACCTTCTGTATGTACCAGATCTAGACTATAATTCGCTTGTGTGTTTTTGTGGTACTGTTCCAGGCCTTGAAACTGTCAGTTGAGGAAGGATGTGGTGAGTTATAAAAAAACAGAAACAGCAGGGTATTATCCTCCCTTTCCTGTTAGTGCTGAACAGCGGGTGTAAGAGTAACCTTACATTTATTAGCCAGAGGCGGGGTGTGTCTTTAGGAAAGGTCCTGAACTTCACAGAGAATGGGAATGGGGATTGTAATATCCCAACAGCTACAACAGAAAACCGGCATTCATTTCATTTACTGGACAGATTGTTAAAAAATTCAGAAATATTCATAATCCTGAGTATTAATCTTGATCTATTTTAGTGACCCCCTGACTTTCCTGCAAATTTTCAGTAAAATATCTCAGCAGTTACCAGAAGACGAGCCTCTGATCCTCCTCCAAGGCCTTCATGAAGATATCTTTTGAAATATTTTTGCAAAACATGGCATGCTTTGATAGTGCCTGACTTTTTATAGCACATCAATATTTTTCAGTTATTTAAAAAAAAATATTTCAGTATCTACTCAATGTAGATAAGAGGATTAATGTTCATAGGAGACAAATCTTACTCATTACAACAATCCAAAACCACCTACTGAGAAACTAGCTGCTGATGTGTGCAATCATTTTTGTGACACAGTGACGTTAATGACTGTTTTTCCATAAAACGTCCCGCTGGGAGCCAGCTCAGCTCACCGGGTTGAACAGGTGACTCATACTCTGCAAGGTGTTGCAGAAGCCTGAGTTTGAATGCGCCCCGAGCTGTTTCCTGTGTCTGTTTCCTGGTGTTTTCACTCCGGTTGTCACAGTTGTATGAAACCAAGCACCCAGCCATGTAGTCTGCCTTTACCAAACCACATAAAGTTACAGAGCAGGGGTCACTCTCCCGCATTAACATCAGCACAAAAGCGGTGTGCCCGAAGCTTCGTGGGTTTCCGTGGCTGAGCTGCTCCATGCACTGCATGTTTTATCGATTCTGGAAGTTCAAATCATTGACAACTTTCACTACCTTACTAAAGTTGGCAACTATCTGTGACACACAGCAGAGAAGCTGCGCATATGGCTCGAATTATCATTATTTATTCTGGTGTGCTTTACAAAATGTGTCACTACATTAAGCAGAGCTGGAGTTGAGAAAAACATAGCAGCTTCGTTCAGAATCCAACTGGTGTGTTCAGAGATTAGCAGCGCACACACACACAGCTGTGTGTTGCAGGTTGCATTGATATTTGGGATAAACTGTATACAGTATGTTCTTAAAATTCTGGAGAAAGCCTGGAAACTGCTGAGTGAAAAGCATCTCCCACGGCTTTATTTGGAAATTACTCTGAGGACAAAAGAGAGTCCGGAGTTTGGAGTTTTCGGCCAACACGTCGCTAAATTTGGGACTCGGGTGTTTTTGTGAATGTGAGCTCTGTTAGTTATCAAATCACAGACCGGCTTCAACGCCAGATTCCAAAAATGTGTCAGGGAATAATTTAAAACACATGCTGAACGTTTTTTTGTCTCCAAAGAGTTTCAAACTTCATCGAGAACTCGATTAATCACAGCTGGACATGTGATTAGTATTAATGGCCTCGCAGCACACTGACACTCTGACTCTACATTCAAATTTAGGTTGTTTTCTGCACTGCTGTTTAGATGCAACGTGCTTTGGAATGAGGCGTCTTATACTGCGTAGGTACGGATTAATATAAACCCACATTAGAAGGGAGCAGAGCAGCTTCAGTACCTGACACTTCTCACAGCACTGTCCCTGAGCACACTGGGATCCTGCAGTCAGCCGACAAGTCGAGGCATCGCAGCAGGGGTTGTTGCATTCCTGCAAAAAACACAAAGACACACGACGTTTGTTTCTGTGCACACACTTGATCCTCAAACATGGCTGCAACGATGAAGGCAGTGGCCTCACCCAGGAATTCTCCCCCTTCTGATGAGGTGTGAGCACACCAGAAAACTATTTTAAATTTGAACTCTTTAAGGCTGCAGCTCTGCAAACGCTACCTGCCCTAACCTCAGACAGGAAACCACAGCAGTGGGATAAAATGGACGAACATAAATGGCATCTCCCTTCAGCAAAGGATATATTTAAATGTAGCCGGGGTTACCTCCACCGTGCCACAGTCGCACTCCTCTCCGGGGTCCACCATGGCGTTGCCGCAGCGGGGGCCCACGGCGATGATCCTGGAGGAGGTGGGCTTTTGCAGGCAGCTGGGCTGAGCTCGCTCCAGGAATTCAGCGAGCTGAGAAAGACTGCAGCTGCTGAACAACTCCGGGAACATTTGATTTCCTGCCCTGTGGGAGGGACAAGGAGATCTGGGCTCAGCTAAAGGTTCAGCGCACCTGCTTTGATTTTAACGGTTTACAAATGGGAGAAGGTTTGCGGATGCACAAAATTCTACATCTGTTCTGGTCTGCATTTTTACCTGAGCTTTTCTGCCATGACACAATCCTTCCCGCTGGATGTGGAACCGCACGTGCAGTCTGGAGTGTCGTGGGAAAGGCCAAAGTTATGTCCCATCTCATGGGCGATAGTGGAGGCGAGGCCTATCGGGTTTTCGTTGTGATCCTGAAGAAGAAAAATGAATCAGTATCACCTCCATCGTCCATCCTGATGAACGAGAGTTAGACACCATTACTCCCACCTGATTCACGCCTCCCGAGTTTCCGGTGCACATGGCGAACTTATTTGCCAGTCCGACTGTTTCTCCTTCAAAATCTCTCCAGCTGTTAAAGACAAAAACGCACCGTCAGGTCAAGCCGGCGGCATCGCTGCGGTTAAAACATCTGCACAGATGTCGATCCTCACGTCACAAACTGGGCGTTGTCGTGCTTCGCCCTCAGCAGGAGGTCGTCCTGACGCCACGCCAGGAACTTGTCCAGCGTGGCTTCTGAATTGTGGCTGATGTCGATGAGGTCTTTGTTCGACCAAATCTCCAACCCCACCAGCAGGACGCGGATGTTCAGACGCCGATACAGCTGCGGGCGGAGGAGGAGACGGTCAGGAACAGATGTGCTGAGAAACGTCAAACATCTTAAACAGCTGGACGCAAACTCACCTTATCGATGTGATTCACGACTCCGAGGATACGGGATTTAGTATTGCTTCCATATTTTGTATACTGCAGGAGAAAAGGAGGCAAATATGTCAGATTTACTCAGCGATGAGGGTGAAGTTTTATTTAAAGTGAGATGTTATTACCTCAGCGTTGTCCACCACAACATACAGCTCGACAAACCTCTGAGGACCCGGCGTGGGATTCGATTTCTGAAAAGAAACACAAAAAAACCTGTGAAATACGCGCTAACATGACACATCAACCTCATTATTTATTGATTATCTACTCACTTATGTCCTTTTACTACACATCTACACACATTAAAATGGAACAAGGGGACAACAAAAGAGGACCACTCCTCTGTAAATAAAAATATGAGCGAATGAATTCAAGTCCTGCATTCCAAATATGAAGTCGATGTAGTCAGTTAGGTTCTAACTGACTACAGCCACTCCGATTTTACAGCCACTCTGAACATCAGTATCATTCATGGGATGGATGTTTGATCTGCTTTCTGATCATTCACTGAGGAAAACTTGCCCATCTTTTAGCTGCGATTCCTTCAGTGTTATAATAAATTTTGTAATATATGAAGGTGAAAGAAAACTACACTGGCACTAGCGCATACCCATGATCTGGACCTGAAGAGTCCAGCGACCTGAGGGCCCTGGTCCTGGTCGTAGAGTAGGGTGGTGTTGGATGAAGCGCCACAGCTGGGCCTGCCGCTGATTTTCAGGTGCTCCTGTCTGTAAACAGCATGATCACCATCGTCCGTCTGCCCCAGAGGCTCGATCAGGTAAACCTGCTGCCGGGCTCTCAGGAAGCCGCTGCACATCGACATTAAAGAAATAACTTTATTCGTCTGCCGAGAACAGAAGAGATGTGATTTTGATCCTTATATAAATATAAAAGCTTTCAAACAGACATAATGGGTTGTTAAGGGGCATTAAGGGTGAAATGGCGGTAGTCAGCCACAGAGCAGCAATACGACGAGCAGAAAAACAACCAGGTTGCTAAATATGAAGCAAGGCGTTTCTCAAAAACCTGAGAAACTTTCTCTAGAGATGCTGTAAGTGATAAAACAGGAAGTTCTATGTTGTAAAAATATCTATCGCTGCTCTCTTACCTCATGCCAGAACAAATCCCCACGCTGACTGAGGAGTCGTCCACGCCTTCGATGTGACCGTGATAGTAGCAGTGGTCCTAAAAACACGGATCGGTCAGTGAGGCCGGCTGGTACAGACATCGCTCACGCAGAGATTCTTTGTTTTTGCTTCCATAAAATCACAATTAGAAGTCTAAAAATTTAGATTTTTATCATTTCTGGGGCAATAAAATGTATTTTTAAACAGATCCTTCTCCTCTAAAACAGGACTAGAGGCTATTTAACATAAATAACTCATCTTTTTAAACACTTTTTATGTTGCAAAAAGTGAAGAACATATCATTTGAGATTGAACAAACAAGATTTTACTTAATCATTAAAATAAAGTTAAAACGCACTTGTTTTGGTGATGTTGTCACCCGTTTTCCATCTTCAGTATAGTGTGTTTCAGTGTAGTCTCTCCCAATAAGGTTCCTATAAAATTGAAATTCATTTTCATGTATTTATACGTAGCAACATATATATAATATTTGCATTTGCTGAGCAGAAATGAAACTCACCTGTTTTTTTCCAGAAGAATTGTGTGATTTCTCCCTTCGATGGCCAACTCGTACCGAACTGTATCAGGATAAAGCTGCAGAGAAACGTGCATGAGTCACAGGGCGGCATTTAACCTCCCGAACATCTTTCACTTGTGGGAAAAAAGGCAAGGAAGGAAAATACCTGTGCAGGTAAAAGTCCTGCACCCAAACGTGCTTTGATAATTTATGATAACACATAGTTTGATTAGATTATTGCACGTTTTTAATCTGCAAAGCAACTAGTGGAACTGCGCTGATAAATTAGCTGTTATTAGAAAAACATATCTGAGGTAAGTTTGAAATGGTGAAAACAGTTTTTCAGTCCAAGGTGTCGCTAATCTCATCAAAAAGGACTTAAAAACACAAAATTAAAGGATACTCACAATATGCATTAACACAATAAAGATCAGCTTCATGTCAGAGAACTATAGGCAGAATATTCCTATCTGACATGGAAAAACCAGCACAATGATATTCAGTAACATATGCAGATTCCACTATTTTTAATAATGAATCACATGAGAAAAATTTTAGAGAGAGCACTGGTGATGTGCAGCTGAGGCGTCAGTACCTGTGGGTGGTCCTGAATGCTCCTCCTGTGTCTCTCCTGGAGTCTCTGAGGTCGGACCACCTCGTAACGCTCCACGTGAGACAACGTCCCTGAGCTGTGCACGATACAAACTACACACCACAAACACTGGGTTACTGTCTGTATATGATCATGAAGGAGTAGTGCAAATGCCAAAGCAAATTATGCAAATTCAGCCCAAAAACAGACTGTCTGATGTAAAAAGAAGCATTCAAGAATACAGAGTCTGCAGACATCTGCTCACATCAGATTGCACCAGTGCATGCATCTAGGTTTCACTCATTTGAGCTCTGTGTGAGTCACCCCATAACAAAAGCTAGAGCATACAGGAGAAGACAATCATGGTGGTGGAAATGTTCTGGAGTGGGGTTGCTTTGCGGCTTTTAGTAAAATATGCAACGGTGCTTATATTTAATATGAGGCCATCTGTCCAAAAGTTGGAAATGACCCAGAAATGGACCCTTTAACAGAATTATGACCCAATATGCAAAGGAGCAACTCCACCAAGGCTCAAGAGGAAGAAAAGGTCAAGGCAAGATTAGATGTGAATCTCACAAACAGGGGAGGTGAAACAGGAAACAGCAGTCATCTGCATGAAAGCATCCAAAACGTTTTGATAAGAAATATACTGAAAGCACCTAAAAGCACTCATTATGCACAATTGTATACTGTATAAAATCAGTGACTGATCCCCCTCAGAGGTGTTTGATTTTCCCCACAGAAGCAAGGAGAACCTGGTTTCAGACTGTCGGTAAAAAGGAGATGTTTCATATGCTGTAACTTGTTCATATGACCCTTTAAATATTGCCCAAGGTGCCCTTTTTTTAAAAAAGTTTTCTCCAGTGAATATTTAGAAAACAGATCAAACATCCAGATTTCTATTTATTGAAACTATGACTTTGGCTTCAGATTGTGACACTTGGACTGGGTGTAAAAAACATTTGGTTGCTTTTTCCAAATCAGAAATTTTTGATTTGACTGTTTTTTTTAATGTAATTACACATACATAGTTATGTGTAACTGGGGGCCAGACCTCATTGGTCTTTAAAAGTGTGTAAACTGCAGTGAAATAATTAAAGGCTGATGTTGTGATGCCAGCTTTACTGCAAAAGAGTGAAAAAGTATAGAAAACTAAACTAGTTTCTAGATCTAGATGAGCTGTTTGAATCCTAAAAACAAAAAATGCCATTGCTGTGACAGAAACTGTTCCATTAAATGTGGCATCCCTCAAGGATCGATTTTAGATCCTCTTCTATTGTCGTCTCTGCATTTCAGAAGCACAATATTTACATATCATCTACCTGCCACACCTCACAGCGACTGATGGCAAAAAAACTGAGGAAAACTGAAGTTATTTTATTTCCATTATTTAACTTAATTTCCAGTACCTATGTATTTATATTTCTGGCTAAATCAATTTTTTTAAAATCTTATTTTATTTAATGATCATTTTTAAAGAATTATTTAGATTTTTTTTTTTTTTTTTGCTTTGTGTTGATTTTTATCATATTCTTCTGTTTTATTTTGAAGACCTCACAGTATTTTAAATAGGACATTAATAAGACTGACTTCACTTGATCTTTTTAAAATGCTTTTTTTTTTTCTTATGCCAGGATAATTATGTGATTTTTATAAAAATTTCATATAAAATAACAATAATAATTTAACTAGAAATAATATCCCCTGTTAAACATTTTTAGAATATACTTGTTTTTACACTTAAAGAAAGGGAAACATTAGCGAGTGAGTCGTTTTTTAATGCAGTTGTTTTACTAAACCTGCCTCCGCTTTATTAAATAGTTTTTCTCGGTCATGACTTTCTTACTTATAGATTTTGAATCTCAAATGTCCTTTTTCTTCTTAAATAAAGGGTAAACATATCTAAGACCACACGTGTCTACCTATCCATCATCTCAGATGATCTAATTGTTTCATGTTTCCTCCTCTGTACTGCTGAGAAGTTAGATTTATAATCAAATACTGTATTTTAAAAGCACATCAGATCTTTTAAGAGCGTTAATATTTATTAGCAAAGCAGAATAACTTGTAAATAAAACAGTAAATTGGTTAAAGATGAAATATAGTTATAGAAAAAACAACAATTGCGTAAATAGAGGGAAATACTGTTATAAACTGAACCAATATGTTTTCTTTTCAGACCTACAGGGACTTTAAAACCTTTTTTAAACCACATGAACTTCTGCTCGCCTATTAATAGTTCGAAGCTTCTCTGCCAGACTTCATTCACTTTTCTGCTGATTTAGCGGCAGCCTGTTGCTCTTCGTGAAACTTTGTTGGAGTTAAAAGTCTTACCGCATGTGAGCCACAGTAAGAACAAGTTCTCCCCCATCATGATGCCCTCCGCTCGGGTCCAGCCGATCACCTCCCGTTACTCCGTCGTGAATCAGCCGCTTCCAGGCAGCGACTCCGCCGAGCTTCGCTCTTATCTCCGCCCCGCAGACTTACCGGATACCCAGCGTTAAGCCAACTGTGGTTACACTTCCGGTGTAATAAAGCGTTAAAAAACTAAAGTCAAATTTTATTTATGTGTCGCCAAATCACACAGTTGCCTCAGGTGGCTTTATGGTGTAAGGTAGAGACCCTACAATGATACAGAGAAATCCCCAGACAACTCCCTTTGAGCAAACACTTTGGTGACAGTGAGAAGGAAAAACTCCCTTTTAACAGGAAGACACCTCCAGTAGAACCAGTTTCAGGGGGGTGACAACCAGTTAGGGGGGATGGGACAAAGACAAAGACAGATTATTCCCAGATGTGTCTGAAATCCACCCAAAATATGTGTAATGTAAAATTATACATTGTACTGTAGTATGACACGTGGGAGTGGGTCATGTATACGTGGAAACAACACCTTAAGATTTAAACTAAAAATGTTAACCTTATTATCATAAAAACTATGAGACCTTTAAGCTATGATAAATAACTTGGGTCAGCATAAACAGAATAATCAAAGCTTTTTAAAAAGTTCAGACACCAGTGAATTGGGATTATTTCCCTTACAGTCATTTCTGTCAACCCCAATATGGAAAATTCTCTAAATTTACAGTAAATTCTCTGTATTCACAGACATTTCTGTTAATCCCCATGCAGTTAGGACTGTTTTAAAAGTATAAAATCAGGATATATACAACCTGGATAGATATTGTGTTTTGGTCATGGCTTTCCAAAAGGAGGTTATTTTTTTAAGTAAACCTCAGAAAATCTTCAACAATCGTAAATCTAAATATCACCTGATTTATTTTTATTTTGCCTTTGAGTGTATGACATATTAAAAAGTTCAAATAACGTAGCAAGAATAAGAAAACATGTTGAGTTGACTGAAGAAAGGTTTTAGCTCAAAAACATCTGAAGGGTGTTTTTTCTAATCCACAAAGTTGATCAGAAAAAAATTGTGTTTTCTCCACTAGTTTTTTGACTTTTTGAAACCCTGAATAATGAGTTATTCAGACATTTTAAATCGATTCTAGATTTGTAACAAAAATTTCCAGAGAAGGTTTTATTGTGAAGTTACCACACTTCCTGTATGAGTCATGTTTCTGTGGCTAACATCATCAGGGAGTGTTCATACTGGTTTCTTTGTTGCTCACTGCTGATAAAAACCAGTTAAGGCAGAGGTCAAGAGACCAAAGTTATTCAGTACAATTTTGTTTTAATTAAGTTCAATACAAACATACATTTTCATAAATTTACAGGTACAATAAGTTACCCATAAGTAGGGACTCCTCACATTTTCAGAGCTGAAGCACTTAAATGACACTGCAGACATGAATGACTCTACAGTTAATACAGAAATTTTATATATATATGAACAAACATACACGCTGACGTCGTCTCAGCTCTTTGAATCGTGACTATCTGGGCAGTTGGACTGATGAGCAGGCATGATGAAACTTTTATTACTGCATATTCACAGGAAGCGACGACAGGCTACGCCGCTGCCTTCTGACTGCGCTCGATGGCCATCCTCTCCAGCCGCTCAGTGTAGAAGCCGTTAAAGTCCAGCCTGAGGAATCATCAGAGTGAATATGATGAAACACCTTTTGTTTCAAATAAAATTCATTTTATTACAGTCCAAAAAATTTGCTATTCCTCAAAAAAGCAGATGTTATCACTGAAAAGTGTTTAAATGGTACTTTAAGGTACATTTCTGCATTTAAAAACTTAACTGATGATATCAACAAGATGCAAAGAAATAACTATTTTGCCTTTATGTTCATAAATCCTACGTATCGTGTTAAAGAGACATAACCTGAAGTTGAATTGGGGTTGGGCTGTACTTTTGTGTAATATGATTTTATACCAGAAGATGTTGCAGTGAGGAAAAACTTTTTTTTAACCAGATTTCATATTTAAAGCTGAGGTCCAGAAAAAGCAAATCTTATGGATTTGTAAACGCTGCCCCCTGATGGTGAAACTTCAGTATAAATTTAAGGTACCTTCTGTAATTATTGTAGAGCCTTCAGATGTGTGCTGCTGTTAGCTTTCGATATTCTGCATTTTTAAATAAGCGTGTGCTCTAAATGACTGATCTCAGCAATGTAAAATGAGAGGCCCAAGGGTCAGCCTTGGCCAGTCAAAGGGTCCAATTCCAGCCCAGTGGCTTTAAAAGATCTCAAAATTGCAGTTACTCACAAATATAAAGCCAATAAATAATACATACCATTAAACAAAATTAAACAAAAGAAAAAGAGGTGTTTTCACTTGTAGTATTTTAATCGAATAACAGAAAATATGTGCTGACTGATTTAAAACAGCAGCTTTTCTGCAGGAAGATGAAACCTGAGTTTTATGCTCAGCAGCTCTGTTTGATTCATGCTTTCAAAATACATTTAAACTTTTCTGCACTAGAGGGGAAGGTTTAGTCGTCCGGCCCACTGAAGATCAAATTATAGTTGTATGTGTCCGAAGAACTACACTAGGCAACGGTGACTCACTGCACCATCTTGTGGTGCAAAGTGGTATTACAAAAAGTTCAACATCAGCTGATGTCTCTTCAACACAATACAGACATAAACCCGGAGTAGATGTCTTTTCAAACTCTGTGGTTTAGTTCATACAAGATTTTTTAAAACTATTTTTAAAGAAAATTATGATAAGTACCTTTAAGGTGATCACATGACCCAGAACCTTTGTTTTTAAATGGGCATGATAATTTTTTTAATCCCCATTGGAGCAGGCTAAGAGTCTAAAAAATGCTATCTTAACAAAAGCCACCTACAAAACTGTTCTGGTTATTATGTTAACAACTGTTAGTGAATGCAAAGAGAAAATTGACATTCAGCTTCATTTCCATGCAAATGAATAGTACAGCAACTGCTTTGAGCCTGTGTGATGGCATGAAGAAAAAAAAAGGTTTGCTTTGGAATTTAAACCCTATTACAAACGTCCTCTGTAATGCTGACAGGCGTACCTGTAAATGATGCTGATCATGCTGTGCTCGCAGTCGTTGGTGCTGTAGATGCTCAGCTTGTCCAGCAGGTCCAGCAGCAGCATGCTGAAGTTGCTGTCAAACTTGCTGATGGTGGCTTCGAAGCTGGCGTCGGTCTGGAGGGAGTCGGCGTGATCGGCTAAAAACTGAAGCAGCAGCCAAGAGGAAAGGACGACAAACAAACATACAATGAAAATTTTAGGAGGATGAATGAACAAAGCCTGATTTACTAAGGTTTACAGCCTCTCTATTCCAGTATGTGTTTCTCAGAGGGGAGGCTGTGGTGATGGATGCTTTGTACCTTCGTGGTCAGCTTCTTTTTCTCTGGCTCGTCGGCCTGCTCGCTCTGAGCGGAGGGCTCATCCATCGTCCCCTGCTCCATGGAGAGGCGCTCCAGTCTCATGCTCTGTGTGAAACGCTTCATCAGCAGAGGAGGGGGGAAAAAAAGGGCAAAAACACATCTGTTTGTTTCATTTTCAGGTTTTTCGTAGCTTACTTATAACATAGTTGTAAAACAATGTTCAAATAAAAGGAAAAATGAACATTTATCCGGCTATAAAAATGAACAATAATCTGAGTACAGTGAAGGTCCCATAGACGCTGCACAATAATTTTATTGCAGGCATGTTTCATTTTTATCAATGAAACATGCCTGCTGAGGCTTTTGTGCAATTCTGCATCCAGATTTTTACGTCGATGAGGCTCTGAGTCGATGGTCACAGAAAAGCTGCAGGCGCCCAAACTAAATTTGCAAAAAGCTATCTCATATTCTTCACATGTCTGGGTTTCATCAAGTCTCCAAAAAGCATGTTGGAATATGTGTTATAATCTGACAAGATCAAAAGTGATCTCTTCTCCTATTTACCCACACAAAAACTTCACATTTTATCAGAAGTCTGCAGACTTTATTATCCACCGTGGCTAAACAGCTTAAAGGCAGACATGTGGCTCTTTGAATGAAATTCAAACTAAGAACGCTTCAATTTAAAAATGTGTGTGCCGCAGTGTTTTGGAAGGGTTTAAGCTTAAATACATTAATTTACTTTAGTTTCATGAATCAAAGAGCGCTGTAACCAAATACTATATTTTTGAGGCTGTGACTTCATTATCTCTGGTTTCATGCAGTTGTGGAAATACCTGCATGCAGTTTGTGAACATGACGCAGACAGACATGAGCTTGGAGAAGATCCTGAGCAGCTCGGGGTTGGTCAGCATGCAGTCCTTTAGGCAGTTGTCCAGGAAGCTGGTGTGATGGCAAAGCACATCATCGATGTTTGAAGCCTGCAGAAAGAAGAAAAGAAAAACAACTTAAGATCACATTTTCCCTGAAACCGGCACGTCTTCTTCTCAGTGCTCCTCGGGGGTCCTTCTTTAATCACTCACCGTTTTCAGGTTGTTCTCCATGATGTGCCAGGTGGGCTCCATCACCTCAAACATCATGTAGTACTGGATGTTCTGCACAAAGTTGAGCATTCGCTGTCGGAGGGCGAATGCGGCAGCGAACCTGCACACAGGTGGTAAGAACAAAAGTGAGAACGTTCTACTGGTTGAAACTTTTACAGGAAGTCACCTCAGATTCGTGGCGGCTCACCATTTGGCAGAGTGTAAGGAGTACTGCCTGAAGTCTTTGTTGCTGATCCAAACGTTGCACAGCAGCCGCTCAACATGTTTGCAGTAAAACATGTGTCTGAACAACATCTGGTACCTCGTCAGTGCTTTCCTGGATAAATAATGCAAACGTTAGCGCTTCTAAATAAACAGGTTGGTCTTGTGATTTCCTACTTTTAACACATTTAATTCAGTCAAACTAAAACCAATATTTTTCGTCTTTTTTTTTTTTAACCATCTCATTTTTTTGTTTATTTTACAGCGTGTATTTTTTATATTTTATCACAATTCACGGATTAATAAATATCTTCAGATGTATTTATCTGGGATAAGATCCACTGGAGCTCTGAACCTGTTGATGATGAGCGAGAGCGGCCATTTGACGATGTAGTCGAAGGAGAAGGCCTCGAGCCCGCTGAGGGCCACGTCTGGCGGATCGGCGTTGATGATGGCCTTCTCTTGTTTGGTCTCAATGGCCAACACTCGCAGCAGCTGAGTGATGACATCGTGAGGCATTAAGTCGATCTGTGGACAGGCGAGGAAGGTCAGACCAGCTAATTGTTCACATTTTACAATCCAAACTAGACAGACACTTCCCCCACCTTCAGGTCATCCTTGAAAGGGTCCGTGTTGGCCGTGCTCATCCTCAGAGCCAGCTCCAGGAGAGCCTCCAGTCTGGGAGGAACGATGTCGTCCACCGGCTTCTTCATCTCCTCCTCCGTCAGGTCCATGAAGTGCACAAAGAAATCTCCTTTGTCCATCAGGAAGTAGTGCTTGATTGATCTGACACAAGAGAGAACAGACATTTGAAATGATCAAACCACTTCATAAAATAATCATAGGCTTAAACATAACATAAAATAAAAAACACAAACAAAAGTGCAGTTTGATTGGCCGGCCGCTGGCTTTGACTTCACATCAGAAGCAAACAGACTAACGTTAATGTCACTATCGTAATTTTGTCTTGGTACCACAAGTAAAGAAAATGCATGAATGATGAAGGAAGAAATCCTTCATCAGACTGTTTAACAAGCTTAAACATAAAGAAAAGTGAGCTTTTCACCTGCTGGTTGGTTTTACACAGCAGGTTTAAATTAAAGCCGTCTTACCTGCTTGTTTACATTTTTATAAATGTGCCAGATTTAAATTGTTTACACTTAAATCTGGCACATTTGTAAAAATTACTGAAATCATATATAGCATAATAGTCACCTCAGTCGAAAATGTATTTACATTTAGATTAAGATCAAATCTAACCAGTTGTATTTTAAGTCAATAAAACTTGTGCATCTATAGAAACCTTTACAGTAACCACACAAAGAACAATAGAGACCCAGGAGAACCTCTTTTTAAGACTAATGTTTTCTAGAGGGATCTTTTTTGACCAAAGTATCAGTTTAAGTCATCTTAGCTTAAGCTGAACTAAACTGTGAGTAAATCTGGGCTGAAAATGCACCACAGCGAAGCCAAAAGGTATATTTGAGTTATTATAACAAGACAAAACAAGTTGAAACAAAAATGGATGCAAAAAGTAACCGTCTCATCCAGGTTATCTTGTTTTCATAACCACTGGAAGCTACAGAAATAGCCCAGCCCTAACACTAGACACTGACTTCAAAATTCACAGTTTTAATCTTGACAATAATTTAGTTCTGTGTGTGTCAAATATAACAGAACAAACTGGTCACACATCATCTCATCCTCTCACCACAAAATATCCAATAACCATTAAATACTCACCTCAGACGTGAGACCAGCTCCTTCTCTTCCATGAGGAAGTCCAGAAGCACTTTGCTGGCGTAATTGTAAGCTTTCTCTATCTGCTCCACGTAGGCCCTCTCCTTCAGGGTGTACAGCACCTCCTTAGCATCAGGACACGTCACGTCCCGGCCACACTCCCGCACCACATTGAGATATTTCCCTGCACGATAGCACATCTCAACATCGCCTAAAGGATTCCCATTTTATGTTCAACAAGTCTTAAATGTTCTGTTTTTACCTGTGCTTAGTATTTTGTCTGCCATCTTCTGTAGAAAGGAGGGAATCCGATGCTGCACAATGGTGTATCTCTGATCCCAGTACTTGTCATTGTAGTCTTCCTGAATCTTCTCCTTCTGCAGCTCGTGCTCCTCCACCATGAACTCACTGTGGAGACACAAAATATGAGCTTAAAATTTTACAACACACATTATTCAGAGTTAAAACTCTGGGAGCAGCTGAACCTGTACGGATCCTTGATGATGCCCCTGTAGATCCACTTCTCCAGGATCTCAAAGTACGGGACGCTGGCTGCTTTGGTGAGGTACAGACACAGCTCCTGAGCCTGGCTGTCACCGGTGTAATTGAAGGTTCTGTCATGGAGAAGGCTCAACGTTGACCCTCCCATACACTCTCCTTTGTCCACGGAGGACGCTGTGAACACAACAGAAAGCATAATTTAACTAAATATCTGTTTTATAATAGGTGAGATTCCACACTAATCAGGCATTTTCAAAGTGTTCAGTGTTGTTTGTGTTGGTGCGTTGGTGAATCTAGACCCGGTTTGATGTGCTGCATTCTCTTATAAAGTGGGTCAGATCGCCTTCCAGTCAAATGAACTCTCTGGTGCTCATTTAAAGAAGCTTAGACTGCAGGTCTTCTACGACCTGTGACCCACAAACTAACTTTTACAAATTGAAAACATTCAGAACTCCTCCTCACCACTAATCTGCAAATTCAGCTCTATATCTCTACAACAGATCAACATCTTTTCTTAATATCTGCTTTGTGAAACATATGTTTAAACATTTTTATGCTTATTTTAAACAACATCTGAAGACCGTTTAGAAGCAGATGAAATTTTAGGGCTTGTAATTCAATAAACTGCTGGTATGCAGAAGCAGAGATCCCCAAATCTATAAACATCCAACTTTAAGTTATACATTGCACTAAATCAAGTCCACCCTGGCAAAGGAGAAGTAGCACTCTATTCTCAAGAGACTTTCTCCACCCTCTGGTTTGCAACTTGTTCTCCTTTTGCACCAGGATGGTGCCAGAACACCAGCAAATCTTTTACTGATCACGGCGCCCCTAACTCATCCTTCTTTCAATGTTTCTTTGCCAACTTTTAATTCATCATGGCTGCAAACAACAACCATGCATCATCTTCAGTTTCTTACCGATTGATGACAGTATCTCCATGGTGCGCATGGTGGGCTGGATGTAGAACCAGAGCTTCTGCAGGGACAGCAGGCCCTGCCGCTGGAGATGCTCCAGCTGAGTGACCAGAATCAGATATTCCTTCATCAGCGTCCTCATCGCCGCCGTCAGGGCGTGGTTTACCTGGCCGTACTCGAAGGATGATTTCTCCTCAATGAACCTGGAGGGCAAATGCAACACATCACCTTTAATAATCTTATAACACATAATCTCTTTTAGACCCTTTAAGCAAAGATCATATGATTCTGAATTATTTGATATTTATGTCACTTTTTTCAAGCTCTAAATCACTGTGACTCCCATTGATATCAATCATTAAACATGACATTAATGCAAAAGAGCAACAGAAAATAGATAAAAGGACTCAAGAGACCAGTTAAAATATATACTTTGTATTTAAGGCGCACATATCATACATAGAATCAGATGTCTAAATAATATATATAAATAAACCTTTCAAAGATAATGCAAAAAAACACATGCAGCACATTTTAAGACATTTGGAAATTAAAGTTAGAAAATTTAATTTAAAAAATTTAAAAACTGTTTTGTGAACAGATATTCAGGACTGGAGGTACTCTGATATTTGCCTCTTTTACCCATGCAGAAACCTGGAGGGCTGAAAAAAGACTTTTAAAATTTCCAACTTTACAGCTACAAAAACTGATCTCTAAAGCAAATTTCCTCATGTAATAACCTAAAACCTCTACAGTATGATTTTCTTCTCTTTTCTTTGTACATCCATTTATAGTTTAATAAAGCTTAAAGTCAGGTGTGTGGCTTTTTTGAGTGACAGCTGAGTCACTAACCTTTGTTAACTGCAGTCACTGAACTGAAGCTTCGATTCAAGGTTATTCTAAAAACTCAAAGCTGATGTGAAGTAAACATTTTAGTTACAAGAGATGCTGTTGGGTTTTTCTTTTGCATTGCATCAACCTTGAGGGTCCTAGTAGTTCATCTGGAAAACTCATTAGTGATTATGTGCATTTGTGAACTTAAGCTTGTTAGCAGTAGCTCATACCGGGCACAGTCTACGCTCTTACCGTGTTATAGTGGAGTAGTATGAAGCGACCGGTAATATTCTGTTGACAAGCTCTTTGACAGACATGTCCAGTGTTGGATCAACGATGAAGGAGCGGTTCTGCCGCCCCAGCACCGGCTGAGCGGTGATGTCTCGCCCGTCGACTCCAATCAGCACAAACAGCAGATCCTCCACCAGAGCTTGTTCCTGCGTCCCCAGAGGCAGCGTACCTGACCACGGACAGCAACCACATCAATACGCACAGGGGGACTATATTTAGACTCCATGCTGCACTTGTGAATGTGTAAATTTACCAACTTACCAACGGGCACAGCTGGTTCTCCTTGAGGGGTGGGGCTGGTGATGAAGTCTCCGATGAGAGCTGGACGATCATACACCCAATTGGGGAAGACGGGGTTGGGCTGGGTGGGGTTCTTCTTGTTGTGTTTGTCCCTCAGCATCTTCCGTGTGACTTCAGCCGGCTGCAGGCGAATTCCAAAAACAAAGAAACTCAGGATTTAAAAGCAGCAGATGGTAAACCGAGTGAAATTTAATTTAATATTTATCAATAGAAATAGACTGACCCTTCTAACCTTTAGATTAAACTATTGATCAAGGCAGCTTTTTATTCAGAAAAAAGGATGTTAGGATCTTTCTGCTGAGCCCAAGTGGCCAAAAACAAATCATCTGCATGTCTAATCACTCCTATGTGAAATACAATGAGAATCTAATGTGAATGAGAGCTTTTTTAATCCTTTTTATCCCCTTTATTAGCCTGAGATTCATCATCTCTGATCTGATCTACTTTAAGAAAAAGAAACCTGAATAGCTCTATGAACAAATATTCTGAAACTTAAAAAGGACCATCTCTGTGAACCTCCAACTCATCTTAATTGTAGTACTCCAGAGAGCAGCCTTGTATGACTCACAGTCCAAAATAAGCCTTCTTTATCTTATACTGGGCCTTTGTGCAGCTTCCCAGCTCATTAACTGTTTGAACCAAACTGTTTTAGCTCCCCCATCTTCAAACCCACTTTCCTCTGAGTGACTGCCCCTCAAAAATTATTTGACCAGCAGGTGGTTGGAACTTTGCGCTCTCTTTGACATCACACAGAGCCAAAAGAACAAAAACTATCTGAATCTGTTTCCATATATAAAATCGACCAATAAATACATCCTATCTTAATTAAGTTTCTAGCTGAACTTATTTTAGCTCCAACCTGTCCTGTAGAGTTTCACAGGCTAATCTAACCTTCAGATCAGTAACATCTGAGTAAGAGATGCTCACCAGAGGAGCGTTGGAGCTCGCTGTTACATTGCCAAGCTTCTTACGCAGCTCGTCCAGCTCCTGCATGGACATCTTGGTGCTGGTTTGAGGCAGAGAGTAACTGGTTGTCGTGGTTGAGGTGGTGTTTGCTGAAGACTCCGACCTCTCTTTAGCATTCTGCTGCAGAAACTGGAGGGTCTGCAAAACAATATCAAGACAGGGATGCAAAATTAGATTCAAGTATTTTATCAACCAACTCTCTGATGGAGGGACATAAATCAGCAAATTTCTTACTTTTGCTGTGTACAGTGTCTGGAGTAGATTACATTTTTTAAACTACTTTTCAACATTAATAATAAGGAAATAATTGTGATTTTAGACCAGGAAGTATAGAAATATTTGGACTCTATGACAAAAAGAACCAGATGAAAAGCAGCATGTAAATGAGGCATTACCTCTTTGTCCTCACAGAGTTTGGAGAGCAGATACACCAAAGGGTCGAGGTTCCGAACATTTTTGGACTTAAGCTCCTCATATTTCCTCAAGAAATCCTCCGGGGTTTTAGAAAACTCTGCTAACTTGACCTGAAAGTGACACAACATGCAATATGAATAAAATATTCAAAGAAACATATCTGTTGCGAACATTGGGTGTTTAACTAAGAGTAAGTTATAAAACTTTAGCGTTAGGGAAGTGATCGCCACTGCAAACAAGAAAAGGGGCTCAAGGTGGGGGTGGGATTACATCCCTGACAGACTTCTCAACTAATCCTGACTTCCTCATGCATTACCACAAATCCTGTCTTAGTACCTTATCATATACTTTCTCTAGATCTACAAAAACACACAGTTCAGTTCTTTCTGAACTTCTCTACACTTCTCCATCAACATTCTCAAAACAAGCATCCCATCTGTACTGCTCTTTCTTGGTGTGAAGCCATACGTTCCATTCCCCAGGCATCCTTTCACTCTACAAGATTAACTTCAATACTCTGTCATTGGTATGTCAGGTATGTCATCTGAACCAAGAGCCTTTTCACTCTTGATCCATCCATTGTCGCCTTCACTTACTCCTTACTAATCCTCTGCACTTCCTGATTTCCTACCTGTCCCCCATCTATCCCATCATCCTCTCTCCTCATTTTCTTCATTCATAAGAATCTTAAAGTACTCCTTCTGCCTCCTCACCAAACTCCCTGTACTCATTAGTACATGTGCAATCTGGAAGGACAGCCGGTCATAATGATGCATTTGGGATTTTGCTAAAGTTAACTGCGAGATTAATGTCTCTGGGAGGAGTTAACAAACATTACTATGGTGCCAAGTGCAGAAAAACACTCCTTCTGAGAGAGCCTTTGTCTGCTGTAGTGTGACTGCGTGTCTGATAAGAGGACAGATGCTAATTAAAAACTAAATTATCAACTGATGAGCCATGAAAAGCACTGCAGTGAAGCACAGTGTAGTACAGTATAGCCCACCTTGGCACTGTGCGCGGACACTGTGGTGGTGACATAGGGGGTCCTGTGTTTCTGGAGCAGGTCTATGTAGCCCTCTGCTCCGTCGCCGCCTCGCACATGAAGTAGGCTGAGCAGTTCGTTCACGTCGTGGTGGATCCTGAACTCGCTCATGGCTCCCGCAGCTGCCATAACGACAAAGAGGTTTTACTTTGTAGGAGAGGGCAGAAATAAAGAGAAAGAATTTCGCTCAGGCGGTCACAATGGATATGAACATCAGAGCTGCCGGCTCACACTGACAAACATCAGATGAAGCTTAGTTGAGGGTTTAACGGCTGTATGTTTATGACATCCTGTCTTTCAGTGGTGATGCAGAGCTAACAGTTGTTTACGCTAGCTGGCTAGTTAGCCTGCTACAGCAGGGGGATGCTATCTAGTAGCTCTCTGAGCCAAGTGAAACATGAAATGCCATAAAAGCAAATAACAACGTAACTCAGTAACATGAAGCCCTGTTACAGGTTTAACTAGAGTCTGAAGTCATCACTCTACCTGGCACTCGCCTTTCTGCAGCGTTTACCGGGGCAGATAGCAAACGCGCCCACTACTATCAAATTCTTCTTCTTCTCCAGCAGCGAAGTGACGGCGCCACACTGACCCCTACAGGTCAGTGACCTTGTGACGCCTGACCATACAAAAATAGCCAGAAAATTATGTATTTATTTATTTATTTAAACCGGAGTGTATATTGAATATTCTGACAAATAAAAAAATAAATTAAATATAATTTCACATATATTAGTTAAAAGTTGTAACATTTTGGCTCTTTTGTGCAAAGTATTGCTTATGAAATGTATTGTGCAATTTATTCATGTTTGTCAAGGAGAAAAAAATCAACATTGATAATGCAGAAGTTTCAAAATCTCACAAAAATAATATTTCAAATAAGATTAGGTTAATAGGTAATAATATCTTAATGCTGGGGCTGAAAGTCGAATTGTAATACAAAAAGGAATATAATAACTACTTTTAAAAATCAATTTCGCAAAAATCTATCAATCATAAAACAGGCATTTTCTCTAAAATCACAATACTGCTTTTGTTACTGTACTTGAACCCGGGTAGATGTCTGCTTATGTATAAGTTTGTAGATTAACTGCAGCTACTATGATGCTGACCAAGGTTATTATAGTTAACTAAAACTAAACAAAAAACTAAAATTAGATGTAAAAAAAAAGAACCCAAACAATTTTAGTTAACTAAAATACAAATAAAGATAAACTTCTGATAAAGAATTAAAACTAATTGAAAAGAATTTGTGAACTAAAAAAACCTAATTAAAATAAAATAAGAGGAACTAGCCTTAGTTTAAGTATCTGTTAGTGAAAAATTAATATAAATCAACCTACTGTTTATGATGATGTGAAAACAGCAGAAAACATAATTTATTTTAATAAACGCACTAACAGTTTAATTCTTTAACTAATGGAAGTACATCAAATATTAGGGTCTCTAGTTCACTAAGATATCATGGTATCGTGTGTACGTCTTTCACACAGAAGTGGAGATCCACGACCAAAGAGACTTCCTCCACCATGGGCATCGTGGGCTGAATGTAGAACCAGAGCTTCTGTTGCTGGCGGTGTTCCAGCTGTGTGACCAGAATCAGATATTCCTTCATCACCATCCTCATCGCCGCTGTCAGGGCGTGGTTCACCTGGCCGTCCTGAAAGGATGATTTCTCCTCAATCAAACTCGAGGAAAAACGCAGCATGTCGCCTTTAATAATCACTTAATAATCACCACTTTAAGCAAAGATCACATGATTCTGAATTATTTTATATTTATGTAACTTTTCGGGCTGTAAATCGCTGTCGCTTACATTCACAGTATCAGTTAATCGTTAAACATGACGAAAGTATAAAGTATAGCCCTAATTCATGTAATATGCCTATTTAATTTCATCCACCCTGTGTATAAAAATAATAATCTAATGTATAAAATTCTCAGGGTCATTACTGGAGTATTTTGGAGTTTCTGATGCAACAAGCACATCTACCACAGCTGACATGACTGCTGACATCATCCAAAACTTCAGAGTCATCTACTCCCTCCCCGAACATAGCTGAGGACTTTACTGAGGCACCACAGGCTTCTACAGCTTTCTCCGACATAACTGAATCTGCAGAGGTATGTACTGGGGTCTTTGCAGTGTGCATGATTTGGTGGATCTAAATGGTAAATGGACTAGTTCTTATATAGCACTTTTCTATTCTACCTGTGCACTCAAAGTGCTGTGCGTAAAGAGTTTTGGGGCTACATGTAAAATCTTGTTTAGGACCACCAAATCCTAGAGTCAGCCCTGGAAAGGGGTCAGTGCAGAATAAACGGTTTAGGACAGGGGTGTCCAAAGTCCGGCGTTGGCCCGCGGTCCATTTTTAATTGGCCCTCAAGTAATTTTATAAATAGAATAGAAAATAGCCCGCACTTCAACTTTTGCTTGAGTGTATTGCACTTCTTAGTTTTAACACCAGGGGGAGCTACTGTTAATCAAGGCAGTTGCTCTACCAAAAAGGACAATCACAGAAGAAATTTACCCCAAGTTACCAAACATGGCAGAACCAAAGAAGCAGAAGGTAGAAAGTGAATGCAGAAAATTTCAGACACGGGGGGAGTGAATATTTCTTCAAAGAATTAAAGGGGACGTGTGTCTGTTTGATCTGCACTGAAACTGTGGCAGTTATGAAAGAGTATAATGTACGACGTCATTATGAAACCAAACATCAGGCCTATGCATCCTACACTGGTGCTGAGCGAGAGCAGAAATTAAAGCAAATGCTAGCTATCATGCGGGGTCAGCAACAGTATTTTTTTCGTGCTCAAATTGTCCAGGAAAAGGCTCCAATAGCAGCTATGAGGTCGCCCAACTCATCGCAAGACATGGCAAGCCTTTTTCAGATGGAGACCTCATAAAACGCTGCCTCGTTAAAGTCACCGAAATAATGTGCCCGAAAAAAGTGCAGGACTTCAACAATGTCAGCATGTCCAGAACTACAGTTGTGCCACGCACTGAAGACTGTCAGCCAACATTAAACTGCAACTGTCTGATAAAGCTGTGCTTTTGATTTTTACTCCATCGCATGCGATCCGAGCACTGATGCCACAGACACCGCACAGCTGCTAATTTTTTTTTTGCGGGGAGTGGACGAGAGCACGAGCACTTTAGGTGAGTAAAAAATATATTCCACAGTACCCGTGTGTTAATAAGCATGCATGTGCAGGTACACATGCTTCAAATATCAATAATGCGCATCAATTCTGTCACTATCCTGCTTTTGCGCACCACTTTCTTATATGCGTTTTTCTTGTTAACCAGTGTTGGGCAAGTTACTTTGAAATAGTAATTCAATTATAGTTACTAGTTACTTCTTCAAAAAAGTAACTGAGTTAGTAACTGAGTTACAATATTCTAAAAGTAATTAATTACTTGGAAAAGTAACTATTGCGTTACTTAAAAAAACAAAAACAAAGAACGTTTAACCCCCTGGCGTCCAGGGTATAATTGGCCATTTTTTTTACTACTCTTGATTTTCTCTCCACATTTTACCTTTAACAACTATTTACTTTGCCTTGTTTGGTATCATTCTTTTTAGCGCAACCTCACGTGCCTGAATTTACAGTTATGTTCTCATTTTGTCATACTGTATAACCAGAATTGATCTAAAATCAGACAAAAAACATAAAATCACAGTAGAAAAAGTTATTTTTACTGTAACAACCATAAACATGTTTAATGAATCATATTTCATAACTTCAAATGCAAATATTAATTGTCAATTTTAAAATCCTATGCACAAGTTTTGCAAACAACAAAGTTATTTGCATCCATTTACTTTTTACCCCTTTTTTAAATAACCATTTCAAACTATTTAAAGAACAATCAGCTGTTCTTCAATAAGATGCCACACAAATTATTTGTGCCACTCCAAAAAAATCATTTCTGTCCACTATAAAGGAGAACATCACAGCCTGATACCTGCAGGTCTGACAGCAGCAGGTGTATCACTCCTGTTTCTACCTGGAGACAGCAGTCGCCTCATTGTTCTGACACACAACACAAAACTATCCACAACACTACACACTAACTACACAAGACAACACATTAACTACACACTCCAAACACGCTAAACGTCACAAATCTCACATCTCAAAACTCGCTCTCTCTCTTTTCCTGCTCTCTCCCTCTCTCCCTCTCTCTTTCTCTCACCGTCACTCCTAAAACTTTTTTTTGTTTTGTTTTTTTGCTCATAAGCAGAGAGTGCTTGCTAGCGCTAACGTGGCGAAACTATTGAGGGAAAAACGCCGCGTATATATTGTTTATCATGACTCTGGTTTTACGTGGCCTATCGACACAATTTAAAAACTGTCACCTTGTTGCTTTGTCTTTAAGTGGTCATGTGATTGACTTATGACTACTTTATTCTTCCTCAGTCAAACAGCAGCACTCATGCGATTGTTTTGCCTCCTTAGCTCCAGGTGTTGTGCTAGACAGTGATCGTGATTAGCGTCTGCGGGAGCGCGCAGCTGCTTAAAGCTGTAGCGTCCAGATTACTTACAGCTACTTCCGTGCAACTGATATAAGATGCGGTAAGCTGAACACAGCTTCAACCGTCTGTTTGTTGAAAAATAGTAACGGACCGCGTTTCCTTGTTAGTAACTGTAACGCCGTTGTAACGATAGGAATAGTAATTAGTTAGATTACTCATTACCAGTGTTGGTCAAGTTACTTGAAAAAAGTAATCAGTTACTAATTACTGATTACTTCCCCCAAAAAGTAATCCCGTTAATTTACTGATTACTTATTTTCAAAAGTAATTAATTACTTAGTTACTTAGTTAGTTACTTTTTAAAAACACGATTTACAACCTGAATAGGTGATAAAGCGATAGATCTTTCAGCCCAATTCTACTTTTTCTGCATAATCCATCATACAAAATGTAATCAAATGGAAAAGTCTCTTTTTAAAACTTGTTTTATTAGTTTTAATCTTTTAACTTTATGCATCAAGCAAAAATTAAATTATATGCAACATTCTCTGACTGGAAGAAATTTGTTTAACATTTAAACCTATTTTCTGCACATTCCAGCACATAAAATAAAATATTTTTTTGTGTTTACACTCACTCTTTCAAATAGATGCAAGTAAAACACAGCAGAAAATAAATAAAATCAAAGACTAGCGGTCCTGTTGCTCTATTTTCACCTGTAAAGCAGGACTGGGGTAGGCGGAGGTTTACCCTGGTGCAGGTGTGCTGCAGCGGTCAGTGGAAGAATCCGCGAGTTTCTCTGTGAATTTCACATTACGTCGTAGTACACTCGGTGCTTGCTTGGAAGTTTAGGGGTGTGTTTCGCTGTAAAAAGAAGTTTTCTTCCCACGCACAACGGACACTAATGTTTTTGTCACTTTTTATGGAATCAAACTCAAAATAAGGTCAGTACTTCCACGCCTTAAACGCTGCATGCTACACTCTGTCCCGCACTCGATATATTATGATCTGCAGACAGCTGTTGTCACGAACGTCGCACTCGCTTACGTCACTGTCATGAGACGTTCTTGCAAAAAATCACGGTTTTAGTAACGCAGTAACGCAGCGTTCCTACGTGAAAGTAACGGTAATCTAATTACCGTTTTTGCAATAGTAATCCCTTACATTACTCGTTACTTGAAAAAAGTAATCAGATTACAGTAACGCGTTACTGCCCATCTCTGCTCGTTACTGAAAAAAGTAACGCCGTTAGTAACGCTGTTACTTGTAACGCTGTTATTCCCATCACTGTTGTTAACACACAGAGTACACACCGCTGTGCACAGCGCACGCACACGCAAAGTCAGCTGATCTCATCTGATGCAGATCTGCTCCTTGATCAAGTGACATTTGTCCGGATTTTTGGCACGAGTGGCGTACGATGAGCACCGCGGCTGGATGGCTCGATTTACATACCCAGCGCAGCTGATACTCACCAGAATAATTCACTAAAATTATATGGACTCATGTTATTAAGTCCAGTTCAGTCTTTTAATGTTGATTACCGTTTCAAATGAACGTTAATAGGTGTGTTGCTAAGTCTAAGAACTTAAATAACAAGCTTGAAATTTACCCGTCCCATTTTCCCCTTCATTGTTTTTTCTCTGTGCTGTAAATCTTCTGTCCAAGAAGAAATCTGCTGCTGTTCTGAGAATGAGCTACCAAAGCTGTTTTGTCTTTAATTATATTCAACAATATAACACATTTGACCACTTTTAAATGATTTTTCTAACTTTAATACACTACAGTTAAGGTTATATACCTAATTTCTAGTAAGTGGCCCAGCCCCTCCTATATTTTTATGTATGTGGCCCTCAGTGAAAAAATTTTGGACACCCCTGTTTTAGGACTATTCATACTGAAAACGTAATGCCTCCCCGTCGGGGAATCGAACCCCGGTCTCCCGCGTGACAGGCGGGGATACTCACCACTATACTAACGAGGAAGGTGCCCAACAGCTTTTATGTTGCAGTACCGATCCTGGCCACAATAATGTCCATTATGGGATAGTGTTGTTGAAATTGAAATTGATTTCCATTGCTATTTTTTGTGTGATTTTGTTGTCAGCACATTCAACTATATAAAGATATAGAGAACACAGTATTTAATAACAATATATCATTCATTCAGATCTAGGATGTCTTTTAATAATAATAATAATGATATTTATTATTTTATTTGAGGGCGCCATTCTAAAACCCAAGGTCACTTTACAAAGAGAAAAATACATCAATAAAACAGTAGATTAAAATACATTCTAATAAATTAAAATACAAAAAACAGGAAAATACAACCACAAACAACAAATTTAAAAAAACAAAAAACAAGACAAAAAAAACACGATTTGACAACAAGTAAAATCTGTATTAAAATGAGTAAGCCAGTTTAAACAAGTAGGTTTTGAGTTGTGACTTAAATAAGGAAAGGGAATCTATATTTGTTAAGGCTGAAGGAAGTGAGTTCCAGAGCCAAGGAACAGAGCGACTGAAAGCTCTGTGCCCCATAGTGACAAAGCGAGCAGAAGGAACAACAAGATGAGTGGCAGATGAAGATTTGGTCTTATTTTTGTGTTATTTTTTTGAGCAGTGTATATGGGGCTTTCCCATCATGTGCAGTCTAACTTTTAACATTTCCAAGAACGAAAACGTAATGCCTCCCCGTCGGGGAATCGAACCCCGGTCTCCCGCGTGACAGGCGGGGATACTCACCACTATACTAACGAGGAAGGTGCCTGACGACCTTTATGTTGCAGTACCGATCCTGGCCACAATAATGTCCACTATGGGATAGTGTCGCTGTTTCACCGTTTTGATACGTTAGGTTGTACAGACTTATTTATGTGTATCAAACGTCTAAACAGCGGGCAGAGAGACTAGAATGACTAGATACCTCAACGTAGAGTTCTCTACCGTCAACGAAAAAAGCAAAAAAACAGACTCACAGACATATAACAGGTATGGCAGTCCATTCTCCCTGCAGCACAGACTACACTGCCCATGAGGCTACATTCTTTAGGGCTATGCCTGTAACACTCTGCCTATTGCCTTCATATTGAATAATTTTTTGAATTATAATTTTTAAAAATATATTTATTCATGTCATTATGCAGGCTGCAAGTAGAGGTGACATGGGCCGTGAGATTGAGACCCAGGCATTAGAGCCTCTTAATGCGTGTTTTGTTTGGGTTTCCACCGGGGTGGAATTACCAAAAATAGGAAGGGCATAGCCTAACATATGAAACAGGAAAAGACTGCCGTGTAATCAATTTATTTCAACAAAGTAACTGTAAACGGTAACTGTAACAGAATACAGTTACTCATATTTTGTATTTTAAATACGTAACGCCAGTACATGTATTCTGTTACTCCCCAACACTACATATAATTGGTAAACTCTCAACAGTGCCAGAAGACTAAAGTGGATAAAAATATATTACATCTGTAGTGGTTTAGCACTCCCATAGAAAGTGAATGGAAAACAGCTGACAGCAATGACAGCACTTAAAGCTCCAGGTAGTAGTATTGAGACATTTAAAGACTGGATAGAAGAAACATTTACTGAAATAGCTCACAAAAAACTTTTCATTTGTGGAGATCTCAATATTGATTTGCTAAATCCAAATAAACATAAAACCACTGAGGAATTTATTAACACAATGTACTGTATGAACCTATTCCCTAAAATTACTAGACCTACCAGGATCACATCACATTGTGGAACTCTCATAGACAACATTTTTACAAATGACATTGAAAATAAGACTGTAAGTGGACTCCTGATAAATAAGACACGTATGAAGAATTCCTTAGAATATTTACATTATTGTACAATACCAACTGTTCAATAAAGCAATATAGTAGGAAACATAAATATATGGACTGAACATGGATAACAAAAGGTCTGCAAAATGCATGTAAAGAAAAATGCTCTATACAGAGATTTCTTAAGAAAGAGAACTGAAGATGCTGAAATCAGACACAAAAGATATAAAAATAATTAATATACTTAGATATAGTAAAAAGGAATACTATGAGAAGCAATTAGATATAAATAGAAATAATATTAAAAGATTATGGGAAATACTGAATAGTGTTATAAAACATGGGGCTGGACAAAAGAACTATCCCAAGTATTTCATTGATAATGACCATGAAGAATACAATATGGATGATGTGGCAAACAGTCTCAATAAATTCTTTGTAACTGCTGGAACAAGAACAATCACTGATCCTGGGAAAGCACAGGAAAAACTGGATACATTGATAAACAGAAATCCACATTCTATGTTTCTCACAATAGCAAAAGTGAAAATAGCACAAGTTATACCTCTATACAAATCTGGCAACAAACACCATTTCACAAATTAGAGGCCTGTCTCTTTACTACCTCAATTCTCAAAAATTCTTGAAGAACTGTTTAACAACCGACTGGAAACATTTATAGATAAACATAAACTACTAAAAGAGAGTCAGTACGGCTTCAGATCAAGCAGATCAACATCACTGACACTATTAGATTCAATAGAATACATCACAAATTCCATAAACAATAAGCAATATGTGGCTGGGTTATTCATAGACTTGACAAAGGCATTTGACACTATAGATCACGATACATTAATAAGAAAACTGGAACATTATGGTGTCAAAAGGGGTAATTTTAAATTGGGTCCTGAGTTATTTAAGTGACAGGAAGCAGTTTGTGAAATTAAGTGGTGGTTGCTCCTTATGTATGGACATTGCTTGTGGTGTACCACAACGGTCAGTTTTGGGCCCAAAATTCTACAGCTTATACATTAATGACATTTGTAAAGTGTCCAAAGTATTAAAAATGGTATTCTTTGCTGACGATACAAACATCTTCTGCTCTGTTGATGATCTGCAGCATTTATTGGATGATATGATTAATGAAGTAAGAAAAGAGAAGTTCTGGCTTGATTAAAAACAAAATCATTAAATTTGAATAAAACTAAAATTGTGTTATTTGTAAATAGTAGGTTAAATAAATAAATGGTGTTGATATTGAAAGAGTCAGTGAAAATACATTTCTAGGGGTAATAATAGATGAAAAACTTAACTGGAGAGCTCACCTAAGATATATTCTTTCCAAAGTATCAAGAAGCATTGCAATCCTAAACAAGGCAAAACAGATATTAAACGGGACATCACTTCATTATTCGCTATTTTAAGCGAACAGATTTTGTGTAGTATTTTTTTTCTCTCTTCTTTTCTTTGCTAAATGTACCTGTGTATTGTTTACATGATCGAAAAAAAAAAGGAAAAGCTGTTGCCTCCCCGTCGGGGAATCGAACCCCGGTCTCCCGCGTGACAGGCGGGGATACTCACCACTATACTAACGAGGAAGGTGCCTGACAGCCTTTATGTTGCAGTACCGATCCTGGCCACAATAATGTCCACTATGGGATAGTGTCGCTGTTTCACTGTTTTCAACGTAGAATTCTCTGCCATCAATGAAAGCGGCAAAAAAGCAAACATAATTAACGTATGATTCAGTGGACAAAATATATTGCATCTGTAGTGGTTTAGCACTCTGGGACATCATGTCTCGCTCCATCCACCACGTTGCACCACAGACTGTGGTGGATTTGGTGGATGCTTTAATCCAGGTCTGAGAGGAGATCCCTCAGGAGACCATCCGCCACCTTATCAGGAGCATGTCCAGGTGTTGTAGGGAGGTCATACAGGCATGTGGAGGCCACACACACACACTACTTAGCCTCATTTTAACTTGCTTTAAGGACATTACATCAAAGTTGGACCAGCCTGTATTGTGTTTTTCTACTTTAATTTTGAGCGTTACTCCTAATCCAGACCTCCATGGGTTGCTAAACTTGATTTTCATTGACAATTTTTGTGTGATTTTGTTGTCAGCACATTCAACTATGTAAAGAACATAGTATTTAAGTATTTAGTATTGAATAAGAACATTTCATTCATTCAGATGGAGGATGTCTTATTTTTGTTCCCTTAGTTTTTTGCGCAGTATATATGAATCTTTCCCATGGTGTGCAGTCTAACTTTTAACATTTCCAAGAATGAAAAGTTAATGCCTCCCCGTCGGGGAATCGAACCCCGGTCTCCCGCGTGACAGGCGGGGATACTCACCACTATACTAACGAGGAAGGTGCCCAGCAACTTTTATGTTGCAGTACCGATCTTGGCCACAATAATGTCCACTATGGGGTAGTGTTGCTGTTTCCCCGTTTTAATACGTTTTAAATTGTGCACACCTGTTTATGTGTATCAAATTTAACATGTAAATAACAGCGGGCAGAGAGACTACAATTAGGGATGAGTTTTGATTATCGATTTTCCGATTAAAATCTGATCTAGCTTGAATAACGCGATATCGATTCATTAAAATCCTGAATCGATTTTTAAATATACATTTATTTTGCCTGAAACGCCAGAATATCAGGTTAAACCTCACAAAATTTCAGCAACCACCAAAGAGCTGAAAACGGAAATGAGAGCAGGTACACGGATTCTGCACAAAGACGTAAACACAAAGTGCAGACCGCCAACGCATCAGAATCAGTGAGATGTCGGCTTCCTCACCTGACAGCACATACAGAGACACGCAGTCGGGGCTGAAAGCCCACAGGTCACAGATTCTGATGCTTTGGCAGTCCGTGCTTTGTGTTTAGGTCTTTTTTTGTGCTAGATTCTGAAGCTGTAGGCTTTGTCTCTCTCCAACCAAATTTGACTAAACTGGCAGCAAAAGAAGATCCAAACTGGAGACTGAAGAAGTCACTTGGATGAGTGACGAAACGTTTCTCCCACAAAACGCTACGTCCAGATGAACAGATTCGACTTTTGGAGAAGATCCAAACTACACTTCATATTTCACTTCACGTAGACATCGTCATGAATTCCTTCTTACTTTTGCTGTTTTGCTTCCACCATGGTAAAATGATGCTTCATGCACATCTCTCTCTCAGTGTACTTCAAGAACAGTTTCCCATCTAAAAATCTCTGTTTTCTGCATCATTCACTTGCTTATTACACACGTCTACCATTATGTACAGTGTTATCAGCCGCTGTGTTTTTGTTTTTGTTTTTAATTTAACTAACTTCCAACAAGAAAGTCTCAGTTCTGCTGTTCAATAGTGAACAAATCTAAACTTTTTGAAAATTATGTGAAATTGCAAAATGAATAGCTGTCTCTAATTAAACCTCTATAACTTTGCTCTGCTTCACTTCAGCAGCATCAGGTAATGTTTATATGTTGATTCATGGTTTTCTTCTGTTTTTGTTCTACTGCAGAATATTTTTAAGGTGGTTATCTGATATAAAAAGACAGGCCAGGAAAATCTCCTTCATGTTTTTCTGTGTTTTATGCTCTGTTACTTTGACGCAAAGGCATCTGCTGTGATGCTTACACCTCTGATAAAGTCTCACAAGTGTCAGCTTTCTTTTTATAGATATAAAAATATGGATATGTGCTGATAAATGATCAGAATTATAATATTTCTGACTGTCTGAGGCAAAATTTCCCCAATTCAAATCAAATCGAATCGGGACCTTGTGAATCAGAATCGAATCGATTCTAAATCAGTGACGATACCCAGCCCTAACTACAATAACTAGACGCCTCAACATAGTGTTCTCTACCTTCAACGAAAAAGGCAAGTGGTTAAGCACTCCCATAGAGAATGAATGGAAAACAGCTGAGGTAAATGGTAGATGGTAGATGGGCTAGTTCTTATATAGCACTTTTCTGTCCTACCTGAGCACTCAAAGTGTTGTCCAGGAGGAGGTTTGAGGCTACAGTTTAGAAAAGATCACTAACTGTCATTAGTGTTAATATTGTTTTATTACTGAGTCTGTTAAAGGAAACCCTTAAACATTAAAATAGTTGAGGACCTTTCCAGTGGTGTCCAGTCTGACTAACATTCCTAAGAATGAAAAGGTGTTACCTCCCCGTCGGGGAATCGAACCCCGGTCTCCCGCGTGACAGGCGGGGATACTCACCACTATACTAACGAGGAGTGGTGTGCAGTGATGTTATGCTGTGTCTGTTATCACTGCATCACGTATATTTTAGGACATATTCTCTTGAATTGTTTACTTAAACGGCCCTCAACTGTTTCATCTTCATTCTCTAAGGGAGTGCTAAACCACTACGGATGTAATATATTTTTGTCCACTATGGTCTTGTGGCGCTGTTATATATTTGTATAGTGATGAGTTTCCCCCGTCTGTCACGCGGGACATCGGGGTTCGATTCCCCGACAGGGACACATCACTGTATGGAATCTTTTAAAAGATCATTTATGAATGAACCTTGACCTTCAGGAAATGCTTTTTGCTGCATGTGAAAGGAGTTTTGTGATATGTGCCTTGCATAATAGTGTGATAATGAATCATTTCACCCCTTGTCCCATACCATTCAAGATTAGCCGAACTTAATACCATCACCAACACTATGAGAACCTCTTTCTCCCTCACTCCCATGGACTTCTTCATCCATATCTCATAATCTCAACCCCTTTTTTCCCCATGAAAGCTAGTTTGCTGAGTGAGCAGTAAAAGCACTCCCAGCAGAAAAAAAACAAGCCATGTCTTTGTTTTACAGTAAAAAAAAGAAGAAGTTCTGAATGGTTGCTTAAAGGTCATTACAAATCCTGTGTGGTTCATGTGGTTTTTCCATTTAAATTCCTTTTCTCTCAGTTGTTTGACAGAGTTGGACTCTAGTTGAGCTCCAACTTTAATTTGACATCATGTTTACACAAAGAAACCTTGATCTTCTATGAATCAGAAATACTCCACTTATCATTACAGAGAAAAAAAACTTTCATAAAATGAAAACAGTACATATAGCACGTAAGTGTATATAGTCATGTCATGTTATTACAAGATTTGTATTTGTTTCCAGTTTCCCACCTTGTTTTTGTCTACCCCACCCTAATTATTTCCACCTCAGTACACCTTTAGTGCTTCCATAGCAATTAAAATTTGAACTCTTTAGTTGTGAAACTAGTGCTTCCATTTGTACTTTGTGATTTTTTCATAACTATTTAAATATACTTTCCGAGTTTAACCTTAGATTTTGTATTTCATATTGCTCCCTTTTAAAGCAGCAAAAAATGTTCATAAAAGCCCCATTCTTGCACATAAGTATGATTTGTTCGTATATAATTAAGGCTAAGGTCTTCTTCCTTTACATAATAGAATTTAAAGCAATATTCTGTTATTTATGCCCGTTCAAGGAAAATAAATAATTTTCCTAATAATTCTGTAATAATAAATAATTCTGCATGCTGAATTCGCTTTTTATTTTGAAAAGCCGTGACACGGCGGAAGTAAACAGTAATCACGTTACAACCCGGAAGAAATGCCTTTTCTCTGGTTAACGTTTGAATAGACGAGAATGACCAATTTAGCGTTTGGAGAAACGGTTAAACGTGATGCTGCTCCTGTTGTGCAGCCTCTCATAGTCGTTTTTGTGTCCTAATCTCTGGGCCTGGAGGTGGAGGCGGTCGACTGCGAGCAGCAACGCCCCGATGAGAGCAGGCAGCCCGTCAGAAGGAGAAAAATATCCTCGGTGTGTTTACCAGGCGGTTCAGGGAGACGGTTTCCCCGCAGTGTGTCGTTAGCTCACCGTGCGGCTGTGCGACTGGTTCTTCAGACGGAGAGGAAACATGGCTGAGTTGCATGTTGTGGAACCGAGCGGTGCTGGCACCATAGAGCAGCCCGAGCACCGCGACATCCGGGGCTCGGTGCGTCTGGCGTCGCCCACACTCATGGTTCCGCCGCGAAGCAGCCAGCTCAGCCCGGGCGGGGTGTCAGGCTGCAGCGGCGGCGGGAGGTCGGTGTTCGGGTTCCCGGTGAAGAGCAATCCCAGCTCCCCGTCCGAGCCAGTGGACAAGCCGGGCTCACGCTGGGTCCGGCTTAACGTCGGTGGTACCTACTTCATTACCACCAAACAGACGCTGTGCAGGGACCCCAAATCTTTCCTGTTCCGCCTGTGTCAGGAAGACCCGGACCTGGACTCTGACAAGGTGAGTGGGACGCCAGAAAAACACAAATACATACAACACAGGTTCACACAGCAGAGGGGCGCAAACAACACAAAAACCATGAACACTAAACTGTAAAAGCACAAATTAAAAAGTGAAAAATCCATTTCCACAGTAGTACCCATCTGCCCTGTACAAAATGTTTATAGACTACTGAAGGTAAAAGCACAAGGACGATACACTTAAGTTTTAAAAATTTGAATTTTCTAAATTTGTCCCACATTTGCGAGAAAAAAATTACACGTTTTACGACAGGAAAAACTACACAGACAAATTTACAAGAAAAATTGCAAATTTTACATTAACAAACTTCAACGTTAAAGGAAAAAAATATGGAAATTTATGAGAAAAAACAGAAATTTAATAGAAATAATACCAAACATAGGTCAACAAACTTGAAAAATTGTGAGGAATAAACCTGACATATTTACAAGAATAAAAATCTGCAAGAAGAATTTATCCATTTAAATCAACAAGCCTGAAAATTTACAATAAAAACCCCCATAAGATTTGTAAGAAATCTTGTCAAATTTACAAGAAAAAAACTATAAATATACATGAACAAACTTTCCAATTTAAAAAACAAACAAACAAACAATAAAAAACAAAACAAAACATGGAACTTGCTCCTCTGTTAACTTGGAACTTGCTCCTTGGAACCTGTTAATTCTTGCAGGACGATACAGGAGCCTATCTAATCGACAGAGACCCCACGTACTTTGGCCCTATCTTGAATTACCTTCGGCATGGAAAACTGATTATGGATAAGAATCTGGCAGAAGAAGGTAAAAAGCAAAAACATAATGCAGAACTGTCAGTGAGCAGCATCTCAGACACCAAATAACACGTTCATTCGATTTGTGTTTCAGGCGTTCTGGAGGAAGCTGAGTTCTACAACATTGCTTCCCTGGTGAGGCTGGTGAAAGAGAGGATACGGGACAACGAGAACCGGACATCTCAGGTAAACAAAACTAAACCAAAATAAGTCTTAGTGGCTGACTTTCTTCCAGTGCAAATGTAACCCAGGTAGCTTGTAAAGTGTTCAAACAAAATGTGTGCCTGCCTGCAGATTGTGGATGCTTTTTTAGCAATGCTCTGCGTGCCTTTGCTGTGTCCCTCAGGGCCCTGTGAAGCATGTGTATCGAGTACTACAGTGCCAAGAGGAGGAACTCACGCAGATGGTCTCAACCATGTCGGACGGTTGGAAGTTTGAGCAGGTGCAGAAAACACAGCTTTTAAAATATATGTCATCTTTTAGTTCATGCTTTAGTTGATTCAACGTCACAGTTTTAAGCTCTGCTTGCCCTGAAATGTATGCCAGCACATTGTTAGGTATTTATTTTCACACAGGAAAGACTGGGGCACAAAATGTTTCAATCATGAGCAGGAATGGATACTAAAAGTACTTCATTTGGTGTTGACCTGAATCTGTATGCAGTCGGACTGTGTCACCTTGTAGTTTCCCCTATATTAGTAATCGTGTATTATCAATATGAACCTGTATCAATTTTTTGATCTTCAAAAATCTGTGTAGAGCCTCGAAAGATCTTTGAGCCTTATAATGAAGGTAAGTATGGATTAAACCACTGACATTAGTAATAGCTGTAAATAATTATAGTCATTGCCACATGTGACTACTCCGCAAAGGTCTGATTATGACTATTTGGTACTTTTAACTTTAATAAAAAATACCACATATGTTGCATTTATTAAATTTAAAGAGCTAAAATAACACAACTCATTTGCCTTTTTTATTACCAACAAACATGACAGATCTAGTAGCACTGTTAGGCCTACTGTGAAGCAGTTGCTATAAAGCTCTGCAGGAAACTTTGAGCTCTATCCATGTTTGTGAAAAATAACCTGAAGGCCTCAGTCACAGTCGTCTAGAGACCGATTGGCAAACCCTTGGCATCCTCCAGTTGCTAGGGGAAAATTTTTAATCTTCAACCACCCTCAAGCACCGGCATGTCACAGTTGGTGCTCAACAAAGCCAATGTGGTGACCATAAACAAAGCATAAGCCAGCGGCTTTGGCTGTGAAGGCACACCTGTTTGTCCACAGACTGCTGATTTATTTTCTTTTTTGAGTTTCCCCAGTGATTTTAAGGTCTTTGGAAACCGTAGTTGTTGTTGTGTTGTGTTTTGTTGTTGTTGGGTTGTTTTTTTCCAGACATTTTCAACAGTTTCTCTAAAACAACAACCAAAAGTAAATAACACGGTAGAACTAAATTAAATGGAAAAAAACACAAGTTATTGACTGAAAAGGTGCAGAGTGTGAAACGTCTTGGAAAAGTAGGCTGTCTTCTAACTCCGGATCTTTTGCCCTCAGCTTATAAGCATCGGCTCCTCGTATAACTATGGCAATGAGGACCAGGCTGAATTTCTATGCGTAGTTTCCCGGGAACTCAACAACTCCACTAACGGCATTGTCATTGAGCCCACTGAGAAGGCCAAGGTAAGCCGACATTTCATACTGTTGTTCAGACTGTCTGAAAATCTCCTGCAAACTGCAGAGAAGGACTGTGTTTGTATATTAAAACTCAGTTTATAAGCCACAGAAGCTACAGGATACATGTGTAGGAACCAAAGCTGCACTTGAATCGTCCAAAACACTAAATCCTACTTCCTTTTGCCCATAAGTTTCTCTTGAACTCGATAGAAAATGTCATGAGGTCACTAAAAGATCTGAAGAGGTTATAATCAGCTCAGACAAGCTAACTGCTCTGACACTAGACTCCTTAATAATGTGGCCAGATGTTGTTGATGTGAGTCTGCTGTGTTAAAACCACAGTGCCCCAAAGATGGGCAAAAATGAGGGCATCGTAGATACCAGGTTCAGCCCATGAAATGTTTCATATAAAAGAGGTTCACTGGTGGAAAATGATTACTTCATTATCTAGTTTGTAATCTTAAAGAAAAGGAAGTGAAACAGCTTATTAAGTGGAATTAAATGTATCCCACAATAAGTTTGTGTTTTTAAATGAATGTTAATGACCGGCAGTGCAGTATAGCTGTATGCAAGACATTTAATGCGAGATTCAGCCTACACAAGTGTCTGGATGTGCTGTTGATTCTTTTCTCTCCGGCATGCTGCCAGCATCCAGCATGCCAACAACCTGGGCTCGGTCAACATCAGTCAATCACGGCACGGTGGCACTGATGGTTTAGGGTCCATACTTGAATTTCAAATTCAATTCCGATACCCTGGAAAATGATCCGTAATCAATGCTATTTTCACCACGGCAAGATTCTTAGCCCATCCTGCGGTAACAGAACTAAGAACTAACAGAAATTAGTTTTGTTTTTTTTAAACTGACCTCAGAGCTGGCTACAACAAAATAATAAGAAACATATTTTTATAATTATAATTATCATCTTGTTTACATACAATGTGCACATTGCTCCACCTTGGTCTGTAGCGCTTTACAGCCACAGTTTTCTCTTCAGACCTGAAACCATAATTGACTAAAACCCAGAGCCAAAAGCTACTCACAGTGTTGTCTACAAGATTAAAGTTATGTGCTGGGAACTTAATTTAAAACATCCATTCTAGACATGTTTCATGACATAAAACTTGAATAGTTTATTTTCACTTCCTGCTGAAGAGACGCTCCAGTATAACTTCTGCCTTTATTTTAGGTACAGTGTGTAACATCTCATAATTTTTCAGATTGTGGTCAACTCTAATCCTTCCCCTCTCAATTCAAGTGCTTAACCCAAACTACGGTAGACACAACATGGGTAATAAAGGTAGCATTGAAGCACCTTCCTTAGTGTTTGTAGAATTTAATGAGCCTTAATTATACTTCCATTTCACTTGACTCAGTGAGGAACCTTCCTAATGAAAATATTTGACTGTTGGACCATAAACCAGTCCATGCTGGATCAGACTGGGTAGAGTGGACCTTACCATCTCATGTGGCTTCGGCGTTTTTCACAAGCAGCCTCTCTGAAGGTCAAAATGCATCTGTATGAAAAATGCATTTTCTGAAGTTAGAGACCTTCACTTGGTGGAAAGTTCATGTTATACTTTTACCGTAGCTTAGTTTATTGTGCTGTATTAAATACTTAATGTGGAAGCTTGCGCTGCAACAAATGCAGGAGCTAAATATAACCGTATGGATGAGCTCAGATAGAAATAGTCTGTGTGCTGGCAGCCAGGATGCCACAAAAGTCAAGAACCTTTTGAACTTTACTGAGCCACTGCTGCTATTGTGTTCAAATAATGTGTTATCGCTTATCTTCGTAGTTCTTACCTGCTTAACAGTGAGTTAACAAGATCTGCAAGATTATTTTCATGTATGCGGTCATTTCCATAAAAGCAATGCAAAGACTCGGATTTCATTCATTCTTCTTGTGTCTTTTTTTATGGAACTGAGTCGGTTTATCAGATGTAGATGTATCAATGAAAGCACGTTTTCTCAAGTATAAAGCATTTATTGACCAAGTATTCATTATAAACTGTTTTATAAAACATGAACCTAGCTTCTGCGTTTGTGAAAGTAAAGCCACTGCAGACCTGCATTCTTGCAAATGACCAGCAGGGGGCCACTCCTGTAGTCTACGTTGTATACAAGTCTTTCGGGAAATGATTTCTACTTCTCACTTCATCCACTAACTTTCCAAGTAATCTAATGCTGTTAATCATTAGTTTCATATTTTATTAAATCCAACATGCTGCTTGTTTTGAAAATTTAGTTCCTGTTTTAGAGAAATATAGGTGATAAAGCAGGGTACAATTCAGATTTACAAATCTGTATCAGCATACTGGCGTGCTGCATCCTCAGTTTCACATCCATAATTATGGTGTCCAGGCTTTTCCCTCAGCGAATAGCAATTTAAATAATTTCCCATGCTCTGGCTGAAAAGGGGAAGCTAATGCTAAAAGGAAACCCAGATTGCTTTGACTAATTGTTTGTTTTGGACAAATTTCAGCTGGACAAAAACCCCAAGCAGTTATTCTGCATCTGCATTCATTATAAAACAAGTATGCAAGGAATTAAATTTTGTTACAACTGGCTCAACAGAGGATTATATTATTTTAAAAATATGTTAATAATATCAGTAAAACTACTATAGAGTGTAATGGTAAAAGTGACCTGTAGAGCTAACATGTAGAAATGTTAAGTCCAGTATGAGCAGCATAGAGGGTGGAAAGTTGTTACAAAGTGCAGTACAGCACACTGACTGCTGAAATATTTACTGGATTACAACATTTCAGTCTGCCTGACCCTCTCTTTGTTCTCCTAAATGTCTCAGAAAATGTGACGCATGGTTCCTGAAGGGAAAAAGCAAAGATTTGAGAATGCTTTCTGTGCAGGAACCTGAACACCACGGCTTTTTTCTGTCAGTTTAATCAGTTTACTAAATTACTTTTACCCTGTGATTTCATCTGGAAGAAAGGGCTTGCTAACACTTCCTTTTTTATTGCAAAAACCCCCTCAAAATTCGAAGTATTTAAGTGTTGTTTTTTCTTGCTTTTTTCTTGTTTAAAAGTCATCTTTTTTCTGTTCCGTCTGCCTTTTGCAGATCCTTCAGGAGCGAGGCTCGCGGATGTGAAGAGATCCTGAGCTTAACAACAGTTTATCAGCAACAACCACGTTGTTGTTGAACGTTTTCTTCACTTTTCATCAACCCCCTTCCACCTTTTACCATCATCATGATCATCCGCCCCTTCCCTTCTCCTCTGGTGTGCCTTTCCAAAGCGGGCGCTGTTTGGCGTCCCCCACAATCCTTCAGTGCTGCAACGTGACCCTGGCTTGTCGTCTTGTCTCTCGTCTCTCCTTCTTCACTTTGAAAGAGAGATGACAGGTTCAGGGCTTTTCCTCATTGCAGCTTTTTGGTGGTCAGTGTGACAGCAGCGCAGGCTACGGCACTGATATTAGCCTCTTGTTGTTCTCAGTTGGATGGACAGAGCTACCAGAAATCATCGTCTCCATCTCCACCTCCGTTCTGGATCTCCATCGTCGTTATCAGACGGAATATTTCCTCATGTCTTACACATCTGGCTCTGTTGATTTAGCAGAAACCTCCTCAGGACTCTCAAAGGACATAAAGGAATGAAAACACTCCACTGACTGACCGAGAGAGCATCGACTCCTCTGCAGGTGGAGCCCGAGACGGAGCAGTCGCAGGCGGATGATGCACGGACCGATCACTCCTTATGAGCTAACCTGGAGCGGCATCTTTTCCGCGAACCACGAAATCTCCAGTGGCTCCTTTTGATCTGTAAGAAAAGAAAACAAATGACTAAAAAACGGACTTACCTACACTAGTGTACAATTTGTCAAGGCATGTGAGGAATCTATATAAATCTATATAGGCTACATGATGAAATTATATGAAAAATTGAATGCAAATGGTGTAATTATTGATTTCTGTATCATAGTTGTGATATATTTACATATTCTGGTGGTTGAGTCTATTTAAACGATGGAGAAAATATCAGTTTTCCCACCCGCTAACACGGGTGTGAATTTGTGTATGCAGTGCCTCTCTGCTTTCTGTTCATGACTGAAATATCACCAGTTTTTCAGCTGCACGTTTTCTGTAGTGTTCCTCAAAGAAAAAAAGAAGATAACACCGGTAAGTTTTCTCTTAAATATCCGACTTTAAACTATTGCATATCTTAAAATTGTAATTAGGGATAAGGAAAACTACTGTCATTGCCATTTGTCCAAGCAAAGCGTGGCGTGGCAGAGGTTGGACTGTGGCCAGTCTGTATGCTGCCTCAAAACCCTGAAGCACCCCTCTCCTCTCGGGCCTTGTGCTATTCTCTTCGCCAATATTCGCTCACTTTGCAGCTGCCTCTTGTTGCCACACCAAAATGACTGTGTTGTCTTACACTCTGCAGCACTTGTAGCAACCGTGGCGCAAGCTAAACTGTACCGCTCACCGCTTAAAGCCCTGAGATACCTGAGTTTTATACGCTGTGTAAACAACGCTGCCAGACGGGAAGTGAGTTCAGTTTTTTCGAGCTGGAGAGCGAAGCCTTAGTAGTTTGGCTGAAGTATGTTGTTCTTGTGCTTAACATTAAGTTGCTATGTTATTGTGCTGTTTTTGACGCTTTCAAAAACACTTTCAACAACATAGAAATCTACTGTGTACAGGCCAGGATGTAAGCTTGAGTTATACTTCTACACCAACTGTAACAGCTGCTTGGTGGTGAATAATGCAGTACATTACTTTTGCAAACATAATGCATATAATGGGGTTATGGGGGTTACAGGGCTATTGCAGGAGCCAGTAACCTGCCTGACTAATTAATTCAGTTTCAGTTGCTTGCTTTTTTTAGTAAACTATTAGTGGCATAGAAAACAAACTAGCTGTGAATGCTAACAACAGCTTAGCGTCTGCAAAATTGTAATACAGAAGTATAAGTCAAGCTTTAATCTGTGCACATGTGTGCAAGTGCACTGGCTCGTACTGAAGCGAAAACAGTGATTTGTCAGTTGACAGAAAATAAACAGGGATCTGTTCTGCTCATTTTAGCTCTAGAGTTTTATTCTTGAGCTTTGCATGAGTCACATTTCAGACTAATCCTTATTTGTCCTACATTTGGGCCTTGGTTCAGCCGCTTAGCTCATCCTTGAACTGAAACAAGGTCCTTTAGCTCCCGGATCCCGGACTCTAGTCTGATTGGCTGCCCCTCGTAAAGACAAACTGAACTTTTGGCTCCCTGGGATTACTTGTACATAAGCTCACCTCATTACATGAAACTTTAACTCAGCTTGATAATAGACCCCACCACTGTAGCACAGTAGGTCCCCTTTAATCTGCCACAATTGAATATCAAGTCACTTATCAAGCAGAAAGGACAACTGTTCTTTCAGTTTTCTGCTTTTTCTTTTTCATATTTATGTAAATTGAATATAGTTTGGTTTGGAACTGGATCGGTGCTTCCCTAATTTGTAGTTTATCACATAATGAAAAGTTTCTGGAGTCCAAATGGTTCAAAAAGGGTTCATGGGCCTTATCAAAATTAGGCAATTAGTCACATTTATTTTAAAAAAAACCCAAAACAATAAAATAGCAAAATACCTTTTTGTACTTCTTAAAGTCTGAATATTTTGGCTTCAGATGGCCCACCTCTCACCTTTTAGCCTATTTTTGATCATTTTTACTCACATAATCACTAACTGTTCAGCCAGTATTCATTTATTTGCTTATGAGCAGTCAAAGACCCAAAGAAAATCAATTTAACTGACAGGTGATGAAGAAATGCACCTAATTCTCACACTGAAAAGCGATTTTCTTTAATATTTCTGCTTCATCAGTGACTCACATTTGTTAATTAATTATTATATTTATTCTGTCAGTGACTAATCATTTCACCATCTGGGGTAAATGCAGCTCGTTCATGTGAGCAACTTGATGCATAGTTTGAGCCATATTTACACATATCAGAAGGAGAACTGAGAATCACGTTGTTCACATTTTAATCAAAGCTGAGGAGCGCTCAGTCGTTATCGCAGACACCTATTACTGGCATTGACCCCTTTGGCAATCCATCCTTTGTATAAAGAATTTATTTGATGCAATTATGTTGTACCAAGCATGAGGAAAAATAATGCATTTTATTGGGGGAAAATGGTACCTTACCTGCTGTTGTCCCTGACCATGTTCAGTCAGGATTCGGAGCTCAAACTTTGATGTGACTTCCTCTTTGTTGTTGAGGGGTTTTTTTTATATATATATTCTTCACCTATTGAGTGTGTTTGTGCTGTTTTCTTCGACAGACCAGAGTCATGAGCAGACTTGCTAAAAATACTGCTAAAAATGCCCAAAAATGTCATTCAGAAGCACTTTTATTTCCTCCCTTGTGGTTTTCTTGGCCCATTCAAAGCACCTTGGGTGTTGATTCCCTTCGTCTTTGTCCAGTGTTGTGCCTTTGACCTGTGTTGTGCACAGTTGTACTCCCCTCTTATCATAATGTGCCTCCCATACCTTAAAAAAGCCAGGAGGCACGTATCTGAGGTATCATGTATACTGTGGTCTTTTTACCCTGGTTTTTATCGGTGGTGTTTCCGTAAGAGGCGAACCAAGCAGAAACATTACCCTTGGCAATATTTTATTATATGTAAATTTTACAAATTGCTGCTTTCTTTGTGCCATTGCGTTCCAGCTCAATCCAACCACAATCCCTCACACTCCTGGAGGTTTGACATTTCTGTTGTGGTGGTTTGTTGGCATTGTTGGTGAAGTGGACAACAGGAAGTCCAGTCCAAGCTGGGTTCCTTTTTTTTTTTCTTTTTCTTTTTTCCCCCCCTCGTATCTTAGTAAAACTCCAAAAATGCACTTGGCAATTAATTTGATGTCAAACTTATTGGCAGCTTCTTTTCTCCTTGACCTGCATGCTGAAGCTACCTACAATGGCCCCACTTGTAAGTGTGTGTAACCAACGTTTAAAGCACTTAATGTACCCCAAGACCTTAGGAGTATCAGTCAGTTTATAGACTGGAAATGTTGGTATTTAAAATGACAAAAGAGGTGATTACATGGGAAACGTTCAAGTACAGAAGCCTGAAAAAAAGCATCATCGCAGATATTTTGCTGGTATCGTTAGTTTCCCATTAATACAACAAAATTTTATCTTTTAATTAATTTAAATTTTTAATTCAGCTTAAAATATAAAAAATATTGTAAATAGAACTAAATATATCACAGACTGGTAGGGTGGGAGTTTGGGCTAGCCACTGCTATAAAGGAAAAAGATACACGGGATTTATGAAATAAGAAGAAACATTTTTAATGATAAAACTGCCGATTTAGAGTTTGTTTAGTAGATATTAGCATTTTAAAGCCAAATTTAGAATTCTAATTATTCAGTGTAATGGGTTTAACACATTTTTATTTAAAAAACACACAGTCAGAAGAGTCTTTTGGAAATATTAATTTTATTGTTAACTGCCACCTATGTGTTAAGCTAATTAGTTTTTAAGTTCTTGTTAGCATCGAGCTAGCCACACTATCTTCATGTAATAACTAGCAAAGCTTTAGATTATTTTTTCCCCCTGAATTTAAATATAGTTTAGCTGAAAATAAAAAAACTAAACGACAAGATCATCATGAAACAGAATGTTATACAATAATTTATTTTTTAAATTGTCCTCTACAATAATAACGTTTTGTTTAGCCACTGTGACAGTGTTAGCGTGTTGATGTTAACTCTTTGTTTTATTTCTTGAGGAATTAAATAAACTGTTCAGACAAGCTAAAAAGTTTTTAAAAAGTAGAAATATGCAACCAAAAAAGTTGGGAACCTCTGACCGAGCTAAACTTGGCAGTGTGTTTATCTCAATATTTTATTCAAACCATATTTTCTTTAAACGGAGAAATAACTTTTGACCTCTGTTTTTTGGTTTTGTTTTGTTTTTTTATTTTAAGGTTTTTGTTTGTTTGTTTTACGTTCACCTGTGCTAGTTACTCAACAAATAACGTGCAATGTTAACAAATCTGCAAAAAATTACTTGTGAAAACATGAGAGCATGCATTGTACTAGAGATGTCGTGTACTGGATTTTGTCTGACCTCTGTGTTAGTGCAAACTAAATGTGATGCATGGTGGTGGGAAGCAGAGGGACGGCATGGCTCTGTGGTTTGTAGGTGTAGATTTCTTAAGTGGAACAGTTGGTCTACAAGTCGACGTATTCTCCTACTCACAGCTTCCGTTTCTTTGTCGTTTTTGTATCTTTGTCACGTCAATTGATCTTAAAAGTAGAAACAAGAGCTAGCTTTAATCACATATTACCCTACTGATGATATTGCAGACCTTTCCACCCCCATAACCTTGGTTTATATAGCATTTATGCGACCTGCAGGTCAACACAAAACGAAAAAAAAAAAAGAAGTTTTTTTAAATTCATTGATCATTTTGCCAGTTAACCTGTAAACACCTGCATGCGTTTGTGGACATGCACACTTGTACACTCATTTAGACGTATTGATAATGTCACCTATTAACTTACTTTGTGTTCATTTATCAACAGTATTGATGTCAAATGTGAATATTGTCAACTGAGACTGTGGAGAAACGTCTGGAAGCCGACAAAACATTTTGTCTGATTGTTTGTTTTGTTTTGTTCACTTTTATTTATTTTATATTTTCTGAATTTTGTCTACCATGTAACAATTTTAACAAAAGCCCAGTCTGGTTTTTATTCATAAAATGTGTCTGTGTTTTAAAATGTGGCTCACTGACTATTTGTTGGTTCCTTTGAGTGTGGATTAAAAAAAAAAAAAAAAAAAAAAAATTAAACAAAGTGAAGTTCATAACAAAATATATGTTTTGGAAATGTCTGTTTGCAGCCAAGTTTGAATGTTAGAGACAAAGCTTTAAGACCTACCACAATATTAAAACCATCTGACTAGCATTATCTAGGTCTTAGTCCCTTGGATGTGGAACCATGGTCAGTGGTCCCGTGGTGGTGAGTTTCCATGAGACTCTAACAACAGTCCTTTGATATGTGGAGTCTGCATGTTGAAGCCTCGGGCTTAGATTTTCACTCATCACTGCCATATATAGCACAAAAGATGGATGAAGCCAATACAGAAGTGCCTTAAACCTGCATTCTATATAATGACCAGCAGGGACCCTTATAGTTGCAGGAAAACTGCCCTCAGCTCCCTCTCTGCTACCTCAGTAAATACCCTTCTAATGATTTCCATGTGTTAGTCTCCAGTTTCAGGTCATATTGAGCTTCTCATTAGCAAATTATGGTCATCACAGGTGTGAGAAAGTAGGATTGTCCAGTCTAACAACTAGCCAATCAAGCTGTTGGTCAATGAGCTTGTGGTTTCACAGCCTTCCAAAGGATCAAGATGTCAGGATCAAAAATGGTCACCTTAAGACTTCATAACAGGACTTCACTCACCTATGGGTGGTATCATGGTGGTAGCATCTGAGGCTACGAGGTTTGGTTATCAAGCTCCATTCATAAACAATGAGTGGATATGATAACTGCTAATTCGTGCACTGGACGTACTTCTTGGATGCTATGTACCACACAGGAAGCCATTATAAATTTATCAAAAACAGTGCCAATACAGTGGTGAGGTTCAGTTCAGTGACTCCTTTTAGCACTGCTTTATCCCTTGCAATGAAAGCAGGTATTCCCCTAACATTAAACCATAACAGCATACAAACGGATGTTTTATAAAGCAAAGATCGCCCACTTGAGAGCTGGTGTGTTTCTAAGAATGTCAATTCTTAGAAAATAAATTACTTGAATTTGTGCATTTTATCACAGATAGCCTTTGCTACAGGGAATGAATATCAGTTCTGTTAATCATCAGCTGATTTATTAGGTCAGATCTTGTAATATTTCTTTATACCTCAATCATTTGTAACTCTGGTTTTGCACATTATAGCAACACAACTGTCTTGTTGATTCTGCCAGACTATTGCTGAACATTAACATTACCAGCAATTGCTATTGCAGTCTTCTATAAATCCTCCATAAATCCTATATAAGTCCTCTCTCTCTCAGGTCTGACCAGAGGACAAGAGATGGTTGCCATGGCGAAGTAGGAAGAATTGCCTTCATATTACAGTGAAAAGTTCATGCCATGCAGGGCGTAATATGACCTGAGGGAAGAATCCAAGACAAATAGGAGGAGCCAAGTCTAAAGCCACGGTCTTCGCCTGACTTTCTGACCAAGCACATTAGTATTGAGTTTTTATGGCACATAATAAAACTGTTTAGTATTTGGGTGCGGCATCATTTGTCTCTAGGATTTCTAGAAAGACAGATGAGGTCTTTCTAGGAATCGTAGAATGAACTTGAAATAACAACTGTTTAATAATAAATTTTGAATACTTATAATTTGAGCACTTTTGTCTTTTCTCAAAAAAACACAACACGACAGATGCCATCCCACCAAGTGTGACCAAGCTGGTGAAAGGAAGCATTAGGAGGAGGTGCCAGGCTGTTGTGGCTGTGTATGGCTCTTCCACGTGCTACTAAAGCTCCCATTTGTTAAAGGAATACATTGGTAAATTGCCCATATGTCTTGTTTATCCAGACTTCAATCATCCGATTCAATAAACAGCATGCAAAAAACTCATGTTATTGTTTTTAGAATAGAATAGAATAGAATAGAATTCAATTCAACTTTATTGTCATTGCACATGTCACAGGTACAGGGCAACGAAATGCAGTTTGCATCCATCCAGAAGTGCTTTAGCCATGATATAGATATATTACAATATATATTAGCAATAATATAGATATGTAAGTATATTACAGAAATGGGTCTATTATGGTATGTTATAATGTACACGGTATGAAGTATGTTATGAATATTCTATAACTATAAGTATGTACAGGCTGTAGTGAGTACAAGCTATGTACAGGCTATGAACAGGATATAAATATGAAAAACTATACAGATTTTATATTAAAAGCTCACTTAATATTGATCATTTAAAAAATTGAAAGAAATATCTTGTGTTCAATATGATGTGTTCAGGATGGTTACCTCACATCTTAAAATGAAAAGCCTGGTCTCGTACCCCTGTCTTTCTGCAACATAAAGAGCAAGCCAACATTTTCCCAACAATACCACCAAACAGCTCGATAATAACCGTAATCATTTCAAAGACGTGACATTATGTACAGCTACTTTCAGTACCATTGATATTTATTTAGAGCATTAATTAATGTTTCAATCTTAAATATTATCAACCTATCTCTAATAATTGTACCACAGACCTTCAAGCTGGCAGTAGTTAAACTGTTACTTAAAAAGCCATCACTGACCCAGCTGTCTTAGCTAACTGATCATCTGCAGAGGAATGGTTTATTTGAAGAGTTTCAGAGCTCATCACAGCACAGAAACAGCTTTAGTGATTTTTCCTTCTATCAGTTCGATATGCGATCGTTGTAAACTTGGAGAAGGCTCTCTTACTCATTTGTTTTGGACTTGTCCCAAATTGTATAACTATTGGTTGAATATTTTTAACTGTTTTTCTGATATCTATAATTGCACATTAGAGCCGGACCCAATAATTGCATTGTTTGGATCTTCCTCTTCCCTTTTACACCTTAGCTCTGCTGCACAAACCACAGTTTTGTTCGGAATGGTAATTGCTAAAAAAATTATTTTGACTCTTTGGAAGACGGATATTGTACCTCAATTTAAAATGTGGCTCACAGAACTGACTGCTCTACTACATATGGAGAGAATTAGGTATATATTAGCAGACAAACTTAGTAATTTCTTTGATGTGTGGCAACCATTTTTAGATCATGTATTAAAACAAAGTCCTATTTGATCGATCACCAATAACTTAGCCTTCCACCTTAGCGTTTTATTTTTGTTTATTGCCAGTGTTGAAGCAATATTTTCGTTGTTGCAGTGTAAACTTTTGTCTTATTTGTGTGTTTTAGCCCTTGCTGTTGTGTTGTCTGTTGTTTTTTCGTTTGTTTTGCTTGTTTGTTTTTTCTTATATCAAAAAATCTCAATAAATATATATATTAAAAAAAAAAAAGAAAAAGGAAAAAAAGAAACAGCTTTAGTGAAGGTTACAAATGATCGTCGTATGGCTTCTTACAGTGGACATATCTCTGTGCTTGTCCTGCTTGACCTCAGTGCAGCATTCATTATCTTCAACCATAACATTTTATTAGAGCAGAGATTAGATTATGACATATTAAAGGTATTAAAGGTACTGCAATGCAGTGGTTTGAATCATATCTATCTGATAGACTCCAATTTGTTAATGTAAATGGAGAGTCCTCTTTACACACTAAGGTTAATATTGGAGTTCCACAGGGTTCCATGCTAGGACCAATTTTGTTTACAATATACACGCTTCCCTTAGGCATTAACATTAGAAGGCATAGCTTACATTTTAATTGCTATGCAGATGACACCCAACTTTATCTATCCACAAAGTCAGATAAACACACCAATTGGTTAAACTGCAGGAATGTCTTAAATATATAAAGATCTGGATGACCTCTAATTGTCAACTTCTAAATTCAGATAAAACTGAGGTTATTGTACTCAGCCCTATACATCTTGGAGATACGGTTTCTCACACTGTGAACCTTGGAGACATTTGTGACCAGGATATGTCTTTCAATGCACATATTAAACAAATATGTAGGATTGCTTTTTTCCATTTGCCCAATATCTCTAATATCTTTAAAACCCCTAACCCTAAAATATCCTTTCTCAGAGTGATTCCAAAAAACTCGTTCATGGTTTTCTCACATGTTTACACTGATTTGCTTGTTACTGTGCAGGTTACCTGTTTGAATATCATGCACAAAAACTGATTGTGTTTTAAAAGATATAAAGGGAACTTCTGGGCTTTTTTGATGATGTCAGTGATGCATCAAATCAAAACACAGTCATGGAATGTGGAATTCATTCCCAGTTGTTGTTGTTGTGGCTTTAACAAAGCCTATATTATTAAAACCCTTCATTCATAAAAATAATCACTGGTTCAAATTCATGCTATTAGGTGGTGTTAATTTCTAAACTTATGGATGTCTCTATCTGAAAAATAAATGGTATACATGAAAAAAAAATCCCCTTAAAGTTTGCCATTATACACTGCTGTTTTATTCTTTCTTTCTGACTTTTTTTTTCATTTACTTTTACAAAAATGCTCCTACTTTAAATACAGTCATCCAGAGTTAGGTGATGTAGTGCAGTTAGAATTTTTAAGGTTTAAAAAGTAAAGTTAAGTAAAGTTAAACAGAAAATCATAAGTAAGGTGCAGTACAGCCAGAGTAAGTAATCTCCTGTGCCAAAAAGTGATCCTTTGCCCAAAAAAGCGATTTCTGGTATTTAAACTGCTATAAATCACCCTTTGGCCTATATGTGAAATATATGTCTAATATATCCCTCATACATGATATCAGCAAATCTCCCGAGACAAGGTAGAAGCCACAATCAGTTTTTTGGCAAACTGACGTCTTTATTTATCCACTTTAAAAATCTCACTGACATTAAAATCCCCCCCTTTTAAGTGTGATCAGGCCACGAGGCTATCAGGAATATAACAAATATAACAATAGTTCTATGAAGATATTTTAAGTGTCCAAAAAGGGACTAAATTGATTACAATTTGGGTACAATAACGCGGTCATGTAGATCATTCCAAAACAGGTAACTTCTTTATGTTAGCTATACCCCCTTTGTAAACCCTGTTCACTAAAGTCTATTAACAATATAAATAAAGACCTTACACATAGAAACACTAGATATCACTTTGGCACAAACACCCCAAACACACAAACATCGGTGTAGCAGCTGGGGCCTGCGCAGCTCCCATCCCACCCCACCCTGCCACTGTCTCCGCCCACGGACTGAGGATCTCCGTGACGAGCACACCCGCGGACTGCTGCTGCTCCTCCGGCAGTCACCGTGGAGAGACGGCGGCCGTGGAGCTGCCTGAAAACCCGGACACGGACGACCAGAATCGGCTCAAAAACAAGGCGAGTAACGGCTTTTACGTTTGTGTAGAAATTCACGGGAGAGGCTGATGTTTAAATTGCTTCCTCCTTGCTGCGAAAGTGCTGGATGTTGGGAACATTCGGCTGTCTGTTACACAGAAGGGAACAAAACATATTAAAGGCACATTTGAGCCATTTCGATGGGGTCTGAGCTCTAGATATGCTTTAGACATGCTTTCCTGCCATAAATAAGACGAAAAATGACGAGCTGCCACGTGGGTGAAGGTGTGTGTGTGTCGGGGGGGAAGCCTGCATTTTAATGCAGCTGAAATGTGGAGCGAGGGGAAATTCAATTTGAGCCTGATGAGTATATATACAGAGATACGTTAATATTAAATGCACTGAGTGACAGTTATGTAGCGCTGCCATCCTCTCCGTGGGCTGTCCCACATGAAAGATCAGCTGCTCAGCATCTCAAATCAGCTGCTCAAAAAAGGAAAAAAAAAAAAAAACCAGATTATTCTCCTAATATTCGCTCCCCTCCTTCCAGACACCTCAAGCTACAGTCATGAGATGTGCAGAGTGTCTGCAGGCAGCTGTGCAGTGTGCAAAGAGTGAAAATGGGGAAACAGGATGTCTGTTAAGATATGTCAAACCTTTCATTTTCACCCACTCAGAAAGGGAGACATATACACTTTATAGGGGGAAAACACAGGAGGAGATGTAAGAAGCTGAAGCATGTCTCCCTCATAATAAAAACAAACAACAACATTTGTGTGTTAAATTGTTCCCTGGGTTGACATACATTTTCATCATAAATCAAGTGACAGAAGCTCTGAATTTCCCTGTGGGTGACTTCCCTCATCACTACTCAAATAAAAGCTGCATAGACGCTGGTTTTGCATAGTTGTTCAGCTGCTTTATTCAAAGCATGCCTAACTTTTAACTCCGCGGCACAGAGCTAAAACCCAAGTACAATAGTACTGAACTCTAAAAGAGCGACGTAGCTTCCTGGGTTAAAAAAAGAAACCGCTGTGTGCTAACCCTGAAAGTGATATTAACAACAAATCAAATGTCTAACTGTCAGAGTCAGTTATTTAGTTTAAGGTTTTGTTATAGCCGAGAAGTCAGAAAGCTACCACCACAGTTATTTTTGGCTAAGGTAAATCAGTGGCAACTTTATCAGTAATAGTTGTTATTAAACCCATTTTAACCTCAGATCCGAGATTTGACAAGGTGCTGCAAACATTCCTCAGAGATGTCGGTTCATGTTGACTCGATAGCATCACACGGTCACTGCAGATTCGTCGGCTCTGTGATGCAACTTCCTGTTTCACCACATCCCAAAGGTGCGTTTTCCAATTGAGATCTGGTGACAACGGGGGCCTCAGAGTACGGTGAAGTCCTTGTAATGTTCAAGAAACCAGTTTGAGACCTCAAACTGAGCCTCACTTTCTTCCTTAGTAAGCATGACAACAGGGCATTTTCTCCCAGAGAAGTACCACTCACTGTCTATTTTCTCTTTTCGGGATAATTCTCTGTAAAAACTGCAGATGGTTCCACTTGAAAATCCCAGTCCATAAATCACCTTTCTTCCCATTCTGATGCCCAGTTTGAACTTCATTGGTTTGTCTTGACGTTATCTACATGCCTATTACCACGTTCCAGATACCTCGGAACTCTCATATTGAAACTTGGGAGTGACATCACTCCCAAGTTTCAGGAAACTTCCAGATAGAGCAAAGAAAAACAGGATTTGTTTTAGCTCTTAGCAAGGTAGAGCCATTCAGTTATCAATCGTAGTAATATAGCATAATACTTATTTTTTTTGCACTTAAAAAACAAATTCACAGATAGAGCCTGGTCAGTGCTCTGCATATGGCTTGTTTAGTAAGTCAAAAATACACAACAATGCAGTACAGATTCAAAGTTAACAGTTTTGGCACTGTTTACGTTCAGTGCCGCCATCTTGGAATGCTAACTCGGTATATGTTGGTCTGCTGGTCTCTTTACTAGTGGAAAATTCCAGTTGAGGATGTGCTCCACTAAAATTTTCTGACTTATCCAGAAACACACTGTTAATGCATTGAGTATCTGTCAACTGATTGGCCGATTAGATATCTACATTAATTGACCATTGTAAAGGTGGCTAATGTGAATACAGCTTTAAGTTTAGCTATTTTGCTACAATTCTTTCTTTCAAAGTAATCATTTACCCAGTGGAAAAAACATTTCAGGTGTCACAGAATAAAACAAAATGTTCACTTTTTAAAACATTATCCACATTAGAGTGACAAAGGAGAATAAACCTTGGTCTGGCTTGTGATTGAGTTGTTACTGTATAAGTGTGTAATGTCCTGTTGTTTTACAGTTATGTGAAGGGGTTAGAAGGGTCTCAACAAACCCTTTAGTCTTTACCTTCTCAGAAGGTGGCTCAGCAACATTTAATGTTATTCTTAACGGGTGCATGGTCTGGAATAATGCTTAGGTGGGTGGTCTGGGCTCAAAGCATTATAACAAGCTGATCAGGGTTACCAATTTCAATGGTAAATGGTTGTAATGTGCAAATTTCTGTTTGCATAGCACAATGGTGGTTAGGCTAGTTATCATGGCTTATTAAAGAGACTGGAACTAGAGGGTGATGACTTTTGATGCTGTTGATGCAGGGATGTCAAACTCATTTTAGTTCATGATTGACACCCTTGCCTTTAGGTAACAACATCCACCTAAAACTTAAAAAGTTATAGTAGCAGGATTGTAAAGGTGCAAAATTGTGTCCACATGAGTTGGGAATACAATCCGTGAAGATATTTCTCTGCTTTGTAGTTGACACATCTGGAAATTGTATCTTTGGGAAATGTTTTGCTAGGGTACTTACAGTAAAAGAGGGCTATTCATTCAAAGGTTTACGTGAGTTCATGTTAGTGTCAACTTAGTCTCCCTTTCCATGCCACGTTTGTCCCTAAACCTTTTTGACCCGTCTTTTGTCAGTGCACTCTCAGTCTAAACTCATTTTGAAATGCTGATAAGTGAAGGCCTTTAACTGGAAATGTGGACGCTGTAGTCCCATGGGGGCTTTCATTCTGCACACAGGAGAAATCATGGGATGATTCATGACTGCAGCTAAATCATTCCTAATGATTGTGGCAACACAACAGTCACCCGTCTGTCGGCTGGAATGCGTTGCCAAGTTTAATTTCCTTTATTTCAGGATGTACAAACCTTCATTCCGGCCAGTGAGATTATTATAACTCGGACATTCCCCTGGTTTTCCGTAACCGATTACCTGTTTTAATAAAGAGTCATTGTCTGATTTCCTTGTGTTTATAACCTTGGCTCTGCTGGCATTTTGTGAGTCCTTCACGGTCAGAGCAAAGTGAGTAAAATTACAGCAGACAGTTTACCTTTTCAACAGTGGTTTGAGGTAAATATGGGTTCAAGTAAGTTTTTGACGCACTAATATTGATGAGATTTAATTGGTATATATATGTGTATATATATATATATGTGTGTGTGTGTGTGTGTGTGTGTGTGTGTATGTATGTATGTATGTATGTATGTATATGTATGTATATATATGAGCATGCTAACATGTATTAATATTTGTAAATGGTTTTGCTTGGACTTTATCTTGAGGTGAACATAAATACTGTATTTCTTAATCTTTCTAGTCCATCCATCCATCCATTCGCTTCCGCTTATCCTTTCCAGGGTCGCGGGAGGCGCTGGAGCCTATCCCAGCTGTCATAGGGCGAGAGGCGGGGTACACCCTGGACAGGTCGCCAGTCTGTCGCAGGGCTAACACACAGGGACAGACAACCATTCATGCTCACATTCACTCACACATTCACACCTAGTGACAATTTGGATTATCCAATTAACCTATCCCCTCAAACTGCATGTCTTTCTAGTCATTTCACTTTAAACTCTTAAGACTTTAGAATGGAGTGCTGCATTTTTATTGTTTTTTGTTATGTGCCAAAGTGACCACAGTTGAGCTCTAGGGTGGAGTGCTGGAGTTATCAGATAATGTTACCTAGCTTAGTTAGCAAGGTATTAAAGGTGCCGTTTGTTAAAATTATTTAAATCATAGCTAATAAATATTTTGGCCACCAATAAATCAGTATCGGCAAATAATTTTTATTTGTTGGCTGATAAATTAAAAATTTTAAGTAAGAAATACGAGCATCTCCCTGTTAAGGTTAGGGTGTTTAAGAAATCAGCTGAGTCAAGTTATGCTAAACATAAAGGTGTAATCCACATCTTGTTGTGACAGTAAAATTAATTGATTTTTAAATGCATTATCACATTATGTCAGTAAGATAAAAAAAAATACAGATATCAGATTTATAAAACACCAAATATAGGTATTGAGCTTGAAAATTATGTATCAGTTGGTTTAAAATCACATGGAGATCAGCACAGTATGTCTGTCGGTTATTTAGATATTCCAACCCATGCCAAAGTTTAACATTACTTCTACTGAAAACCACTCACCACTATACCTGACACATTGTTTGCTTTTTTGATTGTAGGTCTCCATAAAGGTTACAGCAGTTTCAGTGACATGGACAGCAAGCGCATTCACACACCCTGCAGAACTAACACAGGAGCCTTGCCTGAACTGCCAAGCAGAAAATGACTCAGAGAAATGGAATCAGCGGGACGAGTGATCACATCCTCCACTCGGAGGCCTCCAAGGTTTACCAGCAGGCCAACGGTATGGACCACGAGAAAATCCAGGAGGCCGATGATTGTGAATTGGAGGAGAGGGGACAGGAAGGAGGGCGCCGAGTCTCCGTGGCTGTAACAGGAGCAGTCGAAGCTCCAGATGGCGGCTGGGGCTGGGTGGTGCTGGTTGCCACCATACTTGTCCTGGCTTTGACACTGGCATTTCCCTCCTGCGTGGGAATCTTCTACACTGACTTGCAGAATGAGTTCCACGCAACCAACAGCGAAACCTCCTGGGTGCCCTCCATCATGACGTCAGCGCTTCATGCAGGAGGTAAAGCTAGAAGACTAGGAAATAAACCGGACCCAAGTTTTTCCAAGCCTAATTTACTCATTTTGGTTTAATTTAAGAGAATAATAACTAGAATATACCATACTACTGAAGTTGCCCTTTAATCCCCCCTGGCCTGAGGGTAGTCTTAGTTTGCATCTGCTGTTATAGTTCAGGGAAAGTGTGAAACCAGATAGAGAGAGAAACTGAGGATGCTTTAACCTGTCTTGCTGTGTGATGTTGATTTAAAGAAGGTTATTCCATGAGAAGCTGCAGTCCTCTCATTTCCCACAGCCTAAAATGTTTCATTTACAGAAGAAATAATGCAAACCTTAGACCGGCTACTTTACTTCTGAAGTCTTATTTCCTGTGCTGATGAAAAGTAAAACTCAAAAGATCATCCTCATCCTATCATCAATCAAAACTTTCAGATTTATTAGATTCGTTTAAAATAGCCGATTTAGCAATAAATTGTCACTTTTAATAGCAGTTAAACAAAACTAAACTGACGTACTTAGTCTGGCATGATTGTCTAAGGCAGTGGTTCCCAAACTTTTTTTGCCAGGCCCCCCTTTTTTACAAGAAAAATGTTCGCGCCCCCCCCCCCCCCCCCCCCCACCTAACCACATCCTCCAAACACACACACCCATATTTTGTTTACAAACTCCATTGCGGTTTATTTCACACCTCAAACATTTAGTAAACAATTAAGCAAATACAAGTAAACGGCAATAAATTACAGGTAGTAATAAAATATACTACTAACTCTTTTACGCTACGTCCACACCTACACGGGTATTTTTGAAAACGCAGCTGTTTCTATGCGTTTGGGCTTTTCGTCAACACGTAAACGGCGTTGCGATTCACCGAAAACGGAGATTATTTAAAACTCCTTTTTTGCGTTTACGTGTGGACGAGAAATACAGAGTTCGTCACATCAAAGGTATGTGCCTTTTTTCACGTCACGCTGTGCGCCACTTTATTGTTTACATGAGATGAATTGCAGAATGGCAGATAGAGACAAAATACTGTTAATCTGACTATCTTCAGGTTTTACACGCTTACATATACACACACAGTTACTGTCCCTCCATTTAGAAAGGCAGAGGCGTCACGGTGTAATTATTTTACGTGTAGTTGTTTTTCTCCTGTGTAATAATATTCAACATTGCTATCTACATTTTTCAAAAAACGCCTCTCTGTGTAAAATGGGTTTAAACACATAAACAGCTGTGGGATACTGTTTGTCCGTGATTTGAACAGGGGGAACAAATTACGGCAGGATCAGCCTGATATTATTTGTATCCCACTGTAACTTTACTGCATAAAGAGCTAACATCATGTTAGCTCTTGATTTTTAGTTCACAAACACTTCTTGTAATAACTAACTACTCCTGACATTTTGGACATGTTACTAACATGTCCAAAGCACGCGCTGTGCTCTCCAAATCACGGACAAACAGGATCCCACATTCTTGATTTTTAGTTCACAAACACTTCTTGTAATAACTAACTACTCCTGACAGGAGTAGTTAGTTATTACATGAAGTGTAATAACTCCTGTCAGGAGTAGTTAGTTATTACAAGAAGTGTTTGTGAACTAAAAATCAAGAATGTGGGATCCTGTTTGTCCGTGATTTGGAGAGCACAGCGCTGCTCCCGACGCAGGGAAACTAATTTTGCAGGGGAGACCTACCTTGGCACTTGTGCAGGTGAAGCCAAAGGGAAGATATGCTTCACCATATTTTCCTGTCTTTGGCTTGGAAGGAAGTTGGTTTGGAAACATATCTGGCGATGCTTCATCTCCTGCTTTGCGTTTGTGTGGGAGCCCCGTCAAAAACCTGTCCACAGTGTCCAAGCGCTCTTTTTTTTTTTTTTTTTTCTTTTCATACCGCGCCCCCCCTGCAATGGCTCTGCGCCCCCAACTAGGGGGCGGGCCCCACACTTTGGGAACCTCTGGAGTCTAAGGTCTAACGTTTCCTGACTTTCAGAAGATATTACTGTTGACTTATTATTTACTGTGATCCTCTCTGTACTGTGTAGGATCATGGTAGACACTGGTTACCAAGAATAAAATGTACTGTATATAAATTATGAATATAGCCACGGTGACATCACCCACATTTTACATTCTCTTTTTGCACCCCCAGCCCAGACGGGTCAGAGAGGTCCAACAAAAACTCAACAGTGAGGTACTAGAAGTATAAATCTCAGTCACATTCCCCATAGGGATGTTGGTTATAAGCCATAATGTTGTATCCATCCAAAGTAGACTTACTATGAGTACGACATTGTAAAACGATAGAAGTCTGTATATGTCATCCTTAATCCCGTATACAGATGGATCAGGTATAAAACAAAAATCAACCCACAGCTGTTAGGTGGAGGAATCCATCCACAGGGGCCAAAACTGAGAGACAGAGACTAAAATCAGGGACCAAATTATAGCACTTTTTAATTTCTGATCTTCATATCTTCATCATCTTCATATGGTAAATGGCCTGTATTTGTATAGTGCTTTACTAGTCCCTAAGGACCCCAAAGTGCTTTACACATCCAGTCATCCACCCATTCACGCACACATTCACACACTGGTGATGGCAAGCTACATGTAGCCACAGCCACCCTGGGGCGCACTGACAGAGGCGATATCCGCAGATTGTATATTTGTGACAAGAAGGCGTCACAATATCATTCTTATTCTGCTGGCTTCCTTTTAAATCCAGCCAAAAACAGAGATTAGTTTGGAGATTTAACCCCTGGAAACACAAGTTGGAAGGATTATGGTTAGGCTGGTCCTTTATCCATGTCCAGGAGTTCTTTCTTTATTAGAAAGATTAGAAATAGGTTTTATGTAATGAGCGGGTGCACATAGTGCAACTTCTTATCTGTCTTATCTGTTTTGAACTGTCAATATTTAAAATGCTAGAATAAAACAATAGTGGAAATCAGCCCATGGTTTATCTCAGTGTTATCGCAATAGTAGGATAAAGTTCCTCCTCTTTACAATTTTTTCACTCCCAAATAAATTTCAGAGCAACATATATCAAGAAAAAGTAATAAGCGTCATAGTTTTTATTTGAGATGAGGAAAGAGTTCACACATTCAGTATAAAATGCAATTATATGTCAGTGTTTGATCAGAAGCAGCCTGTGGCCTACAACACCTGAACAACTGGTACCTGCCTGTTTAAGTGCACTCCTATGCAACTTAAGTTCCTCTCCTTCAAACTTCTTCCTTCCATTTTCTGAAAATACAGCACATTATTAGCAAAAACCCTTCATAACGGCCATTTAAATTCCTCCTTACATATTTACTGTGTACTCGAACAACATTACGTCACGATGACTGTTAAGTATGAACAGGTGACATGCATTGAACCAAACGCAGACACAGAACGTAACATCCCTTTCGCGGGGCGATAGTAAAATGAACATAATATATAAGATAGTCAAAATAATCGGGATTTATAATGAATCTTAAAAAACTCCATACAGATATTGATAATTGTTGTATGTTTCAATATTTGTGCAAATTACAACGAGATCAACAATACAGGAGCTTTTGATGAAGAGGAAATTAGCTCTTATGTTATTTATGAAATGTAAACGCAGAACTAGAGCATAAAAATGCCATTTGATACACATCAGAAAAATATGGGCTTGGGAAAGCTTTAACACAGCAGCACTTTAAGTTTATTTTTTAAGGTTTACGATGAGCACGTTATGTAATAATGTCAGACTCATCCTTTAATGCTGCTCTGAACAAACAACCTAAGATGTAGACAATAATAGTTGTTTTGTAGTTTCGCATCCATTTCTATTCAAACAGTCAAGACGTGACTTGTGCAGACTTTTAGCTTTTTTTAGAGGCTCAGAGCAAATTGGACAATTGGTTGACAAGCAGTGACAGGCCGATGAAAGATCTGAAAGTTCAAGGGTTCGGTAGCTTTTTACTGAAATGCTCAGTGTGAGGTCCAGAGAGGGGTTGGCGCAAGTAAAGGAGGCCACCATCAGGCTCGGAGACAGGAGTATAGGCCGTTACAGTCAGTTTTGGACACAGTTCTCATGAATTTTGGAGACAGGAATGCTTTAATCATAGAAATTATCATGATCTGACACAAATATGACAATAATCTTAGGTTTATCTCCAGTAAGGTGCACAAGGGAGTCTTATCCCAGGCCAGATTTGTGAGCTTAAGAAGTGATTCATGAGTTATTAAAACTGTAACTTTAGAATAAACACAGTCTAAAAGATTCTGATAAAGAATGGTGTGATTTAACTGTTTTAATAGCGCAAAAACTGAAGTTTTACACATGTTAGTTCAGTGATTGTCCCCCATTAATATCTAGCAGACCTGTTGTTTAACAACAGAGATAGGCCATGCTAAATTTGACACCCCTCTTAGTGACCTTTATCCAGTGTACTATGCTGTATTTGCTCAAGCTTTCAAGTACACACAGTGAGATGTTTTTTTTTCATGGCAGGCAGGTGAGTCAGGATGATGTGTTAGAAATGGAGAAATCTGAATGCAAAAGGTAGTGTAAGACGAAATTTCATCTCACTGGCAGTGGGATGAGTAAGAAACAGATGTGTCAGTCAAACATCTTGTGCACAGGGTAAATGAAAGAGCAGACATATTTTCAGTCATACGTTCGGTTCTTTTGAAGGTCATCCAGCCGGTGCAGATTACAAGTTATGTGAAATGTGCTGGAGGATTAAGGCCTTTGCCCACTCGGGCTCTGGTATTAAACTAAGAGCATTAAATTTGATCCACAGGTCCCTTTTGTAGTGTGTTGGTGGAGAAACTTGGCTGCCGAGCGACAATCATGTTGGGAGGGGTCCTGAGTGGGCTTGGAATGGCTGCCAGCTCATTTACCCAGTCGATCACTGAGCTTTACATCACCGCCGGGGTCATTACAGGTCAGCAAGCACTCAGTAGATTTATTATCCCAGCACACATTTCATTGCCATGGGTACACACAGCTACCTGCCGAGCATCAAAGGGCAGGCACAGGTAGAGTTCAACTGTGCCGAATATTTGTTTGGTTGGTGGAGACCAAAGCAGACAGATTTTGGACAACTGTAAATGCATCATTACATCTTTTAGGAACTTTATATCGCTTAAATTTGACAAATACAGACATTCAAAAGAAGTTTAAACTCAAGATAATTTCACCTCATAACAGCCTTGGTCTAATTTTCATAGTTGTGGCTGTTCATTTTTGTGGTACATTGATAAAGATACAGATACAAAAGTTTTACTGATTTCACTTATTTTTGAGATGTTATCATTAGGTCCTGGTACTCCCCGCATAAAAGGAAAAGCTTTAAGACATGCTTTCCATAGTGGAATTTGGTTTCATAGAACCAAGGTTACCCATGTAACCATGTTCCTGGTCATATTTCTGTCCTGATGAACCACCTTCAGGCTTTGTCATAGCTAGAGTATAAGTTCTCCTCACCTACCTTAATCCTAAATGAAAGCTAAATGTTTAAGTTTGAGGTTTGCAGTTAAAGCACCACACATGGTCTCACAATGGTCAGTACAGGACTTGTACCAGCTGTTGTCCAGAGGTGCACAAGGAGGTTACCTTGAAGGGGAGGTTGACAAATTTAGATTTTTGCATCCTCAAGACTAGATTTTAAAGTCAAAAGCCTGAGGAAATGGTATGAAAATAAAAGCATTAGCAAAAAACATTTAAAGTAGTGTTACTCAGGATAGATTAGACATAATACAACTTCTACATTTCTATTTTATAATCCATTAGCACTATCGCTGATATAAAAAATGTCACTCGTCTTTCATTGTTTCAGGTCTTGGTTTCTGCTTCAGCTTCCAACCAGCTGTGACAATCCTGGGACACTACTTTGTGCGTCGCCGTGTATTTGCCAACGCCATGTCCTCCACAGGCACCGCCTTGGGACTGTGCACTCTGCCTGTCCTGGGAAACTACCTCCATATAGAGTACGGTTGGAGGGGAAGTTTTCTCATTCTGGGGGCCGTCCTGCTGAACTGCTGTGTGTGTGGAGCTGTGATGAGGCCCCTCCAGCCCAAAAGGCATCGTGGCCAGCCGCTGATGAACCACGGACCTCCTCCGCCAGATGAGAATAGTGACAGCAAGAAAAAAGGGAGGGTGAGGACGATTTGGAGCTCCATGTTGGCTTTCCTGAGCAAACATATGGCCTTCGATCAGTTCTGCAACAACTTGCGCTACCGTGTGTACTCCATCGGCATCACATGGATGATGCTCGGGTTTGTGGTACCTCTGGTGTATCTGGTTCCCTACGCTACAGCAAACGACATGGAGCCGAGTCAGGCTGCGTACCTGCTGTCCATCCTGGGGATCGTCAACATCGTGGCGCGGCCACCGTTTGGCATCGTGTTTAACTTGCCATGGTTCAAAGGGCGACACGTTTACGTGTTTTCTGCAGCTTTGCTTGTCAACGGGCTCAGTAACAGCATCTGCTGCATCGGGCCCAGCTTCCATGTACTGCTGGCTTACGTGGTGATCTACGGGCTTTCCATGAGCGTGGTGGGCTCCCTGATGTTTACTGTCCTCATGGATGTAGTGGAGATGAGCTACTTTCCCTCAGCCCTTGGCCTCGTTGCTGTCATGGAGAGCGTCACGCTGCTCATCGGGCCTCCGCTGGCAGGTAAAGGAATCATAGATATTATCATGAGTGAGAGATATGAGGAGAATGTAGGTCACACTTTTTTATCCCATGAAACCATAACCATAAAGCCAGTAAAAAAAAAAAAACCCTGGAGGTATAAATATGCAAAATAATTTTTGCCTGTAGTCTCTCTTCATGTTTTCTGCATCACTGGCTTAGATTTTGCATGATGTATGGGACTGGGGGAACAGCTAAAGAGCTGCTTAAAGGATTGGTTTAAATTTTTTCAGGGACTTCAAGGCAACCTCATGAACTCTGGAACAGGTTTGCTCAGGTTTATACTGGCCCTAAGGAGATTCCATCTAAGAGCACCACAGTATAAGGGATGGGGAGAAAATCCAAAGCCCTCTCATGCCCTCTTAATACAATTAAACCTTCAGACTGAAGCTAATTTATGGTCTCAGGTAGACAGAAAGTATTTCCTCTTTGTGTTACTGTAAACTTTGTGTTGTATATATTCCAGACAAACAAAAGGAAGCACTCTGACACTACAATTAACCTTTTTGTTTGGCTGCTGAAGTCTCGTAACAACTTGGGACCTTTCAATTCAATTCAATTCAATTCAATTCAATTTTTTTACCAGTAAGAGCCTGAGTGATGGAGCAATGCCAAAAATGCATCACTGTTTACAAGTTGCCATAAAAGGGGAAAAATACTTTCTATGGAAGTTTATCTTCAGTCACTTAAAAGTTATCTTTTCATACCCACTTTGGCCTTTCTCAGGACTTCACGTCACTTAAAGTTATTGCTTATTTTAAAATGGATTTCGAGAAAGAAAGAAAAAAGACCAACGGGGTTACAAAATCAAACATATCTTTCTAAAACTGAGCACTCAACAGTGGACCGGTCAACAGTGGCCAAAATGTGACCTTCCTTTTGAAATTAAAAATGAAACTGTTATGGTGAGATGCAATATATGACTACATCTGAATCTGGTCTGTCTGGAAAATGTGGTATAAATGTGATTATATATCAGTGGGTGTTAGTGACTCTTGGTTCACATTCTGTTGCCCAATCTCTCTTAAGCAGGCTAGGTTATTTCCAGGTAACCAGTATCATAGTTCAGACAGGGCAGGTGTAACAACAAAAGGTGCGTTTGATGAAGTGAATGTGTTGCTCAATGCAGGCATGGAAACAATCCAAACGTGAAATGACCCAAGCATTACAGTGAGGCTTGGTAACGGCAGAAGCATAAAGAGAAAATCTAACAAAGGTAAACATAAGATTATACAAGCACACTCAGATTAGAAAAGGTGGAGAAACCAGACACAAGAACCAAAAACACCGCAAACACGCCTGATCTGAGGGGTGAAGCAAATTCAACATAGCCAAGCTTTCAGCCTGGCAGAAGCTGATTTGACAAAACCTAAAACTCCCGTAAGAATGAGCAATTGTCACGCCGACTGCTTCACGCTCTATATTCACATAAAAGTTGGTAATTCAGGCATCATTTAGCTGTTTTCTTTCACTAAATGGACCGATTCAGTGCCACCTCAGACACGGTATCAGAGAATGAAGATCTGTAAAAAATATAAAATATATGATGGGCAACACAGGTGCTCCACTCACACAGGTGCGTGATGCTGCAGAAAAGCATTAGTGATTCGTAGTTTGCCGATGATTTTAAACCACAACTCCAGACCAGGTTAACAGTTCAGCTTGAGATCAAGCCAGGCTAAAAGAGCACTGTACTGAAAACTTGCCACTCTAATTAGTTAATCTTGCCTCAGAAATAGTTTCAAAATAAAAGTGGAGGCCAAAAGAACGCAAACTCAAACATATAACAAAAACATGATAGTTTGTGAGTCTTTGGTGAATTTTCATCCGTTTTTTGAACCAGGTTGTTTCTTTATTGTTGTTTTTTCATCTATCCTCATGTTTCCTCTCAAGTTACAGTGCACTGACCTCTATTGATCAGTGGCAGAGCTCTGTAGCTGTAGATAAGTCAGTTTAAAAGCCATCAAGTTAATATTAGTGCAGCTCTGTCTAAATTCCAGCTCTATACTTGTCTTTTCATTGTATCTGCTCCAACATATAAGAACCAGAAAAGTAAAGCCTTCGTGTGTGATTGCATACGCTTTAGTGCACATGTTTTCACATGTGTGTTATGTGAACGGCTGACATGAAGGAGGAGGCGGCACTGCAGGGCGTTGAGGCCGTTTAGCCGGTACACAGAGAGAAAAACAGTTTGTTCTTCTCAGTGGAGGAGTGAGCTGGAGCTGCAGCAGAGTGAGAAAAGGGCAGAGGCTTCCTCTCCCTCTCAGGGCTGCTTCCGTCTCAGATGACAGTTATGCTTAGACTGTTTATCTGGCTGCTTCTCCAGCCGAACAGTGACATAACCACAGAGGCAAGTCGGGGCAGGATTATGTTGCTTGTACATCTGACCTGATGTGCTGCTGATTATAACAGGAAAATGATTTGCCGAGGGTCACGGTTATGGAAGATAGTTTCAAAAGATGTCTTTTTTTTTTTTTGGTGGAGTCAGAATATATTATGCTGATTTGAATAGAGAACTTGCCTGTAAACAAATATCACACTGACCTCTAATGTAAGCGCTGGGTCAGTGATTTTCCACAGGTTTGCGCTTATGAGGATTGCACTATGAAGCAAGATTAGTACAACGGATTTAGCCCCCAGGGATTTTTAGACGTCTCTGACGAGAAGCTAACATGAGTCAAAATGCTGACGCTGTTGATGTTTTCTTTATTTCCAGGAATCCTGGTTGACAGAACGGGCCACTATTTCCACGTTTTTTTTGCCTGCAGTGCCGTTGTTGCCTCATCCGCCGTGTTTCTCGTGGTGTCGTTTTGCTGGCTGGATAAAAAGGAGAGGAAGGCGCTGAATCAGGTGAAGCCACCCACGGCGCCCGACCCGGCGACACCTACAATTAACATCGTTCCTGGTTGCCAGTACAGCAGCGTGTCCACAGAAGGAGATAGAGACAAGGCCTCGGCTAACGGGGCGGAGTATATCACCAGCGTCTGAACCTGCTTACACTGTGTGTCACCTTTTAGCACACGTCACACTCTCGGTCAGACTGTTCTGCAAATGATTCCTAATATTTGCGACCGCTTGCCTGGTGCACCAGATGTTGCGAGGTTTACTTTTCTGTGGTTAAAAGACAGCACACATCCTAACATCTGGAGCACCATAAAAGTCAGAACAAATAGTACGAAGAGTTTGCACTGTTTGACCAAGGTTGCATACCAAAATCAGGAGATGTGCACTTAAAAACCACGACGTGATTGTACTGTTTATTGTAAAATGCTGCTGATTTTATCTACACAATCTATCACACATGAGGTATATCACTCTATCAAGCCAAGATACGTACATAATCCCTCATTAGAGAAATCCAATCTTTAGTTGATGTTTGCTGGAACAGTGTTTTTCAATGGTGTGTTAGTATACGATGAGCTAACAGACACAGAGAGAGTAGATACTGTTGAGCAGTGAAACAGAAATGAAGGGGACGGTGCAGTAATATCAGTGGGAAACATTGTGGAGTAGGGAAGCACAACCTAGTGAGGCCTTATCAAGAGTTAAAGGGGACATGTTATTGTTTTTTCTTTCTGTTTTCTGTCATGTTAAAGTGGTAAATACTTGTTAAATACAGCCGAAACCAATAGCCAAAAAATTTGAGTTTCATCCAGATCTTTTGAACAGTGTTTCCCACACCTAGACTTCATGTGTGCCAAAAAGGGTATATGTTCCAATTAATTTTTATTTTTACAGGCATCTAAGATGACTATCAAGCCACCTCACTCTTATTTTGACATTTCAATCGCCGTTAAACAGCTAGCTCTGGTCCTTTCTCTACAGGCAAGCTGGTCAAACCATTATTCTGACAGGAGGTTGGTACTAGTTCTGCTCTGGAGCTCTTTCACAGCCCCGAGGGGCAGCTCTAGTCGACAGTTGGTCACTAGAGGACATTCCAGGCTCTGTTTGCCTAGGTAACTCTCTATTGTAGACTTTATGGGCCTTGCCTTGCCACAGGTGTATAAAATCAAGCACCTAGTCATGCAGTCTGCTTTCACAAACATTTGTGAAAGAATGAGCTCAGTGCACTCCAGAGTTGTCCTGTAACAAGATTCCTTCCTAAATATTCCACAATCAAGTTTAGGTGATATAATTGCAAAGTGGAAAACTTTAGGAACCACAGCAGCTCAGCCATGTGACCACGTATAGTTACAGAAAGGGGTTGCTGGGTGCTGAGGCGTATACTGCGAGCTCCAAACCTTCTTTGGCATTAACATCAGCACAACAGCTGTGCACCAGGAGCTTCACGGCATCTAGCAGCTCCTGTAGGTGTAATGTGTAGGTGGCTCAGCACTTCTGTCCACGTACTGCGTTTATCACCTCTCGTATCAGTCTATTCTTCATTCTCACTCTTGAAGTCGCCCAACGTCACTCAATTTCTCAGTCTCTGCTTTCTGTGTGGGCGCCTCTTTGTAGACCATCCCTCCGTGGAATGAGGAACTTTCTTGAGAGCCAGCTGATGGCTCGGTATTTAATGTCTCGAAGTGTGTATGATATTATTTATTTATCAGTTTAAAACAGCGTCCGTTCACCTCTTTCTCACCAAAACCAAGAATAGATTTTTATTCTGTGGGAAACACCATTTTTACTTTATGTATGATGTTAGAGGGGATAGCCTGAAAGTAGTCTCAAGCACAGAGTTGTGGTTTTGAGCATAGAAGAGCATAGAAGTCCCACCCACTTCCGTTTCCAGCCAATCAGGAGAGGAATTAAAACACCTGGTTTGAGACAGAGGATGAGCTGAGGGGCAGCAGAAAAGCCCACTAAGATAAATGAGGATTATTTTGAATTGTGAATCATGCAAAGCTACTCTGGGAGAGTAAAAGAATAAAAATATGGAGCCAGAAATGAGCAGAATAGGTCCCCTTTAATGAATGAGGGTTGTTTTTATTTTGTATGTAAAATGTATGTAACATTTTAAAGACCTCTTAAAAGACCAAAACCAACAATTTGTTATAACCTGAGGATTAACCCAACAGACTGCACTATACACATTCAAGTTAACAATCATATGAAAGCTTTTCACATTTGGACTTCATGTTTTTTGGTAAAGTACCCATAAATACTTTAACAGCACAGTCAGACCTGTCGCTCACACATTTTTATCACTGATACCTAATCCAGAGTAAACAGGGGTGTGAAACGCTTTAATGCCCTTTTGTGTCAGTGAAACGAAGCGAAAGCTGCACAACAGAGTGTCGTGACACTTTCGTGGTTTGAAGGCAGATCATTTCAGGGGTGTGAATACTTTTAAACATGACTGGTGCTAAAAAAAAATGGCTGTAGCTCTGAATGTGAGTTTGTGGTGACCTGTAGAGGGTGTACTCTCATAAGTGATTAAGAAAATAAATGAATGGATGAAAATTTCAACAAAACGTCGGTTTAATGCGTTATTGGTTTGAGCATGCAACTGTTTTATCAGTTGCCACTTTAGCTATAGTTCAGCTGTATTGAAAATCTCCATTCATCTATTCTCCTTCACTTATTCACTGGAAACTTATCACAGGAGAGGCTGGAAGTGATGAAATTTCCACAGCATGTGAATTTTTAGAATTTTTGAAATTTATGTGCAGTTACTCAGTTTACATGATGTGCAGTGCCTGACATGGTGTTCATGTGTCCTGCCATAACTCCAGCCTTTCATTCCGCTAAATCGTTTTAAGGTTAGACTGTTGTTGGTGTTGGCTGTGCTCCAAAATAACTCCTGAGAAGCTGCACCTGTTGGTCAGTGCTCACCTGATTTATGTCTGTACAGCACAAAAACGCTGAGAAACACAGTTCCAAATATTAAAGCCTCTGCCTTATTAAATTTACGTTCAGTGCATCTCCTACTCAGTCTGGTGTTTGATAACAACTGATTACTTACTGCAGCATCACATGCCGGCATTGCCAACCTGAGGAACAGCCATACTGATTATGTTCAGCTTGTTTAAAAGCTAATTACCACAACTATACTTTACAAGTCTGTTTTTGTTTGTAGAAAGCGCCAAATCATTGCTGACTTTTTTTTAAATGAAATGTTCTTTTAGCGGGAGTAAGTACCGTATTTGTTTGTGTCTATTTTCAGCTGCGGATGAATACAAACTCGTGGCAATGAAGGAACACGTGAAACAGTGGAGCTATATCAGACTTGTAGCATGAATTTATTGTTGCTTTTGGTCTTTTTAGTGGGTTAGTTTTTGGTTCATTGTAGGAATGATAAAGATGAAATGAAAAGGAAAGCAGACTGATAATCCTGTGAGGTCTATTTCATCATCGATGGTGAGAAATGACCCTGATCCTGCGTTTCAGGAATAAACAGGAGCTTTGTGTTTAGAGGTGCTTAGACCTCAGAGGGAATTTTAACAAGGTGCAGTAAACGATATATTACTTTATTATTTTTGACTTCTTTAAAGAAGAATCGTATATTTTCTGCCCACCTTGCTGAGCTGTTTGGTTCACTAAACATGGACCTAGAAAATTGTTGCTTGCACTTCATTGTCATATATAGCGAATTAACATATACAGGTCCTTCTCAAAAAATTAGCATATTGTGATAAAGTTCATTATTTCCTGTAATGTACTGATAAACATTAGACTTTCATATATTTTAGATTCATTACACACAATTGAAGTAGTTCAAGCCTTTCATTGTTTTAATATTGATGATTTTGGCATACATAACTCATGAAAACCCAAAATTCCTGTCTCAAAAAATTAGCATATTTCATCCGACCAATAAAAGAAAAGTGTTTTTAATACAAAAAAAGTCAACCTTCAAATAATTATGTTCAGTTATGCACTCAATACTTGGTCGGGAATCCTTTTGCAGAAATGACTGCTTCCATGCGGCGTGGCATGGAGGCAATCAGCCTGTGGCACTGCTGAGGTGTTATGGAGGCCCAGGATGCTTCGATAGCGGCCTTAAGCTCATCCAGAGTGTTGGGTCTTGCGTCTCTCAACTTTCTCTTCACAATATCCCACAGATTGTCTATGGGGTTCAGGTCAGGAGAGTTGGCAGGCCAATTGAGCACAGTAATACCATGGTCCGTAAACCATTTACCAGTGGCTTTGGCACTGTGAGCAGGTGCCAGGTCGTGCTGAAAAATGAAATCTTCATCTCCATAAAGCTTTTCAGCAGTGCTCCAAAATCTCAAAATTTTTTGAGACAGGAATTTTGGGTTTTCATGAGTTATGTATGCCAAAATCATCAATATTAAAACAATGAAAGGCTTGAACTACTTCAGTTGTGTGTAATGAATCTAAAATATATGAAAGTCTGTTTATCAGTACATTACAGGAAATAATGAACTTTATCACAATATGCTAATTTTTTGAGAAGGACCTGTACTGTAATAGCAGTGAATTAATCATGTTTTTCTTTTCTTGTGCTTGCTTTTCATTCCTCAATGCAACAGTGCCTTTTTACATAGCTGCCGTGTTTCTTAAAAATGACCCACACTGATAATTTCACGTGCTTTCAGAAACAAAGAAGCGGATGAATATCGCCTTTCACGTCACAGATTTGAAACATTTCTTAGAAGGAATATTTCAAAGGCGCTGATCACAGCTCACACTACAAGTACAAGCTATTATAACAGAGTATTGAATACACTTTTCAGGTATAAACTGTATTGCAGTAAACAAAGATGTAAGCACCAACAGAGGATTTATTAGTAATTTTTAGATGCTTGTCTTGCTTTAAGTCAAATATCTTTATAATAAATTCTTTATTTATATATTATAATTCAGGAAAATAAATGTTTGAATATCAGAGATGTCTCTTGTGATTTTTTTTTTTTTTTTTAATTTTATGTTATTTTACTTGCCCCATTTATTATTGGAGAATAAAACACAGCCTCTCAGACTGAGAACTAATGTTCTTCATATTGTTGACTAGTACACATAATATTGGTGTGTATTTATTTGAAGTATACTGAAAAAGGTTTGTGAGAGGGATTTAATCCAGATGTCCTGAAGCCCAGTAGTTGTTGGTAAGTGGCCAATAAATTAGTGGAAACAGTCAAAGTTTGATCTTACTAGAAAAAAAGACAATTTGATTTTATACCTAATAAAATTATAAAAATGGATAGGAGACACTTGGGAGAAACTCTCAGTTTCTCTGCTGATATTTTTACTTTGGCCCAATCAGTGACACTGTGTGTCTACACACTATAATGCCCTTCATATAGTCCTTAGGGCTCCACAGCATATGATCCCTGCTGAACTTGGTCCTCTCTCTATGTGCAAGAATCATTGAATGTCATGCTGAGGAGAAAGTAAAACTATATTATATGTGTTCTCTCCAAACTTGTTTTCATAACTGCTTGTTTAAAAACTAGAACAAAACTAACAAAAAATATCAATATGGATGTAATACAAGGCTTTATTATCAAATATAAGCCTATATACTCTATTTATTCTTTCTTATAGTATGAAAGGGTTGACACTGATTTTATATTTTCTTATAAGAATAAATTCCAATTGTTTTTTTTTTTTTTCATGGTCAAAATGTTTGGTGTCAACATTTTATGAGCAACTGTTCAAAAATGGTTGATCGGGTGGTGATGAAACATTATTGTCAGTTTCAGTTCAGTTCTTTGTTGATTTGGATTCAGTTTAATTTCAGCTATTGAATTAGAGTAGGCTTGCCTCATTTTCAATGAACAAAACAAACAAACAAAAGAAACAACTCTGAGACCAGAGTGAGCAAAAACTAACATTTTTACTAATGACCTAATCAAATCTCTAAATGAGATAATAAATTAGATAATCCATATTAGCCTTATAACGATGGTCCAGTCACACTAATGTCATTGAGCCTGCAGGTGCATAGACTTTCAGTATCCAATGGGCTCTGCTGATGCTGATAAAATTGCACTGGTCTACATATATATATATATATATATTAAAGGGCAGGCAATATAGGAAGAAAATGACATCCAAGTGCCCCCTGCTATGCTGCAAGAATCATGTGTAATGTTATTATTATGCTTTTATGTATTATACTGTTTTTAGAAAATGCAAAAATGGGAATTTTCACCAGTAACTGTCATATGAAATATATAAAACCTAACTTTCATGTAAAAACATTTTTTAAAAGCCAAAATTGGTGTCACGGTGTCAAAAGGGTGTAAATCTTTCCTACACAGACAATTAAACAAACTGCCGTGCCTTTATTGTGAAAGGGAGGAAGTCGTTTCCAGCAACATAAGCAACGACGCGAACTGCCGCCATCTTGTGGCCAATGTGTGAAATGAGCGGTTTTCTTAGTGCAAAACTTTCCACAGCTGTCGCACAAACGTTGATTCGTGGTACAAAAACGATAGTTGAACAGACATGAGGACAGAGTTTGATATTTTGTGTAATGTCGCTCTTTTTTTTTTTAACGTCCTCTGAGCCGCGCAAGCGTCAGCTAAATGAAAGTGAAAGTAAAAGTGAAGCGGCTGGTGCTGCAGACACTTAAGCTAGCTGTGCTCTGTGGAGGAGAAAGATATACGGTAGGTAATCTAAATTAATCCCGATTAACTCAATTTTAAATACATTTTACGTCACAGGTGTATACACAGGTAAATGTGAAACGGCAGGGAGGAGAGCAGGTAACCTAAATGGCCTATTACTGAAGTTACCACCTCAATTAAGTAAGCTACAATGAGAACCAGCAGCTGGAGATATGATTTATGCTCCAGAGTTGCATTAAATAGCTGCAAGGCTTTGTTAATATAACTATAACAGATATTAGTGTTAACGTTTTGCTCATATTTTCCATAAGTGTGATGTAAACAGTTTGAAAAACAGCACTTTATCCCCGGAGTCAGAAAATGTGTCTCTGTGGTACTTAGAGTAGATTAAATTAAAAATGCAGGACCTATTTTTTACTTTTTTGCATATTTTATTCAGTGATTAAGGATATATTTGCTGAGAGTGACCCTAAGACTGCGAGAGTGGGTGTAAATAAACAAAAACTGAAACCAAAAAACGACACAAAGTATAATAAATAGAGAGGAAATGTGGTTATTTTTAGCCTTTTATAGTTTGGTCCAGTTTGTTATTACACTGTGTCAGGTGAGGTTTGGGTCCAGATGTTTGAGGCTTGAGGATGACCTCATGATCGTGAGCCAATTGCTTCAAAAAGCGCTGTGTTTGTACTGTAATCTCTCCTCTGAAGTCATGAAAAATTAGGCTCCTGACTAGTGTTATTACAGTATAAAATTTCATATTACTTTACCTTTTTATTCATTTTAAATTTTTAGTTTCAGTTTACGCTAGTTTCACTTTGTTGCCAGATTTGATCCTTCCATTTTGGAATAGGAAAGGTTTAGTGTCAGTTCAGTTTTACTTTTTATTTTCTCTGATATTTTCTATCGACATTTATTAATTATGTTCTTACAAAACCACTTAAATGAATGTTGGGCCACAGTAGCAAAAGGTCCTAAATTAACCAAAAGTAATTCAGGCACACACACAGTCATACATACACACATTAAACTTGCGCAAATTATGTACCAATGAAATAGAATATCTTAAAACAGAATTACATGGAGAGATGTGAATTTAAACGTACACCTATGAGATCTAGTTTCCAGCTTCTGTAAAGTTCATATGTGGTTCCCAGAGGTGGTTTCCTTTAACAGTGTGTGTCAGGCTTTCCGGACCGATACATGACCACTGATATGGAAACTTCATTTGTGGAGAATGGTTCCTTTTTTATTTAAATGTTTGTGATGAAGATTAACAGATTAGATATGTTCTCATCAGCCACTTGTATCGAAGTAGCAGAGGAGACACTTGATAACTGGCAGGTTCTGAGTACTAAAGACTGTAGAGGAGCTAGAAACACTAAATATCATGTAAACATCTCAGGCACATGAGCTAATTGCACCAAAACTTCCTGCTGCTTGTTGGAAATGTGATCACATTTACATTTTTAAATGCATAAAGTTCTTGTTTTCCAAATTCTAGTTATTATTTTTATTCCACTAACTAAAATGGGTTTTTTTCACTACTAGTTGCAATTTTTTAGTGTGTTTTAGTTAACTGTAACAGCTTCAGTGCTGACAAATACCCTTCATATTACAATAATTAATTTAAAAAAAATTAATAAGAAGATGAAACAAATCAAGCAAACACTAGAAACTAAATGAAACTAAACTAAACCAGATAGAAATTAATAAAGAAAATGTCTATTTAGTGTTTAAGTTTCTTTTTTCATCTTCTTGTGGAAGGAAAAACGTTAAGGACCATTTACACAGGGACCAATTAACTCATCATGCATTGATTTGCAGATGATGGTTGGCCACTAGTGGACAGTCCGGGCTCCATCTAGTATTTACTACCAGGTCATATGCCAGTCAGTGGTTTCCTGTGCACTCATTGTTAGTCGCTCACCTTGAAGGTAATGCTTCCTGTATGAACGGTTTTTGGTTGAAGTAGAAGCTTTTCAATCTGATTTAACTATTTTCCTGAGAGAGAGAAAAAGAAGAGATTCAAATCAACCAGTCTGAACGGTGAAGTTCAAAAGAATCAGCTTCCCACTATGAGCTGCTCACACCTGCAATAGTTAACTCTGAACCTTAACTCCTGTTCACCCGATTCTCCCCCTCTGGCAGTTTCCACTGTCATTGAGATGATTGGGATTAATAGTTAAATATTTTACAAAAAGACACACGTTTGGGAAATATAATTGTTTTCCTGATAAAGTAAATCTATATTTTAAGACATCTTTTCTGATTGACTGTAATACTTGCTGTTGTAGGATCCAATTGAGAATCCTGCGTTTTCACCGCCCACCAAGGGTAAAATGACGGACGTGGCAGCCTCAGGATTTTTCATCCTTGTTTTCGATGCAGTTCTGGGTTCATCGTTGTGGACCGGGCTGCTGCTGCTCGACTGCTCCAGCTGTGGTGGACTGGAAGGCGTGTGGGCCTTTGGAGCTGTAAAATGGGTTTTTCTCCATGTTTTCACCTCTGTGCTGACTGATGGAAAGCCCCAGCCTGTCCTCCGCAGGTTGGTGGCGCTCCTTTGCCTTCTTCCTCCCGTGTTTGAAAGTGGACACTTCCTTAAAGCATCTCCATCTGAGCCTTACTCGGGTCCATCTCCCAACCTCAGCATGCTCCTCTTAGGCCCGATGGCCTCATCTCTGGCCTGTTTAATTTGGGAAAAGGGCCTCAGTGGGAATGGAAAAACAAAAAAGGACAGCGTCAAACTGGATACCAGTGGGCTGCTTATGAGGACACTAAAATATTTCAAACCAGACACTCTCTACCTGATCGCAGCGTTCGGTTTCCTCATCTTAGGAGTCATCTGTAAGTATAAAACATTCACATTTTATAGTGTGTTAGATAGAGCACGTGTGTTTATTACAGTGTAAGACATATGGATCAGAAACATGCAGGCAGAAGTAGCTGTGTTTGGATCAGAGGGTGGACGCCAAGCTTGTTAGCAAGCACCCCATTTTTTTCTTTATAGAGGAATTTTTGTTGCGTAAAAATCCTCGTCTTTGTGAATATGACAACAGCTGAAAGTAGCTTTTATTCACAAAGGTGATTAAAATGTCAAGTTTCAAAACACCAAAATGGTGATTGTGAAAATCTCACAGCAGGACTTCACTAACCAGTGAGTGGAATGATTGTGTCTACATTCATCTTTTATACTGTTTATTGGTAATACTAATGAGGGCAGCGCGGAATATTGCAAAGTAGGGAAAAGTGACAAAGACGGGAGTGCAAAGTGACCACAGCAGATAAAACAGGAAATTACTTGAAACAGAGAGTCAACAATCACAAGGATTTGTAAAAAAAATTAAAGAATAAAAGCAACATTAGGAAAAAAGGCATGAATTCAAATTGTAAGACATAATTCACTGCTTTGAATGACTAACTAAGATAATATAAATTGTCAACTGTAGTTATAAGTGACCGATTTTGGTTAAAAACCTCATAAAATATTTCTAAGAGACTGGACTTGCTGTTCTGTGTGGATCAGAGTGGAAACAGCAGCTGCAGGAGTTTGTTTATAGGTTAGGAGGCCTTGAATGTATGTATTTGTCTTCTTCTTCCTGGAATCCAAATCCTGTTAGACCTGAAAGGTCCTGCATGTTACTTCATTCAGAGAAGTAAACAAAACTTCTCTTTTACTCTGTTTATGTTTTTTTTCTAATCAGCAGGAAGAGAAGGGACCTTTGAGTCTACAAATCCTCTCTGATACACAGTGAATAAGTAAAAATTAGACTTTGAGAGCAGATTTTCTCCTATCATTGTTCGCTGATAGAGTAAAACCATCGATTCCTGCTGGTGAGTCTGTGTGCTGGGATGGCAGAATTATCCACGTTGGAATATTTGTTCCAAAGACCAGCACAGATTTGAACCATTCGTTTATGTCCACAAAAGGGCAAATCAATACGAAAGACGAGTTATGTCAACATTAGCGTGTTTTATAAGGTCCACGTGCAGGTTTTGACATTTAAAAAAAATAGGCTGGGCAAGATGATTTCACCATGACAGCACTTCTCGTGCCTGCAGCATGTCCCGGCACCTGTACACTGACTCCACCTGCTCATCCAAGATTAGTCACTTCTGCTAAGAAACCCCTACAAAGAGGGGGCTGGCTTAAAAATGCACAGTCCATTTTTATATACAGTCTATCATCAGCACTCATAACATAGTTAGTAACAAATGTGATTTCCACCACACACTACATGTCCTTAAATACTCACTAGGGTTTAATACTGCTTTCGAAATAAGTTTTTAATAAGTTTGCTGACTGTGTCCCTGTTTACCTTTATACCTGTCATTCATCTTTCCTCACAGGTGATACGTTTATCCCGTTGTATCAAGGGAAGGTCATTGATATGCTGAGTGGTAAAGTACTTGAAGCCGGCTTTGGTTATGCAGTCGGAGAGCTGGTTCTCATTTCTCTCGGAAGGTGATGAACCAAAACTGTTCCCATCATTTCTTTGTCTCTCAGATATTCGTAGGAAGAACATTTATTTACTTGGCATCTCTCTGATTTTCTATCTTTCCATCTTAACAGCGCGCTCTTCTCTGGCATGAGAGGTGGTATATTTATGTGCACCTTGGCCAGACTGAACAAGAGGCTGAAGCATCTGCTGTTTCACACCCTCCTGAAGCAGGAAGTGCAGTTCTTTGAGGAGAACAACCCCGGTGAGAGGAGCACGACATGTCTATTAAGATATTTAGGGACTGCATGAATTTGCAGGGTCAACAAAGCCAAAGGTTCCCCTTATGAAAATATTAACGCTGATTTAACCCTTGGTATATGGAGAATCATCATAAAATGCAATTAGCCCGACAAACTAGTGTCTAAAAAGCCTCATAATCTAAAGTAAACATTGAAGCTGTGCAGATTTAAGATGTTACTGAACTCTGTCCTTTTCTCTGTTTCACCATCCAGGTCGTCTTTCCTCCCGCCTGCACTCTGACGTGGACCGGATGGGCCGCACGGTAGCGCTGAATGCTAACGCCGTGGTTCGCAGCACAGTGAAAACCTTCCTCATGTTGGGAGTGATGTTACGCCTGTCCTGGGAGCTCACTGTGCTCACTTGCATAGAGATGCCACTCTTAGCTGTAGTGCAAAACAAATACAGCACCTTGTATAAGGTAGGTGTAAAAGGAAGAAAAAACAGCCAGACTTTTCTTTATCTTTTTTTGAAGAGAGGAAGAAAAATGTTTGTTTGCAGCTGGAAAGAATCAAAGATATTAAAAGTGGGAGTCATGAAGACTTTATTTGTTGATCCTGATTTGTTGTCTGACAGGAGCTGAAAGAGCAGATTCAGGACTGCCAAGCTCAGAACGCAGACCTGGCTTCCCAGACGGTCAGCGGGATTCAAACCGTCCGCAGCTTCAAGGCCGAGAAAGACGAAATCAGGAGATATCAGGAGGCTCTGGAGCAGATGCGTGTAGTCAAGAGACGTTCAGGAATCTACAGTTCAGTCTTTCTCCTAGTGCGGAGGGTAAGGTGACAGTCATGTTACAAGCAAGGGAACATGTTTTATTTTCAACTCTAACTGCATATGTGCTAATATTTAAGCACCAAGAAGAAACTGCACCCTGGTTTCTTAAAACATTTTAGTATTTCCCCAGTATTTGATATGTGCTGACATGATAATGGTTCCTGTTTTGTTCGTTTTTTAGCTCCTTCACAAGTAACTCTCCTCTCCTAACTCTCTTTATTTAGCTGGTGTCTCTGGGGATAAAGATACTGATGCTGTTACAGGCCCGCACCCTCATCTCGTCCAGAAATCTCAGCATCGGCAGTCTTGTGTCCTTCTTCTTGTATCAGAAGCCCATGTCGGTCAATTTAAAGGTAAGCCGAATCATTCTGGGTATTTATTAACATGTAGTGCCTGTTTTTGATACTCAATGGGTTATTTATGTTGCAGGAGATTTTGTACTGCTATGGTGAAACGGTGGCCACAGTTGGAGTCATTTCCAAAGTGTTCAGCTACCTGGACAGGACACCCAAGTGTAAGGAGGAGGGAGATTTAGCTCCCGACAATCTGCAGGGAAGAATTGTTTTCCAAAATGTCACCTTCAGCTATCCAGAAAAAGCTGCCCTGAAGGTAACAGTTTCATATTATGACAGTGATGGTTGTGTTTGTCCCACAGTGTCACTGTTGGAATGGTGTTAATCATTAATTTGTGAGAGTTGGACAGATTTATAAATGCTGTACTGATGTCTTCTCTCTAGTCGGTGTCTATGGAGCTGCAGCCAGGCAAGATGACGGCGTTGGTGGGTCCCTCCGGCAGTGGAAAGACCACCTGTGTCAGCCTCCTGAAGAGGCTGTACGAGCCCAAGGAGGGTGAGATCCTGCTGGATGGAAAGCCGCTCCACCTTTACAAACACAAATATTTCCATCAAAAGGTACAGACGGCTCAGCCAGTTTAAATCATTGCACTAAATCAAATAATGTAGGGATGCTCCTGGTACATATGATCTCAGTACTTAATGTGTCTTTAATTAATGCAAACATGTAATCATATGTTAGATATAGATGCAGTTAATGTTTAAAACAGGGTCTAATCTAACATCAGCTTCAAGTCACAGACCTCAGTTACTCAAATGAATGACACAAAGAGGGCGTCAGAGGGTTTTTGTAAAGGCTTGTCTCACTTGGACAGCTGTCGTGTCTAGCCCTGTCCTCGGCTCAAACGCTTTTCAGAGTTTTGAGGCTGGAAGATTTTTGTTTGACTGGAGCAGCTGGACCAGTTCTGGGGGTGGGGGTGTAAGTGTATTTGATTCATTAGTAGATGTAGATCTTAAAATAGCACGTGGACAGTGAATCTCTTTCTATCCACTTGTACCCCAACAAAACTTTGACTGTCAGGTGTTGTTCTTGTGAGACGCATCAGCTCATTTGCTTTAATTGTGTAAATGGTGAAACCACATTAATCCTTTCTTCGCGCAGGTAACCCTGGTTTCCCAGAATCCCGTGCTGTTCTCTGGCTCCCTGAGATACAACATTGAATACGGCCTGCAGGATTGCAGCATCGAGAAGGTGAAAGAAACCGCAAATAAAGTCAACGCACACGACTTCATCTCTGCAATGGAGAACGAGTACGACACAGGTACAGAGCCATCTGTGATGTTGTGCCTCACCTCAGTCACACGGGACTAGAGACCACTTGGCAACTGCCTGCCAACCACTGGTTACAGTGGAAAAATGAGCATTACCTGACCAGTTCCAAGTTGTTGCTAAAACTTCAGTTACACAGGGCTAAAGAGCGGTCAGTGAGCCCCTGGCAACAGCTGGCACTGTGAACCTCGAGGCTGCTTGCCTTTTCTATATGACATGATTGTCTGTTGCTCCTTTCGAAATATGTCATTAAGGCACAACTTTTATTTTGAAGACAAATGTTCTCAGTTTCCAGGAATGCTGAGTAGAGCAGAAAAGTAATAACAGCAGCTTTTGAAGAGATAAAATTAATATTGAGACGAACTGGTTCAGCTTATTGGTCGGCCGTCCACTGCAGTCCTAGTTTATCATGTGACCCGTTGGGAAAATGAAATCCCACCCCTGAAAGACCAGCATGCTTCTGCATTTCAACTTTGCCCACTGTGGGTGAAAATAATCACTGAAATTTGAAGAGTGGTATTAATGAGTACATACCTACAACATGAAAAAATTCAGATTCAAGTTGTTTTTTTATTTGTTTGATTACCTTTCTTTACATTTGTATTACTTCTGTCTACTCATACTGCATATTGCAGTGAGCTCTTTCTCTTATAAGCCCCTTGTGCGTTTTCTTTTCATTACATCAGGAAATAAAAATATATGATAGCTATAGAGCTGATCTGACAAGGAGAAAATGCACAAGTCAATTAACAAAATCATCAAGTAGAGAGGAAAACAGATCATTATGAGCTGCAGATAGGTTTATGAAGGTTAATATTAACTTTTTGTGACAGATGTGAAGTAAGAAAAGTCAGGTAAATCAGGAGGTATGTTTCAGTAATGATTAACTGTAAAGTGATGGAAAAACCTGAAGCAGGTGCATGTTTTCCAGTGTAACCCTGGTCTGTGTTGTTTGTCCTCTCAGATGTTGGAGAAGGTGGGGGCCATCTTGCAGGAGGAGAGAAGCAGTGCATCGCCGTGATCAGAGCTCTGGTTCGAGACCCGAAGGTCATCATTCTGGATGAAGCAACCAGCAAACTGGATGCCAAGGCGCAGCATTCTGTACGTATATAAAAATAAAACTCAGAAACTTCCATCTTCACATGAGCTCACTGTCGGGGATTGTAACAGGCAGCTATACGACCCTCAGCTTTGCTCATGATGACCAAACAAGGAAATCCTGGATGCAAGAAGAGTAAATGGGTGTTCTCTGTGTGTGGGTGCGAGTCGAGCAGCTGCTCTTACACATCTGTCTGACGGTGGTGGTGGTGAGAAAGTTTGGGCAGTGGGCTGATAACACAAGAAAAAGCAAACCTCTCCTGCTCCTCTCAGGCGAGTCTGGACTGCTTCCATCAGGATTTTTAGATCGCTTTGATGAAGTCCTCCTTCACAATGGCCACAGGCCAATAGCTAATCTGAACTCAAATGCAGCGAACCACAACAGAGACAGCTCGTAAGGTTTATAGTGTTTTATTAAGAAAACAGATTAATTCGTAGCAAAGAGCAGTGATGCGGCCGTGGGTCAGTGAGAGTGAACTGGGAATTGACAGGTGCAACAGGAATGGAGCGGGTGCGTCTGGAAGAGAAGAAAATGAGGTTAGGAAGGTGGTGGGCGCAGGACACCTAGGGAAGGTAGGTATGACCTGTATTGCTTACTGATAGCCGGGGTGAGCTTGGCTTTGAGTAAGAGGCGGCGAGAATCCAGGTGAGTATTGGCAAAGGCTGGCTGACCTGAGTTCCACTGAGTCCAAAGTGGTGAGTGATAGCTGGAGGGCAGGCAGGTGAGTGCAGAGGTAATCCAAAAAGAAGTGAGGTTGAAGGCAGTGGCGAAGAAGGTCCAGGGAAACTGTGGCACAGGAAAACAAGGTAAGCAATAAAACAAGCAGCAAGAGCATGAAAACCTTAGCGCTAGTGATGGGTCCTGCAACACTGACGCACCGACGCATGTATCAAGCTCACCCAGCGATGCCTGTATCGGTGCGTGCGTCGCTTTAAGAAAAAGTCACGTGATCGATACAGCTGCTGTATCGCTCATAGCCAACGCGCCAAACTGTGTTTAAAAGGTACCGCATCCGCACGGAATGAGTCGCCACCAAAAAACCCCCACAAAATTAATCTCGCAAAGATAAAAAAAAAACATCTCTCCATAACAAAATGGAGCCTGAAAGAAAAAGAATGTGGGATCATGTTGATCTTTTAACTGCAAATAATATAATAGTTTGTCTTTGTTTCAGTGTAATCTATCAGAATAGGAAAAACAGCAATGTGACCTGCAGTGTAAATTATTTATTTCATTTTATGCAGGTTAAATGTCGCATCTGTTCTGCGGAGCTATCTTACACAAACAAAAGCACCTCCTCAGTGTTTAGGCATTACAGAGCCAAACATGAAAATAAGACAAACACACCAAGAATGAACACAGGTTGGCCTATATAGACACTGAACAGCTTTATCATCATTTTTTTTTTTATTAATATGTGTTTTATTATTTTGAAATCAAGCATCTAGGAAGACTGTTCTGGACCAGGCAGCCCTGAATTTTATTATAAAGGACTGCCAACCCCTTAGTATTGTGGAGAGTGTCGGAGAGAAACATTCCAAGATCAGAGGATCCTTTAACGTACTGGGGGAATAGGAAGACATCTTATCTGAACCTTATCCACCTGGCTTTACAGTTTGTGTACCCCAGCTTCATCTGTGCCTGTGAGTTTTCCAAAGCTGTGGAAATGGTGTCAAAAAAAACGCAATAGACTGAATGCAAAGACATTGGATAAACTTATTTTTCTGAATAGAAATTTATAATAAACTCTGAGTCAATTACATTTAAATGGGTAATATTACATTCACAATACTTTCATTTTAATTTTCACTTAATGTCATTCACAATATATTTTAAAGATGTCTACAATATTTGCAATATAAAAGATATAAAATGATTCCATGGAAAGTACAGTACCTTACAGTGTATACAAGTACGACTAGATCATTGAATCAGTGTCTGTTGTGAGTCTCAAGTAAGTTGCCTGCAATGATATTTAAGGTCCAGCAGGTGTCAGTATGGAGCGAAACAGCAACACTGTGTTGACACAGTATCGATACAGTTTGGGGAATGTGCTGAAACGCTTCACGAGGCCTCGTCTACCCATCACTACTTAGCGCCAATAGCAATGTGAGATCATTTACAAGCTGACAGTGAAGGAGAGTCTGAGTGGAGATTACATCCTCAACCTGATTACCCAGAATCAGCTTCAGGTGTGCAGGACTGTAGGAGAGATAATGGCTCTGACCAGGGGTGGAGACCAAGGAACTTGGGTGCCTGATGGAATTTTCCAGCCATACCTCCACATCATGACGCTATGTGTCAAAATGGAGTTCTTTCAAAGTTATTTTATTTGTTTTAGAAGTGGACAAAGTCACAGGGTTGCAAATCCACTAATCCACCAAAAAACAGCGCTTTGTGCCGGCACACAGTGGCCCACACCTGATGTGAGTATGTTCCCCCCAGATGACTCAGGACAGTGTCACTCTGGTCTCGCTCATCATCCAATCCACCGCCTTCGGGTTAGGAAACTCGTTAGCTCGCGTCACCAGGGATGATGCTTCACTCCAGAGTCGTATCAGTTGGTGTTTGCTTTGTAGGTGTGAGGTTTGTTAAGAAATGACAGAGCTAACAATGCATGTGGGCAAAATAGGAGTTACAGAAAGTGATCTAAACATAACAGCTGTGCTGAAAACATCTCTCCTGACCTGCAGTAGAAGACGAGTGAGCCAGATTCAAAATAAAGCGGTTTTCTATTTTTATGGGCCTGTTCCTGGAACTTGAATGAACAGAGCTCTGGCTGTGAGTGCAGAAGCCCCACCCACCTGGCTATGAGTGACAGCCAATCAGATTAAGGAGCTAAAATTGGAACTATAAATTAGAATAGAAATAACACAAAAACTTAAAGCAGCAACATCCCCAGGTTTGACATGGAAAACAATAGCCCAAAGATATCTTTGCACATCCGAATGAGAGGCAGGTCGAAGGGAAACCTAAAGATTTTTGGAATTTTTAGGGTTTTATGAGTTTAGTATTATCAGAAAGTTGATTTTTTTTTTTTTGTTAAAGACTAACCAGTTAATCCAGAAAGTATTTAGATGATAAACTAAAAAATAAACACTGCCTCTACTTGCAGCCTTGAAGAGGGGAAGAGGACCACAAAAGAATTGTGTGTACGTGCCAGCACTATGTGTTTGTGAAGTGGCCTCATATTTCTGTCTTCAGGTGCTGAAGGAAATTTTTGCTTGTGGTCGGACGGTGCTGGTCGTGGCTCATCAGCTGAAGACTGTGCAGGAGGCCGATCACATCATCTTCTTGGAGAACGGCGAGGTCGTAGAGGAGGGGACGCACAGTGAGCTGATGGCCAAGAAAGGGCGCTACTATCGTCTGAAGGAGGAGCTGTTCTCTCAGGACAGCCAATGACCTGCTCGTACTTTCGTCACACAAATACTTTGTTGCTAGGTAAAGAAGGAGTGATGTTGTTTACCTGTTTGTATCATGAGAAATGTACTGTTCATCGTCAGAAAACTGCAAACAACAGAAGTGTTACTGCGATGTTTGGTCGGTCAGATGAGCTCAAATCGTCCATCCTCGTTTATTTATCTGGGAGGAAACGTTTGAAGTGGAGAGAATATCATAATCATTACCTTTAGCTACCATGAGTAACTACATTTCGAGAGAATAGTTCATATATGTAATTTATTGGCAGTATTAGAGGAAAAAATGTGGGGTTTCCTGCCAGTAAACAATGTAAATAAAGATAGAAATTACTCCACATGGCAGCAGAACAGTCATGAAATAAAGTGACTCAGAGTTAGAGGTCGTCCTCTAAAATGAAGTGTTTTCTGATTCTGTTGTCTCTTTATTTGCTTTAAAATGATGGAGGGCTTCAGTGTTGGTGTGCTCTGAATGTCAGGGACTGTTTTTCTCGCTGCCTTTTGTGCTCCATGTGTTAAAGCTTTGCTGTGAATCACGTGTGTTAAACTCCTCACACAAGCCCTCGCTCTAACAGAAGCTCCTGTTAAGGTGAGACTTTGTCACTGACATTCGTCACTTCTCCTGTCAGAGTTATCGTCACCTGTGGTTTCCACCATGAATCATGGTGTCTTTTCCTGAAACTCCAGAAATATTGTGTTTAGAGGATTTTGTTCACCGATGTACTTTTTTTAAAACTAGACTTAATAAAATTGTTTTGAAGAAATAATTGATGGAAATGTTTGAGTCCTGATCCATTCCAGTTATTTACTCCTTTCTCCTCTTTATTAAGACTTCCTCATTGGAGGTCAGCTTCATTTAATGTTGAAACCTGATACATATTGAAGGGTAACTTGGAGAACTTGTTTTTATATAAAGCAAAAACTGGATTTTGTTCCTTATGAGCTCCACAGTGCAGAGGAGACACAAATCCCTGGGACAATTATGGCAGGAGTCCAGTTAAATGTTAATTTCTCCTCCTGCTGCTGCCTCCTCTTCTATCCATGGATGATCACTTACAAGGTGATTTTTGCCCACAAACTTCTACTGGAAAATGGAAAAAAAAAAAAAAACCAACGCTGGAGAGACCAAATGAGGATATGAAGATACCAAAAAACCTGGCTGAACAGAAAGGTTCAAACAGATTAATTTAAAAACAACAAGTGTTTTCATACAAAGTCCCTCCAGGCCTATGAAAGGATATTTCCCCATTAAGATGACTTGCAAATATTTCTCTATTCTTGTGCAGATAAACCTATTCTGGCTTCAATTCCCCATGTTCTTGGCAGGCCTTTATTATTTTACATCTGCTTTCTTGTTTTTATGTTCATGGGAAGACTTGCACGTTTCCTGTTTTGCCCAACCCGCCTTTATGATTTTTTTTAGCCTCATTTGTAAACGCCTAAAACTACCTCTGCATTACAATTGCACACACCTGCTGCTATATATTTTTAGTATTTTTTTTTTTTTAGCACTATTTATATTATTTATATTACTATTACTGCTGCTACAGTCTTATGCTGCATTAAAACAAAAACACTTACCAACCACAACCTGGGACTACCTCAAGTAGACTAGTACACTACTTTCCAGGGCGCACTGTGGAACACTTTATTATATGTTAGGTCCTGTCTTGTTATATCCTGTATGTTAACTAAATGTTGTGCATCTGCACTTTATTGTTGTCTATGTCTATGCATGGGACAGTGTGAAACGTAATTTCAATTCCTTTGTATGGCAAGTAGCTACATCTGAAGAAATTGACAAATAAAACTGACGTCTTCAAAACATTTTTCCAAAGCTTTGAAAGGTTCCTCTGTGTATAAAACATTAACAGTAGTTCATACTATGTAACACAATTTAATGGGCTACATGTTGAACTTAAAGGATAAACAAAGTAGCATCGATCCAACATCAATACCGGAGTTGCTGTGACACTATTGATATTCGGATCGATCCACCCACTTCTGCAGGGGTTCAAGGTCCGAGTGAGAAACTGTAAGCGGGTTGAGCCTTATCAGAAGAGGAGTTTCCAGCAGCCAGTTCTGTGCTGGAGACGAACAAACTCTCAGCTCAAGTTTTGTGGCGCGGCCAGCTGCACACAATGATCCCCACCGTTGCCTTCTGTACTCCAACTATGCGCAATTGCGCTTTTTTCAGAGGTTTAAAGCTTTTTCAGAGGCCATGGACACGCCAGCCAGGACTACCTGCAGCCACTCGGTGAGTGCGTCGTGGAAGGTAAACTAAGAGAAGGCGCTTTCGCTTTAATAAAAGCTCCTGGGCGGAGGTCTTGTAATTGGAAGTGAGTAAACGCTCCTAAAAAATAGCATCACGCGCAGAAAAACTAATGCGCTCGGTGGGATGTTAAAGTGACCGCCTTTTCTACCAAGAAACATCCGTTTGTTTCGACTTGGAAGTTGTTTTCCCGTCTGCAGAACCCATTCCCAGGTTTAGTGGTCTCGGATTTGGCGTTGTGCAGTCTCAGTCTCGGCTATTTTGTGCACAGACTTTGCAGCTAAAACTGTTAAAATCAGAAGGAAATGAGAAAACTTCACGAATCCCTGAGGAAATTCTGTGGTCACAGTCGCTCCAGGATTTTGGAAACAGTGATAATACAACATATAGCAAAGTGTGCAACTATTGCAGTGTGTGTTGTTGCTTTAGAGATGGAGTTGTGCAGAGAGATTAATGGGCAGGAATGTTTTTCTGTGGCTCGGTGGTGCAGCACGTCGTGGAGATCAAAGAAACTCAAGAAAATCTGTTTACACAATCACGGATATCAACATTATTTCCAGCTTTATTTAAAGTATTGTGTAGAGATGCAGATCACCGTGTCCACCTCCTGCATCGATGTGATACTTTGAACAGACAGTAATCATTGATTTAATCAGTGTGCAGAAAGTTTTTCCTTTATCTGAGTGGGATGGAACAGAACAGTTGATTTATAGGATGGATCCAAACGGGTACCGAGGTCTGTTCCATCACAGTTTGGAAGTCCTCTAGCTTTGATTGGCTAAAGAAGAGGATCAGGTAATGCAGACCACCTGGGAGCCTCCAGCCATAGAAACCTGATGGTGTTTAGTATTTCTTCCTCTTTGGGAGTTTTCCATGCACACCAGCCCCGAACCCTCCTGCACCTCATCTCTGCATGCTGTCGAAAAGTATGTAATGCAGTAGATTCATAAAAATAAAGTCAAAGGCAGTTTTTAAATAAAACAAAAATTTGCAATGTTGTGATTATGGAGAGAAATGTACCTTTTACTCCCCTGCTCTGCTCAACTTGTACAGTTAGCTGTTATGTTACATCCAGAATGGATTAAATCCATGAAAAACATGATATAAACTATCAGATCTCTACCTTTTTGAGTTGTGACACATTCAGCTTTGTTATTTTCAGCCACATTTCAGGTAATCTTTCACCAGTTTTACACTTTCCCTCAGAACTCTTCAAATGGTTTAACAAATAAGATTTTCATGTGAAATTGTTTAATATTTAACATAAACCAAAAGTGAGAAATCCAAAACACTCATTTGGTTTGGTTTTTATTCTTCTGCCTGAGCTTGTTCCATCTCTGCTGGCCAGTAAATTTTGTCTTTTGGTATGGTGCCTTTATTTAAGCACTTTTAAGCAGACACCGTGTGCAAAGGCAGCCAGGGAGGACAAAGGTCTAGGGCAGGGATGGGGAACTGCAGGCCTCAAGGGCCGGTGTCCTGCAGGTTTTAGATCTTACACACACCTGAATCAAATGATTTGTTCATTACCAGGCCTCTGGAGAACTTCACTACATGTTGATGAGGTAATTTAGCCATTTAAATTAGCTGTGTTGGATAAAGGACACATCTAAAACCTGCAGGACACCGGCCCTTGAGGCCTGGAGTTCCCTACCCCTGATCTACAGTCTGAATCAAATCGGTACAAAAAAGGGTGAAAAACCCCTCAAGTTTCCTAAAGCTGACAAAAACAGCTGCTCTGGAGCTCTCCAGGATGTGAGGCTTCTGAAAGGCTCTCTGTGTGTCAGCTGGTTTGCAGTAAAACACAGCTGTAAGATTTCAGGCAGTTTGTTTTTTACACACATTTTTACATGTGTTATAAATCCTGCTGTGGTTCCTCGGTCGATCATCAATAGTTTCACAAAGGACATGCACCTTTATTTGTATAAAAGCAGGCAATTAATTACTTTGCATGTTTAACTGTTTGATTTCCGGCTTGTGTTTATTCTTAATAGTGGTTTTTTTATTTGTTTGTTTGTTTCTTTTTTTTTTTTTTGTGAGGGGGGGCAGTTTGGATTTGTTTGTTGACATTTAGTTTTTTCCCCCTTCTGTTAATCTGCGTCTGTACACGTTTTCTCGGCTGTATGGAAAGTTTTTGTTTTTTGTTTTTTGTTTTAATTGGTTGAACTGGGATTTAACAACCCTGAGGTTAACTAACTGACTAATATATAATGAGCATGCAGGGCTCTGAGGACTGGTGAGACGTGTAAGCTGTTTTCATGGAGGCCATAACTGGTTCTTGTAGTGTGCTCAAACATGTTTATTGCTGCTGTAAAGTTGTACATTTTAACAATGGGTCTCTGCTGGCACTAAAGGAGTTGCGGCTTTAAGTATTTCAGCATTGGTTTCATTTTCCAGCCCTGCAGGTTTCTGCTTGTTCCAGACTAAAAACTGTACATAGACAATTGAACTTCCTGCTGTAGTTGTAGGTTTCAAGTGTGTCTAAGCGTCAGAGCTAATAATGTCAGATGAGACCTAAGAAGATTAAATGTCTAACTGATTTCATGGGTCATTTGGCTTTTGGTTTTTATTAATGCATGTAGATAATAATCAAGGAAAAATCCAGAAGAAGAAATAATAAATCTGATGATGGACACCAGTTGGTCTTAGAGGTCATCCAGGTCTTTGTCTTTAACTTTCTGCCTCTAAATTCAGATAAAACTGAGGTTATTGTACTTGGCTCTAAAAAAATCTTAGAAATATGGTATCTAATCACGTTTACTCTGGATGGCGTTACTGAGGCCTGCAGTAACACTGTGACCAGCATATGTCCTCAACGGAAGCCATCAGTTGATCCAAAACGCTGCAGTAAGAGTACTGACAGGGACTAGAAAGAGACAGCATATCTTTCCTATACTGGCTTCTCTTCATTGGCTCCCTGTTAAATCCATAACTGAATTCAAATCCTGCTCCTCACATACAAGGTTTCGAATGATCAGGCCCCATCTTATCATGTCATCTAAATATTCCTGCAAAGCTTCCATTGTCTGAAAATCTTACTCTTCTTTGCTTCACAGCGGCCTCCATGTGGACGGTCCACCGATCGTCCCCACTCTCACCACCAGCTATGTCCATGGCACGTCTTCCACTTCGCTGCTCCACATGACGGTAGCAGAGAGCCTGCAGAGGTCGGTGGAGCGCTGGCCCGACAGAGAGGCCATGGCTTTCCTACAAGATGGAGTCCGCAAGACCTTCGCACAGTTTCAACAAGATGTGAGTCCTTTACTTTAAAGCATGTAGAGCAAGTGTGTTATATTTATTTTAGATGGGGCGATCGTGGCTCAAGAGTTGGGAGTTCGCCTTGTAATTGGAAGGTTGCCGGTTCGAGCCCTGGCTTGGACAGTCTCGGTGGTTGTGTTCTTGGGCAAGACACTTCACCCGTTGCCTACTGGTGGTGGTCAGAGGGACCGGTGGCGCCAGTGTCCGGCAGCCTCGCCTCTGTCAGTGCGCCCCAGGGTGGCTGTGGCTACAATCACCAGTGTGTGAATGGGTGGATGACTGAATGTGTAAAGCGCTTTGGGGTCCTTAGGGACTAGTAAAGCGCTATACAAATACAGGCCATTTACCATTTACCATGATGGCTCGCATAAAGATCAGTTTGAGCTCAAGGTTGATGGAACAGTAATCAACTGCTTAATTATTTAATTTTCAGTTATTTAAAAAAAAACAAAAACTCTGACTACTATCTGGACCAGTCAGGTGAAAGACATCCCTGTTCTACCCGACAACTGGATGTGCCATTTCCTGTTAAATTGTTTTTCTTGTTTAATGAACTAGAACAGCCCATTTTTGTATTTTATAGACTCTCATCACATGTGTTGTTTAATGTGGAAAACCACAAAATCTTGACAATATCTTTTTTTTTTTTTTTAATGCGTCAAAGTACTTGACCAGAATATTTGAAACATTGTTGCAAAGAAGAAAAAAGAAATCCATTGCATTGATAAATTGGGGTGATTTATTGAAAGCCATCCAGAAGAACTGGACCCTCTCGTGATCTGTTCACTCTTCCTTCAGTGTCCATGAATAAGAGATGAAAGAGTTCTGTAGTCCGAGCATGTACTAGTTTATAAATCGGATCATAGCTCTTCTCTTCTAAAACCAAACCTGGACCCTTGATCACATCGATCTAAAAGGTTCCTCATGACCTCATGAAGATTTTCATGGTGTTGTCAGGTTTGCTGTTGACAGATTAACTCTATCCATCCACATGCTCGAGTTGATCAATTCAGGTCTCAGGTGGATTCTGTGAAATGTGCTGTCCGAGAAGCAAGGAGCACATATGGTTAATGGAGAAATTAATTTTCTTGTTTAGAGAATCTGCACATTTGCTCTTTGATTTTTCCTGCATTTTTACTTCTTTTAAAGACTACATCTTTAGATTTAAACAGGCACATTTGATTGCTGAGTAATCACTAGTTACATAAGTGATAACAGGAGCTTTAAACTGACACGTCACAGCAAACTTTGACTCCTGCCTGAAAAGCACCTCCGCCACTGATGCCCTCGCCTTTTATTTCATCGCGTTTAGTGTAAACATGCAAGTCTAAAAGTCACTGGTCAAAGTCACAGCAGCACCACAGGCTGTTTGCATTAACTAGGCACACAGTACAGTGGCAGTATGCCTTTTATGGCGCTACCTCTGCTCTACTTGGCAGCTCTGCTATGCTCTCCCTTCATGACATAAGAGAGAATGTGTTTGAGTTTCTGATATCTTCCTATGCTCGTCTCTGCCTGAGTGCTTATAGCAAAGCTAGAAAGGGGTTTTGAGTGAAGTTAAGATCCTCATGACAGGATCTTAATTGACTTGAGGCACATTATCCATTAAAAAAGAAAAACACTCTTTAATGTATGTAAAGTAGTAGCGGGTAGTTCCTGTATGTTTCAGCCAATCAGGTGTCTGCTGTGGCTCCTTCAGTCGTGCTGACTGTGCAGTCTGCACCTCCGCTGCTGCTATCAGAGGAAATGAGGACAGATCCTATTTCAGAGCTGAGCTGCCTGCAGCGTCCCCAAAACCTGACTTTACATATATTACTTTAAACAGCTGTTTTCTTTATTCGAAAGGAAAAGGAAAAACTGTAGTTGTCACATGGAAATGTTGCTTTGCTTGTTGGCGTTTTCTCTGTAGCTTTTCACTATGACGTGTATGAAACATGGCAGATGGCTCTGTTGGTGGCGTAATGTAAAGCACAGTAATCTTTGGCCCTGCAGCATCCCCTGGATGTGTGATGGTCTCACTGCACCGACCTGTTTGTGTCTCTGCAGGTGGACCAGGCTGCAGCCGGGCTGCTGGCGCTCGGAATGAAGAAAGGAGACCGGCTCGGCATGTGGGGACCAAACACTTATGAGTGGGTCCTGTTCCAGTTTGCAACAGCCAAAGCTGGGATTATACTGGTGAGTCAAAGCTGGGCATGTCGCAGTATTGAGATTTGGTAAGCTTTGAAACTAAGTAGGGGCAGGTGACTTGTTAAAGATGCCTTCAGATACCTTGCGAGCATCACTTATGAGATTCTCATGTGCTTTCCAAAGTGTGGAAGACTGATTCAAAAGTTAACCAAACTTAAAGTGTGTTAAGGAAATCCTGTTCAGTGGGTCTAAGTTGTGGACTCCGATAAGCAGGAAACTAGATGGGAACTATATTTTCATGCTTTGTGCCACCTTAAATGTTTCCTGGAAAACCATGTCACCAACATGCAGCTCTACAGTGGCCTACCCACGAGCTGCATCTGCAACCACAGTCTCTGCAAAAGTCCCGCTGTGTGAGCCAGATGCCAAGAGGTGGCGTGGTCGGCCAGCCCTGACCCTCAAGAAGTTATTGATGAGGACACTGGACTGCAGATCAATACTTTCTGTCTGCCATGCTTCAGAGATGCCTGGAAGGACTGAAGATGATAAAGATGAAACTTAGTTTCTTAAAACCTCTAGTTTCTTCTTCTTCTTAATGTTTACCTTCCACAGGTGGCTGTGAACCCAGCATACCAGGTGCAGGAGGTGGAGTTTGCCTTGCGGAAGGTGAGCAGTTTTTTTCAGCCTGATTATGTTTTTTATTTTTTTGTAATTCTTGGACACAGAGACGCATGCATATGTGTGACACATGAAAGTTTAACTTCTCTGCTCCTGTTTTTTTTTCCGCAGGTTGGGTGCAAAGCTATAGTGTGCCCTACGCAGTTTAAAACCCTGAATTACTGCAACATGCTGAGGAAGATCTGTCCAGAAATCGAGACCTGCAGCCCAGGAGACATCAAGAGCAGCAGGTACAGATCACCTGTTAGCCCCTCAGATCGAAAAGTAATGTTCCTGCAACCTTCCAAGCTCGAAGGCTGCAGGTTTAACGGTTTAAAGATTATTGTGACTTGAACACTGGCCATGAGGCTGATTTGTATCCTTGGAAGAACCAAAGACGAGCTTTTCAAATTCAACTGTGGAGAGACGTGGTGGTTGGAGGCTTTTATAACAGAAGGTTTTACATTAAAACTGGTGCAAAAACATACATGCTTCATATGCTGATAGCTTCTTTACATTGGACATTGCAAGGCTTGCTGTTAATCATTTGGTTGGTTCAGTTCCTTTGAAATTAACTGATTTCTCCAGAACAAGTTGCTGTTGTCTGTTTACCTGACTGATACTCTTTACTTACAGCTTTGCCAACCATCAGATTTCCAGCGGTTAAACATTACAGCCTGACCGTCGTCTCTCTGGTTAGTCTGACCTTCTGGTTGTTTGCTTCCCTTCCACCAGACTCCCTGATCTCCGCTCTGTGATTGTTTTGGACAGCCGACAGCCGGGCATGCTTCACTTTGACGACGTGATGCAGGCCGGCGGCAGTCAGCACATGCAGCAGCTTCAGGATCTGCAAAAGAAGATCTCGTTCGATGACCCCATAAACATCCAGTTCACTTCAGTAAGTGATGCACAGTCACTGCTGATGAGGGACTAACGTGTTCTCTTCCCACTGTGGCTGGATGGTTTATTTATTTTTGGCATGCAAAAGATTTTGTTGCCACAGGAAATATTTCAGAGTTCAACAAGTAATCATTATAAGATGTTAAACGACCTGCTGCAAGGTCATTAAAACTTTGAATGTTAGTAAAGTTTAAACTGGCGAGTTAAAGATTCACACACTATACAGCTGTAATGAAGGGGGAAACTATCCACAGAGAACAAACTGTTTTTGTTAGAGGTGGTAAAGAATTTTTTTCATGTCCAAAGTTTGGTGCTTTAACATTCACGTGTGTGGTGGCTGACCAAGAAGCAACCTCCAGAGATTCAAGAATAGAGCTGAGATTCTTGTTGACCAGATCCCACCCACAAGGATGCTGCTAATAATCCATAGTGTTGTAATCTCCCAGGGAAGATGGGAAAGGATGGTCCGTGTCCCTCCATGGATATGCCTCTGCAGACCATCACTGACCCACCACCACACCGGTCATGCTGAACACTGTTACAGGAGCCTAATGTTCTCCACGGCCTCTCCGGAGCCTTTCACGTCTGTCACATGTGCTCAGGGTGAACCTGTTCTCATCTGTGAAAAGCTAACTCTGATATTCTATGGAAAATGTCAGTTGTGGTCCACAGTGCTAGGAAGTGAGCACAGGGCCCACTAGAGGTCCTCAGGTCACCCTCATGAATCGTGTTTCTGATTGTTTGGTCATGCACAGTCACGCCAGTGTCCTGCTGGACATTTTGCAGCTCTGGCAGTGCTCATCCTGTTCCTTCTTGCACAAAGGAGCAGATACTGGTCCTGCTGATGTTACCTGCTGAGGTTAAGAGCCTTCTACGGCCCTGTCCAGCTCTTATAGAGTTACTATCTCATGGAATCTCCCATATGCTCCTGAGACTGTGCCGGGAGACGCACCAAACCTTCTTGCATTGACATGTATTGATGTGCCATCCTGGAGGAGCTAAACTACACCGACTCTACCCAAATGCAAAACTAGTGAAAACCATTAGAAAAGATGAGGAAGTAAAAAATGTCCAGGTGTAAAACCATTCTTGTTTTACAGGTTTGTCTCATTGTTGAGCCTCTAGTGCACATGTTGGTAATTTCATTAACACCAAAGCAGCTGAAACGGATTAACAACCTGCTAAACAACACAGTGAAACACCTGCAGTCATAATGAAGACAAAATCAATCATATCCATTTGACTTTTTCTTTCTTTTTTGCTAGTCAGAAGTTCTGAATATCTAATATTACAATCCTAAACTCATCACATAATTTTAATTTATTATTATTTTCTTCAGTGTTATCTGTTAATAAGGTATCACGCTGTTTGATAAACTTTTACCAGGGTACAACTGGAGCTCCAAAGGGTGCCACCTTGTCACATCACAACATCATCAACAACTCCTACTTCATTGGAAGAAGACTGGGATACCACTGGAGAGTAAGTGAATTAATCGGGAATTCACATCATTAAGACCTTTTTAAATAATTTACTGATTTTTTTTTTTTATTAAAGGATTCAAACTAACGAAGAACTGATCATGTTATAAAGTACTGTGTTTTTGCTTAAAGTCTTTTCATTGCAAAGGATTTTTTTTCCCTAATTTTGACTCCTTTATTTCCTGGTTTTCCAGCCTCACACTCGTGTCTGTGTGCCAGTGCCTCTGTACCACTGCTTCGGCTCTGTGGGTGGCGGGATCTGCATGGCCGTGCACGGCATCTCCATCGTCTTTCCTTCCAGGGGATACGATGGAAAGGCAAACTTGGCAGCTATTGAGAGTGAAAGGTAATGTCAGAAGTTCAGCCTAGGATTTAAAAAATAGGAGACCTGTAAGCCTACAGGGCTGTCCTGTTGTACGAGTTAACAGAAGGATATTTGATCTTTAATATGTTTAAACAAAAGGGCTGAGACTATAATCGCCTTTAAATCTGGAGCAGCGTTGTACCTTTGGGCTCCAGGATACGATCAAATTATTGCAATGCAAACCGGTTTCCACACGTCTCATGTTTCCCTGCTTAACGATGAATTTTTTTGTAACTGTAATCTGAGTGCATCTCATTACTAACACAGAGGTCTTATCTTCATATGGAATAATGGAGATTGTCTTGTGTATTTGTCTGCTCATTAAAGAGTTGATGTCAAATAGAAATGAGCTCACCATTAAAAACTTTGTGTTCATCTGAGTGTTGATGTCAAAAAGTCAAATATTGTTTTACTGCATGAGGCTGGTGAGCCTTACTCACAGATCCTTCATGAATGAGATCAGATATTTCCCAAAAGCACTTCCTGTGGCTTTCCAAACTGCCCCATTAGGATAACATAAACCAGCAGTGCCATCTAGGTCAAGGTGTGTGTGTGTGTGTGTGTGTGTGTGTGTGTGTGCCAAGAAAATGTCTCCCACGCTTGGCAAAGCAGAATGGATCCATGTTTTCATGTTGTTTACGCCACATTCTGATAATTTAAAAAATGTTGTCTGGTCTGATGAGTCTCAATTTCTGCAGTGAGCCAATGTGAAGTGAAATTTAATTATATTTATAGAATACAAATTAAAAAAAAAGTCACCTAAAGGTGCTTTATATTGTAAAGTGAAGCCATTACAATATTAGAAAGAACCACAGCAATCAGACTCGACCCCCTATGAGCAGCACATGGGGACATTGGGAAGGAAAAACTCCCTTTTAGCAGGAAGAAACCTCAGACAGAACCAGGCTCAGGGAGGGGCGGGGCCATCTGCTGTGACCGGTTGGGTGTGGAGGAAAAGAGGAGAGAGCTGAAGTTTGATAACTGCTAATTAAAATGTAGCTTCAGTTTCCTGATATTGGATGTCGCAGCATTCTTTGTTGTTGTTTTTGTTTGTTTGTTTTTTGTACAGTTCTCTGTAAACCTTAGGCTACGTTCACATGTACACGGTTATTTTTGAAAACGCAGATTTTTCTTTGCATTTGGGCCTTTCGTCCACACGTAAACGGCGTTTTGGGTCACTGAAAACGGAGATTCTTAAAAACTCCTGCCAGGGTAGAGATTTTTGAAAACTCAGTTTTTGCGTTTAGGTGTGGATGGGGAAAACGGATGCTTACTCACATAACGTCAAAGGTGTGCGCCGTTTTTTACGTCACGCTGTGCAAAACATTATTGTTTACATGAGATTAAATTCTACAACGGCTGATATAGACAAAATACTGTTGCTGTTAATCTGGCTATCTGCAGTTTTTACATACTTACGCAGTTACTGTCCCTCCTTTTACGAAGACTGAGGTGTCGAGTGAACTTTGGGTGTGGCTTCTACATTCAACACAGACACCGACGTTGGCTTTGAATACATTTACTTTTTTAAAAAAAATTTATGTATGCTGTGTGCATTTTGTTCATTCTTAAGTTGTGAGTCTACACAACAGCCAAAATACTGTCTTTAGTTATTAACATTTGAAATGATGAATGCACTTAAAGTAACACAAAATTAGCTGCCTGTCCAGAAAAACAAAAACTTTTCAGAAGTAAAAAACCCTGTTTAGTCTTTCCCTCCCAGACTTCTAGACTTCTGATTGGCCAATATTTCGTTTTTAGCGGAACAGACGGAGATATTTTTTCAAAACTGCACGTGTGGGATTTTTTTTTTTTTTTTTTTTAAGAAATCGGAAAATCTCAGTTTTCAAAAATACCGTGAACGTGTGGATGTAGCCTTAGAGACGGTTTATAGAAATGCTGAGTCCTATGTATATACTGCCTCCATTCTTGTAAAGGGGGTAGAATTTATTATTTATAATTTATATTAGTATAGTACTGTTTATTTTTTTTTTTTCTATCATGCTTACTATGGCTGAGAAAGCTCTGCACAAGAATTCCAATATGTCTTGACTGCTGGTTTATGGACAAATGGAGTTTGAGGCGTCAAAGATAGAACTGAATGTGTGACATCATGTCGTCTGCGTACATCATTTATATACAGTCTCATCTGTGGTTACAGTCCTGCTTTCTCTCCAGTTGTTGAGTTTTTCTCAGACTCCCATACTCACCTGTTTGATAACAAAAGTGCATCATAACCTTGGATACAGCTAATTTGCAGATTTGGTTTTGGGGTCATTTCCTATCTTCACACACTTTTTGTCCAAGTGTTATCATATACAGATTTATATAAATGTGTAATCAGTAACATTTGTTTTTCTTTTGTCAGGGAAGATTTTAAACACTGTCCAAATGTTCCCTTCTCAGGTGCACCTTCATCTATGGCACGCCCACCATGTATGTCGACATGGTAAACCAGCCGGACCTCGCTAAATATGACTTATCATCAGTGGAGGGGGGTGAGAAAAGAAACTGATTTATTTTCTGTTGGTATTTCCTTTTTTTCCCTACTCGTGTGCTTCTGTTTGTTTACATTTTTTAACTTTAGGCATCATGGCTGGTTCGCCCTGCCCTCAAGAACTTGTGAAGAAAGTTGCATCCAATTTGGGTGTGAAGGAAATAACAGTGAGTCTTTTTATGTATTTTTTCCCCCCAATATAAGGTCAATATTTGATTTATAGGAATGATTTAATGGTGCAGTTTAACCATTGCTCACTAGGGGGAGACAAATCCTCAGAAAAACTACATAATCAAGTGAGTTCTGATTTTTAAGGTAGAGACACAACAGTAGGCGTCTTGTAGGAAGGAATCTGTAAAACGTTTATTGGATGTTAGCACTTCCAATGTCCAGGCTGAATATACATGAATATACAAATCAGAGGAAATCCTCTGATTTGCTGTTAAATGCTTGTTTAAAAAAATGAAAAGTGACAATGTCTTACAAAGAGTTTGCTACAATGATCCTGCATTCATCTTCTTCTTGACCAGGCTAGAAAAAAGATGGCGATTCACTGATCTTGTCCTCACCTTCAGTCTTTTTGGCCACTCTAAATGTCAGTGAAGGTGTGCATGCAGAAACGAGGATGGATAAAGTGTCGTTGTTCGTGCAGCTCTTCGGGTCATCCTCTGTTTGAACTGAGCTGTTTTCAGCTCCTCCACCTTTTTAGCCAACTTTTGTCTGATTGGGTGCGTCTTCCAAACAGAAGGTTGAAACAGGAGGTGGGTGGGGCTTCCTCAGAGAACCACATTGTCTGTCCTCTGTTAGCATTAATCAGCTGATCTGCTGGGGCTGAACTCAAGGCTCTTTAAAAACATGGTTTAACATGTTGAAGAAGACACTTTTACCAAGAGCTGAACAGGAAGAATAACAGACAAGCAAGCAACCACACACACAATGGATTAGGTGATTTTTGGTTAATGGATGATGGGTGTTTCCAGTCTTTCTTTTTAAAGCTTTAAAGACAAGAATGGAAACAATCTCCTTGACACATGAGCTTATTTTAAGCTCATGTGTTTTGTTTTGCTTAGACTGAATGCACAGGGACATGATGGCAAATCTCTCAACGTTTTCCTCATTTACTTTAAAGCATCCCTTTTTTCCATCCCGTCTGCTTCCACTTCATGCTTAAGTCTTCATCTTTGATATAAATGAATGAGAATTATATTTAAATCAAGTCGATGCGTGTTTGTGTGTAACTGAAGCAGACTAAGGGCGATGTGTGTGTCTGTGTTTATGCTGCTGACAGCCTCTGGCAGATGAATAGATGGAGAGTCTTTAAGTAGAAACAGTTAGCATTGCTTTCATTGTAGCCGGTCACCTGGACAGGCTCCTGCTCGGCGTCTCCTGTGGGAGAAAAGACACAAACTCAGCAGCCAAGTCAAACAGTCGGCCCTCCAAGCAGAGACCCCGCGACCTGGACTCGGTGTGCTGGACCCCAGGGCCAAGATGGAAACGTTCAGTCTAGGATAGAGGGGGAGCACACGGAGTTCTGTGGTCAAAAAGAGAAAATCATAACAGCGCAACGCCAAATCTGAGCTACTCCAAAACCACCTTAAACCTCATTTGGGATTCTGCTGTCACATTGTACCAAAGTCCAGCTGAAAACCTTTCATCACAGCCGAGATGAGACTTTATACTTGCACAAAACTGCACATCAGGCGTTTGTAAAGGCTAGTGAGCATTTAACTGTCATTTAACGGTCTACAGTTTCCAGTTAATTATCGCTCTTTCAGAGATGTTTTCACAGGTATTTGTTTATCTGTCAGCAAGGCTGTAGAAAAACTACAGGGCTGACTGTTATGAAACTTGGAGAGGTGGAGCGGAGACAAAAAAAGAACTCATTAAATTCCTCCATGTCAGAGTGCTCTTCTGTTTTAAAATAAGCATTGTGTGTGTGAAGCAGATTCCTCTTTAGATCTGTTGTCTTCAGGAGCTTTTAAAGATGGGAAATTTGCTGAGAGTTGACACTGATCACATGTTAAATGTTATGATCAGCTTGGCATCAGACACTCAGAAGCTGCTTTGCATACTTTGCATTCTCTAAAATGATTTAAATACAACCTCAAAAGAGCCACACATGACAAATTAACTTGTAGTAATGACTTTCTCTGTGACTTGATCAGACTCTCACATTGCTGTGGAGGAATTTTGGACCACTCTTCTAGTGTTGCTTCGGTTCCCACCAACGTATTTAAATCAGTTTGAGGTCGGGTTCATTGCAGCATCTTGATTCTGTTGTAGATTTGCTGCTGTGCTTTGGATCGTCGTCCTGTTTCATGACCCACTGTCCCACAGCTAAAGCTCGGCTTACAGAGGTCCTCACATTTGACTCTAGAATACTTTCGCGTTCAGATGAGTTCATGGTCGACTCGAGGACTGCAAGGTGCATAAATCGCCACTTCTCAACCACTGTGCTGACAGTTGGTACGAGGTGTATGTGCTGATGTTCTCCAATCTGTGCATTATAGCCAAACATCTCCACTTTGTTCCAGAAATCTTTCTTTAGTTGCAACTTTGCAGACCTAACCCAACTCCTGACAACCTTTGCAAACGAGCCATCATTGTTCAGTCTTTCTAACTGTAGAGTCTGAGGTCTAGCTCTTCTGCACTTTTGCATGCTCTGGTCTTGGGATAATTGTTAAAATAAAGGACGACACAATTTAATGTGTCACTGGTTGAATTTTCTGCTGAGTTTTTGCCTGCAAAATATAATTAATTTCTTTATTTTATTTTTGCAAATAAAAATGTTAGCATTTATGTCTAAGTTAAATTTGTCCTCACATATAGTAGTAAAAAACTTCGTGTTTTCTCGACTAGAGCAACAACATCATCACTGATTTGTTATCTTTTTCTCTGATTCTGGTCTTATAGAAGGCTTTGAGACCGGATTTGTTATAATTTACATCAGAAAAGCTCAACTTAAAGTGGCTGTTGCTCTCCCTGCCTCATCTGCTGAACAGTTAACACAAGAAAACAATCAGATAATTACAGAAAAAGCTCACTGGTATTCCCTAAAGCCCAAGTTAAAATGTTTAGATCTTATTTTTACTTGGCAACAGGAAAAACAGACAAAAGAAACAAAAAAAAGAAAACCAACAAAACTGTCTTCAAAACTGCTTAAAATTGCTGACGTGCTCATTTAATTTATCAACTGCTGTATTGTGGAGACAATTTAAAGAAAAAAAAAAAAGCCCCTGGAAGTCACTGATCCCAAACCCTCCCAAAAAGTCAGGATATTAACACCTAAAATAATATTCTGTCAGTGCGCCCCAGGGCAGCTGTGGCTACAATGTAGCTTGCCATCACCAGTGTGTGAATATGTGTGTGTGTGTGTGTGTGTGTGTGTGAATGGGTGAATGACTGAATGTAGGAGGGCTGCTCGATTATGGCAAAAATGATAATCACGATTATTTTCACTGAAATTGAGATCTCGATTATTTGACGATATTTATTTAACAATAACAATGTATTGAATAATGGCTTTAAAGATCGTCAAAAAATAATATAAAATAGTGTGCAAATACTGATTACAGTGCAAATGTTTGCAATATAAAAAATAAATGAAAAATGTAAACATCTATGTTTAGTGAACTTCAAAATACTGCATAATATTTGATCCACGTCTGACTCCGCGAACCCATAATGTTTCCACCAATGTTCCCTCAAATCTTTCATGTGTCTGAGCGAACACACAAACTCCCTGAGCGTCCCTTGGACCACTGTGAGCGACTTCAGACGTGTGCACTGTGGTCACGCCAGCATCTAATCCATCCAAGTTACATGGTTTATTAAAATAATCAAATTACAGCATTTACATTTATGTTAGACTACTTTTGATTAACTGCTTTAGCCCACTTTCAATGAACATGTAAAAAATCCTGTTCATGACCTGTGTAGTATGTTAACACTATTGGAAGTAAAAATAACTTGAACTCCAATTTTGAAAACACAATTTTCTTTTTTTTTTTTCATAAAGTTCTGACTTGTATTATGAGTCTGAGTCTGTGGTCTGGGAGAGAGTCTGTAACTCTCTGTCTGCCAAATACAGTATATAATGACCAATGCTGGGCAATTAATTATATAGTTACTTCTTCAAAAAAGTAACTCAGTTTGGCAAACAACAAAATTTTTTGCAGCTATTTATTTTTTTTAATGCAGCCAAGGCGTTTTTAAATAAACATTTCAAACTATTTACAGAACAATCAGCTGTTCTGCATCAAATCTGATGCCACACAAATTATTTGTGCCACTCCAAAAACTAATTTCTGTCCACTATGAGATAAAGGAGAACAACAGCCTGATACCTGCAGGCCTGACAACAGGAGATGTATCACTGCTGTAACACCTGTAACACTCAGCAGCCGCCTCATTGTTCTGACACACACAACAAAACTATTGACTACACTACACACTAACTACACACTAACTACACAAGATTTGCGCTAAACGTCTCAAATCTCTCACATCTCAAAACACCGCCGTCACTCCTAAAACTTCCCCCCGTTTCTTAACAACTAGATGCCACGTTGCCATATCATTTTTTGATTGGTCGACACGGTACTTTTTTCGACCAATAGGAAAGGGTGGGGGTTTTTTTGGTTTTGCTTTTGCTCACAGGCGGAGAGTCCTTTTCCTTATAAAACGCCGTTTTGACCGTTTCTTCCCGCAGTAAATATAAACAACGACAGTATTCAGGAAGAAAACCAAACATTGCAGATATTTTTATCATAACTCTGGATTCACGTGTCCTATCAACACAATTTAAAAACTGGTATAAAGTCCACACTTTTTCCGTCAATTGTTCCGTCTGTCCTGCTCACATCTCCAATGGTTGTACACGTTGTCATTAACGTGGCTTCACTCCACATCAGCCACGCCGCTTTGCTAGCTAAAACACCGGTGTCGGCACATAAGGACGCTGTCATAGCCTGTCAACGACGTTGATTGGCTGCGTATATACGAATGTGAATCGCATTATTGGCTGGACTATAGGATAAGGTGGCATCGTTCTAATCCCATACAGGAGCAGCCAGTCACTTACTAACACTGCAAAACAGAATTGTTAAAGTTTTAATTTTAATTTCAATTCAGGTTAGATTTTTTTTGTGCGCAACGCAGATTTTCTGTGCGCAGAGACCGTGCCAGCAGTGCGCAATTGCGCACGTGCGCAGCTTAGAGGGAACATTGGTTTCCACACCACTGAAATCGTTTTACCTCTCTTTTCAACCAACGGCATTCTTTCTTCAGCAGCCATTATCCTCTCCTCTCCAAATAACTTCTGCTTAGCTTTCCGAGCTTCCCTCGGGTCCTCTTAATTGTTGTGACGCGTGTTCGAAACGCAGAGAGGTGCGCTCGATTTGCCACACGGAGCAGCGCGAGAGTAAAGCACGAGGGAGGTGCTAATAATCGGCTCAGTCATTTTTAATGATCGTTGAAAACCCAGATCGTAATCGAGATTAAAATTCGATTAATTGAGCAGCCCTAGAATGTAGTGTAAAGCGCTTTGGGGTCCTTAGGGACTGAGTAAAGCGCTATACAAATGCAGGAAATTTACCATTTAAAAACCAAAAATTGTTTTCAATATTTTAATCGGTGAGCTTTAGAGGTGCTGATGTTCCAAGCCCAGGTTGACGGTCTTCATGCACCACCTCCTGGCTGCAGCTTCATATTCTGAGCAGTAATGTACATTTCCTCTTCTTGTCATGGCTTGTTCTGTGGCAGATACCTGTGGGCTGTGAGTTCATTGGCGCATGCCCTTTTTGGTCCTCGCTGTCTTCGGTCTGCAGCGCTTGAAGCCAGTGATGTCTCTGACTTGCTTGCCCTTATGCTGATTCGGAGATGCGCACAGTGCATCTGGACGGTTTGGGATCGGGATCGAGTCCATCCACCTGCAAAAAGCCAAAATATGAGAAGCATGAAGGAGCATCTTTCTTATTTAATATAGTGTGTGAACCTTATCGGGCGATTACTGTCCGATAACTATCAAGCTGCTCCTGTGTTTGTAGCTGTCAGTGATGCTGCAGGAGTTTGCTGGTTGGTTGAACAGACTGATTCTTTAGCCTCGACAAATGTTGGATGACTTGGCAAAAAACGTGGTGCAGAAAGTTCCCAGAGGAGGAATCATAGTGACTTTAGAGTCAGTGGCGCTACCAGCAGAGTTTAGAGTAAAATTACATGAACGATACGAATGGATTGTATGTTACAAATTTCATGGCAATCAGGATGAAGAGAAGTAACGTTATTAAAGTAGCACAAAGACTTCATGTGAGAAACGGATGTATCGACCATATCATCATTATGTGGGGAATTTAGCTATTTGGGACCTCAAGGTTTTTATTTTATCTTTTTTTTTTGAAGGGACCATATTTAGGTAATATTTAAGTAATTTTTTTAATGCAGTGATTTTCTGCAAAGGAAACCTTGCATTCTTTCCAGTGGCCACTAGGGGGCAACTCACTGAAGGTCGAAGAAATCTGATAAACTGCTTTACATTTCTTGATTTTATGACCTCAGGGGGAAAAAATAATTTCCTAATGAGTTTATTGTATTACAGAAATCTTATTCAACCCAGCATGATGTTCACTTTGTAACCGATTGGCTCGTGTAGAGTAAAAAAGAGATGTGAGATGTGAATTACTGCTAAACTAAGTCTCTGTGAGTAATGGTTGTTTGAAGCAGATGCACTGAAGTGAAAAAAAGTGAAAATTCTGAAATCAGAAGAATAGTTGGATTTATTTACAACATAAATGTGCAATTCTGCCACAGTTTGTGTTTATAATATTTAAATATATCACAGTTATCATCACGTGCATATGATGACATCGCTGCTTTAATAATCTGAGCTCTTTACAGTTAGAATATGAATGAATTATTTTGTGGCTTTTATTCTTTTCTTTTTCTAATTTTTTTTTTAAATAGAAAAATATCAAAAGTCAAAATATTTAAAGATCCCCTCATTCCAGGAATCCTACTCGATCGTTAGTTGAAGATGAGCTTTGAGTCTTACTTGCGCAGCGGAGCTATCTGGCAGCTGCAGTTCCACGGGTTGTTGAAGAGGGTGAGGTTGGTGATGGTGTTGAACTGGAGGCTTTTGGGAATCGACTTTAGCCTGTTGTTTTCCAGGTGAAGCACCTTGACCGCCGTCACACCGGTAAACGCGCCGTCGGATAACTAGAAAAATGCAGAGCAGCACATGAGCTGTATTTTATTTCTGTTTTTTTAAGGGAGTGGAAATCTACCTGAGACTTGTGTGAAATGTTGGTAAAAATCCCGGGATATCCTCCATATCTGTCCAGGGTGTGTGGGGTAAGGGCGGGGGCAGAGCGAGGGAGTCAGCGTTTTTCCTCTTTGGATAAGTGTTGGTGCAGGAGGAAGGATGAGAGGAGGCTTTCATCCCAAACACTGACAGTCTGTGAACTCTTTCTTTGCTTCACGGGTGCTAAAAGCTTCAGAGAGGTGCTACATGAACTGACGTACATCAAGTGTCGTCTCCACCAGCAGGAGGACACGGGCGGATGAGAGGGGAGCAGAGCTTTGCTTGTTTTATGTAAGACTGGAGGAGAAAAGGCCATTTGGAAATTTCCACTGCAGAGCGAGAAGTCGCTGAGGCTCTGGTATTTTGAAGGAGTGAAAGATGGATGACTTCCAGCCTGGTCGAGGTGTGTTCACTCCTTCTGTCGTCTCCCTCTTCGGGCCGCTGCCAGGAAGGCTCGCAAAGGCCCCAATTGTCCATTCAGCTGGGCCAATGGCAGGCTAAAAATACTCCTCTTTCATGCACCGTGGAACACCCTGACTCTATTTACCTGTCTCCTCAACCCTCCTTACCTGTTTACAGGACCCTCACAGCCAAAGCAGAAAATGCCTCGCTGAAAATAACACTTGTGCAATAATTAGACTCGGCCACGCTTGGCCATACTCCAGCAAACAAAAACAAACTAAAAATACCAGCATTTGGCTGGAAATCTGCTTAATCTGCCCCGGCTGTGTGTGCTGGAGTCGGCGCCTCCTGCTGCTTCCACCTGGCTCGCGCACAGCCTCAGCGTGAGAAGCTTGTTATTTTACAGTTTACCTTTCTGGGATGCCTCCATATTTTGGCACAGGTACACTCAAATATTGGATTAACCCTGGAGTATGAGGCAAACATGCTCTCGAAGAGCTTAAACTGTGCGCGCTCCTGCTGCAGCTGATATGGAGGAACAGATGGGCGTCCCACAGGCTGCTGTGAAAACATCTGTCTTATTAGGTTCAACTCACTCTGTCTCACACGGGGTATTATGGTCTGTTTTAATCTAATTTCAGGACACTTTCCAGTTTAAATACAGCAGTGATGAGTAAAACTGCACTCCAGGGCACAATGGAGGACCCACAGTTGATGGAGTCACTTCCTCTGACATGTTTGGGTTGTACTTTTGACCTGCCGTCATTGAAGAAGCTGATTGGAACGTGTTTTTAAAGGCACCGGTGAGATCATAAATGTAAAGTCCAGCTGGAATAACCGGTATATGCATTTAACTCTCATTTCCCCTTAAAAGCTACAAAGAGGTTCAAGTCTTACTCCTCGCTGACTGACAGGATTGGCTTGTTCCACCCTTTAATTAAATCTGTAATTGGCTGCCAGGTGCCAAAATACTGAGCTTGTGCTTAATGGATGACCCTGAATTATTTATCCAAAACAGTTTCTCAGTACCTGGTTACAGCATGAACCACAAAAGAAATAAATAAATAAAAACTAAGGGCCTGGTTGAAGCTTTAATGCACACCTCTGCTCTCAGATTCTGTTGTTTGACAGGCTGAAGAAAAATCATTCTTTACACGCCTGCATGTCACAAACTTGTGACTCCTCAGTTTAAACTAAGCATCTCAAAATCCCCTGATTATGTAAACTGTTGTGGTCCTTGTCTTTGAAAAGATGTGTTGAATCACAGTTTTGATCGCCACATATCAAATCTCATACATATACCCTGAAACCTGTGCGGCTTTATAATAAGTTCACTTATGAATCTGTCTGCATTTGCTAATTCACTTCAAACTAAAACTTAAAGCTCAAGGTCATACTTGTAGACTGTTTCTTTTCTTAATCTAAAAAATTAAAATAAATGTGTTTTATGCCCACAAATTGAACATGTAGTAGAGTTAGGTTTAATACGCACATGCTTCTCAGTGGAAGATCAACTCTTAGAACTTCACAGCTTTTTGCTAAACTCCTGCTCTGATCTGGATCCGGAGAAAGATCCCGTTTGTTTAAGCACATGTGTACCCTTGAGCATCAAACATCTACTTTCGAGAGATGGAAAACTACAGCAACAGCTTTGTATTATAAGCGTAAACTGAGACACGTGTGGAGGAAGTGGGAACGCCCAAGAACACAAGACTGACTTTACAGCTGACATAAAGAGTGAGATTAATCATGGGATTAATGAGCGAAGACTATTGTGGGGGCACGTTTGTTCTTGCATGTTACAAGGAGCATGGTTTGGAAACTGCACTCATGTAAATTTATACTTTTTAGGGAAGCAAATATTAAGTCAGACATGCAGAGACCTTATTATGACATAACTGATTTAGTTCGGCACAATGTTTTCTTAAAGCTGAGCCAATTAATTCAAAAGACCTTTACAAAGGCTGGCTTGTACGTTTCTTCTAAATAACCTGAAGATATTTAAGAGTCTACAAGAAGTTTGAAAAAGACCTAATTTCAACAGGTTGTTTAAATTTCAAGCCAAAACCTCTAGCAGTGGCGTTTGTCAGGCTTGATGCTTTGCCAGTAGTAAGCCCAGTAAAACCACAGACTGACCTTCTCCAGACCCATGTTGTCCAGGTGTAGTTTCTCCATGTAGCGCCCAAAGCTCTGGAAGGCGTTGTCAGGGATAGTCTTCATGGGGTTCTTCCCCAGCGTGAGCTCCTCCACCACCCGCAGTTTGCTCATTGCCACGCTGGGATAGGTGGACATCTTGTTGCCGTCCAGGTGAAGTATGGCGAGGTTCTCTACGTCATCCAGAGAGCTCGGATGCAGTGTCGTCAGCTCATTGTTGCTAATGTGCAGCCAGCGCAGGTCTTTGGCACCCGAGAAGGTCCCCTGACGCAGCTCCCGCAGCTTGTTGTCACTGAGCTGCAGAACAAAGAGGTTGATCATCGGGGAGAAGATGCCCTTTGGCAGGTTGCTGATCTGGTTCCCGTCTAGGTGGAGGTAGGTGAGCTCGGTGAGATCCTCAAAGGCGCTGGGCTTGATGGTGCTGATGTCATTGTTAGACAGGTAGAGGTAGACGAGCTTGTTCAGCCCCTTGAATGCCTGGGATCCGATCTCTCGGAGGTGGCAGTGTTGCATGTGCAGAGAGATCAGACCCTTGCTTTCGCTGAAGGCCCCTGTGGGTATGCTGCCCAGGTTGTTCCTCTGCAGGTTCAGCAAACGGGTGGCCTCCGACACCTGAGGGATCTTCTTCAGCCCCACGTTGTCACAGATGACGTGCTGAAGGTCACCGTGGCAGTGACACTCGCTCGGGCACTGGGCCGGGGCGCCCCGCACTATGATGCCCAGCATCAGGAGGCAGGTCCACAGCAACAACCAGCTCACACAGTGCATCCTGAAAAGCTTTTAAATGTAACTCAGGTCAGTTAGAAAAATCCTGCAAAAGTGTCAGAGGTCTGCAGAGAAATGTGAAGAGGAAAGGCGAACGCTTGATCCTGTTTGTTTGTGCTGAGAAACAGACGGACAGAGGAGGAGAGAGGAGGTGGGCAGAGCTGAGAGACACTTTGAGAGGAGGATGGACAGAGCACACAGCACTATTTATAACATTTACTTGAGGAAAAATACTGAGGAGGGCCTGCCAGGGTGTTGGAGTGAGAAATCTGCAGGAGGAAGTCGACTGTCTGAGAGTTTAACCCTAAATGAGCAGAAAGGTGAACCTCAACTAGTCTTTTTCTTTGCAGCTGGCTTCGTTTTTGCAGGACTTGCAATGAGCTTGCTGCAGGATGCACACCTTCAGACAGTTGATAAGAGTTTGTAACGTTTGATTAACTTCCAGGTGCATGTTAGACAACGTGGCACGAGGTCAGGTTGGCTCTGTGCTCGCTCCCTGACATCGCTATTGTTTTTTCAGTCTGCGGTGGCAGGAAAAGGAGCCACTCCTGTGCAGCTGTTTTATAACCTATAATAGTCTCCAGATGGCTTTTAAGTCCTATTGCAAAAAAAGATACTTCCATCATCACACCAGTGAAAGTTTTAGATGCCACTTTACATTCCTGTGTGCATTCCTTTGTTTTGTGGTATCATGCAGTGGTATTTTTCCAGACCTCTGTGCAAATGATGGAGTGGCTTAACTTTTTTTTTTTTTTAATGAATATGATTGGCTCAGGTTAGTGGATGGTTTGGCTTCAGGTGCGTGCGTTTATGAGATGAATGAACCCACCCAGGATAAACGGAATGTAGAGTTTACTTAACAAATCTAACATTTTATTGGCAATATTGTTTCCTCTGTGACTTTCCAGGTGAACGTTTTCACTGTAGCTCCTGTAAATTTCCCTAAAAGTCCCGTCTCCAGCAAAGTTGGACCTTTTTTTCTACAGCTGACTGAACCACTGAACCTGAACACTACTGTAGTTTACTCTATTCAATAGTATAGATGTATATGAATGCAAATATTTAATCTGTAGTGCACCTCCTGCTTCTAATAAATGTAGTAAAGAAAGTTAAATAGATGATATACAATATAAACCAAATTTTAGAGGGTAACATGGTCAGAAATGGATGTACTGCATGACAGTAATTGAGTGAATATAAAAAGAGCTAAGAACTCACACGTGTAGTTAAAGCAGAAAAATGACTCCATTAGTTTTACTTTGTTAAACCTTATTTTTCTGCCATGATGGATATTTTATTTTGAAATGTTGAATAATCTCTCAAGACAAAAGTAATGAAGTACATTAGCTGTGTAACATACAATAGAAAATAAAACACTGACTATGGTAAGAATTTATTACCGCTAAATTATTTTTATTAATTCATTTTTAAGTAATAACATCAGATATTTTCCATTTTCAACTTTGCCTCTGAAAAGTTTAAGCCTTTTTCTCCTTTTATATACCAATGAGAACTGCTTTATTTTAGATTAGAGATGGATTAATAGCTCCTCCTGGGATCCTGACTTGGATGGAGTGTGAGTTTATCTTGCTTTATTATTTTAGTTTGTATATCTTTATTGTTTAACTGTGGTGGTGTCTAGTTTTATTTTTCCTTAACATTCATTACAAACTGTTCTCTTTTTGTGTGGTTCATTCACATACAGTATTATACTATGATGCAGTCATAGTGTCATCATAGTATCATAGCATTTGGTGATTGGTCCACTGTGCACTGCCAAAACCCCCTCTGAGCCACTGGGGCATGGATGGATACAGGACCTCTGGAGGCGCCCCCTAGTGTCTGACACTGGCACTTTCTTTGTTCTGATGCATCCTGTAGATAAACTATTTGGTTTTTATTGTGGGGAGTTTTGGCTTGGGTTTGTTTGGGTTTTCTTTTTTTTTCTTTTTTTTTGGTACTCTGCTGACTCTGAGCAGCTTTTGTGGTAAAGCAGGTACACACCCTGCTGGAGGAGGCTGCTGGCATCGGGGTGTGTGGTGGTGGTGGCTTGTCCTGCAGTGTTATATACTTTACCTCAGACGTTAAATGCTGTGGTCGTTCTACACTATAACATTTTTTTTTTTAAAGTATTATTTGGAGTTCACTGTGTTTCAGTCCCACCTGCTCATATCATTGTTTGACAGATTGGATATGGCACCACGGAGAACAGCCCCGTGACGTTCCTCGCCTCCCCACTGGACAACGTGGAGAGAAAGACTGAGACTGTCGGCTACATTACAGATCACTTGGAGGTAATTTGGCATGCTTCTCAATATAAATACTGAAATGCATTAAAATAAGATTTATTTTGAGTGCAAAAACTAATCCAAACAAATCAGCAGAGAAGAAAAATTTTAATGTGACAAACAGTTATTGTTGAGGATGAATATTCGGGGAATATAGGGCAAAAAAACAAAGTAATGGTTTCAAAGAAAGCTTCTACTAGACTGAGTGAATCAAAACTTCACTTCCTTAACTTTGTGCAATTCGCCAAAAAAACATTTGGTGAATTAAAGTATGAATCATGAGTCACCTGCTCCACAGGCTAAAATAGTGGACCCTACAACTGGGATGGTCGTACCTCTGGGTACCTCGGGGGAGATTATGATCAGAGGATACTGTGTGATGTTGGAATACTGGGATGACAAAGCAAAAACAGATGAGTGCATCACTAAAGACCGATGGTACAAAACTGGGTAAGTTTAATACTGTTGACCATAGTATTTTATTACAGCGATTAGAGCACGCTGTAGGTATTACGGGTACTGAGCTGTGGTGGTTTGAATCATATCTATCTGATAGACTCTGGTTTGTTCATGTAAATGGAGAGTCCTCTTCACACACTAAGGTTAATTATGGAGTTCCACAGGGTTCAGTGCTAGGGCCAATTTTGTTTACATTATACATGCTTCCCTTGGGCATTATCATTAGAAGGCATAGTATACATTTTCACTGCTATGCAGATGACACCCAACTCTATCTGTCCATGAAGCCAGGTAACACACTAGTTAAACTGCAGGAATGTCTTAAAGACATAAAGACCTGGATGGCCGCTAACTTTCTGCTTCTAAATTCAGATAAAACTGACGTTATTGCACTCGGCCCTGAAAATCTTAGAAATACAGCATCAAACCAAATGCTTGCTCTGGATGGCATTACCTTGGCCTCCAGTAACACTGTGAGGAACCTTGGAGTAATCTAAAATGCAACTGAGTATTTTCTACATTTTCAGGCAGCTAGGCTTTAAAAATGACTTCTGATTCTGTTAAAAGGCTGATTCTCTCCCATCCTTGTTCTTGTGCATTTAACTGTTTCTTTGTCCTCTTGGCCAGCGACATTGGCAGGATGGATGCATACGGCTACTGCAGGATAGACGGCAGGATTAAAGACTTGATCATCAGGGGAGGAGAGAACGTTTACCCAGCAGAGATCGAGCAGTTTCTGCACACACACCCCAAAGTTAAAGAGGCACAGGTGAGCTCAAACAGCAAGGCCTGAGCAGTAAACCTAGAGGGTATTATAGGAAAACAAGAAGGGAGACTAACCATACTCAATTATTTCCTATAAATTCTGTCGGTGAACTTCAGAAGCGCACAAAGTTTTATTTTATCAGACTAGCGTACACTAAGATTGCTACAGCAGAAATGATATTTTACTGAACATTGCTGCTTCCACACACTGCAGAAAAAGTCTTGTTAAAACTGTGTTACAAGAGTGTGGCTTTATTGTGTGTCATCAGTCTGAATTCCTTAACTTTTATTAAAGCCTACTGTGCATTATTTACAAGTCCAAAAGGCAGGGTGGCCCCTCCAACACGCCACTCCCCCCATCGATGTGGTTAGGTCCATAATTGTTGGAAAGACACATTTTTGTCTCTGTACACCACCTCAGTGGACTTTAATCTAGAGGTCAAGAATGCAGACTTTCACCCTTTTTAATTTTATGGGGAGGTAAGATGAAATTTTGCATTCCAGTTTCAGTTAAAAGCCAACAAGAATGAGAGCACACATAGGATTTATATAAAAACAAGTAATGGAAAACTTATTACAGTGTCGTTTAGTATAAATAAGAAATAATAACAAACTTCTGTCGAACTTGGGTTTCACAGCCGTTCACTGTAAGACTCGGTATCTGGTCTAGAGGTTCATGAGTGATTTTAAAAAAACAATCCTATGTATTTAAAACTGTGGAAGTTTGTCCAATTACTTTTGAGCCTCCTGAAAATGTGTCTTTAATCCCTTTGTAGTTCAGCCAAAGATTTTTGCACTTCAGTCACATTTTGATTCTTTGATTTAAAACCCGCTGTGGTGGTGTAGAGATGACAAATGCATCAACTGTATATTGCAAAAATTAACCAACAACATAAAAATAAAGTATTATAAAAAAAAACATTTAAAGTCACAGGAAAAACCATAGTGTCAGTGGAATGTTGGTTAATAACATGCAAAGTGGTCCCCAGACTTTGCCTGGTTTTCAGTTAGGATACCCCCAAGAACATTTTAAGAAAATATTAACATTTACAATTTTTTAAATTTAATTATATTAACCCCTGAAAGAGTGTGTCGTGACTTGGCTTAATCTTTTGGCCCTTCATGTGATGTCTAATCCTCTGTATTTGGCTTAGTTTTGATCTTTGTGTGCAGCATTTTAACCTCAAAAGTTCTGTTAAGGTATTTAAGATTTTGTACTGCTGACTGTTTGCTGTGTGATTCTAAATGTTCCTCGTTTCCTGCTGTCTTTCAGGTGGTGGGAGTTAAAGATGAGCGTATGGGTGAGGAGATCTGTGCCTGCATCAAACTGGTGGACGGAGCAGACTGCACTGCAGAAGAAATCAAAGCTTACTGCAAGGGACAGGTGGGGCACAGTTCCCGTCTCATATTTCATAATGAGCTGGAATTGTTGCACCATAATGAGCTCTGTTCATTTGCTCCTTTCAGATCTCCCACTTCAAGATTCCTCGTTACATACTCTTTGTAACCAGCTATCCGCTCACGATCACTGGAAAGGTAATTTCCTCAGTCCTGGCTCCTCCACCGAGCTCATAAAAAGCAGGAATTTCTTCCAGGATTCTTACAAATGACATAAATTACACATCAGCAGGTTTAATAAAATGTCATTCATCCTGAGTGAAAAACACATCTGTATTTAGCAGCTGCTGTAACAGTCTGCAATAATTTAGGGGAAGGAGAAATCCAGGATAAAAACACAAACTCCCCTCTGGTTCTTGTGTTTCTCTCGTGGGATGCTATTTAATATAATTTGCTGTAGACTTGACCCTGTGTTTGAACAGGCCTGCCCTGAATGCTCTCAGACAGGAGGGACGGGAAGCTATTAGCTCGTCTGCACGCACACTATGGCCTCTTAGATGAATCCCAGAGGGGTGGCAGGCCGTACTCGACCTGGATCAACAGATCAAATCAGATAAAACCAAAACCTCGATTTGAGATTCCTTCTAAATGGATCAAGTATGATATATGTAAAACTTTAAGAAAAATGCAAAAAATGTTCTGCTTTCATATTATTATTATAACAACATTACTCATTTGCGGTCTGCTCGGATCAGCTGGTTATTGTTTGTGGCATTCAAACACATGTGGGAAGTTGCAGAGTGCCCTCTGATGGACAGCATATGCAAAATCAATGCTTCAAACATTGATCGAAGGGTGTTTCTCTTGTCGTTTGTTTAATTTTAAATTTTATTTATCGTGTCGTATTTTAGTTGAGCTCTAAAAATGAACATCACTCCGATAAATGTGAATGTTAGGAGGAAATTCTCCATGGTCCAAAACTACTGGTGCATTTTTGGTTTGCTTGGAAATTTCTGTGTATGAAGAAGCCAAACGACAGGAAAATGCACAAACTCGGGTAAATCTGACCATAAGGCTGTATTCATGTCAGTAGTTTGTATATTCTGCAGTGATGTAGCAAATGCATTGTGCCGGTTTAAACTGATTTTTGCCATTTAAGAAAAAAAAATATTGTTGGTATTTACAAAGAGAGCAGAGTGACAAGTTGCATGTAAGAGTAAGTCGGAGACTGGTCCTTTTGCATGTGTATTTCTGGGAGTTCTTGTCTTGAGGCATAAAATAGGGGGGATATTTAAATCAAATGTGCACACTGATTTACGTTTACCACACGCTATTTAGCACTAATGCTGCCAACATTTAACGCAGAGAAAAAGCATGTCTTTTTTTTTTTTTTTTCCTTTAGAAAACGGCACAACTTCTGTAAATCACCCGTAAAACTAACCACACCCATGAGCACTATTTGGGGTTTGCATTCACATGTTGTTTTGACTTGTTTAGTAAATGTAGCGCTTGGTGGCAACAGCTGTAAATCCAAGCTGACGCACCTAAAAGTTCATCCAGTAGGTGGATGAGATGTAAAAAATCGAGCCTCTCTGAGTTGTTACGAGGTAGGAAATTATTATCCATAGATGTCAGGCCAGAAATAAACATGTTTATTTCTGGCCTGACATCTATGGATAAACATGTTTATTTCTGCTGTAAAATTGTATAATTTAACAAGGGAGTCAGTGAAGACTGACTTACTTTTGGAGGCAGCCGTAAGTGGTCATTAGAGGAAGTAATCGAATTAGATTCACTTGTAGTTTTGGCAATTTTCAGAGATGCATTTGACATCTGAGTGCTCAAAGCTGTTATGAAAGACTCTTAGATTGATTTAAAATAATTATTTATTGTAGTGGCCCCAGTTAGTGACAGATTTTAATTTGCGTTCTGATTTCTAATGAATTAAATGGAATCATCAGCATACAATAAAACACTCGACCCCATATAGTAATCGGTTTTTATATATTCATATATTTTGACACTGCAGATTTGTCCATTTAATGCTCCTGCAAAAACAGTTTTTGTCAATTCATGTCGTTCTTCTTTTTGTCTTTTCAGATCCAAAAGAACAAACTGCGTGAACAGGTTGAGAAACAACTGAAGGAGTGAAAATGAAAAGCTATGAACTGTACAGAGGGAATTTCATTAATACGTGTGCATGTGTATATATCAGATACCAAAGACACAAATTGGGATTGTCAGAAATGGCCAACAGAAAACGCCTCAAGATCTTAAAACATCTGAAAAGACAACCTGAGCATCCTGTGGAAATTCGGCTGAAATGCCACATGGCTGTGTGTATGACAATGTATACACCTGTACACCCCCCCCCCCCAATACAGTATCCTGCACTATTTTAAGGGCCCTTTTTAAGTGGTTTTGGCTGTATAGACAGGAGCAAAGTTGTAAAGTTTTTAAAATTATTTTTAATGATTGAATTTGTAAAATCCTACCGTTTTATTACATGTGAGTACCTGGAATGTGAATCCAACACTTGCAGGAATGATGTAATTTGAGATTTTTTTTATTTTTATTTTTAGTGCTGTTGAGGCACACGCTAATTTTTAATTTGCAAAAATTTATTAAAAAAAATCTTCATTATAGGAACTTGAAATAAACCTTTTTACAAATTATTAAAACCAGGCATGGGCGTTCCTCTTGTTACGGGAAGAGTGAAGGTGTTTTTTATTGTCCTCGATGGCAGGTGCAGGCCTCTTAAGCTCTTGAAATGCCATTCAGAAATATGCACACTTGTTCCAATTTAAAAAATGTGAGCTTTAAAGTGAGTGAGCATTGTTCAGAGCTGTAAAGAACTTCCTGACCAGGCTACATGTGCAGTTCACCTGACGCTGGGCTGCTGGATCGGGTGTCGTCTCCTGTCTAGACCTGAAGGACTCGGCCCAGAAATAGCCCTTAAGAGCCCAAAAGAAAACAAACTGTGCTCCTGGCTCTTAAGAGAAAACCTCAAGGTTTATTTAGCATTTTTTATTTAACATATTTTGGGTTTGGATTAAATGTTTCAGGACATGGTAACCCTACCATGCGCCAAGTACAGGAGGTGGTTTTAACAGGGAAAGGCAAAGGAATGTAACTTTCAAGGAGGAAAAATGGGATTTGAGACAAAGAGTGAGTTTGTTCTCTTTTCAGACTCAAGACTTTTGTTTTCAATTTGTCACCATGCATTCCTTTGATTTAGAGGTTATTACAGGTGATACTAATAACCAAACTGTTCTCCAAAGAGGTGAATGCATCGGAGGTGCTTTTTTTTTTATTATGGCAACTAAAGTATCTTGGACTCCCTCATGTGGCAGGAAAAAGCACACAAAAAGGCCAAAAACTGACCTTTGACGTGCACCATGATGGAAAATTTTGCAGACTGGAGGCGACCAGAATAATTTGTTGAGCAAATTTATTTTGGATGAGGAAAAACCTCACTTGCGTTCTTGTGGCATTAAGTTAGGTTTGTCTTTTTCCTGCTTCAAAATGACAACGCCTCCATAAAGAAATGCTTGTCCCCACTTTGGTGTGGAAGAACTGCACCAATCTCTGAACCTCAACCACATCCAGAACCTCTGGAGGAGTCGGAGCAGGTTCAACATCTGGGGCCTGATGTATAAATACGTACACAAAACCATGCTTGCATTTTTTTTTTTTCCTCTACACATAATGTGATATTTAAAGAGGAACAATTTGCAAACCACATGCAACCTTCAGGCCATGTCTACGTGTTTGTTTCAAACCTGAAAAATATTGTAGTGGGAAAGGTTGTGTTGGCTCAGAGAACATATCGCATGTGGTGCACATTTATGCACTAAATCCAGAAAGCTGATCTGGTGATTTCTCTCTTCCAATCAATGACTGTTAGATTAGAAAAATGCAAGCCATTACTATACAAAGTCACGCACTTTTATACTGAGAAGCCATTTTAATCCTCTTCCCTTGTTATTTCAAGTAGATGACAGATTTAAAAATCAATCTGAAGTGGTGTACTTACGTTTTGGTGGACCTAACTGTATATCAATGATGCATCATCTTGGTATTTTCATCGCCTTCCAGGAAATAAAACACAAGATCCAAACATAAGCCAGTAACAGACAATTACTCATGAGATACTCTTAGATGTCACATGTTAAGCAAAGAAATAACATGTTATTAGTTAAGTCTATACTTGGTTTAGTATACAAGACAATGGTTAAGAGGGACAATAGCATTTCAAGTAGCAAAGATTGAGTTTTATGGATTTCTGGATGTATCCTCCAAAAGGATTGAAAGAATATGTGAAGAGTGCAGTAATGTCAGGCTTTTGATTTAAAGCTTAAGATGTAATGTACGTGCATTTCAGGTTGAGTGTTTAGAATACAAAGTTAGAGAGATGAGGCTAAAGTTGGTTTGGACGTGTGCAGAAGAAGGAGAGTGGATATATTGGACGAAGGAAGCCTGAGCTGCCAGGCAGGAGGGAAAAAAAAACCTGGGAGAAGATTTGTGGATGTAGTGAAGGATGAGATGCAGAGGATTGGTGTGACAAAGGACGATGTTCGGATAGGTTTAGATGGAGGCACATGACCCCCAGAGGGAGAAGAAGAGAAGAAGAAGAATTTCCTGATCTTACTGACCACTGAGAGGGCTTCAGACTCGAAGTCAAATTTAACCACACGCTTTCATTTTAATCCAAATTTACTTAAATAGCACAAAATCACAACAATAGTCACCTCAAGACGTAATATTGTAAGACCCTACAGTAATACAGAGAAAACCCTAACAATCAAACAGCTGCCTCTGACCAAACACTTGGCGACAGCAAGAAGAAAGACCTCCCATTTAAGAGAAAGAAACCTGAAGAAACCAGGCTCACAGAGGGCAGCCATCATGTCACTGCTGTTTTGGTATTTTAAGGTATCTTGTTGATGCCTTAAATACCTCATAAACTGGGAGTACACTTTTCATAATGAAAGGTTTACTCACAGTTAATGAGATAATAACTTTATTAATTCCAAAAAATCAGCATCATTTTTGTCAAGTGAATCCATTACCTCTTACGAGTGGACATCCAATATGTTTTTATTTTTTTTGGAACAACATATCGAATTTTGGCTCCCTTGGGTGAATCATCTGTGACGCTCTCACAGAGAGCACACTTATAAAAAAAATAAAGGTCTGTGCTTTGTCTTTAGTCTTTGGGCAGCGGGATGCCGACTGCCATCTGCTGCCCCTCCATCTGCTGCTGCGCCTGCGCCACCTGCTCCTCGCTGCAGGAGTCCTGCAGAAACACGGTAGCCAGGTTGCGTAGACGAGGGCTCTCGGAGAGGGAGAAGCGCAGCATGCACTGCAGGATGGCGGGATCGGTGATCTGAGAGCGTGACACAGGTGTCAGGAGGTTCATGAGGGTGGTGATGGCTGACAGGACCGTCTCTTCCCTCCGGCTCGACAAGCAGTTTGTGACTAAGCGGATGCCGTCGCTCTGCAGGATGACATCTCTGCACTCAGGGTCCATGCTGAGGTTACAGAGCCCCCCTGAGATCACGAGAGACAAAATCAGAGATAAAGGCTTGACAGTTGCTGCAGACAATGAACGAGATGTCAATGTGACACTCACCCATCCCAAATTCCACAAAGTTCTCATTCTCCTCAGTCAGCATGTCCAAGAAGAGGTCAGTCACCTGCAGCTCCCTCAGATACTCCACGTTCTTTGGATCATATGCAAAATTGGCCAAATTAGCCAGAACTTGTTCCTTCGCCTCTGAGGAGGAAAAACAAAGCTTTTAATCACATAAAATGAGAACTATGGAGTGCCAAAATTAAATAGACAAATATTTAATTAAAAGTCTAATTAATTCATTAAAATATTAGTTCATTTCAAATTATCTGTGGCAGGTCAACAGACCTTAAAATCTGATTGGTTACCCTGCACAGCAAGTTAAGAAGATTGATCCCAGATAATGCTGCAGTCCATGCCCGGATTGCCTGCGCACAGCTAATGTGCTACACGCGCTGAATTAATAATTCATTTTCTGAAGCTGAACGGCTGGACTCCTTAGCGTACTTGCAACTGAGAAACACCCACTGAAAGAATCGACTCCGGAAAGGTAAAGATACTGACCAGATCAGCATTAGCCCCGCCCCCTGACTTTGATAGGTGAGGTTGACATTCATTCATAAATTCATGATGTGTTTTAGCCCAGAACTATGAAATAATAACAACTGAAATATATTTTAAATAAAACTAATTATTTCAATTTAATAAATGTGTATTTAATAAATTCAAATTTTAAATAATTATTTGATGATGTACGTCTCCCAAGAGGAGCACCTAGGCTTTCTGTAGGTACCTCTTGTTAATGTTTTTGTTCTATTTACTTTATTTTATGATTCATATTATTGTCTTGTGGATCTTATGCTGGAGCAGAAAGACGAAAAGGCAAGATTGGAAAAAAGATAACAGAAGAAAGCAGAGTAGTGAGTTTAAAGGTGAATCCAAACACAGCTGCTCCCACCGTCGCTGTCGGTGTCCTGAAACTCGGTGACCAGAGTTTGTAAATACTCAAAGCGGTCAGAGCCTCCGGACGAGCCGCTCCTCCACATCATCTACCACCAGCTCCGCTCTCCGCTTTAGCTAAAAAATGAATAAATAAAATAAAACGAGATTTTTTTCGAGGAAATGATTTAAGATTATTCTTCTCAGTTCGTTCCCGGCTCGGTCTGACCATGAATTGCTCCGTGTAGCTGCGTGGATGAGACAAAGGTTCCGTTTAAACGATTTTTGTTTTAAAATCAGTTTCGATCTGCTAACATACGGTCAAGCCGCACTTACATAGAATCAAATCTGATTTACATTTTTCACACGCAGTTAAAGGTCGTCTATCATAGTTTTTTGTTAATGTGGCAATACTACCCCCTCATACAACATGACACAAAATAGAAAAACTGTCAAGCGGAAGCTAGTGTCACGTGGTACCGGAAGTTGCTAAAAACTGTGGGACACGAAGGGGGCGTGTACAGCACCTCAGCTAACTGTAGGGGAAGGTCAGTGTTTAAAGTGCAAAATTAAGCCACGAAAATGAAGCAGCACAAATTATCCGCCGGGAAACGGCTCGCCAAACCGATCCTGTTCGGGACGATCATCGTTGGACTCGCTGCTGCTTTCATTAACAGGTAACGTTAAAGCGTGTTTACAGCTCAGCCACCTGTACGTAACAGACATGATGTACGTGACATGTGCACATGCAAGTGTTTACTGCACACCTAATAAATATGCAGCTCCGAAAGAGCCGATCAGAAGTGAAGATTATAAAAGCAGCACGACTTTGCTGTTAAAAGGTGCTACAGGGGAAGTAGTACGACTGCGTATTAGGCCCAGCATTCTGCAGCCCTTTAGGAGTTAAAGAGAAAAAGGTCAGAATTTTAGAAATTCGGCAGACTTACTAGAAAAATTGATAATTTACAAAAAAAAAATAAATCTAATTTTTGATGAAAGAAATGGGCAAATTTACAGAGAGAAAGCATTCAAAGTTAGTAGGGAAAAAATGCCAAATTAACGAAAAAATAAATAGCTAGTTTATTGTTTTAAAATGGCAAACGTATCAGAAAAAAAATAGCAAATTTACGAGAAATAATGGCACAATAATGAAAAACAACGGACAAACTTATTAGAAAAATTGTCAAATTTATAAGGCAATAATATGCTAACTTTGTTAAAAAAAAACGGAGCACATTTCCGAGAAAATAAATTGCATATACTGTATATATGTATATATACAAAAGACATACTTGTGGCAAATTTCTAAGGAAACAATGAGCAAAGTTCAGAGGCATTAAATTACAAAATCAAAAAAAAAGCAAGCTTATTTGAAAGATATAGGACATTTCAAAGAAATTAGCAAAGGACAAATTTATGAGAAAAAACATGCAAACCTATGAGAAAAAAATCATTAAGTTCCCAAGAAAAAATGAGCAAAGTTCCAAGACGATAAATACCCAAAAAAAAAAGAAAAAAAGACACATTCCCAAGGAAAAAAAAAAGAAAGAATAAATTTCAGAGAATCTGGCGGAGAATTTGCGAGTGAGGAAACTCAGTATGTGGTGATGTCCATGAGCTCCCTGACTGACATAAAACTGTCTAGTTCCCAGCTATGAAGATTTGCTTCAAGGTTATTACAAGGTCTCGTTAAGTAACATTCAATTAAGAAATGCCGACAGTGCCACGAGTAAGGTGTAAGAGGACAGAGAGCTGCTCTGTTCCCTGTGCAGGAGCGTTATAAAATCAGTTTATGTGATACATTTCATTATGATTTTGTATATTTGGTGTATTTTGAATGTGGATTTATTTTGTGGTTGTTGTGTATTGCTGTTTGTTGTTTTTGTATTGCTGTTTGTGCATGATTTCTGGAGAGCCTGTCTGTAAACCAGGTTTAACGGCAGGAACAATAAAATGACTGAACTGTGAACAGCTGTCTGTGTTGGCCCTGCAGCAGACTGATAACCTGCTCTGTAACAGCTGAGATGGGCTCTAACCTCCTGCCTGGCTGTATCTAAAATGCCTTTAATAATATTTAAATCATGTTAAAGGTATTGAATTTGCAGATGTTGTTTTTAAGACCTCTAGAAAAGCCCTATCAATACAATTAACTTTTAGTCCCACTAACTCGTTCATGCCGTTAGTGCACAAGCGATTTTACAGCACAGTGGAGAAGCTCTTCAGATTGAACAGCTGTGTTTTGTGTGACCAAAAGTCCAAAGAGAAATCTTTACTGTTCAGTGCTTTGTTGTATGGACTGGACATTTTGACACAGCTGGTTGTTTCTTTTTAATTGACATCCCTAAAAGCTTTGAAGGAGCCCTGAAATAACCTCATTATTAAAACTTAGTGGAGAAAGAGCTTCAGTAACGACAGCAAGCAGACTTCTGCGATGACTGTGATTAGATTTCTTGTGGTTGAAAACGTGTTTAATCCTCACTGTTGTCTTTAGAATCACATCAGGTGAACCCAGGAAAGGTGATCTGATGTGTTTAAGTACTTTTTGTGCTTTTATTCACATCACTGGATGAATCCTGATGATTCCGCTGATTCTTTGGTCAAAATTCAACAAAAGAGAAAGAAAAGATGAGTATTTAGTTACACTGGACAACAGCTTCTTTTTTTATTGTTAGAAAAATGGAAACAGAGTAGGTTTCCAAAAACACTCTGAAGACTACTTGAAACTAAACTGAGAGAAACTGAATATACAAAACATTTTTTTTGGTAAAGCTATAGTTTTATATTTTTCCATGAAAGTAAAATCAAAATCTGTTTTCTCACACTGAACCACCCACGTCACTTTAGAAGAAAGGTTGTAATCTTACCATTTTTTTCTGGTTCTCTAATGAATTCTCATAATTCTCATTTGTTTTCATTCGATACTTCCTCTGTTGCGCAGACACAGGTTTTTCGAGGACGTCGTTGAACTCAGGGCTCAGGAGCGAGCGCGCAACGACACCAAGAGGTTGGAGGTCCTGGAGAGGCGGCAGAAGCAGATCGACGAGCTGACCGAGAAGAAGCAGCAAGGAGGGAGCGGCTGAAGGCGGCAGCAGCCTGAACCTCAGTGCCTCTGCAGCAGACTGTGATACAGAGCAGGTCTCCACAGGTGGACGCTGCACATGTCCACATGTGCAAAGATGGCTTTGCTGAATATTTTTACTGAGGCCTGCTTACAGTAATGGATTTATTGAAGTAACCCTCACAGATTTGTATAGACATCTGGGCTGGACACAACACTGTCCAAGATGCCCAGTAAAGGAGCTTGACCAGCATCTTCCTTTACTTACTTGTTTTTCCAGCAGGGGGCAGAGTTGACTGCAACCTAATGGACTGTATGAATGAAACTCTCTTCAATTATTAATTATTTGTGCTATACATTATTAAAGATCATTTATTTAAAATGCACACTGTGGAGGTTTTCATTTGTATTTCATTGGTGTGACTTTATTGTAGTCAGGATTAAAAGTCAAAGCACAGACGCTAATCCCGTTCAACAAACATCAGCTCTGCCTTCAGTTTTTGCTCAGTGAAGCAGGAAAATCAAACTCCTTGGTGTTGGGATGTATTCAGTCTGATGGCTGTAACACGACTAAAATCCCTTATACTTGTATTTTCAGTAATAACTGACGCTGAACTGTCAAAATAAAGGTTTTAAATTCACTGTCAGTGTGACATGAAATAATTATTCACTCAAATATAAGATCTGTAACTTATAACTAAACATTGTAGATAGAGAGAAAAGGCCATTTGGAGCTAGTCCAGCATTCTACTGTAAAGAAGTACAAAATTTTAAATTCTCAAAGGATTTAGAAATTGTGCTTACATGAGAAAATGTACTTGTTTGCTTTTCTCCACTCTAAAATAAAGAAAGCTACTCTTAGTTTTTCTGTTATTTACAAGGGATCAACACAGCAGGTAGCGCCGCATGTTTGATTTGACAGACTTTTTTTATGCCAGGCGCAACCCGCCAAGGGATTTGTCTCCTCCCAGGATCCAGCTGGGTATCTTTCGCTTGTGTACATCAGCAGTTATGATAGTTAACAATAGAAAATAACAGATGCAGTATAACCATAGACTGTAAATACAAAACATGGATGTAGCTTGTGGGTCTGCCTGTGCAGAAATCCCTTAATCTTGCCTTCTTCCTGTTAACCAGCAGGGGGCATCTCCTCTGAAGGAGGCCGGCTGCATAGTGGTGATGTGCATACCACTGATTTCCTTTCTGATCAGACACCAAGTCAAATTCAGGGTGGTATCGACGATACTGATCCGATACTTTGTACAAAAACGTAATGTGTTATTGTATTTCAAATTATAGCTTCATAATGATTACAGAACATCAGACTACTTGTTCTTATTCTTTAATTATGAAGAATTATCATATAGAAGTAAAAAAAACCTGAATTTGTGTGTTAATTGATGCTATTTGAACAGGTATCGTGTCATTTAACATGTTCTTGCCTGGACGTTTCAACAAAAACATTCAACATTCACACTTTCCCTCATTCACAGTGCTGTGCCACACTACAAATTTTGGTATCGATCCAATACCAAGCAAATACAGGGCCGGTGTTGCCGATATCAGTACCAATACTTTTAAGTTATTCAGGGAGCTAATTGGGGGAGAGTAGTGTGCCATGACTGATGAGATGAATTCTCAATTTGCAAATTCTGAACACATTTTAAACCCCACTATGTCACTGTGATTGTTACTTACAGGGCTTTTTCCCTAGTGTAGTGGTTAAGGTAGTTGCCTTCTATGCAAAGAGCCCCAGTTCAAGACAGGTAGGATATGTGACATTCCTAACTAGCTTGTTAGGAATGCATGTGGGCCAAAACCTCTGCGGCCAGACATTACCTGCTGGGAGCAGCTGAAACTGTTTTCTTGTCTAAAATTTTTTTTTAATAGGCCTATTGCATTATGTTACACAGAGTTATGCTGCTAACACATAGCCCGGGGGATTGAACCAATGACCTTCCAATTAGCAGCCAACCCACACTACCTGCTAAGCCACAGCTGTCCACCAATAAACGCAAACACACAGGCCTCATTTGTCCATGAAAATCTCTTACACGATGTGGAATTGCACTACCAAACTTGCTATAGCACCCTGAAGGTTCTTATCTACATCAGGTATTAGGTCATTATCATGTTTTCTAGGAACAACCTAGTAACCAACTAAAAGGACCTATTTTTAGCCTTTACGCACTTGTCACACATTTTAAAAGCATTGTATGATTTTAATGATGACATGAAAATAAACTTTTAGCCTCATAAGTTGAATAATAGAAACACTAAATGAATCTTATAAAGCCATCACGTTGCCTGGCAGCCACATAGCAACAGGCCAAAATGAAACATTTTCAGCATAAAAACAAAAATCTACAACCTATTTTTTTTAATTTATTTTTTAAAACTTTTCCCTGTGAGATTAAGCAGAGACGGACCAAATCACTACTGTAGCACAGGCATGTACTAGTAGAATAAAGCAGAGTAAGATTCAGGGCGTGGCTACAAACCAAAAGGTGACATCACAGTAGTTACTTCCCATCGTTTATCTGAAGTTCATTAGTATAGGTTTATGTAAGAATCTTCTTAGTAGTAGTAGTAGTAGTAGTAGTAGTAGTATCTCTAGTAGTGGAACAATTTTTATTTATCCAGAGAAATAATTTCCAGTTTTCAAGTCTTCTACAATCTTTTTAGACTGACATAAAAATATAACTTGACAGCATCAACACATTTGAGAACTGGGTATGGGTATTTTTCCTGACTTATAGATTCAGTCAAATCTGATTTAAATAACATCTTCAGTTTTCTTGTTTTTTTCCTGCACTACCAAAACAACACACAAATATGGAAAGCTCACTGTATTCTAATTTCCTAAACTGATATGATAGAAAAACAGCAAACATTAATATTTGAGAAGAGAATGAAAAGGAGTCTTTTTCTTGAGAAGAACTTCAAGAACGAAGTAAAACATAATCAGTGTGGTATAATTACTTCTTTTATTTAAACATGCTATAAAAGAAATCTGAAATAAATTAAACCCACAAACAGGCAATATTGCACTCGAATGAAAAATGGAGGAAAAAAACAAAAACTAAAAAACTAAACACGGTCAAAGTGCTTCACTTGCAACTGAGAAAAGTTTGTGCATCAACTCAAAGAACAAAATGTGGATAAAACGTTTTGACTTCAGACTGTAAGAATGCTGGTTAACTGGTCCGAACACTATGACAGCACTACTTTAACTGGCTGCCTGTCAATAACGATCAATATGACCAATACTGTACACGTCATGTCACACGGTTCAGAAGTTACACGGTGTGTTTGGCTCACTGAAAAACTCCCCGACTCTGTGGAACTAAATAAGAAGTCAAATACAAGCACACGAGGATGACGCCGAAAGCCAGAATCACCCAAAATCACTACCTAGACGTCAGGGATGAGGTTTAAAACCGGAAAGGCTCTTGGAAACCTCAATAATTGATGGAGTCATGGGCCACATGGCACACATTTATTTAGGACATCTGCATCCAATAAACCTGCTGATTTTTATAATTAGAGGGTTCAGCAGTGGTTTCAAGTTACTTGGTTTCAAGTGGTCATTTCAAGTTAAAGATCAGTGAAAAGGTTGCTTAGATTTAAAAAAGAAAAACAACATTTAGAGCATCTCATCATCATCATTTCCAAGACTAATTGCATAATATTTCCCTTTCCAGACGATATACTATTCTTTGAAACCACCTCTCATGTCAGGGGAGATCCTTGAGGAATCAAAAAGCAGAGGGGAGCTTTACAGTCTTTGTGAGCAAACAGTGGATACAGTAACACATCATATACAGACAGGATCCCAAATTTACAGCAAACGAAGCACAAGTGAGGACAGAGAGAGAGAGAGGCAGCGCGGGAAGACGAAGAGATGAGCCACAGTAACAGTAAGTTTTACAGTATTAGCCTTTCGTGTTCCCTCTTTTTGCGCCTTCTCTTCCTGTTGCGTTTCATGTTGGCGTCACAAAGCCAGGGGCACTAAACCGGGGGAGGAGGCGGCGGGAGGGGCGGTGATGGCCATCCGGGTACCAGCTTCCAGTCCGTTCACGGTCCTGCTGTAAGAAAACAGACTTTTGAAACAAAAGGTCCTGGAAGCAGATACACGAATCCACCCGTTACCAGCCACCAATCAAAGCCTCCACACAGTTAAAGCCGTTTAATTTGAATGCAAACAAGGTTGTCAGTATGGAAGCCCATTGGTGCCAGATTATGAAAGTCAGGAATCAGATATAATAAAATGATCAGTCATGAAAATAAATAAGGATAGATCAAATGTATTTTTAAAAGCAGCTGAGATAGTCAATATAAATGTGTCCAATAATCTGTATGTTCTCAAACACCATAAACATAAAAAAAGTAATAATCATCAATAATCAATGGACCACCTGGCTGGCTGAAAAAGTTTTTAGCTTTAACTTAAATATGGATAAAAACAGCTAAAAACAGCTAAATTCATGACATATGTAGGCTGGCACACTTTCTATGTCAGGTGCTACAACCGACATAAATACAAAATATTAATAAATTTGGTAGAAATGTAAATATTAATAGCAGTACGTCTCATCCCAGTACAAATATTAAATGTAGCTCTAAAACACATGATTAAGATTTCTCTACATCTACCTATTATATACCCATCCACCTATAATTTTCCCCCAACAGCTGTTTTTAAGATGCACACAATTAGAAGAAATTGTGTGCAAAGGGAGAAGATGTCAAATAAATAAATAAAAGCTTGTTTGAGACCGAATGAACGGACACGCTGCATCAATACTCCGTATAAAATAAAGACAAATTATTTTCTACTCTAGTAGAGTCCAAGACTAAAAATATGGAGCTGTAAATCAGTGTAAGAGACTTAAGTATATACTTACTAAACTACTGTATTCAAGTATAAATTTATCTACAATACAGCAGATAAATAAAAAAGGGAAAATGAGATCAGATAGCTTCACAGCTTCTGTCAGTTTTACTTTATCAAAAACTGCCAACAGAGGTCGAAGCACCGACCAGCGCAGCGGGAGGTGGCTCTGTCCTCATTATCAAACACCCGTCATCTCACACAGGACAACAGCTGCATAGCAGACATGAGGCACTATTAGGAAACACAGTTATGTGCTGCTAAAAATAAAAGTTTAACACAGAAACTGGGAAGGAAGCAGGAGAGTCAGCCAGAGTTATCCAACTGGTTTCACCGCGTTCTTTTGTGGGTCACAGTTGGGGCATGAAAGGCATCCTCAGAAATATGAGCTTTGGAGGAGTGCCAGTGAAAGTGCATTTTCAAGACTGGGCTGGGCATTGTGTGGAAGTTTTCTTTACTGGTATCAAACTGGTGTTTCCGTGCATCTGAGTTTCTGTATTGACGGAAAAGCACTTTTCTGCATCAACGTTACACAAAGTGTTTCCAGGAAGAGTCTGAACAAAGTTACAAAAATTTGTCTGAATTAGGCCAAAAAATAAAATAAGTCTACAACCCTAACTACGATGTATTGTCAATTATACCATCTGACACTTTTTACTTGTCATTTTTAAATAGATCTCGAAACAAAATGACTTTTATTGCAGCTCTGGTGATTTCTTGGAACTTCATTTATTGAAGTATAAAGTCATTTTTTCTTAATAAAATGGCCAGACATAGCTGAATGTGACTGTACTCTTTATAAGACCTCCCTGCACTGAAGTCACCCAGACAATGCCCTTGTTGTGCACACATACTCTGCCTATTTATATTTCTCTTGGACAGCAGAAACACTACACTTCCTCTCGCTGCCAGTCCCCACAGTAAGGCTCTGTTGGCAACACAAGCATGTAGAGCAAAAAAATTCAAGCTGAACAAAACCGTTGTCATCATATACAACAATAAACCAACTTGATCCTGTTAGCAGGTATTTCTGTGCCCAGTCTCATATTTGTTTCTGCCACGGATCTCAACTGTTGCTCCAAAACACACCACAACTCCAGAAATGTAGATCTCAGAGGATGATCGCGACTCCGTGTACTCCAGTATTTGTTGTGGTGACACTACACTACCCTGCATGCTTTTCACCTGCTTTCCTGACAATAATACAAATACAGAGAGAAACCAGCCTATTTTAATTATACTGAATCAGTCACTGTGTTTGTAATTTACCCGTCCTTTGGGGGGCTATTTTTTCTCTTGGGAAATTCCAGATGTGTTCTGTAGCAGACCTGGAAATTCTCCAGGATGAGCCATGTCTATTAGCTCATATTAGGTACTGCTTACTAATAAGGTTCTTGAGCCACTTGTGGTTACACTTCCCACCTTCATCAGGATGTTGCTTTTCATTTTATGTTTGTTGTAAATTAAATGCATAAATATGTACACATCCATGTGGGTGGTGTTATCAGCCTAAATAAATCCAATCTGACTGAAGATTTAACCAAAGATTCTCTCGTGAATCATCTCCCGAGGGACTTCCAGCCATAAATTAAAACAAATAAAAAGGTTTGGCAAAAAACTGACTTTGTTAATAGCATTACTGGTTAGATCTGGAGCTGAAAACAAACACTTTACACTAGTATAGACAAGAAAAACATGAATCAGGTCACTTTAGAGTTGAGAGATTATTCCAGCAGCACCACGCCACCACCACTAAATGGTTATCTAGCCCACACTTATTTCTACGAGATTGGAAAAGAGGCTTGTTAAAGAGCAGCGGCAGCATGCATGGCCCTCTACACACTCGCATAACAGGTGAAGGAGCTACAATTACCCCAAATTAATGCAGGGAATATGACCATCTCAGTCCTGCTGGGGGGGAAAACAAATGCACACCATCTCAGATACTCGTCCTTATTCATTTAACAATACAACCATGCTGTCCACACTTACATGTGACAGTAATGGGCAATAAAACTACAGACTGAATGTGCTTTCACTCACGCTTTATCAAAATATGACGTATGGAGCGCTTGGGAGTAGTTTGCATTCAGGGCGTTGCTGTTGTCGAGAGCGTACACCTTCCGAGCTTTCTGGTCTTTGGCAAAGTTCCTGCAGGCGGCGAGCTTCGACTCGAGAGCCTGTGAGGACAAAAGATGAAGAGGAAAGATAGAGGACTTCCGACATGAAGCCAGAGGTGGAAATGAGAACCAGAAACAGGAAGGAGGAAAGACTCACCCCAACTTTCCGGAGCAAATCACTGACAATGTTGAGGGCTGATATTCTGGCTGAGGGGGTCAGAGGTGAGTTACTGCCATAGCCATTTGATAGCACTGGGTAGAAAAAAAGTAAAGTAAATTTAATCCTCCAATTTTTATTTTATTAATTATTTTACAGTCCTAAATCATTACCCTGTTTAAGCAATTAGTTCCCCCTGTTTAATAACCTCTTGGCAGATTTCAGACACTTATTTATGAATATTTATTAAATTTAAGACATTAAAATCAACTGTTAAGCTGCCATATTTTTATAATTGAGACAAAATATATTAAAAGGTTTTTTTGGGGGTTTTGCTGCACAAGAACTGATTATACAGCTGGGTCATTACAGAAATAAATGTTTTCTGCATGCAAATATGCACGCAGCACAACATTTAAATAAAGAGCTACTCAGATTTACATGTCTGTACTTGCATGTTGAGGGAAAAAAGAAAAAGAAAGGAAAAATGCCTTCCCGGGAAGACATTCTGCAGCTACCTGTTTGGTTGGCAAAGGCGTTGTCCAGACCTTTGCTCAGTGGGGTAGCCGGCAGGGAGAGGGAGGCCTGCACAGCCGTGTCCATCTTCACGTTGTCCTGTGTGGGCGAACTTGGAGCGGACATCCTGGATACGTCTGCCTGCCTCTCTCGCACGGCGAGCTCCTGCCGCAAATCTTTTAAAAAAGAAAAGAAAATTGTAACAAATATATAGGAAAACCCAGATTTTAACCTTCAGAGGAGACAGACTGCAGCAGCTGCACATTAATGAGCTCGCCGATGGTGAGTTCATGAGTGAGTAATCACCTCTGGCTTCATCCTTTAATCTTTGCACCGAGACCAGCAGCGACTCCTTCTCATCCAGCTCGCTCTCCAGGAAGGCATTCCTCTCAATGGCCTGGTTCAGACGCTGCTCGAAGTTCTCAAGAGACACGATAGTTGCTCTAGAAGAAATATTTTAAAAAAGAAAAAGAAAAAAAGACTTCATTAATTATGTGCAAATAACCTCAGAAGCATGTTCTCTGCAGACACTAGTGCTTGAATAATAATGAGTAAGTGATCAATATCTGAGGCTTATCTATTGATTTTAATCCAGCTTTGTTCAGCAATCAATTGACTTGAAGCCATTTGTTAATTGCAGTTACATCCTAGAATTTTATCTCTTGCAAATTTTTATAAAAATGTAACAGACATCACAAAGAGGTAAGAAACAGAAATGTATTTGCACTTAGTTAAGGTGACATCATTTGTTTATTATGCTGAATATTCTACATGATCCCAGCAACAAAGCTAAAACTTAAAAATCACGTTTAAACTTTCAGAGGCTGAAAATAAATAAAGTCAATGTGAAGTAGCAGCTGCAGTTCCTCTAAAGGCCACTGGAGGCTGGCGCTGAAAGAGAGTCATTTTCTTGGCTATGCTGAACTGAACCATTTGACCACGTTTGTGGTGTTTATGCACCTTTAATGAAAATATTGGACAAATAATACAGATTACTGTGCATTTAAGTGCACTACTAGACCATCCAGTCATGTGCGCTTCAATTTTGATGAGCAAGAGTCAGATAATAGCAGGAATCTGTCTGGTACAGCTTGCTAACATTGTTTTCTAACTCCACCCTCTTCTCCAAATGTGGTAACTCCAGCTCAAAAAAAACACCCCAAACAAAATAAAACAAAAATCACAACAACAACATATCCTGAAAGTTAAAAGTCATATTGTGATACATCCATCTTTTATGTACAGTATATGATAATAATATATCCGGTAAAGGGTGAAGCTGCAAAGAACAGAGCACAAAGGCAACTTTCGGACTATGTTTTATTTTATTTAGTAAGTATTAAGAGTTCAAACAGACCTTTTGGCTCTTTCCAGGTCATCGTTGGACTGCTCGAGCTCTCTGACGTATTTGTGGAGCTGCTCCTTGATGCTGCGCGTTTGCCCGAGGTCGTCCTCCAGCATGGAGATCTGCTTGTAGCTCTGAGAGTACTGCTGCTCCAGCTTCTCCTGAGGAGGAGGGCAGACAACATGCACTGAACATCTGACTGCATGCATTTAAACTTATAAACACATGATTGAACAGCTCCCAGAGCACGCCGCCATACATTTTTCAGTGCTCCATTCATTTTCCCTTTCCATTAAAAAATAACAAAAAAAACCCAGCAGTTGTGAAGTGTGACCCATTTATCCACCAGCTCTGAGACAATTGGCATGATAAACACCACCGGGCCTGTCTGTGTGTCTGACCTACATCTGCTGTTAAAGTAATGACTGAGCTGCAGCCAGCCGCAGAAAGGCCAGACAGTCATCTGCTTGGTCTCGTTCAGCAGGTCCAATTAACAGAGTTTAAAGGTACAAACGCTGAGATAAATCTGAAGCTCTGATTCGTGCAGCAGCCTACATGCACAAACACAGCACGAGAATATTGCTCACAAATCAGAAAATAACACTTAAGATTAGGTTGTGCTTCATGAACATCTGTAAAGAAAGGCTTTATTAATCAATCGTTTTCAGAATGTTAGTATATTTTCTGAGATGTGATGCATTACGAATGCTTTTAGTTCACCATAAAGAGTTTGATAAATGTGTATTTCTAGAAAACCTACTTGGCCCCTCATCCAGGACCAATTTGCTTTGAGATAATCTGTAGAAAATGGATGGACGGATGAAAAGAGGAGGATTATCCAGGATATGTTTATTGACTTGTCCATTAAAGGTTTTTAGCCAATGAGCGTGTGCTCTCACGCTCAAAACTGCTTCCCACTCCTGCTTCAAACCCCAACATGGCAACACCAACACGCTTAAAGATTCAGGGATTTCAATCATCACTGGGTGACATCGTGGCACTGACATCTTTTCTTACAGTCTACGATAAATATTCACAACTTTATTCAGTTAGTTTTGTGTCGTTTATCTTTGTGGTTTGTTAGTCAGTCTTTGGCCCTTTTCTTTGCACCCGTGTTATTTTATAAGGGTTCCATTTTGTGTCCTTTTTATGTTTTAGGAAAAATTCAATTTCTACATCCTGTTTTGGAAATGTTTCCTTTAAAGCTGTGCTAAGATACAAAGCTATGGTGCAGTGTGTAGTAAAATTAGAACCGTGAAGACATGCCCCAGTGTTGCGCCAACATCTCACCAGTGCTGCATTTCCTCCAAAAGGCAAATTCGCTCGAGGTGTGAAGTCAGCGCTGCTGAAAGTGAAACCTGTCAGACACCTTGGCACAAACATGTTTTCCCTGCAGGTGGCTCGACTCACCCGGCTTGAAACACGGACTCAGAAATGAGCCGCTTGGATTTGGTAATTATGGAGCGAGAATAACAACGAGACACGATCCGATGCATTATTTATGAGAGTCGCACAGATCAGCTGCATCAGTATACAGCCAGATTAGGGCAGAACAGGTGGTGAGATTGGAAAGATATACCTCAGATACCCACTGCAGCGAGATTACCATTTAGATTGCACTTTAAAACATCTCATCTCCAGGACTGTACTCCGTTTTCATGGAGGCCAGTAAACTACAGGATGACGTTACAGCTAGAAATCCAACAAAGGCAGAGCCACAAAAATAAGAGGTGTTGTTCTTTGAGAAGGCAGCCAATAAACATTTATTGTGCAAGACATCGGCCACGTGTGATTGCCATATTCCCGCAATCTTTTACATAAACCACAAAGAGAAACGCTTCTACAGGAGCAGCAGCTGTTACAGGCCCACTTCTCTTCACTCCCAGGAGACTCAAGGGCAGGAGATGATAGATGGCGACGAAAAAAAAAAAAAAGCCCTCATATTTATTTCAAGGATACGCATGAAGACACTTGCCTAATGTCGTGTTAATATTAGAAACATATATACATAATGCTGGCCTCATCATAAATGCAGAGTGAGAGAGAAAGTCACAGTGAAGGTCTTCTTTAGGTTCACCACATAAATCTGAGAAGTTTAATGAGATACAGTTAGATTGTTAAAATAAGCCATTATGGCTCAGTAACAATTATTCTGTCAGGTTTTTAATTAACCAATTAAAATCAGCTTGTTCATAAAATGCCAGAAAATGGCACCAAAAGCTCACAAGGATTTTTCCTGACCACATGGCGGCACGGAGTGGCACTGACATGTTGATCACCTGATTCTCAGCTCTGAAATCTAACCCATTAAAAACATGTTAAAAACATTCAGGGTGACTAAATTAACTTAGAACATGACCATTTATGGTTTAAGTAAATAAACTAGATTAAGAAAAAGCTCATTAGAGAGATGCTGGTTGAAAGCTAGCTTTTAGCATGCTAAGCTATGCTAAACTGCCAGGTGTTCTGGGAATCCATCCTACCTGTTGTTTCTGCGCATGCGCACAACACAAGATTCAGTGCCAAACTGTCCTACCTATTGAAATTTATGCTAGAATTATTGTGCGACAGCGGAAATGTCCGTAAACTGCAAACAGTAGGACGGTTTGCCAAAGTGTGCAAACTTTAAAGTAGTCAGCTTCCTGACTGAACAGCTTCATTTGTTTGCAAGTTCAGACTCAAAATAAATATTTCTCTGAAAGATTAATTAATGGTGCCAGTTTATGTATTGTGTATTCTAGCATGCAGGATTCATGGTGAGCACAACAACCTATCAGATAAAGCAGTTACTCTATATAGATATTAATTACGTGGTGTCATGTGTATAAAGTGTGGTCGGTCACACTGGACATGATTACAAGGGGAAATTGTGCATTTCCTGATGGGTTGGCGAGGGATTCCTGGAGGTTGCGGGGTGAAATTGGTAGCGCTGCACCAAAGCTTATAAATTGCAAACCAAAAAATCCACTGCTGTGCCAGATTAGGATGGCAGGGCTTTAGTTTGACACAAAATATTGGATGTAGCCCATACAATACCACCCACTGATTAGTAAAAATCACATTATAATGCCTCAAAATGTCCATGATGGAAGTCATGTCCATCTTTTATAGAGTCTATGGTCAGCTTTCCACAGGCTGCAGCAGTTACCTTGAGCGTTTCAACCTCATTCTTGAGTCTGTTGTTCTCAGACTGCAGGTCCTTCATTCGATGCTCGGCCTGGCCGAGCTGTGCTTCCAGCTCAGCCTCCAGCTCCCTGCTCCCCTCCTGAAACTCCAGCAGCTCCTCCTGAGCCTCCTCACAGCTGTGGGCAGACACGCAGAAAGCCATTAGACGACAAGTCGAGACAGAAAGAGGTAGGCGTGCAAGCCTGGGAGACACGGCTGGTGGGTGCATTCATCAAACTTTACAGCTGGATATGGTTTTATTTTTATCGCCGTTGCATCTCCTCTGGGCGCTCGAGATCCGACCCAGATACAATTCCCCAAACTCGAATGCAATTTGTGTCACCTACTTTGTAAAGGGGGGTGTTTTAAGGGTTTTAACCCTTTAATTTCTCCTAAGAGATGAACTGCTATAAAATATTAACTAAGGAATTAATATTTAAAAACTAACAAACATTTGCTTTTGTGTAAAATTTACTTCTGCAAATAGTGACCACTTTACCCCACATCCACACACCCGAACTATAGCGTCACTATAAAACCAGATTTATTTCCTGTACTTTGCTCCTTTTCTGAAATCTCAGATTCAGCTTTTGTCTTCAAGACTTTTTAACTGGGCCAGTTTTTACTCGTCCTGCACACAGTCTTTATGTTTATGAGACAAGGGTTGAGAGCAAGACTGAAGCCCATCCAGCATTTGGATGGAAACTGCACAAATTTCTCCTGATGGAGCATGATTTTTCAACAAAGTACAGAAACTCTTGCTTGTCAAGTCAATTTTTTATGTAATCTAACACAAAATAATTTACCAGAGACGCTCAATCAGATTAGGATCTGAAGAGCTTTCAGGCCATGGATCTGAAATGTTTTTGATGATCTCTGAGTCATCACCTTCTCTTTGTGACATGGTCCTCGATTGTGCTGGAAAAATGCAAAGATTGTCACCAAATAGCTCGAGGGTTGTTACAAGAAGTTGAGGATGTTTTTAATATAGTCAAACTTTAAAAAGAAGAATCCACAAATGCCAACGAAACAAATGGCAACAAACCTTGGTATGCTTGGAATTGACGTCACTGTTGCTAATTTATTACCATACCTTGCGAGTCTGTAACAGTCGGTTATGAAACAGTCAATGATTTACCATCTTTACAGCTTTACAGGCCGCTGCAGTCGATCTTGTCTAGTAAAAACAGCTGACACTATTGTGCCAACTTGTCCAACAGACATGCTGGCAGTGAGGTCAAACTGAAATTTGTGTTTTAACCAAGAAGTGCGTCTCTGACTCTCCGATGTAACCTTCAAAACATACAACGAGCCACATGATCCTGGACCAGCTTTACCACAAAGTGCTGATTATATAAGTGTCTGCCGACGTGGTCACAGACAGATGGATACACGGACACACACAGCTGTCTAAAAATGGCATCATGTGAGCTGAAGTGCTCGGGGTGGCACAGAGCCAAGGCATCCATTTGTTTTCAAAGCCACCGCGGTAATGTCGAGCCAGGCCGGGCTTTGAACTGGTTTCGCTCTGAAAAGGTTGGCTGTCACACATTTGCACACTGGTGCCTCCTCTTTCCCCACATTCAAAACCAGACAGCATGACAAGGGAACCCTTTGTGGGCCAAACGCACTCATATCAATATAACAATATATCATATTGTTTTGCTCATTCAAAGTTCAAACCCGAGGTCCTCTGTGTTGTCGCTGTACAGTGGTGAAGAATCATGATATTGTTTTGCTATGTGGTGTACAGGACAGCACTGCTGGGCTTTGTGAACAGCTACACAGAATAATACAATGTACCTCTGCACCTCAGAGACACAAACTGGGAACTGTCCTTCACTTATATGACCCAAATAAACATGGCCTCCCCTCTGAAGGAAGCCCATTGTCTTACATAGTCAGGCGTAGGCCTGAGCTTGTTTCCTGTAGCACCTATTGTTGACATTTCAATCAGCTGATCTTAATCAAGTGGTGTATAGAGCACAGATCGAGGTTTCATCCAAATGCAGCAATCTTTAGACGATGAATGATGCCAACAGTGAGAATCTGCACAGAAAAATCATTCAAAGATGGGACAAAGAGGCGTGGGAGCCTTTTATGTTTAATGTGGAATATGAGCTGCCGCTTTGGGAAGAAATGGAGAAGGAAGATTTCACTGCTTGTCTCACAAGTGTCACCGGAGATGCCAACAGCGGCTGCTAATTGAAAGTCTAAGACTGACAGATAGCAGATGAAGCATTCCTCCCACAGACACAAAGAGCTGACTGGTTACTATCAGATCTTGTGATTCAAATGTCGCTAACAAAGATGTCTCTCAGTTCAGAAATAGCTGCACAGAGATCATTTACACAGGTTAAAGGTCGCAGCACCAGTAAGAAGTAGTAGGATTTCAGCTAATGACTGCATTACACTTGACACAATCACACACGCATTTATACAAGAGCTTTTTTCTATACTTAAGTGCTTTCAGCCTAATTTTAACACACTCACACTCTGATGGATGTATCAGGGGTAACTCGGGGTTCAGTCCCTTGCCCAGGGATCCTTCAACACACAGACTAGAGGAGCCGGGGATCAAACCCCTGACCTACTGACTGGTAGACGACCTGCTCTGCCTTCTGAGATATAAAGGTGTATGTATAAAGATAAAATAACCAGTGCTAATCAACTGTAAACTGAAGTTTAATGCTCGTTGTTTTACTTTTAACAATAAAACTCTAATCAATCATATTAGCTAAACATTTGTAATATTACCAATTAAGTCGGTCATTTTAAAATGTTAAAGAATTATATACATTGTACTGTACAGCAGCGCCATGCTGGTGATCCCAAAGATGTTGGGTAGGTTTGAAATACTGGGGTGATCTGGTTACTTTATGATGCCTGCTTTGAGTACAGGGGAGTTGTCATGTTGAAACAAGGATGGGCAAAAACACCATAGTGTAAAACATCATTGAACTGCACAATGCAGCTTTGTTATATAAAGAATCAAGATCAAAACAACCTCCAACCTAAAGCAGGTCACATAAGGAGATCTTTATTTAAACCAGTAACATGTTTATACTGTACTGGAATAAAAAAAAAATGCTTTCATTTTAGCTCACATGTTCCAGTTTTGAATGAGAATACCTCTGAAATGAAGGATGTATTGCATATCTTACCGTTTACTGGAAGGAACAGTGGCACATTTGAGCTTTTACTTCCCATTAACCTTCATTTCAATGCTGTGCACGAGGAGTTGAATACTTTATGCTTTGATTGGCTCTGAGGAGGATTTATGAATTTCCCCAGGTATCATATAATAGCTTGGCTGAACTTTTATCAGGTTCAATGTGCATGAAAAACACAGTGGTACCTGGGCGTCAAGGTGCAAAATAACCAAATGTACCTACAGTTAAAAGATTAAGTTTAGTGCATTTTTTCCTCCTGTCAATGCATCTTCTACCACAAGTAACTCTTGACCAGAGAAGTTAAAGCTCCAAACGCTGAATAAGCAGAGAGCAGAAGAAGATGGGAAAACTAGGCTAGACTTCACCAGAGAATCTTTGCATGAGATTTGTTGATTATGAGTAAAAAATACAAAACTACACCTGCATTTTTATTTAACTAAGTGTTTCCAAAGGGCTGAGGCACTGATGTTACCGAAGGAGAAACAGTGCCTGTACAGTGTGTATTGTACATACCCTTTCTTGTACTTGAGGGAAAGAGCCTTCCAGAAGTCGATTTCCTCATCCTTTGAGGAGAATTTCGGTATCATATCCATTTCCATGGCAAAAAAATCTACACAGGAGGGAATCGGGAAACAAGTGTGATTTCAATGGGATAAAAACAATCCCAGAAAAGACGAAAGGTTAACAGATGAAGTATAAACATTTGAGAAAAACCCATTTTCTTCTCATAGTTGTTCTTCTAAGCCTTAAAGCTCTCTCAATCCTCAACAAGGCAGCAAACATCTAAAGACACAACATCAAGTGAGAACTAGACTCACAAATCAATGATTCAAACTACAGCTGGGAGTTAATCATCAAAAGGACTCCCTACAGACTGCAAGAAACCCCCCAGAGGCAACTGCAGAGCACACAGCATTCAAATGTGCTTTCCAGGCTTTAAAAAATAAGAACAACCACTCCTGAAAAACAGCATTTTTAACTTGATGTAGAGCCTTCCGTATGATTAAATATATATCATAGATTCGCCCAAATAAGACTCCACAGGCTTTTTTAGGCTGAGTATAATGCCTCTAATGTGTAACAGTGTAGCACAGACTATATTTTATAGCACCCGATGAGCCTAGATGTTAAAGCAAAGCACAGTTCACAGAGGTAACACTGGGAACGGGAGCCTCATTGATCACTTTTAGGGGGAATGTAAATCCCCAAACAACAAACTAGTTGTGAGCAGGAGCAGATGGGAACACTAGGCTGCAGATCCAGCAAGAACTGGACAAATGATTTTGGAGGATAGTTTTGCTCTTGTGAGATCTGCTGAGGTCTAAGTGAATCAATAGCCAAAATCAGTGAAGGTACCAGTCCAATTCCAACTCTGTCTCACCTTCTCTTAGAACATGAAGACTACCCGATGCAGACAAGAGAACACAGAGACCGTATGAAGCCTGACATTTTTCACAGGGGTAGCACAGCTTCTCTTTGGTGTTTTGGATGAAATAGTTCCCACAGTGGGTCTAGATTTCTAGTTTATTTGCCACATAAGGGGACAGGAACTGCTAAATGAGCATCAAAGCTCAAATTAATGTTTAATCACTCCTCTGTGCCCGACCACTGGGACTCACTCCTGAGATTCAAAACCACTGCTTTAAGCTACCTTTCTTTTTATTGGCTGCCGCTCATAAACAGAAAAGTTGACCGGTGAGTGGGTGGGTGAGGCTTCTGTGTCCAAGATTACCATATTAGCGACATCTGCTCTCTTTGACATCAAAGAGCCAAGAGCAGGGAAACAACTGTCTGAAACGGAGTGTTTAGAGCAGTGTGAAGTCTGGGCCATATCATATCTGGGCCAGCAGGTGGTTAGCTTAACTGAGGGAAACATCTGGACTAATTCCACTAAATCTAACAAATTAACAGTAAATTTCACATTTTGAGTAAAATAACAGAATCTAATCTTGAACTAAGGGATGAAAAAAATATAAAATAACTTGAAGGCCATTCAAGCAGAAATCCTATTAACTTTTTATAGCACAGGATGCAAAAATGTATTCTGTCATCCTTTGAATAATTCAGCTTTATATTATATCCAACACTCACGGCTCGAAGGAGAAATTACAGCCGGGGAACAGCAGCACACACTGGAGCTGCTGTTTCCTAAATTAATGGGATTATTATTTTTCATTTAGTTTTTATGAAGTCTGCACCTAAGCCTATTTACATCGACAATCTAAGGGTGGTTTGAACAGGCCACATCACTGCAGCGTGAAATATTAATCTTTAAATAACCTGATCTCAATTCCTCACTCAGAAAAATAACCCTGTTGAACACAGACCATATGTCGAGCCAACCACAGCCTCGCCGAAGGTGATAGAAAAAAAAAAAGATTTTTCACTACAAGAAAAGCAATTAAAAAAATCCACCTCAAATTAAATAATCGGGTTTGCATTGGAAACATAACACCGTAGATATGACACCAAGCTTGGCGGCTGAAAACGTGCAGATGATGTTGAGGAGGATGATGATGATGATGATGATGATGATGCGCTCAGCTGTCAAAACTGGGTGTGCAAAGGCGCCGAACGCACCGACGACACTCTGCTCTCAGTGTTTCACCTCCATTGGTTTTCCACTACAAAAATAAAATAAAATAAAAGATAATGAAGTCGGTACCTGAACATCGCTTCGAACAGAGGTGTTTATCGGTCCATGCACGGCTGTCCGAGCTGCCGAGGCCGACCGTCCCCTCCAACGTCTGCTGATCTCTGCTGCTCACAGGAGCGTTTAAAGGGAAACACACCCTCCACACAGATCCTTCTTATTTCCGCACCTCAGCTATAATCCGGATCCTTATGCCAGAATATTCACAAGGCTGAGAACATGTGGATAATATTTTACTGATATTAATAATAATAATTTATATTATTTTGTCTGTGAGGTGAAAGATCCTCATAGTCCGTGAATAATGAGTAGATCAGCTCAGATGATAAAATTAAATATTTAATTTCTAACACAGTAAAGAGCTGAGTTTTTTTGATTCGCTGGTACTTATATAAAGAAAATAAAAAATAAAAAGTAAAATTATGCTTTGGGGTGGATTTCGTCCACCCGTGCTTTTCCTGCTCGTGAGCTTCACTGCTGCTCACGAACTGCGCATAACACTCAGTTAATGTTAAATTATCATCACCTGGCGGCAGTGAGCTAGAACAGCAGGCTGTGACTGAATGCCTTAGAGGCTATTTTCTACGGTTAAAAAATGAATAAAAAGATCTAAAATTATCAAAAAATTAATGAGTGCATATAATTAAGTATGCTTTTCTTTAGAAGTACAAGTTATGTTGTAGGAATAAATAGGGGTCCATGAGCCTCTTGGGGGACACTCCTATCTGGGACTCTCCACCAGCTGCTTTTAGAACTGAAGAAGCTTCTGGGATGAGAGGTGAAACATCTTCAAGAAACTTAAAGAAGTGCAGAAGCTTTTCTTTTCAAAGCTCTTTATACTAATAGTTTACAGATTAAAATGAAAGAGAAGAAAACAACTTACAGATGCAAAATTACAACACAGTTCCTCAAAATTATTGCATGAATTAAAGTTCTGATTCTGCTTATTTTCACATGAAAATAAGCAGAAAGTAAGTTTTTTTTACTTACAAATAAATTAAAGTAGTTATTCATTGAACTAAAACATTTTGAGATAAAGAAAATGACACTTTGTCACTTGTGTTTTTCAGTCTTATTAACAAATAAGAGCTGTTTAAGCTAAAATCATAAAATGAGAGCTTTTTAAACTTACACACATCTGAAGGCTGGAAGCTGTTGAGAAGAGGAGCTCACAGACTCAGCTGTGTCAAAAGGACCGAGAGCTTACAGGAAATAACAGTTTAATGTCTGCAGTGTCCACACTTTAGTTTGTTACACTGAGACATTTGAATGTTGTCTGGCATTTGCCTTATTTTAGTAAAACAGTTTTAGTTTTTATTTAATTTTATTTAGATTTAATTCACATGTTGAGCTATTTTAGGTTATGGAGGTATTTTATTGTGTTGTCTTTTTTTAAGATTTTTAAAATATTTCGCTCACATTTTCACTTGTTTTTAATAATTTTCTTTATTATTTTATTCTTTTTATTCTATCCATCCATCCATCCATCTTCATCCGCTTTATCCGAGGCCGGGTCGCGGGGGCAGCAGCCTAAGCAGAGAAGCCCAGACCTCCCTCTCCCCAGCCACCTCCTCCAGTTTATCCGGGGGAACACCAAGGCGTTCCCAGGCCAGCCGAGAGATATAATCTCTCTAGCGTGTCCTGGGTCTGCCCCGGGGCCTCCTCCCGGTGGGACATGCCTGGAACACCTCACCCAGGAGGCGCCCAGGAGGCATCCTTGTCAGATGCCCGAACCACCTCAACTGGCTCCTTTCGATGTGTTTTATTCTACCTTATGTATATTTTCATTTAGGTTTATGCTTATTTAAGCATTGCGTGTTAATTAATGTGAGCACTTAAGAAACATATGCATTTTTATTCACATCAATTTTCTTCAGGTCCCCCCCGATGGGCCAGACTGCCAGTCTGTAACAATGCCAACCGAGACAATCATAGATTTGGACCTAGGAGTCCAAATCTATTTTATTTTTGTCATTAAGTATTTTATTTATTTATTTAAAATGTTTATTTTTATTTTACATCCCGTTTTTCAGTTACACTCTCACAGGTTGTGTTTCATATTTTGGCTGCTCTAACGGGAAGTTTCGGACAAATAAAGTGTATTAATAAGCGAACAGTCTAGTAATTGGTGACTACGTACACGTACACATATCTGTGTCTACGTATGTACTGACGTCGAACGTATGCTGACGGAGCGTGTTGCGATGGTAACGGACAACACACCGGACAAGAGCCGTTAAACAGGGTCGAGATGTCGCAGCTGGATGTCGACGGTTTTCCAGTTGCGTGGAAAGATCCAGAGGATGCAGACACAGTATCAATGTTTGATGTGATTTACGGCAAAGTGAGAGAGGTTTGTGTTTTTATAACGGACACGTGGGTGATGTGTGAGTGAAAATGAAGCTGAAAGACCCCAAAACATAAGCAGTAGTATATATACACACGTTGTGCTATGAAATGAGTACAAGTCATTTACATGACTTCACACAGATGAAGAGTGAAGAGTGAGCTGGACAAGATTTAAGATAGAAAACGAAAACAAAGACATTTTACTATTTCAAGAAAAATATGATCTAATGGCAGCAACAGGTCTCAAAAAAGGGACGGGGGAAACAAAAGACTGGACAAGTAAATGGGACTAAAAAGAAACAGCTGGAAGAACATTTTACAAGTAATTAGGTTCCTCAGTAACTACTGGGTATAAAAAGAGCATCTCAGAGAGACACAGGCTCTCAGAAGTAAAGGTGGGCAGAAAACTACATCTACAAATTGTGGAACAGTTACAGAATATTTTTTCTCAATGACGGAGTCGAAATGAAAGAGTGAGTTAAAAGGAAAGAGTATGAATATCTCATCATCTATGGCAAATAATATTATCAAAGAAATCTGGAGAAATCTCTGTGCATGAGGGACAAAGCTGAACATCAACTTTAGCACCAGGGGAAATGGCAGCTTGCACATCTGGAAAAGCAGTGCTGGAATACATATACAGGTTTTAGTGCAACATTTACACCCACTCAGATGATGCTTTTCTAGGGTCGGCTTTGAATATTGCAGTAAGACAATGCATCATCAGCATCATCATAGTATAGATAGTAAGAGTGTGTGTGCAAATCACCATGTAGACACCTGCCATCCCTACATGCACTGTCCGTCTTCCTGTTAGGGTTGAAGTACCCTGATTATGAGGCTGTGCTGCTCTGCGATTGGCTGCTGTGTTAATCGCACCAGTGTGTTTTGCAGCAGGCTTTGTTTAATAGGACCTGCAGAACAATAGGTTTCTAGGATATGCGCTTTTATAAACAGTGAAGTCGGGCAGCTCGCTTAGCCTTCACTCAGTCAGTGCTTGAATCGGACGGCGAAGGAAGTCAGACAGAGATTAAAGCAAAGAGATGGAGAAAAAGGGTTTTGAGGAAAAGAAGGAGGAGGAGGAAACTAGGACTAGTTTATTTCATCACTTATTGACACGGAGGAAGAATCTGGGGGATGATGCGGTTTGTATTTAGCTTAATATGGAAAGGAGCTCAGGTTGTAAATATTGGCACACAGCCTTACATTTTAAATGTGCACCTGATAATGATCCTCCTTTTGTGCCTGGATTGCATGTCAGAGCTTATTCTGTTGTCACTCTGCAGGCTATCTAAGTCTCCCCCCCACCTTCTCTCCACAGAAGATCATCCTGCAGCGGCTGATAATGATTTCTCGGCTCCCCCACGACCTTGCTGATAGGACAGACCTGGGAGGTCAGCCAGCAATTACCTTAGAGCTACAGAGACTGAGGGACTAATCACCTGATGCCAACTGAACCCAGTTTTTCTTTAGGGGAATGATCCTGTTATACTGGCAGGACAAATGAATACTCCTACTTAATTTGCTGCCCTGAAATACTGAGGCTTCTTGTTGAATTTGAACGAGAGCAGTGAAAGACTGTCTCGTTTCCTGTGTTTGGTGCTTTTATAGCTTTCACACCTCCATGTGTGAGTGAGTCTGCAGGCCTTTCCTGTAAAAAAGAAATAAATTCTTTGACTAAGGTTAGAATAGAAAGCCCACAGAAGCCCCCAGGAAAGGCTGTACCTGTGTGTCGAAAACAGAAGGAAGCCTGAATACAGTTTTTAAAAACTGTGATATTAAAAAAACAACAGACAAATAAGGTCTTAATTTTTTTTAATGATTTCCCAGTAATGAAACAGATAAATTATAGCAAATAATATTCTTTTTGAAAATGCTTTTTAAAACTTTTAACCTCTTAACCCTCACCAGAAGTGTGTGCTATGAAACAAGATGAATTGGTTTGTTGGATTTGTTATGTTGCGATTAAAGTCAGACTTCTCAGTGCTGTGAAGGTGGCTCTCTTATTTACCTGGCTAGATCACCATGGCAACTGATTCTGAACACATAATTTGGTTCAGAGTAGGTCATGTTCAGAGTTTAAAATATCTGAAAGCGCCATATTTTCTACTTTATGTCTGTTTTACACTTCTGGAATCACAGCTAAGAGAACACAGATAAGAAGTTTAATTAGTCTGTCTGAAGGATATTTATCTGAGAGAATATTAATCAGTAAAATCAATTTCACTTTGATTTGGCCAAAGACTCACCCTACATCAAAGTGACTTCTTGAATCTGTTCAGTGGCCTAAAAACTGAAGAAATTTGCCATGTTCGGTCTTATGCTTAGCTGGTAGTTGTGGCTCGTTTGTAAAAGGCTGAATATAATACATAATTCTTTAATTATTAGATCTTGAAAAGACTTTAAAGGCATTCATTTTGCTTTTTAAAATGATGAACCCTAAAACAAGAGGGTTTTGTCTTCTGTTGTTTCCACACAGCTCATTATGAAAATCTCAACTTTCAGCTGAACAAACAGTACATATGGGATCACATAACAGGCCTGCTGCTTATTTATCCATCCTACCTGCTGCACATCATTGAAGTAAGTTCTCCTGCACAGAAATAACAAATGTATGGCTGAAGTTTGTGAAAGTGTGCGCTCATGGTTTGCTGTGCCTCTCTCTTCCAGTCGTCCAGGGATATTCTGACTTCTGTTTTGAGAGACGTCAAAGTCATGCAACAACAGCCACACCGGTAATCATACTTTCTTATACTGCGGATGACTTCTATATATATATTATACGCTGAGATATGGTGCATCCCATTTCACTCATATTTATTGCTTGTCTGCTGTCTGTTAAGAAATTCATGCCACAGCACCCACAGAGAAGGCAAATATAATCCTGGGGTTGCCTTGCATCAGTTCAGATTCACCAAATGTGACAAAAGCTTATCATAATATCTGAGCAGTCGACTCCTTGCAGTGTGTTTTAGCATAAAGACGCAAAGCTGTTGCATCTGGGCTTCTCTGCTGCCGTCATCTCGCTCAGTGTCTGACCATTCCAGACTTTTGTGCTTCCTACTGTTCTAACATGTCAAAACTAAGCCTTTGGTATGAAAAACAGTATGAAAAACAGCATTTGAACCTTAACTAAGTATCATAAATACATGTCTGGCATCTGTAATAAATCAAGCTGCATGTCAATTACTGTAGTACAAAATTTAGAAAGTTCTGGACTGAAATTATGAGGCGCCGCTGCCTCGCTCCAAAATGGCCACCACATTGACACATCCTTCCAGTCAACAGCAGTGACCAGTGTGGCATTTATGTGTGTATTTCTATGAAGCAGCTCTAGTGGGTCGGCTGTTGCCAGTGTGGCAAACTCCCACAGTGCTTTTGTTGCTTTAGACCAACAGCTGCTCCTTCTGGCTGCAGGCAAATAAATATTTAAGCTTTCACACTCAACCTGCTGTTGTGTGTGAACCATAATAATTATTAGCACATCCTTTTTAGCACCTTGCTGGAAGTAAAGATTTTGTTTTTGGATCACAACCCTCAAAGAAGGCTGTTCCAGCAGTGGAGCTACAAGGTTAGCTGTCTTTTATCTTTGCACTTGATTGTTTGAAGTATTTCAATGCATGAGAGGATTATGAGAATGCAAATGTTTTAGTACATAAATGAGACATAATAGTTGTAGTCATATCTCATGTCTTTAAAGTTCACGACATTGGATTCTCTGATTGGCTCCTGTGTGTATGTATTGCTGTGTGACTGAAGGTGCTGGGTGCAGATCAGGTGATCAGGGATCCTGCAGTTAAGGTACTGGAGGATGAAGAAGTCAGCATAGAGACCCTTGTATGCAGTGTCCTGTCAACGCTGCAAAATCTGAGCAAAAAGCTTGAAAAATCTAAGGTGTGTTTCTTTGCAGATGATCTTTTTCCGTTTTGAAAACCAGAACTTTCTCAGAGTCTTTCTCTGACTTCCTGATTGCAATCTAAGGCTCTTCCCGGGTCAGTGTTGGATGAGACGCCGGAGCTGATCGTCCATCAGAAAATTCTGGAAAGGCTTTTGGGTCGAGAGGAACTCCTGAGCCCGCAGCAGTACTTAGATATGTACAAATCCACCTTAAACATCAGTATGGAGTTTGGTAAGTGACAGCTTCCAGTTGGTGTAAGAATTATAAGAACACTTCCAATACGAAAATATTAGAAGTTAGTAAATACACACTGATCTTTGTATAGATCCTTGTGTTGGATCAGATACATATGAATGCAAATATAATACATAAGTAACACTGTCAATGTTCTGATGGTTTAACAGGACAACTGAATCCAAGAAACCTTTTCTCTGCTGTTTAACCTCCTGAACAAAATGTCAAAGGCCACATATTTTACATCCTGGACATCTTAAAGAACTCAGTGACTCACTTCCATTTCACCAAGCTGATGATTTGTTTGTTTATTTATCCAGATTTGAAACAAATGCCTTTGTTTGTACTAAATCCAGCACCAGCAACTTTATACAGAATCAGAGGCTGACTTTTTCCCTGTAGACTGTTTTTTGTTCCTACACTGAAAATATTTGCTGCACTTGCTGTTCACTTATTCTAATGATACTTGTGGTCGTCAGACATCCTCTGCTTTTCCTGTCTTTTAGGATAAATAGTACGTGTCCAAAAGATCCATTCACTCTTTGCTTCCCTTTTATTGTCTGTGTAGCTAGCCATGTATTGCGATCTAATAGAGTTTGTTTGTTTTCCCATTCTAAAATAAAGACATATTCAAAAAATACATTACTTATGTCTTGCAACAAGTTTTTGTATTATAACAATCCAGTCACGTGCAAATTGTCATGTGTCACAGTACAGTGATCCACTACATCCTCAATTAATAAATGCCAATAAATGAAATGCTAGCATTCTGCTAATGTGCACATACTTGTGTTCAGTTAAAGATTTATAAGGGCACTTCCTTGAATCTGGATCAGTTAAACCAGATTAGAAGCTTTCATGTGTGTATAAGAAGCCGGTGCTTATGCAGGTTAACAAGGACACTTAAGGCTTGATTATACTTTCTGCATCTGTGTGTCTGCCTTGGTTTGAATGACATCGTGAAACTGATCACATGGGTTCGTCTGGACTTCTGTGTGCCTCCCATCTTTTTGCGACCATAAACTTGTAGGCAGAGAATTTACTTTACAACACAGCAGCTGCAGGTGGTGGAGGTCATGCTTGGCTGTGGTGTCTGCAGCTGTCCATGTTCCTTAAATCACAATGGCAGATGCTGTAAAGAGGCTCCTGATGCTGTGGTGTCCCGAACACTCACAGGAAGCTGTTTTACTACAGTCATAGGAGTCTTCATGTTTTGTCTTGAGCTCTTCTAATAAAAACGTGAAGTAAAAATTTACCTACAAAGTTTCCAGTTTTTGTTCTATAGTTCAGCTGAAGAGTATCTTACAGGCTCCCTGAAACCGGACATCGGTGAGCGGGAGTGATATTAGAAGTTCTCTGAAATACCCCGTGAGGATTTAAATGTCCTTTTTCATCTGTTGTACTTGCCTGAAATATTTTTTGCACTCCTGATATTTCAGAAAGCCTTTCTGTCATCAGTTACACCGATTTAAATGACAGTTGTCTGGAACAAAAAGCACAGAACATCCGAGTAATATAAAAAAAAACATTTTAATAGTTTCAACATTCGGATGAGGATTAATTTAATTTTTTTCTCATTTTTATCTTACACTGTGTTCCACTTGGTGACTGAGAGAAAGCAAGTCCAAGAAAAGGCATTTCATCTGTACTCCAAACTTTAAAGAGTCCACAGCATCACTACAGTTTGACACAAAGAACTTTTTAAAAAAAGATTCCTTGATCGATCACGTTTTCCCTTTTTGTTTTGGCCCCCGTTACTTGGAACTTAAAGTTATGCAAAGAAAAGGATGAATGGAGATGGCTGCATGCACCACAGTGTAATCTACAGACTGCACGGGTCCACGTGACCCTACACGTCACAGTTTGTTTCTCATTTGTAGATGTTTTCAGCAGATGTTCAGTCCTCTGAAAGTGAATTATTCTGTCTTTTCCTCCATGTTGTTTCATTGTTGATCTGTTTTGAGTCTGATGTGCTTTTCTTGATTTGCTATAGATAAAACCAGTGGAACATACGAGGATACGTGGTGAAAGCAAATAGGAAATCATGAATGATTTAAATAAACTGTTGGCAGAACTGATGGGGGAGCTTGACTCAAAAAGGTCAAAGGGCAGCACTGAATTTTCTTCTTTTTTTGCAAAGGTCGATCTATTCACTTATAAAAAATAAATACAAGCACATTTAAATAGGACCAAAGATGTGACGCATTTCATAGGCATGGATAAAAAGCATGCTTCCGAGTTCCACACAGCACAATGTCGATATTTGATACCCCTGCACACTCTTACTCTTGAAACTATGTCACAACACACACAATCCGCCTTTATCACAACCTATGAGGTGGACAATGTCTATCAGTACATTCCACCGATGTAAAAAAAGGCCTTCGAAGTTTAGTGCTCAAAGGGCATGCTTGCAAAAGCTGCAATACTGAAAACTGTCTCTGGAATCTCTTGCCGGCTGTCTTTGCTCGACTGGGTTATTGTTAATAAAGTCGTGTTTGACGTGTTCTGTATGTACAGGCTTTGATCTGAGACCCTTTAGTACAAAAACGAAGAGCAGCACATTGTAACACAGAAACAAAGACAGGACAGACCATTCACCTCAGCACAGCCTAACTGCAACAGCAAATTTGAAAAAGAAACTTTTTTTTTTAAATATTAAATTTAAATCGTAAAACTATGCTGTATTGATTCAAAATCTGATTGAACAGCATTTCTTTTAAAGCAAAAAATAAGAAGTTGGTAGATTTAAAGATCATTTGAGTACCAGGAAGTTAATCTGAAACTGTTTTTATCAGTAATTAAATGGATTTTCCAAACATAACAGAGAAATCTGCTCAGAATTGACAACTTTTCTTGGTGCTGAGTGATGGAAAGCTTTCTTTTTCTACAGTTTGTGGAGGAAGCTTAATTTATAGTCCTGTGGTGAATCAGCCTATGCTAAAAACAATCAAGTCCCTCAAATTTTAAATCTGGCCCACACATTTATATAGGTTCTTAATGTTCGGCCTGGCCAGTGTTCTTTGTGGTCTGCACAGCAACAAGCGTCCCATCAAAATGACATAGACAGGCAGACATCCACAGCACCTGCAAGCTAACAAGCTAGCCGACGAGGAAAGCAAGAAAGGGCTCGGTCTCGTAGTAATAGAGCTGCTTCATTCACTGTTATGCGCATCCAGAAAGGCTCGCCTATGGTACAGGGAAACAACACGATCAAAGATCATGATCAAACGTACGCCTCATGACATGTTGACGGCTTTATGTCCACAAAGTGAAGAGGCTATATGAGTGATACATTAATTAAAACTACAAATTAAAAATGTCTGGACCCTCATGTGATTTCTCTTTCCTATCATGGCCCTTTAGTGGCTCCCATGTCATAATGAGTCGCCTGGCTTTACATTTATACCTGTGCGCTGTTGTGTCTGCATTGCTCTGCTGTGTTGGACTTGGAGCTAATAAATGCGGAACAACGGGAAAGAGAGAAAACTTCAGACTGTCAGAGCTGTGAAAATAGAAAAATACCACACGATTATGGTGGTAAATCAGACCCAGCGTTGCTTAATCTTACTGCTCTCATCAGCGTTGGTTCAAACTAGATCTCAGAACCAGTCACTATGAGATCACAGTGGAGCATTTAGCATCTTGACAGCCAGACATTTCTCTGAGGAGGTGGTGGAAAGCGAAAACACAGGTAAATAGAGAGCAAATAGATAAAAAGGAGCCAGAAACACCTGCCCAGCTGTGGCTCCGCAGCTACTGGGTGTGTAAAAACCAACTGTTTAAAATGTCCTTGTTGGAATTACAGTTGTAATATAAAAAAATAAACATGAATGGAGTCATTTCCCCAATATTCAATTCTATTAACTGTCAAAAGGAGTTGTTTTTCAGTGTTACATTAACACTGGGTAATGAATTAGCATTGTGAGCACACTAAATACAACTAGAGCCTATTACACGTTGGTTCACAGAGGCATTATCCTTGTAATAATCAATATACAGTTTTGAGCGTATTACTGCCACTGCAGGCTGCGTTTCCACAGCAGCAAGGTGGATGCCAGGCTATGCCATAGAGGATACAGGGTCTCTACAGGTTAATGCAGCACTATAAATTAAGCTTTAGTCAGATAAAAGAAGCATCTTGATGGTTTGGATGACCTCCAGTATTTCTTTTTTGCACCAATTTAAAATTTTCTGCTTGTAAAAAATCTGTTCTATGCAAACCGTTGTTTAACATCTGTTTTTTCTTAAATATATAACCTGTGTTGCATTGCTGTCTGGTTCTGCTGTCTAAAAGACAGTAATGCAGCAGTTTTCATGCAGAGTCTGTTTAAACCTTTCAAACTGTGATCGATGCGTCACTGCAACGGCAGCAACCCACAGACACTTATTTTTATTTCTAAAGAACGCACAATCACATTTCCATGAATCTCAAATATGTCAGGAAATGTGCTCAAAGCTGCACGAGCCGTCTTGAATTTTCACGTAGCTGCAGTGATGTGTTGCTGTTTTTTTCTTGTCTAAAATCAAGTCTAAAAGTTCAAGAGGTTCATTCTGAGGTCAGAAACTGCAAAACAAGCACTAGATTTGACCTTTCAGTCTGCTGTACCATGTTAGGCTTCTGTGCGAAGTTTACTTCATGTTACTTGGTGTGAATGTAGCATTGCTGTGCTAGTTCCAGCAACATTATAATATTATACAGTATGGATGTTCGTCATCATTTATCCTTTTCAATACAGTATTTGTATATATCTATGTATTTATATATATATGAATTTCTCCCTTCAGTATATACAGAACAAACTGTATAGAGGCTTCGGTATTTACAAGTCCTGTGAGTGATATCGCGCTTTAAAGAAAGACACAGGTAGAGCAGCACAGTGACTTTGAGGCCATGTGTAGTGGATGTTCTCAGGACAAAAGGAAAGTCATATAAATCTGGATAGGTCACAACAAAAACCCACCGCAAGGCAAATAGCAAACTACTGCTGTCGTACACAAACCTTGTTACTCCAGTTTAACTGATTTTCAAGTTTCCTCTTAAACTGAACCTGCGATTCCTGAAAAGGTTTTGATGCGGCAGCAGAGCAATTCTGGTCCCACGTTTGAATACTTTAAAAAGAAATTCCTCAGATTCATGTGCAGCGGAAACGACCACAGCTCCTCATACCTAGTAAAAAGTATTCAGAAATATCTCTGTATAAATACTCTCATCAAAATAAACACATATACACACATATCTTTGCACTTGCCTCTGTTTCACTAAGATAGACCAAAAATATCAGCATCATCAGGCAGGGTTCATATAAACTGTAATGTGAATGTGGCTGAAAATGACAGAAAAACTGTGCTTATTTATAAGAGACCAAGCACCTTTTTTCTGAGAGTGTCTGTAGACTGTTTTCTGGCTTTGCTACGATATGATAGGATGTTAAAATGTGTCAGGGCTGTTGCTCTGAGAATGCTTTCCCAAGAATGGTTCAATATGTCAATACAAGTTTGCACTATATGAATCCTGGAGTGTGGCACTGCACATTCTATAATCTCTCAAATCTTTGTTTTTTAGCATATTTCCACCTGTTGTTTGCATTCTGTGTCAGTCTTACTGGTTTCATCAGTGTTGTTTCAAACAACATCTGCTAAGCTAACAGCAAACACACAAAGTTAGCAGCTGGTCGATGCATTTAATGGAGTGTTTGGCACCTAAAGAGCCAGATATGTCTCTCTCATGAAGTGGTGGAGACCAAAAACTGAGCTAAAAATAGCTAAAAATATCAAGAAAAACAGCTGAAGTGAATGATATTGCTTGCTAAGGGTGTAAGGTAATCACACAGGCCTAGATATGAATGCCTAGCAACCGCTGGTCGCTAAGGAAAAAGTTGTATTAGCCGAATCATTGGAGGCGAGTGACTGTCGCCGGGTGAAATTGATCTCAAATATGGTGCTGCACCAAGAGCAATAGAAAAAAAGCGCAGTGAAGCACATGCTACTTCCTGCGTGAAAAGGAAACGGAGACCATTCACCATCAAAGTAAAAGTCATCCCTTACAACTGCAACCAACTCCTTTCAAAACATTAAATTTTTTACTTCAACCGTTGCAGGCGAATGATCTCCATTTCCACTTTGCATCCCACTTTCCACAGTTTCATTACTGCTCAGCAACTGTGGCAATCTGCAAACATCCAAAGCAATCACAAGGGGGTCTTTGGTGCATTACCGTATACCTCTTTCTGACCAATTTCACATAGAGACTGCCAACAATTTCTAGCAACCATCTGGCAACCAGTTGGGGAATACAAATTTTCCTTAGTGACCGGTGGGTACCATGGGATCACTGACAGGTCTTTAGGCCTGTGCGACTGGGACCTTAATCTACAGAGTCAGGATGAGGAGGTTATCCATTTAGGAGGAGTTCAGAGTAGACCCGCCAGCTCAGGTGGTTTGATTATGATGCCTACTAAGTGAAGTGTTGTGGGCATGTCTTACTGGGAGGCGACCTTGGAGACGCTTTTCAGATTTGAGCTCTCGGGTGGCTTCAGAATTCCTCGGTTTCCCACCAGAACACCTGGAAAGTGGGAGGTCTGGGCATCTCTGCCTACCATGGCCTGAACCCAAGTAGGCAGCAGAAAAATAATGGATGGGTGGATAGCAGGTCCAAAAGTGATACAATATAAAATAATTAGGTTTGCCAAATTATTTAGCATAGAGTGTTTGAGGACAAGCATCGTATCACTATCAAGCTAATGCTCTGACCAACGGTTAGTGGGAACAGCAAAGCGATGCAAAATGTTTAATATTTAATAGGTTTCTGCCTAATGTCTCGTGACATAGGAAACACATAAGAAAACCCCACAGGGCACCCCACCCACAGAGCTGGCCATTCACAGCCTCCGCTGCTGCTCTGTAGATGAAATTTATTTAATTTAAAAAAAATAAACGATGTGGTTATGCACTCCAGGCTTCATAGTTACAAACTTGTACATCCTTGAAACTGAAATGACGCCTAACTCGACAAAGAGAAATGAAAGATCTCATGCGGCTTTGCGTCCTGCCAAAAAATATTTCTGAGTAAACACAATTGAGTTTTTCATTTTTCATACTGCTGGACGTTTCATAACTACAGCATGTATCTCATATACTTTATAGCTCCCTGACAGCATCAACTATATAGCTCTCCCGTGGATACAAAATATGATCTGAGTTAGATTGTTAATCGTATCATACACTCTGAAAATGTACAGTATAAACAATAAATATCCAGTGACTGATATCCTGACTGAATGCCTTGTTATAAAGAGAAAGGAGTGATTGGGCGTTTAACCGCTTCCCAACCTGCTTAGTTAACTTCTAAACATCTAAAACATTCATTCCTGTTTTTGCTCCACGACACCGACAGTGCAATATCATATAATACAATTACCACTTCACTTAACACGTCACACACACTAGCAAAACACACGCGCGCTTTCCAAAACGACACACTGGCACACTCACAGTGAACGCTCAAGTGGGACTGAAATTCGGGGCCAGAGGCGTTTCAAGCCAAGAGGAGATGAATGGTGACAGAAGGAAGTTAACAGGACAGATGTACAGCACTGTGTTAGTTTGTTCTGAAATTCACTCATGAAAAGCAGCAGCAGCAAAGAGCACTCATCCTCCCAGCAGCCTGTTTCCAGTCTCGTGTGAGTGAGGTTAAAGGCAATATTGCAAGTGAATCAAATAAGGCAAAAAGAAAAAGAAAACATTAAGTTAAATTAAAAAAAACAAACATCCAGCCAATGCAAAATGTCAAATCTTCCCCTGACAACACTGTCGCCAAAACCGTGTGTATGTGTGTTCACCAGATTTTTTTATTTTACTGTATAGAAGTGCTTTTTTCTTTTGTACACGCTGGCCCCTCTGGATTGAGCACAGGTGAGGCGTGATGAGGAGGTCCAGAGGTGGCCACTGAGGCCGAAGTTAATGCAGCTGGAGAGGTGAAAGGTCAATGAATGATCGAGACGGCGCAGCAGTAGCTTGACGGAGAGGGTGGGGGAACTCGGTGGCGTCATAGCACTGTGCTCTCAGACTCTTCCTCAGAGTCCTCTTTGCTGTTGGCCGATTCCAGCTGTGCCACTGAGTTCCTGAAGGGGGAGATGTGGGTCAAGTCAAAAATACTGTCCAGTTCCATGTTAATGACGGGGATGTCCAAGTTGCAGAGGGAATCTGGCAGAGCAGAGAGAACAAGCAGAGGATAAGCAGACAGATAAAAACCATGCAAACAGAGAAAAAGATCCTTCCAGATGTGATTCATCAGCGCTGAATGATGTCACACACAGCAGACGTCCAAACCAAGGTTGGAAGCGTGAAGAAATAAATAAAAAATGCATGACAGGGATTCACAGCGTAAAAAGTGTATGTGGCTGTTGAACATCACCATTCCCTAATGGTGGGCAGGGGGTGTCAAACATGAGGCCCAGGGGCACAGAGACGACTTCAATCTGGCTCATTGGATGACTTTGGAAAATGTGAGAGCTTGTGTCTGTGTGGAGCTAGCTCTGTGTAGAGGGGACAATGACACAACAAACACTAACTATCGATGCAGTCAGATTATTTTGACCAAACTAGCATTTTATGCAACACAATTAAGATTTCCTGTCACTGAACCCTGTGGCTATTTGTCAAAATCAAAATCCTGCTGATGTGCCACATGGACTTAATATATGCAGGCAAAACAAAATCCAAACCATATCTGTGCAGTTTATAAGCTCTTTTTATCCACTGCAAGCAAGCAGGCAACAAAGGGTCATGGCTTCTGAGGCAAGTTCAGCATACCCAGGATCTCTTTCTGTTATCTGGATTCACCCTAACGTCAACAATCAGGCTAAACCCCGGCGTGTATCAGTCTAACTATGAGAATCTGACCAGACACTTTTATCAGTAAGACTGGAAAACAACTGCTAAAAAAACAAAGTTTAGCCTATATTAACCCACAAAAGAAAACTAAAAACTCAGACTGTAAGGCTGACAGTAAAATCTGATGGTTTACAATCAAGAGGCTCAAGGAAAGGTGATGCTATTTAACAGAGAACTGATTGGTCAGTAGGCAGTGACTTCATTACTGTTGATGTCTAATTTTAAACATTTCCTGCTTTGATCCAGGTTAGGTCTACGCCATGTTACCATGGTAATGTACCCTAGTAAAGGCAAACAACCGACATAATACTGAAAACCCCAGGTTAGACCTGAAGTTACCTGGATAAGCCGAGCTCTCCCTTCATATATTACAGACCTTTGGTGCTTGTGCTTACCTACCTATATAATCTAAGGAGCCCCTCACAAAGCAAAAAACAAAGCAAACAGTAAACTAATAAAATAAATAAAGCATGCCATGCAGTACATGTGTACTTATATAATATATAACTATAATATTGACAGTGAAGACATCTAGTGTGCAACATGTGATGGAAAACTGGTGCAGACAGGAAGTGCACTGACTGAGGGACAGAGGTGGAGTCGGTGGGAAGCGTGAGGGGTGTGTGGGCGGGGTGACTGATGAAGCCAGGGAGAGGAGGGGCAGCTGGAGCAGGGCATTATGGGTGGGAATCCTAAGCGTGGGAGAGGCTGTGATCGGTGGACAGTCCGGTATGCACGCCCATGTAAGCCATGCATCAGTCTCAGCCACCATGCAAAGGCCAACAAAATGAGTAAAAGGTGGACCGAACACAGCACCTGTATGGTCATATGAGTGAGGCTGCCGTAGAGCAGCGGATAATCTTAAACCTGCATCTACTGGCAGCTTCACTGTGTTGTGAGCATGTCAGCGGGCGGCTCCATGTTTGGGGTTTGAGGGTACTGAAGAGGAGGGGAAGGGAGGCTTTAGCACAGAAACTCCTGCTTACCCTAAAAGTCCCTCTCACACACAGAATCACACTGAACCTCTCGCCTCATACCGCTGCAGGTGAGACGATAAGAGGGGAAGAAATTACATGAAAATCATGATTAGAACCTGCAGGTGATGGAGAGGCAAACAAATACATAATACATGACTCCTCTCCTGATGTAGAAGGACACCAAAGGATAGTCTGCTGTTATTCTACATCTATCATTATCGCCAATAAATGTCATGAAAAGACCAAAAACGGTGCATATACATCCAAGTTCATGAACTTAAATAATAATTCATAATATTTGTCAAACATATTATTTATAAAATCTACATATAGCAAAAAAAACGGTCAAGTTTAGCATTACCAGTGGACATGCTTTCCCCAGGAGAAAGACCGTCCAGGAGCCCTGACGAGTGCTCCAGAGACTGGGGACTAGTGCCAGGTGTGGATGGAGGCTGAGGAGGAGGCAGGCTGGGTCTCTGCCGGGGCGGCTTGGGGGTCGGTCTGGCTTTGGTGAGAGTCCCAGCCAATGAGGGCGGAGAAGACAGAGACGGGGTGGTGACCGTCTGCACCTGACCCGGGGAGCCGATGGTGGCGTATCCCTGCGGGTAGCTGAAGCCATATGGGGAGGGGGTGCTGGGAGGAGTGGGGGACAGGCTGACTGGAGACGGCTGACCTGTGGACTGGTCGGACATGGCTCCCGTTGGGCAGTAAGGGCCTTTAGGCGGGATCGGAGCCAGCTTCTTTGCTGTGGAGAGACCACCAAGAAAGAACATAAGATGATCAGGGTCTGCAATATTTCCAAAATAAAAGCCCCCAGAGGCATTTAGGAATCTGCTAGCATGTCTGTTTGTCAAATTAAAAGTGTTCAGTTTTTATAGAAATCTTTGACATGCCCATTTTTCCAAAGTAAAAGAAATTTGCTTTAAATGGCCAGATCTTCAATATAAAAGCTGACTGTTATAAAAAAGTTATCATGATTAACGAAGGTCTCTCATATTTCCGAAATAAAAGCAACCAGTGTGCTTTAAGAATAAACAAATGTTTTGACATGCTATTTCAAAGTAAAAGTCACTTTTTAGTTATAGAAATGTATCCGGATGCTTCATAGTACCAGATTTCCAACATAAAAGCTCCTTAACAGGATTATCACATTTGTATCAGTTTTCAAAATAAATGGACTTATCAGGATTGCCAGAAATGTCAGATTTTCAAAGTACACCCCCTAGTTAGCTTTTATAACTAATGCAAAAGGATGGATGTCCTGGTGTGTTAGTGTGTGGTGCTAAACCAAAGTCAATGTAATTCAAATGTTTGATATGTTCTGGCCATATTAACAAATGCACTAATGTTTCTGCATTGTGACCTTCTTGTCATTCTTTTCTTCTGTATGAAGCTGTTTTTTTGGTGAAATTTCCCACATATCAAATCATAGAAAACACAATTTCTTTCACAGGCCAACTCTGACAAGTGATGTGTGAAATCAAAGTTGAAGTGTAAAAGAGATGCTTGCCTCGTCTTCAGTCTAATAAACTCTGAAGATCCCCAGACAAATTTAACCATCAAATTGCTCATTAATTATAATACCTGCTTTAATTAAACCCTTCAATCACACAGCACCAAGTCAAGTTTATTTCTTCAAACTAAACACCGGCCTCCATCCTTCAACTCTGAGGATATTTTAGCAGATAAAACTCTACTGCAGCCGTCAGTCAGTTATTATGTGGTTTTCCAAGGACTTTTTCCACTCTTTTGTGCAGCAACCAGAGTGGAAACAATGAATGAAAACACACTTTTGCAGATTTACATCCTCTCCACATGAGAGGTTTCACTGTAACTTAAAATGACCTCATTCACAGCACTGACTAATAGATTAGACAGATTCTATTAGAGCCTGAGAGACAGCTAAATGAACACAGTGTGCTGCATCTTTTTTGCTAATGTCACAGTACTGGGCAAGGTGCAGAGTTTTTAAATCCCCCAAAAAGACATTACTTTTACTATTTTTACTATGTTTTTGAGACCAGCTGAGATCCCTGTCATACATGCCCAGTTAGTTGTATTACCTCTCCTCAAGGTGTGCGGACTGTGGTCAGAGAGCTGTGACTGTCCACTAGAGGTCACTGCTCCCTGGAGTCCCTTCTGTCCAATCACTGGAGACAGCTCCTTGTTCTTCAGAGTACTGAGGAGAGAGTGAAGGACAAAACACACAAACACACACATTACGATACGCTTTCTTCTGTAATTTACTAACCCTGCTTCCATAAATCTCTTTGTTTTATAAAAAAATAGGAAAATATATGAGAGCAGCCATAATTCAAACTGTCCAGGTGACCACTGTTGCAGATGGACATGTAGCTTATACTGTTGAGCAAAAAAAGAAGGAAAGAAAATTCAAATATATCCTGACAGCTTAATAAATTTTCCTTACTCCTACAGCACAGTGTAGCCAGAATGCCAATGGGAAGAAGGTCTTAAGGTCAAAACATAACCAGTTTACTCTCTGATCGACTGACTCTCCCCAGCTACACCTCAACACACTTTCACTCTTCTGCAAACGAGGCATGGAAGGCGACTGAAGCACCCGGCATTCAAAGGGAACCTATTATGCTGATACAGTATCTGGATTTTCATATTAAACATGGCTAAAGTTTCAAATTAATGAGGTCAGCTTATGTAAAAGTAATATCTGTGACAGAGAGAGTGGACAGACCACCTGCTCTTCAAATCTGTTTATAAGCGTCAGAAGAAAGAGATGTTTTCTGATATTTACTAAGACGTATTTGACTATTCGGTACCTCCAAACATCTCTGACAGGACTGTGACCTCATCTTTTTTTAAAGGGCGCTTTATAAGACTGTGGTTGTCTTTGGTTTTGTCTGACATGTGGTAGTTAGCAGTGTGTACTTCCTCCCTCGTTTAACCCTCTCAAGGCAGGCGTTGCAGATTTGCAACAGTTAAAACACTAACAACCTGATTATCCCACATACATATTTTATGAATTTTTTTTACTCAGAAGTACCACTGCAGGACTTGGTTGTGCATTAGCAACTAAAACTTAATTTGAGCCTGAGAGGGTTAATGGTTGCTGGTAATCAGCTTGTAGAGGGGTAATGCAACCTTATATAAGGGGAAAATATTTATTTTAAGGTAAGAAATAGTTATGTAATATATTGTGTTACAAAGTCCATTTAAATATTCAAAAACAGTGACCATACCTAGTAGTCAGTCAGAAGAAATTTGGCTTAAAGTAGGTAAAACTGATGAGGATAAACTGAGGCGCTGCACCAAGTCTGAACTGTAAATCATGCAAAGCTACTCTATCAGTGCAAATATGTATATAAAAAAAGCAAAATAGGTCCCCTTTAAACTCATATTAACGTGTTGCTGTAAACCAAAGCAGATGTTTTTGGGGGTTTCCTTAAATATCAAACAGTGCTGTTTTGCTCCTGCATACATCATTGCCTTCCCATTCAAAATCGCAGGGCTCACTGACTCATTAACGCTGACTTTTATAATCATTGACTGAAAGCTTTGGATTTCCTTTGTTGCCTGGCAACAGGCTCCTGAATACCCTGCTCACATGGAAAGTTATGGATTGCATACATGGCAGCAAAATTAAAGATGGATGTGATAATGGAATCCTTAAAGCGCTTTGATGTCTATAACTGACAGCTGCAAACCAAGTGAGTTAATAGGACACAGAGTAGAGTGGCACTGAAGGGAGTTTCTTTTTTTCTTTTTAAAAAAAATCATCCCTCTCTCGTGCTTCCTTGTCCCTGCGGGGGCCTCTCCTTATTTGTGTGTGATTTGTGTTGTTAGTGGGAGCGGGTTGAGCAGGGCTCTGTATTTACCTCGTCAGCTTGGCTCCTCTCTCCCGGCTACAGGCACAGGCTGCCCATGGAGGCGGAGCAGAGAGAGGGGTGCTGGGGGTTTTCGGGGAGCCAAGGAAGAGATCGTGACGAGTGAGAACGAGCGGGGGTTTGATGTAAAGGGTTGAGCCATTCGTTTCGGACGGGGGCGCATGCGGAGCGTTAGACGGGGAGGCCTGTTTGGGCAGGTGCAGGGAGTTAGGTTTGGGGTTGGAGTTGACGTCAAGCTGCTGAGGGGACGGGCATAGGGAGTGAGGGAGCGGGGGCGGGCTGTACCCAGTGTGGCGGGGTGGAGGGGACGGGCCAGGGGGCACGGATTCGGCGCTGGGGGCAACGGGACGCATACCCGGAGGTGTTCGGGTGCGGAAATGGTGGTGAGGGAGCGAGTAGGAAGAGCAAGAGGAGGAGGAAGAGGAGGAAGAAGAGGAAGAGGGGTAAGGGGGAGGCGGCCTCTCCTCCTCTGGGGAGGGGTAGGCGTAACAGGAGTCCGACCAATTGGAGGATGCATCGTCTGAACTGCAATGATAGAAATATCAGTGATTCAAGCGGATGAATTCATTAGTTCTAGGACGAGGGATGTGTGGATTTGAAACTTTAAGTTTGGTCCATAACGAGGGAAAAATCAGGTGAGGAGTAATCGTAGTTGGGACAGTGAAGTGAAGGCTCCAGGAGGGGAAGAGCACAAAGAAAACAAAATAATAAAACAGAAAATCAGCCACCTCATCCATTGCAGGCTCCTGCGACAATGGACCGTTATGCTGCTAATGATGCTCGGACTGATGGCAAAAGAAAAAGAGAGATGTGATCCATGCACATGCAGCAATAAATTGTTTTCTACTGAACTGTGGATGAACCTTTCAACACCTTTTGGTTAAACCCAGCAATATGTAGAAGTGAAATCTTCACATGATATGCAGTATCACCACTCAGGCAGAAAATTAACTCCACACGTGACTCAGGAAATTCAGGGGGTGAGGAGATGTTGAAATGAAAAGAAGTTCTAAATGACATGCCTCATCAGGGTGGGTTCACACAGAGGTGAGGATGAACGACAGACAACAAAACAAGGGGTGGAGGTGGGGTGGGTGGGGGTTGGAAGGGGCAGACAGCGCAGTTCAGGTGTCATTTGCAGGGCGCGGCAGCAGACGCGGTGACGAGCGAGCAGCGGCAGCAGGTGTGTGTGCGGGCGTGGAGCAGGAATAAAGGAGGGTGGGGAGGTGAAACAGGAGGACGGGTGGGGCCACAACTGCCTTACCTGGCTCGGTCGCTGCTAGTGGGAGGAGGGGTGGGGGAGGGGGAGGCTGAGAATTCCCCAGGCTGCTCGGGGATGAGCGCGTCAATGGGTGGGGTGGGGGGGTGCACGCTCGGTGGCGTGGACAAGGATTTACGCGTAGACGACGATCCCCTGCGCGACACCCAAGAAGTGTCCATCACCCTGACACCCATGCTGCAGTGGGACAGAGATGCACAGCCAATCAAGTCAAAGGGCGTGTTTGTGTGTGTAGTTCAGGGGTCAGGTTTCCACACCCAAAACACATCAACGGGGGGTAAAAGGGATCGGCTTTTTATCAGTGCATTTAAAAAAAGGCCGACCCCAGATGAGCAGGTAGGGTCGCTTGGCTTCACTCACAAGATTCCCAGCATGCAACAACACACATTCTCCTGCAAGATGATGGTAAATAACTGAGAAATTGTGCATATTTTAAATAACTAAACAAACAAAAAGTAGTTTGGATGAAACAGAATGTACGTTTCTGTCCTTTTCATTTTAAGTGCAAATCAGCAGAATTAACTGATGGCTGCATGCAAGTGGAAACATCTGGGACTAAAGAAATGAAGCCAGAGCAGGACTTCGTAAAGCAGTGTGTGACATCACAGTTGCTACATCCATCTTTTGTACTTTCTCCTGATGAGAAAGGTATGTTGTTTCAGGGTTGTTTCAAGTTATATATAATTCAGACGGCTGGTGCTAATCCAGTGAATTCTGCAGGGTTTTTGATGCATTTATCCCACTGTGGGCTTCACTCTGCTAACTGAGGAAAACAGTCATTGTCAAACTAATTAATTACACATGTACTTTCCTGTGTCATTGAGACAGAATTGGTCGATCTCATATAGGTCTCTTGGCTGTCTAGAGTTTGAGGAAGATCGATGCCACACTTAAGGTTTGTCAATTCTTCTTAGGGTTTGAGGTAGTTTAACTTAACATGGCATAAAGTCTGTTGGAACAGCAGGCCCAAGGTAACCAAATCCACCCACCACTCCCTTCTAAGCCATTATCTTCTTCTGTATAAAACCAAATGTGTAAAACAAGTGAAAATAATGTCTAAAATTGTATCAATATAGTATTATGTATTTTATATATAAGGTGACTATTGCCTGGAAACAAATGCCTATAGAGAAGAAAGAAAAAAATCTACACAAACAAAGAAAAAAAAATTAAATTAAAAAAATGAAAGAAACCTACACAAGCCAAAACATACCACTAAATAAATAAGTTAAATAAATAAAAATAAAAAGATGGATATGAAAAGATATGAAAGTGAAGCCAATTCACAATGCATCAGACCTGCATTCTTTCAAATCGCCAGCAGGAGGCGACTCTTCTGGATCCAAACAGAAGTCAGATTCTATAAAAGTAAAACCTTTCCTCGCAAGTTTATGCTTTGAATCACTTTGTTTCTTAGCAAATACAGCATTATTTTGTAAATTTTGTAAATTATGGCCCTTTTTAAAGTAAACTAGAGAAACCTTGGTACACTACCTACTCCTGTGATGTCAAGGTGGCTACTTTAAAGTCAATAACTGTCTCAAGTTGGATACTTTGTCTGTACACTTACCAGAAGTACACAAGTATACTACTACTAGTGTAGTAGTAGTGTTGTCTTAAATCAAACACAAAAGTAAACTAACTTTGTAGGGCGATGCTGTTAGCCATAAATCACTAAACCTGCTGAGTTTTCCTTTGTTTAAAAGAAGTATCCTCTAATGAGTCTAAAATGCATTTTGGACAAATGAATATTAGAAAAAAAAATTCCATCACATGTAGACAGCTGACTCCGGCTGATGGAGCTGAGCTGTGCTGGAGGGCTGATCTAATGAGAAAAAGCTTTTTATTTAATTACTGAAAGGCTGCACACTGTACAGATGGTTGACCACAAGCAGCAGACGTCCCCCTACCCAATCAGCACTAATAATGCAAGGTCAGTAGAAAGTATAGTGTTTTACCGCAGCTAAACTAACTGGCTTCCATTTCAAATAGATTACCACAAAAACCCCTCAATTAGTACGATAAGACAAAAACAGGAACTGTAACTATGCAGTCAGGTGAGATAAGCAACAAGAGGCTATTGTATCCACAGGCTGAACGAGTCAGTCCGGTATCAGAAACTGCAAAGATGCCTCTTACTTATGTAAACACAGAGAAACAGGCCTGTTTGTTCTCGTCCCCCCACTCTTCTGAGACACTGAACTACAGGAGTCCAAATATATCATCTCACACACACCCCTATGAAGCAATACACACTCAGACACATGACAAATGAGAAACAGCTCCTTTCAACGTGCAGCTGAGACGAACAGATGATGAACAGAGCGACAAGAGGATGACTGGAGGAAAAGGAGCTATACCGTACCTTTGTATCTTCCTAATGCTGCAGTGTTAAAACAGAGACAAGCACAGTGAGGACACGAGCAGAGACCACGAAAGACTCGTCCGCTTGGACTCGTTAATAGCATTGTTATCAAAGAAGTGAAACAGGATAACGCTTTAAGAGAGGAGAAGAGTGAAATATGGAGGCTTTAACCATGTCGAAAACTAAGGAGGAAATTAGCTATAATCAGGTCAATGTTTCCCTGCTGGATACAATAAAATCCCCCAAAACATGAGAGGTTTCCTGCAGCTGCAGTGAGTCTTTAGTAAGTGTGGTTTCTCTGCAGTGGTAGCAGCACAAGGTAAAAATGACTGGCACTTTGTCTTGACATTCCTTTTTGTTGGTCTCTGATTGAGCAATAATAAGCATTTCCACTGATATTACCGAGCGTGTACACACAGCCTGGGAAGAAACAGGTTTTATGAAGGATCTTTCAGTGAGTTTTGCACAGATTTTCACTCGCAGTCACAACCAGCAGTGATTTAGTGTAGTTCACGATAAAGGACGTGTTTCAACAGGCACCATTTCTGAACTCTCAACATCTGTTTTCTATAGAAATCCTCTAGAAATCCAGCCAGCAGTCAGACCCTTGGGCAAGTCTGTCAATGTCAATTCTCTCATCAAAATCAAGAAGTGAACCAGATTTATATTACCAACACTAAATATAAGGGTGGCAGAGAAAACCTTAACAGAGATGGTTTTATAACCGATAGCAACGATTTGCTATAGGTTACAGAGACCCTAATGCAGCATCAGTCTTTCTTATCAGTTTACACGAAATACAAATGTTATTTTGAGATTTTTGTAACAGTTTTCCTAAAATTGAACAACTTTCCCGAAAGATCCCAACAAGTCATCAAACATCAGTAGGGGTTAAAGTGGGATTTGGCAGGTGGAGGAGTCCTAAGATCTGCTGTAACAGGGCAGCAGGAGGAGACGACTCACTTAAAAAGGCACAAAATCATTATGGATTTAACCGGCTTCATCGTACAATATATATAAGCAGATGTTAGAAGAGCCATCATGGCTGCTCTCCAACCCCTGGCCAGTATGAAGCCAGTATAAAGGTGGAATTTGGAAATGTTGCTAAAGAGCATCACCAGCTTAAAGGACTTCAAGCAGTTCTTCTGGGAGCAAATCCTGCAACTCGGCAGATATGTTGAAGTACCTCTTTTTTAGACCTCAGTAGAGTGAATGAGTCCTCAAACCTGGAAATGAGTTGGCATTTTGCACTTCTAGTTCCCTGAACTCGCAGGCAGTGGGTTCAGAGAATGTTCAGGGTTTTTTTTTTAAAAAATGCTTTTATACATCCTGTAGTAGTTTTTGTAGCTCTGGACATTTTTATTTTTTGTTCTATTGCAAAAATTACGTAGTAAATACCTGACTCATGAATTTTGAAGCTTTTACTTCAGAAGATAAATGGCTAAACAAGCAACATTAACATTCAGGATAATTGTGGTGCACATAGAAGCTTAGTGGTGGTGATTTAGCATTAGCGTTGCACTTCTTGTGATTGATTCAATGAATGAGTGCTATCAATCAGATTATGTTGTGTAACAAAACACAAAAGTATCATAAGTTTTATTTAGTCTAGTCTAATGGAAGCTCCACCCACCTGCTGCTCAGACCTTCTGTTTGTGTGGCACAGCCAATCAGAAGAAAATGGGTGGAGCTCAAACTGTGAGTTTCAGACAGAGGATGAAGAGAAGGGCTGTAGCAAGGCTGAGGTCAGACAAACTGGGATTATTTTGAACTGTGAATCATACAAAGCTACTCCAGGATAATCCAAGAATAAGGTCCCCTTTAACCTTACACTTTTAACATTAAGTAAATATAATGATTCTTGCTTTTTAATCCAAGCTGGGATCTAAGGTGCGCTATCAGTGTCGAAGAAGAAGAAGAATGTTGGGCTATTTGTCTAATCATCACCTGCTCTCCCAGAGTTGCAGAGAAGTGCCACAAGTTTAGTATCTAAATATTACTTAACTTATTAGACTGACATAAATTAAGTAAGAAATTAAAGTGTACTCATGTCTGGTTTTGAGTGTAAAAGCAGACTTTCTTTTAGTGGAGCAACAGCCTCTGGTTCTAAGGACTGTTTCTACTGAAAGTTGAGCTCTATTGATCCGACCCACACGGTCCAGGTTTAATTAGTCGGGCTACTTGTGGCCCCTGGGCTGCAGAGCTCAGGCTCCCCCCAGGCCCTGATAAGACCATGGGTGTATTAAAGCATTAGAGAAAGACACTCAGAATCAGACAGTGAAAGAGAAAGAAAGCGACTGACTGGTTTTCAGCTAATCCCTCTCCACAGTTTGAGGATTGTCGGATTGCTCATTTCACAGACTAAATGTCAGCTCACCCTCTGTCTTTTTCTTTCTCACTTCCAGATGTCTCAGTGAGCTGCAGAGAAAAGTTTTGAGGGCAGGTCCTGTAGATAAAGAGTGAAACTGTATCGTTTTTTGTCCACCTCAGAGTGAAACTGAGCTTCTCACTGAGGTCACTTCTCACGGCAAACTTGTGTAATCGTTGGGGAATTTTCCTTCTCTTACTTCACACGTCCGACCCTGTCAGGAAGCAGTCGTGTGGAAAGTTTATGAGCCTCAATGTGGCCTTGTCTAGAAAAAAATGTCTCTAGCTGTCAGTCAGCTGGATGACAGTGTACGCAGGTTACAGAGAAGACTGCTAATTAATTCAGAGACAGGTTTAAACAGGTGGAATCAGTGGAAGTTTTAGACGAGAAAGCCTATTTTTCCACTATTTATTCTGCTTGAAGAAACAGTTTGATTTAGGGAGTCAGTCTGTGCACATATAAACCGTTTATATTTGTTTGCATATTAAAATCATACTGCAACAGACACTCACCAGCCACTTTATTAGGCACACCTGTTTAACTGCTCATTAATGCAAATTATCTCATCAGCCAATCATATGGCAGTAACTCAATCGATGCAGGCGGGTAGACATGGTCAAGATAATCTGTTGAAGTTCAAACCGAGTATCAAGAAGAAAGAACAAAATTGTGACTGACTGACAAGCTGGTCAGAGTATTTCAGAAACTGATGATCTGTTGGGATTTTTCCACACAACCATCTCTGGGATTTACAGAAAAAGACCAAAGACAAAAAATATCCAGTGAGCGGCAGTTCTCTGGGCAAAAATGCCTCGTTGATGCAAGAGGTCAGAGGAAATCGGCTAAGTTACTTTGAGCTGATAGGGAGGCAACCATGAGGGACACAGAAGAACATCTCTGAACTCACAAAAGGTCAAACCTTGAAGCAGATTGACTCCAGCAGCAGAAGACCACACCGAGTGCCAAGAACAGGAAACTGAACAATTTACATCAGCTCACCAAAATTGGCCAATAGAAGAACAGAAAGATGTGGTCTGGTCTAAAAGTCTTGATTTCTGCTGCAACTTTGCAGTAAACAGCACAAAAGCATGGCTCCATCCTGCAGGTCAGGCTGCTGCTGGTGGTGTAATAGCGTGGGGATATTTTATTGACACACTTTGGGTCCCTTAAGACCAACGGAGTGTAATTTAAACACCGCATCATACCTGAGTATTGTTAATGATCATGTCCATCCCTTAATAATAGATGTCAGGTCACAAAGCTCAAATAATCTCAAACTGGTTTCTTGAACATGACAGTGAGTTGATTGTACTCCACAGTCACCAAATCTCAATCCAGTAGAGCACCTTTGGTGTGCGGTGGAACGGGAGATTCACATATTGGATCGGCAGAAACTGTGTGACTCTATCATGTCAATATGGACCAAAATCTGAGGAATGGTTCCAGCACTTCGCTGAATTTATGCCATTAAAAATGAAGACAGCATTGCAAGAAAAAACAGGGTCCAACCGAGTAGTAGCAAGGTGTACTTAATAATGTGGCTGGTGAGTGTATATTTTGTACTAACCTACACTTTCATAACTTGCCCAAGCCAATCTTTCCAGATCTGCAGTGACTAAAAGTATATTGTAACCTTTCTCTCGCTTGTTTCTAAGATTATGTGCATTCTTACTTTAGGCCTAATCCCAATACTGTTTTTAATGTGCTAAAAATGTACTGATACTTGATTTTAAGGCCAATATCAATATTTGGCGATTTAAAAATCAAATATATTTTTTATGTGCAGTTATCTATGAATCTGTGACAGCACAGTTTAAAAGAAATCTTGTTCTGTGAATTATTTGTTTACGTTCTGCTCGGATCAGCTGATTGTTGTGTTTCAAACATATATGCTGGGAAGTTTCAGAGCGCTTTATGAAACAAATCATACAAGATTGACTCTCATAACATGCCTCAATGGTGTTTCTCTTCTTTACTTTTTAAATTTTAATTTATCAGCCGTCATAAATGCCAGTACCAATATCTGCAAATAGCCAATAACTGCCGACATATCGGTCAGGCTCTGAAATGCATCGCTAAGAGACACAGAAGGGTCATACCCGTCCTTCTTATAAAACTCCAGCATCATGTTGTCTGTGGCAACGCTGAGCGGCCGTCGGCTCTGGTCGTTCTGCTTGCGATCCATCTGATCCATATCTGGAGACGGCATCGAGCTGTAGTTGGCGTTGTGGTTGGTGTGGACGGGGCTGCCGTAGTTTCCTGTGACATTGAACTCGATCTCTAACAAAGACAGAATAAAACAACTCAGTATTTTATTTTCTAAAATGCCATTTTGAGATTTCAAGAACAAACAAAGCAGGGCTGTTTCCTCTTGTTTTTCCCTCCTCACCTCCTGGGAAGAACCAGTCGGCGTGCTGGATGATGGGCTCGATGATGCCGACGATCTGTAGGGAAACTGTCGTCATCATCTCCGTAATGTTCCTGGAGCAAACAGGGAGAAGACAGAGACTTTTTTTTTTTAAATTGGTGGGGAGAAGTGTCTGTCTGGATCATAAGAATTTCACACAGAGGGTGATTAGCACATTTTCATGATATTACCAAAGCATTAAAATGAGAAAATTAAAATCATTTCAGAACCGTGGGCTATTAAAGTACTAATTAAAAGTTAAGGGGGATGACGAGTTTGTAAGATTTACACAGAGATATAAAAGGAGACGTCCGTCACCCTATTCAAAACTGCCAAGTCATCATCTTTCTCCTAAATATATACTGTATAATAACAGCAGTCTCCTATGGATGAAGTTGTGAGTCTGCAGGCCTTTTTGTTAGTAGCAGCCCATGTTTTCGATTAAGGAAAAAGAGGAAGAGAAACTGAGCTGCAATGAGAGAATCCCTTTGAGTCCCTCCATTCGTTGTCTGCCGCCTTTAATCACCAAGTTACTGCATGAAAAAGTGATTTTAAGGGCCGAGCAGGAGGCAGTGCATGATAAAACCTGCAGCAATTACAATAAAACTAAAGTGACTTCACTCGCTTGCCTCTAATTAAATCTGGCCCTTGCTTTTGTTTGTTTAACTTCATAATTAAATTGTAACTGCAAGTCATGGTATAGAAGGTATCTCAGCACATGCATAATTCATGATGTGAAAATATTAGGATGAGATAGCAGGATGAAATAAGTGCACAATAATAATCAAATCAAACACACGGGACAACTCTTCCTCTCATCATGAGCTGATTTGTTTCCATGGTTCACTGGTACCAAGTTCCAGCATTTTGTGTTTCGTTATGATCACACAGAAGAGGATAAGGTAACAAGCCACATGTATATGCATCTGCTATAACTTACCCCTCATTCTGAGTCCACAGCAGGTTGGGTCCGAGGACAATAGCAATGTTTCCAGGTGTCATCTTGTTCACATCCTGATAGTCAGTCAGTTTGGAGAGGAATTTGATTAAATACCTGTTAATTAAGGTGCAGAAAACAGATTAATCAATAAAAACTGAATTTAAATGTACATTCAACCTCCCTGTTGTCTTTAAGACAGCTCATTTATTTCACTCACATGGCTGCTATCTAAACATTTAGACCACGAAACTGTTACTACTATAAATATTTTGATACACCATTAATAAAAGTTAAAGTATAGAGCAAAGGCAATGATTTAAAACTCAGTAAACAAACTGATCACGGCAGAAGAAATTATTCAAACGTCAGATGACGCATCACTTTTGTTGGTGTTTTGCTGCTGAGGTTAGGATATATGGAGGACCAGAAGAGTTGTGCGCATGGAAATCAAGAATTCTGTGATTAAATAATGAATTGTGCAATAAAATATGCATTTGTAAATGTAAAAAATATTTATTTAAACATTACTAAAGTAAAATTATTATTTAATCTTTTCATTTAAAATAAAAACACTATTTATAAATCAGCATTTTAAAATGAATTATTAATCCATTAATAAAGGATTTCACAAAAAAAAGTATTAAACTCTCAATAAAAACCTCATTTCAAAACTATTTTCAAAAATGAAAGACTTATTTCTGACATTTAAAATGTCATTTCCAAAATCTCGAAGCAATGCAAATTAGCCACGAGGTGTGACGTAAGGAGCTCACTGATTGGTTGGACAGACACCGGCTGGCTGCCTCGATTTTTCTACACTTTGCAGTGCTAAGAAGTGTGTGTGCTTGTACAAAGGCCATTCAGCCTCAGTATTTACACTCTGCCCAACACGGATATATGATGAACGAAGGGTGTGCGCCTGTGGACTCACCCTGACCACCTGTTTCAGGTAACGTGCTAACACGGTTCACGCTAGCGTCACCGCATGTTAATTAGGAGTTAAGGGCGTGGCTGATTTGACTGATTGGTGCTACCTGATTGTGACACAGGCAGCTGGAGCCAACTGAGATGTGCTAACCCTCACCTCTCCTTCAACTTGGTAAGCTGGACCTCGTTTTTTTTTTTGGAGCACCTTAAAGAGTTTCTGTGCAGGTTTCAGTTTTGGTGTATTAGCATTATATTAGCCTATATACATGTTTCTGCGCATTATTCCCACGCAGTTTATGGATACAGCTGTATCCTGTATGCTGGCATTTGCTGATAAGTTAGCAGTCCACGCTTTCATCCAAAATATGATCACTTCTGGCTCAAAAAAACCATAATGATGGCTACATCCATCCCAATATGTTCCGGTCACTTTCAGACAACAGATACTGTAGTGTTACAGCTGCAGTCTGAATGATAACTGCGTGAGTGCTGAATGCACGAACCACACTGAGGCAAAGCTCATTATTGCAGCCAACCATTTCTGTGTCTGATGTTTTCAGAAATGGATGGGCTGCTGGATGTCTGTAGCTGAGCTGAATGACTCATCCAGAGCTGAACTACAGCTGGATGAACATCAGGCCGCTCATCACGGCAAGCAGCAATCATCTGGACAGGTCTGACAGGTCTCTTCAGAGGAGCACCGTCTAAAAATACGTCGCATTTGTACGATTTGATGATGATGCTGACAAGTGCCGCTGCACCTCGCTCTCCTCATTTCTGTACCATCACTTCCTCTCTTCCTTTTCCCCGTCAGGCCTTTCCACTTTCTTCTTTTGATCAGGAGACAAGCCTTTCAGCATTCTGCATTTAATCCAGCAGCAAACACCTGGGATGCAACGCCTCTTTCTCCACACTGTTTCATAAAGGTCAGAGTTTCTCTTTTCTGGCAGGTGGTGATAAGTAGCGCACAATGAATCAGCCTCCTGAAAGCTGGAAATCATTTTTCAGCTTTCAGGAAGCAAACAGATACCGAGAAGTGACTGAAAATGAAAGAAGAAAAATGCTCGAATCAATAGAGGTAAAGCGATATAGCTACGAGTTATTATCTCGCGACTCCACAGCTACCCTCTGATCTACAGAATGATATTATCTGTATTGTTTTTGGTTCACACTCATGTTTCTGAGGAACATTATTCCAATTTCAAAATAAATAAAAATAGTTGCCAATAGTGACATGATAGAAGGAGGCCTAATCACGGATTGCTGGTTTAATAGTCTGGTTGTCACCATCTCAGCTTTCATAAATCTGAACCTCACCTTATTTGAACCAGCACTAAAGCTGGCTAGTTCAGGTAGACAGTGATATTAAAATGGATGCTAATCACGGCGAAAAAACAGGCGTGAAACAAAACTTTGCATCTTCTCTGAACAGTTGACTCTTGTCAGTGTTATTTAGAAGAGAAATAAGCATATTTCACAGCCTGCTACAAAAAATATTTTTGGTTTTACCCCCTTTGCCACAAGCATACTGAGGATGTATGTCATATATCTCTAGTTTAGAAACTACAGTGCTCCCACTTCAGACACTCCCGCTACGTTCCGATGTCAAGTTTTTTTTTTGTTTTCTCTGTGCACAATAAAGTTTGTTAAATCTTATCACTGTGTCCACTTGAGTCTGCTTGTGGGTTCACTCCCATTTACTGGACACTGTGACAGTAAACTAGGTCTGGTCAAAGAAGAGTATAGTCTAGTGTAGTGTAGTTTAGTCTAAACCAGTGGTGTCCAAACCCAGGCCTCGAGGGCCGGTGTCCTGCAGGTTTTAGATGCATCCTTAATCCAACACAGCTGATTTAAATGGCTAAATGACCTACTCAACATGTCTTGAAGTTCTCCAGAGGCCTGGCAATGAATTAATCATTTGATTCAGGTGTGTAGACCCAGGGTGAGCTCTAAAACCTGCAGGACACCGGCCCTTGAGGCCTGGAGTTGGCTAAGCCTAGTCTAAACAAAATGCTCCCAAACTGTTGTCCTCAATAGTGGATAACTTACAGCCTTAGAACAGCAGTAAAAGAAATGTGTTACTGGCTGCAATGACACTTATTTCTGCTCTAAATTTGAGCATTTTAAGGGGGATTGATCGTAGACTGTACAAAAAAGATGGGCATAGCCTCTGTGAAACATTGTGGAAGTGTTCGGTCACCATGATGCTGGTTTGGAGCCAAAAGTGACCATATTTAGACAATAAGTTGCACTTCTAAATTATCGATAACTGGCCTGTTTTGCAAACTGCAATCATACTCATAAAATCTACATAAATATGTGCGACACATAAACACACATACCTGCTACTTAGCCTAAATCACATACATATACTGGAATTTCAGTAACTAAATGTGAATCACAAACGTCTTGGATGGTCTATTCTTCACAGCAAGTCAAACAGTTTGTCAGATAATTTCATTAAAATGTTAAAAAAGGCACAAACCCTCTGTAAAAGTCCAGTTCATTGACTAATTAGCAGGCATGAGGCTGAGGAGAAAACAACTGGCAACAACTCCTCACCAATTAAAACTACTCAGCTGCCTTCATACAGTTTTTATAACTGGGGGAAACTGTGCCCTGAGACCACAGCTGGTTGTAAACATGTTTATTCCTGCTTTAAAGTTGGGCATTTTAACATGGGAGTCTGTGGGGACTGACTGCCTTTTGGCATTTGCCTCAAGTGGCCATTAGAGGAACTGCAGTTGTTGGCGCTGGCTTATTTTGCAAAGCCATTTTGATTTAGGTTTTTCTAAAGATTTTTCTTTGAACTATTTTACACACTAGAGATGCAACAGAAACACTGAGATTCAGGGACAGTCAGCAAACATACAGGTGCCAGACTGGGGACTCAATGATATGAACATTTTGGACCAGTTATTTCTGACCATCACGTCACTTTGTCATGTCTTTGGGCAGAGCCAGCCAGTCTTATATGCAGTTATATAACGAGGTAAGGCAGAAAATAGACCCGACTCCCTCGATATGCAGTTAAAAAACCCAAAATGAGTCTAACTGGGATGTTTCAGCTGGTTAACCAGATTATCTGGCCCATATATGAAAAAAAGAAATAACCAGGAGAGGAGTGAAACATGGAAACGCTGACTCACTTAAAGTTGGTGTTGTTGGCTGAAGGGAGTTTCTCACACGCATTGAACAGAGCCTGCAGGCGCTTGTCTTCATCTTGAATGCTGCAGGATGACATGAACGATTGGTTTGAAAACAACAGTAGAAGAAGAAATGTCTTTAACATGAAGATGGCAATGTCTGAGATGATACACACTTTGAGGCTTGGATCCAGTCATTGTAGAGTTCAAAGGTCATTAATGGTTCAGGGAGCTCGCGCAGGTAGGACTTCAAAGCACCTGGAGAGAGCACGGCAAGAACCATGGTAAATACATGTCTGCACCTGTGCATTTCAGCACATACAATGAATATGTAATGGAGCTATATGCTCTGAATATATTCAGAGTAGCAGATAATTTGATATGAAGAAGCAAATGTAGAAGGAAAGAAAGAAAGGGAGAAAGATGGAAACAAAACAAGAAAATAGAGAAGTAAGCAAAGAGGAAAAGCGGGAAAGAAAGTAAAAGGAAGCAAGGAAAGAAGACAGCAAACAGGCAAGGAAGGAAATGAAGAAAGGAATAAAAAAAAAAAAAAGTTTATCAAAAAAATAAAAAAACCACCAAACAAAGGAACAGAAACAAAGATGATAAACGTTTTGAAGCAACCATCTGCTCCATGATTAGCGCTTCAGCGTGGACTGATCCAGCCAAGCCCAGATCTGATCGTATGTACAGCATGAGAGCGAATTTCCTGCAGCTCACTGCGCAATGGCATTAAATCTGCTTTACGTTGCCTCCATCACTAAAACCTGCTTGTGATCACACTTCAAATGTTTAAACGAGGCTTTACAGAGAAATTGTAATATTCAGCAGTGAAAACAGTCTCCTATCTGCTATTTTCAGTAAGATTTCAGATTAAATCACTTTAAATAGGAGCACATATTATGTGATGTATATATTCAAATTCCAGGCTGAAAGGCCTTCCTTGCCAGCAGTCTCCATTACTCTGGTCCCCATGACAAAAAGCCAGTGGGATTTTCCATAATTACAAACACAAGTATGTTTATTCAGAACAGAAAATCAAAATCAAATGATTGTTTTCATGACTAGAAAAAGTTTATGTGCCTGTGAAAAGTCTGTCTGTGCACAGTTTGTCCCATCAAGTGCTCAGAAATGAGTCCCACTGCTCTATGCAGCTATCCTGTTGAACTAAACAAAACTGAGTTTTCCTTTACTGATGAGGAAGGACACAGCTGACCGGGCTTCACTGCGACGTGTCGTCTTCTCTCTTTGGTCTGCTGCTTCCATTCCCCAGCGGGATGGACAACAAACAGCTGTGTACACATATGTGTATACATATAGGTGGTGCACTGATGGTGCAAAATAAATGCCTGCAGTTACTTTGAACCAGGGTTTCCACCTCCTCCTCCACAGTGGGACGAATTAAATTTGCTGGTGGAACTGACCCAGTTTAATATGGGACCATTAAAGGGGAATACAGCGCAGAATAGGACATTTTCTCCACATGTTCCGGTGAGCTGTGAGTTAAATTGAGATTTAATGCTGCATTATTCTGCACTAGTTGAAAATGACTCTTTTTTTTTTTTTCTTTTTTTTTTTCCTGACTTTCATATTCGGCTGATAAATTAAAATCTTCACTGTGCATCAGAGAGGTTTTCAGTTTGTTTATGAAGCCAAAATTAAATAGTTTGGTCATGAAACAATTAAGACACATTTTTCCAACAGTAGTACGACAGCTAGGCGACCAAAAACAGACAAACAAACAAACAAACACAGGACTTAAATGATCTGGCTTATATAAAAAATATAAAATAAATCAAAATAAAAAACTGCATTTTGCTACAATATTCTGTTCCAAAAAAACGACCCAAATCATCCACATCCACAGAGCACGGCAGTTTCCTCAGCAAAGAAAACCAAAGAAGCCACTGAACATAAAACAAATGTTTTTTAAAACACACTGACAAATAATTCACTACAAATGCTGCAGATGATTATAACTGAGAGCCTCGTCATTTTAGAAATAAAAGAAAAATTACTAGTGAGACACCTCTCTGTGCTGAAAGGATGCTTACCATTAAGTTTTATTTTTCGATAGAAAAACAGTCGGTGTGATAATTTTAAGAAAAATGCATTGTTTTAAGATAAAAATATTTTCCACAGCTTGTAAAAAGCTTTTCATTTGGAGATGTATGGTTTTCATCTGACGACAGCAATATGCTGCTGCAGAAAAAAAAAAAAAAAAAGATCAATAACAGCATCATAAAAGCTTGAAAGCTTTTCTTTCTTTTGTAGTTCGTCACAGTGCAGATTTAAAAGCGAATACGTGACAGCAACAAAAAGACGTGAAGAAAAAAAAAAACCTTTTTTTTTGTTGCATCTTCTGCAGAAGATGAAGAATCTGTCTGACACTAATCCCAGTTATATTTGGAATTTATCACTGGGCATTTCTTGGATAGTTTATTGAAAGTGGAAGAAAAACACTTTGCTTTGTCTGCAGACACGCGAGCAGTGACCACAGAAGCAAAGTGAATCCTAATCGAGCCTAAAGTTCCTGTGTCACACCAGCGTAAGGCTTTCAAAATAACCTTTAAGAGGAAATTTACTGCAGACAGCAGCAGGAGAAACAAAGACAGGCAGCAGAAGGGATTAAAAATGTTTCTTTGATGCGGGCAGCCTGATTATGATTGTATTCATTCATTGACAACAGGAGGGTAGCTCAGCATAAGGAAAATAACAGAAATGTACAGAAACTAGACTCCAACAAGCCAACGGGGGCCAACTCACAAATCTACCCCTGTGAGGCAAATTTCAATGGATGATCAGTTGTCATGGGAACAGATGATGTACAACCAGGAGGCAGGGAGGAGGTCCAGGTATGTGGCAGTGTTGTTGATAGCTCACCTGCGATGGCGTGTGGGTCTGCGGAGTATTCTTGAACGTCTAAAACCCCGCAGTCCAGAGACGCCTTCAGCTTTTTGAGTTTGGAGGCCGAGGGAGCGATTCTGAACAAACCCTGAGAGACAGAAATGAAGCCAAGGTCACTTAACTCCAACAGCAGGAGAATTACACAGGCTGAATTTATTATGTGTTGTAAATGCCCGATTCTTTAAGTAGTAGAAGAGTGTAAAATGCTAAATTAAAAGTCCAGCATTCAGAATTAAAGGGACTTTTTGTTCAGTGTGTCCCATTTCATCCATCCTTCTATGCTCTACTTCTTATCTGAGTCGCAGGGCAGCACTCTGAGCAGTAAAGGGGGTCCTCCATTTGATACTGACGCCCTCCTAAAACACCCTAAAGCCCTGGTCCGGGGGTGGTTGACCCATAGTTTTGAGTTTTGGACTTCTACATTCTGTTCTGTATCTTCATGTTGTTTCTAAGTTGTTGTGTTTTTCTGCTTTGTCTCTTTGTTCCAGTTACTTTTATATCTATGCTAGTCCTCCATTCAGTTTACTCTGCCTCCCTGCTGTTCCTCATGTATTGTTGAGTATTCGTCTGTTCCTCTGTTTAGTTATTTCCTGTTTTATTTTTGGTAGGCTTTGTCTGGTGCATTGCTATTTAGTTTTTATTTCCTGTCTAGTTTACCTGATTTATTGCAGCTGTGCTCCCTGGTATTTCCCATCTCCCTAATTACCTGGTGTGTATTTATTGTTACCCTCTCTGATGGTTGCGTGTCTCCTTGCCTTGTGTTCACTGAGTTTTTGCATGTTTTGAATTTACTGCTCTGCATGTGATTTGGTTTTCCCTGTATTGTAAATTACCAGGATTAAAGATGTGTTTTGAGTTCATTTCTGGATTTGTGAGTCCTGCATTTGGGTCCACATCCTGGCTGCTACACAACCAAACCTTGTGCTGGACCTGCTGCAAGGTCTTCTGAAGCTTAGATATGTTTGAAAGACCTTGTCGAGAAGGTGTCCAGGAGGCATATTAGGAAGTTACCTGAATCATCTCCACTGGTTCCTTTCAATGCTCCTCACCCTAATCTCTAAGGCAGGTTTGAAATGTATGTGTACACACAGGCTTTACCCCTAATACCTGATATGTCATTAATGGGTTATCTGTAGAATTTTTCAGTCACGTTTTCACTTTGTTTCTAGTAGTTTTACTGAAAATTTAAACTTTTCAATCAAGTTTCAATCACGTCATATTCAGAAAGTGACGTGGTTGCTTGTGCAGTTTGCCATCAAAATGAAGGAAGAACTGATGGAAGTGATACGTAATCACCTCGCTGTACAGGAACAAATATAGTAAACTGCATGGCTCAGTTAGTTTGTCTTGTGAGTGAGTGATTGTCTGTATCACTTTATGCTCACTTTTCTCTCTTTTCTTTCACCCTCACCATCCAGCAGGTCACAGCACATATTTAACCCTCCATGAGCCTGGTACTGCTGGAGGTCTCTTCCAGTTAAAAGTGGGTTCTTCCTCCCCACTTTTGCTAAGTGCTGCTCATGAGGGGATAATTTGATCGTTGGGATTCTCTCTGTAATACTCTATTTACCGTACTATAACAAACACCTTGAGGCAGCTATTGTTGCTAGTTAGACATAATCATCTGGCATGTGTGAGTCCTGCCCAAGTGAGAGCCCAGACATCCTTAGCACCCTTACAAAGCCAGCCTCTGCAGTTTCTCTTGTTTTTTTTGAGTCACCCACCCACAGTTTATGGTCATAGATGAGAATAGGAATGGATATTGACCAGTAAATCCACAGTTTTGCTTTCATGCTCAGCTCTTTGTTCATAACAGCAGATGGATATGATTTCTGCTGCACCAATCCATCTGTCAGTCTCCTGCTCCACTCTCCCTCACAAGACACTGAGATCCACTTGGTGCAGCAGCACTTGGAGTGGGTGCTACATCATTTTCCAGCTGAGAGAACCGTATACTTGGACTTGGAGGCGTTAACGCTCGTTCCAGCTGCTTCATGTTCGGTTTCATAAAGCCAACAGCACCACAAAGTCTGCAAAAAGCCGATCCTGTAACCACTGAACCCATTTCAGACATATGACATTACTCAATTATACCTATGGATGTATTAATGTGTGAGCATTAGTTTAATGTTCCAGCTGATTATGCGTTTCAGGCTTGGCCCCGATTAGATTTCCCTCCAGTAATTAGGACTGACTTCATCTCTGTGGTGACCTCTGCAACATTTCACACCCATAAATGTGTTTCTTGTGTGTCGTGTGAAAAGCAGCCGGTTTGTTTACCTCCTCCTGCATGCCACACTCCAGCAGCATGGTCACACAGGCCTCGATGGGAAAGGCAATATCTCTCCCGCTGAGCGCTAAGTGCTCCTCTAATGGCTTCCCGTAACACGGTTTCTCCACCCAGGTCTCTGTGAAAACACACACACACACACACACACACACACACACACACACACACACACACACACACACACACACACACTTAGAGTTATACACACACAAATGCCCAGATCACTCTGCAGCAGCTCTGCTTTTATGATCTTATGACTGCAGCGATTCAGAGTTTATCAAATAATTTTTTTTCAGACTGCAAAGCGATGCCGAAACAAAGAGACTGACTTTGAAAATGTGTTTTTTACTCACTATATGCAATAGTTTCCAACCCTACTATTATAGAGTTATACTGTGGATGCCATAGAGACAACAGTTATTTGACATTTTTTGCATTTTTTTACTGGTAAAATGACAAACTGACAAAGTACTATTTTAAGTTATTAAACTGCACTTGATATGTTGTTACTTGAGTTCTTTTCCCTCCATTGAGTCATTTAAAACCAGACTTATTTATCTTAATTTACCTTTGAGTCTCTCTGATTTGCTCATTTCGACTTTTTCAGCCACGGCTGTGTATGTTTAACACCTACTAACATGTAGTTGACTTATTTCTTATCTGTTCTGTGTTTTGTGGAGCACATTTAACAGCACAGAAACTACTCTGCTCAAAATAAGTTAGGGAACACTTCATCATCGCATTACAACACAAAGCCAGTTACACTTCAGGGACATTAATCTGTCCACTTAGGACGAATAAACCACTGTGGACCCATTTCAGCTGCTTTGGTGCAAATCAAAGTGACAGCAGGAAAATTTTCCCTCTTTATCCCAACTGACTGACTTTTGTCTAGTTTTGGCTTTTTGTTAGTTTTTTTGTCTCTATGTCTAGGGCTTTTATTGTGAAAGGAAACACATGCATATCATCAAATCATGTTTCTGCTACAGATTGGACATTTTGGTTTCTATTAAAGCAAAATACTGTGCAGTGTATCATCAGAAATGTAACAATTAACAATTAAATGTAACAATTTATAAGAATTAGAACTTTTGATGTTTAGTGGTATATGTGAAGTGAATGTGGCGACACTACAACTTCCATCAGGCAAATAAGTTCAGTTAATGTTATAAAAAAATTCTCAGCAGCGTCAAAACAGAAAACACAATGTAGGTAAACGGGTGATAAAAGCACGTGAATGGATAAACAAGCACCACTTTCATTTGTACAGCTCAACACATTGTGTTTACCCATAATCGCTGTAATATGGACTGTAGCAGAGGCAAAGTAAGCAGTTAGAGAGAAAGAATAACAAAATAAAACTGCAGCATGTTGGTCTGAGACTCACCCTGATGAGCTTTGATCTGAGGCAGAACACTCTGAAGCAGCTCTAATGACTTCCTGTGGTACTCTGCCTGGACTTCTATCAGCTAGACAGACACGGACAGAAAAAGAAAATCTGTAGGGTGTGTTTCTTTTTTTTTGTCTGTTTTAGTCATGCGGCTGTCTGAAGAGACGTGAGTGCACTTACTGTCTGGAAGTAGCTTGCATAGTCAATTTCTTTGGCCACAAAACTGTACATGTCTGCTGATAACTGATCCTGAAGAATGAAAACACATTTTGAAGCACAGAACGCATGAAAAACAAAAAGAGACACAAGGCACGTAACAGTCTAAAAAATGTGTTTTTGTAATTCAAACTTTTGTCTGTTTAGAGCAGGTGTAATATTATTATTATCATTTGATATACTGTCACATTAAAGAGTCCTTAGAAAGCATGGTAACTCGATTAATGTAGCAGAGAAAGAGCCATTATTAATACCGTTAGATACACTGTGATACAAATCAAAATATATGCTTCAAAAAGTGTCTAAAATAATTATTAATATAATCAAAGTAGTCTCACATTTTTTGGAATACCTAAACCCAGAATTTCACACTAATTTGTGCTCGTATTTTGCAGGACTGCTTGGAGTCTGTATGTGCACAAGTTAGGTAAAGAAAATCTCTCCTCTTTCTTCTATTTGCTCAAAGTTTGAAAACATTTTGTTCTATATTCTTCTGCTGAAAGTGGAAAGTTTGTCTGTTCTCACCTCATCTTGAATTCAGTAAGACACATTTGTGCAGCGTTAGAATACCAATCAGGTAAAGCGGCAAACTGTGCTGAGCCAAAAAAGCCCCAAAACTCTATTTTGGTTTGTAATTTCATAAATGACAAATTTCACAAAACTTTGCCTTTCTTGTCTATGAGACATGACATATCATGGCTTACTAGGATGCCTATAATGAAGCGTGTCATTGCTTATTGTAGTAATTACACATGGTTTCCTTGTTTCCTGTATATTGTATACATAACAGGTCAAATGGTCCGTTAAAAGGATGTATATGCACATGCGGGATGTGGAAGCTTTAACACTCTTGGAAGCAAGAATGGGCTGTTTGTAGGTTCAGTTTACGAAAACAGCAACAACAAAAAGATGAAAACGATCTACTTGATACATATAACAAAAGCCTAGATAGATAGATAGATAGATAGATAGATAGATAGATAAAAGAAAAAAAATGTCTCTGTCATGCTGTAACTATGACTGGCGTTATGTTAGTTAGTTTATTGGGATAAAAAGTGATCACTGACTCGACAGATCTCCATGCGGTTGGCTGCCTCCTCCATCTCTTCCCTGAGGTGGTCGGCCTTGGCTCCTGTTGGCTGCAGGTTGCTGGACAGTCCCGAAGACTTGGTAGACTGAGAGTACCTGTGAGCAGAAGGTAGGTTTCAGTAAGAAGTGAATTTGAGTCACAAAAGTAGTCAGGATTTTTTTAGGGCAGCATGTTAAACTGTTAGAAGGCATTTTTCTTTGCCTTTAGCAGATCTAGACTTTTGTTCCCGAGTGAGAAAAGCGTTGACAGCGAGACCTGACAGCTACTTTAACAAAGTGACTCACATAAACAAATCAAACTGTTGAAGGCAATGGATTAAGTTTGTGGCTGACAAAATACTAACACTTGTCTTTCTATATACCCTCATTTATTCAGCTTAAGCTGTTTTGTCTTTTAAGTATTGCTCTCAGACTCTTCTCTTCCCCCTCCATCCATCTGTCTGTCAGTGTAGATAATATGTAGAACTGCCAGAGGAGCTCAGCACACAGCAGCATAATGGGAAAAATTACTTTAGATTTGGGTCACTAAAAAACTGGCTGGCTGGACTGCAGTAAGGAAAACAACATTTCTGCATGTCACTGCTCAAAATGGCAGTGAATCAGCTGAAAGAAACTGTGGCAATTGCATGTTTCACTTATGAAAAAGAAACGGGAATAAGCACTACTGACTTTATTCTGCATCAGCTAGACGCCATTAAAAGTTAACTGAAGTTAAGAATAACTGCATAAAACCCTCAAAGTCACAAAGCCAGTGCAGCTGTGAGACACCAGGCCAGTCCTCTGCAGAGTAAAATATACATTTTAACGGATTGTGTGGTGAGTTATTAATGCACACCACCGACTGTATAAAAGGTGGACGCAATCGACTGGTTTGAGAGGCCACGTTTGCGAAGCCTCGAACAGCTGCCACCTTAGCTTTTTGAAACCGGACATCACGAGCAAGAAACCGTGGGACAGTCCATGCTCATATCGTAGACATACCTTGGCTTTACTGCCTTTCTGGACACTAAGAAACTGAAAATAATGTTGTACTTATTAAGATATCACAGTAGTGTCAAAATGCATCAAGAGCTCAGAAGATCATCGAAGTACATGGAGGACATTTACAACACACGCCGCCTCAGCAAAGCCACCAGTATCTGTGTGAACCCCACACATGCATCCCACAGCCTATCTCAACCCCTCCTCGCGAACACTACAGAGCCTTTAAAGCCCAGAGACATACGAGCACTTAATGAGCCCATCATGTTTGGACTACCTCACTGCAACCGATAAAGCTCACAATCACAGCCTCATCTTCAACAATTTACACTATATGAGATAAATTGGCAGATATTTTATCTTTTTTTAAATTTTAATGAGTTTGCCAAGTTTTTAAGGAGAAGTTGCTTTAGTATCTCATTGGACTGTAAACAAAGGAATTATTTAAATCCATAAACTAATCAGGAAAACAATTCCTGAGGTCACAGATCAAGGGAGTCTATGGTTGCTTTCCCATAGACTTCTATACAACAAATGTCTTTTTGTAACCAGGGGAGTCGCCCCCTGCTGACTATTAGAAAGACTGCAAGAAGCTACATCCATCCTCTAATTTTATAATCTGATATAAAGCACTCCTCATGTCAACACAGTCATAAACTCAGGCTTAGAAATCCTTTTTTCTATCCAATTTTGTCCATTAACACTTAGTTCTAGTCAAAAATAATAAACAGCACCCTCAAAATAAAAGTCAGCTTTTACAGCAGCTCAGGAAGTAAAGGTTTCATTTCAGTGTTTGAGCCGCCTATTGCATTAAACACCTTCACACTGTTACACAATCTGTTTAGCAGGAAGTGTGAGGAGCAATCAGCCAGTGGTCTGTGGTATTTGAAGCACGAGTTTAACAGCTACAGACATCAGTATGAAGGCCCGCACTGAGTGTGTTCGTTACAGAAAAAAAGGACAATCTGGTTTAAAGTGAGGTTTTCACACACGGGCAGCAGTCTGCGGTGTGAGACAGACGGCAGCGTCACGGTGTGCAACAAAATCCCAGTGACATTCAGTGGGAAGCTGGACAGCCAGTCCATTCACAGCTGATGGAGTTTCTCCGATAACAGCCAAGCCTCTCTCTCACACACACAAACACACACACTCACACACACACAGAGAAACACACTCACCGTGTGCGTGCAGAATCCATGTCCAGGACCAGCTTCGCTAAATGTTTCCTTTGTTTCTGGATATTTGGGATTTCCACCTGAGAGGACAGAGCAGAGATTTTCCTTCAGTCTGCTGTGTTAGTGTGAAAGAGGACAACAAACAGCCTCAGTATTGTGAGAGGCTTTGCACCTGTAGCGGCAGAATCAGTCTGGGCAGCACTTTCTCAGTCTCATGGAGATTAGCTTACTGGCTAACTTGCAGAGCAAGAAGTAGAGTTCATCAGAGAAGTCCCATGTTTGGGGACTGGAGGCAGGAAGCTCCAATCCTCTTGCTATCAGTTTCTAACTTTTTATCACTTCAAAGTATTTTATTCATAGATACAGGGCACCTTAATGAGCAAAACAACACAACAGTCCTGTCATGTTGAAACAGCTCATACCTCATGTGAATTACTTGCCGCCCCCTTTCCTTCTTTTCTACTTTTCGATTTAAAAAAAAAAAGAAGAAAAAAAAACAATTTTTATAATGTTTTTCTGCCCTGTTGAATTTCAGATACTCTATAATCATATCACAATTATATTTGCACTTTTTCTTACCAGGACCCATTTTGGGCTCCTTTTCTAATCAGATGCTTGCTGTTACTGCTGTTAATGTGACTGGAGCGCATTTATTAAACAGTTAGTCACACGGCATTGTTTCTGTACCTCTGCGAGCTCGTACAAGGGTTCGGTCACGTCCCTCTCGATGGTGAGCTCGAACAAGATGAGCTCCTGAGCGAGCTTTTCCTGCGTGTCGCCGCAGAGCTTCAGCATCTTTCTGCAACAGGAAACATCACAGCGGAGTCACCGAGTGCAACGTACGCAGGTCAGTCAGGTCGTTACAGCTCTCTTCCTGGTTTGTAATATTGAGGTTTCTCTTAAATCGCTGTAACAATGATAACTAAGGTGAAGCGCAGTACTGTGAAAAAGTCTTGTGTCACCCATCATTTCTTTATAGTTTGATTCTAAAATATCTGTAGTTGGACACTGGCTGCATTTTCACTCATGCTCAGTCCAGTTCTTGTAGCTAACCATTTTCAAATTATTGTTTTAAGTCACTTAAAGTAACTCGTGACTCCATCAAGCAATAAAAATGCAACTCAGACACTAAACCAGTGATGTGTCTGCACATAATAAACAGCTTAGCAAAGAACCAATTTTAAATTTTATCTTTAAGCTTGTTGCAAAAGCACATAATTTCTTCCCATTTCTTTAGTTGAAGCCGTCTGACAGGCGTAAAATACTATTTTTGCACCAACGAGGTGACTTCTAAAGAAAGTCATTATATATCATTACAGATATTATTATTATATTCAGGATGTGAAAAGCAAATCAGTTCTGGGTCATAAAAACTTTCCTCTCTGCATCAGCGCCTTTCCAAAGAAAATGTTTCCAATCTCATCGATTATCAGCAATAATGTAAATTACTGTGTGTGTGTGTGTGTGTGTGTGTGTGTGTGTGTGTTTACCCTAGCAGAGACTCGTCCCCAAGCACAGCTGCCCCCTCCACCATACATTGTGCTAGCGTTGCAAGCGGAAGCTTTTTCTGCACAGAAACACAAACAGTCGATGAATCAGCTGCAGTTCATAAATAAAACTACAAACACAGAGAAAACACCATAAAAGCATACGAAGATAACAAATTATCTTTATTATAAGTACCTGAAGTTAAAACACATGCTCATGTCACATCGGTCCATCACTTTTGCAAACATTCATTTTATTTTTAATTAATTAATTTTAAAAAGCTTATTTTTCTCTTTTTTTTCCTTGGCCTTCTCACGAGTTACTTGGTTCCATCTTAAAACATCTTCATCTCAGGCGCCTCTAAGCTTTAGGATGAAAACATTTTTAATCCACTGAAGGATTAAAAAGATTAACTTTCTACAACACAAATGGCACATTATTGTGCAGCACTTGAATATTTTGTCACTCAGACTCTTGGTTTGCAGGAAAATAGTTCCTCTGTGATTTCTTTTAAACATTTACTGGAGGCTGAAACATGCTTTCCAATATTGTTGCTAATCACCTGTCAATGTCCTTCTGTCTTCTCTGAAAGTCTTAAAATTTAATTTGTCATTAGGAAAACTTTCAGTCTGAGTTGTTATGAAATTACTGAGAGCACAATGAAGAAAAACTGGATGGGTAGAAAATAATTCATATTCATTCTATTCCATTAAAATATAAAAATAAATATTAAATTGTGACTGCTATTGATTAGCATGCAATGTTTTTAAAAAAATCAATAAAACAAATGAAGAGCAGCAGCATGTTCTGACTGTAGAAAGCATAAAACATGTCCAAAAGGCAGATAAGTCTGCTGTTTACACCAATCCTGGAACATTTTACTTTGTATACAAAGATTTAACCACATAAACTTCTCTGCAGTGTAACAACTATTGATCGATTTATTCAATTAATTTGAGCGTCCACACAGGACCCGATTTGCTTTTCATGTGTTACTAACCATTGGTCATTAGTGGACATTCCAGACCCCTGGTTGCCTAGGTAACCCTCTAACGCATTTACCAACTTGTCATATGCCCGTCAACAGTGTTCTTTGCTGTCATTGGTCACTGATACCCAAATTCTTACGACCTCTCTGCCCCTTCATATACATACATGTAAAGCCAGAGGCAGAGAGACCAGCAGCAAGACCACAACAGAGAAGAGAGCAGGCATGAATGACAGCAGATGTGCCATTGAATTAACCAGCATGAAACGATGAGCTAGGTAGAAGGTGGAAGTGGGTTGCAAAGTTGCCTGCAGATGACCATTAACTCTATGCAGACTAAAGCTGCCTAAAGAAGCTCCCCTGTGTGAGATTAGTCAGTAGGATATGTAGAAAGGTGTCAAATGAGCAATGAGCTGATCTGCTGAGACTGTGACTGAGTTACTAAAATAAACACATTTACACCTTTTGTTTGTTTTTCTCCACAGCAGAGATTGGAGGTGGGGGGTGAATCTTTTTATAACTCATCCACCTGGGTACTGGATTTAGGTGTGTGGCTGCTTTGATTGACATAGTTGAGTCACTAACTGGACCTCTCCATAGCGTTTGAGGTGTTGGTGCCTTTCCAAACATTTTATGGAATTATATGTCTAATATTATGGCTCGCTGTGAGGTACAGACCATTCAAGAAGTTTATGCTTCAAAATTCCAGTGCATGTACGTAACTTAGACCATGGATGTGTCTGTTCTCAGTCATTCAGCTCATGGTAATCTAAGGAGATTGGGAAGAAACATGACTGGACTTGTTCAAGTTTCTTCTTATTCCTGTCATTTTTGGACTTATGGATGAGTTATAAAAAGATTCCCACCCTTCAAGAAAAACCACTTTCTTCAACAAAACGTTCTTGTTTTTCTTTTCAAGCTCCTTAGAGTTTATGCAATGCAGCTTGCTAACAAAGATAGATTTAGCTGATAAATAAGCACTCCGCCCGGTCATAAAGAAAGAAAGCTACTTCAGCTCACTGCTGCCAATAGCTCCATGTTTGCTTTGGTGGAAGAGTCGGATGCCCTTCCTGTTGTAACCCCAAAGGGATTTATGTCTCCTCTGAGGATTGGACATTTATTCGTTAGGCAAATGTGTAAACCTACCCCATCATAAATATGGCTCCAACCTAACATGACCAAAATACTAATACATATTTTTTTGGTACAGTCTATGGTTGTACATAATGTAATTTGTACCTTGATCAGTACAAAACCCACTGGTACAGCTAAAACAGCAGTAAACTGATGACAGAAAAGGTTTCATCAGATTTGTATTGTTTATTTTCTCTCACCGAGGGCGACCTGACAGACTTCTTGTCCACGTCCACGCCCTGCTGGCCCTGCAGACAGGCAGTGAGCTTCTTGTGTGTGCTGTGGGAAACCTGCTTCACCAGCTCCAGACGTTTCTCCACCTGAAACACACACAGAAGGAAAGGAAGACAGAAAAGTCAGGGCACAGGCCTCAGCGAGAACCATGCACACACTGTGAGCTCCTTCCACTAATGCACAGCTTGTGTCAGCTTCAGTTACAGACATGCACTCAAACCTCAACCCAGAACAGAGTTAGATTTAAAAATAGAAACTCCATCTTTCCATCAGAGCTTTTCCCCCACTAAAACAGCATCATTCTCAGTTGGTGTGAATGACGCCGCACCATTACCTGTTGGGGTTCAATGCGTCTCATTTCATTATTAAACCAGCTGAGTGGAAGCGATGTGTCTGCCACTCAGAGCATCATTAATCTGATCAATTACAATGTCGCACCCCAAATCAATCAGCGAGGACGTTTCGCTTTTTGTCTCGCAAAGAGGTTCAATTTCAGCGTTCGTTAATGTTGCCCGAAGGCAGTTCAGAAAGCCATTAAAAAAAAACCCAAATATCTTTAAAAAATTTCATGCATGCTGAATATTTTGCTCCACTAATGATTTTTCTTGTGAGACTTTTCTTGTGAGCAGCAGCGAGCATCGAGCCAAAGAGGAAAAGCATTCGCACAAACACACAGATTCGATGAAGACTCATTAGTACCTGCAGCAGATCTTCACTCAGCACTTCTGTTTTTTCAGCCCTGGAAGAAAAGAGAAGAGCGGCTGTTAGGATGACAGAGAGAGGGAAATGTTAAAATTACAGAACTTGTTATTGTGGGAACTTGGCAAGTAACGCACAAACCACTCAATCACTGTAATTGCATCATTTGCTCGACTTCTGTGCAAGAAATATAAAATGCTGCAGCTGCCTGGAGCTAATCGTGTAAGAGGAATGTTTATTTTCACAGTTTCACAGGACTCACGCTGGTCTGGTTTAATTACAAAGTCTCAAGTTGGAAATGTGACAGAAAACAGAGACTGACTGACACTTACAACATTCTTAAACTCTTTGACTTATCTTCCAATTATTTTATGGGTTGGGAATTTTTCTATCCTAATAACTAAATAAACAAATAAATTTTTTCGATCCTAATAACTAAATAAACGAAACTAAAAACTATGAGAATCATCTGAAAACACACAAAAAAAGCTTCTTTTAGTTCATGGAAAACATCCAAAAACTGCTCCAAAAACTAGTCAGTCTCCATAGACTCTCCCAACTTTACAGCCAAATAAACATGTTTATAGCCTGCTGCAAAAAAAGGTTTTGGTCTCTATAGCTAAAGCCCCAGTCAGATACTTAGCAACCAGTTGGCAACTGCCGGGCAACCGTTGGTAACCTCATCCACACTGGCCTAAAGACCAGTCAGTCCCCTGGTGGTAAGCAGCTGCTAGGAAAAAATGTGTGTCCCCCCAACCAGTTGGTGAGTGGTTGTGAGAGGTTGTTTGCTGTCAGTAGGTGAGATTAGTTGCCAAGAGGTTCTGCCCCAAAAGCCTCTTTAGAGTTGCAACTGGTTGCCACTGTCCCCTGCAGTTTGTATGGAAGACACCAACTTGTCTCCAACTAAAAAAAAAGTGCAACAAAAATGAGATAAAGAATGAATTCATCCTCAAAGTAAAACTGGCATCTTTTGCAGCACGTTGCTTTCTGAGATAAGGCACAGCTTTTATTTTGCCGGTGAGCAGTCTCGCCTTCCGGTCAGTAGCAACCAAAGCAATAACAAGGAGATATTTGATGCAGCAGCCTTTTTGCAACTGATCTCATGTACAGTAGCAACAGCCAGCAACCTCCAACAACCACTCGCCAGCAGTTTCACCTTCGTGTAATTCCATGGGGTGACATTATTTAACTCACAATTTCAGCTTGTATTTAGTTCCAAAACTATATTTTTTCGGGGGGTTTGTGCTTGAGTGAGTTGATGCTGAGTCAGGTAACCGGAGCCTATAGCTGTCTGCTAGGCCTCACCTCTGTCAGTCTAAGCCACTGAATTTGACCTTTTAACCACATTTCTGTTTCTCTGTTTTGGTGATGCACCCATACAGCTTTTCAATTCAGCTTGCCTGCGTCTCGATTGACAAATATGCAATAAAACACTATAAAGACACTACGGTGGTGACTCCACTGAAGAAACTACTGTAAACTTCTAGTGACAACAAGAGAAATAACCCTTTACAGAGGCAAAGTGGGCAGTTCCCGATATTCTCAACCTTAGAGTGGAGGACTGAAGTGACTGATATTAGTGAAGGGGACCTGAGTCGTTGAAGACGTTAGACAGTTATCTAGACAACTGCACACCTGGCATGGCCATCAGCCACCAACCAGCCATGAAGCGACAATTACAGTGTATGTGTGCAGGGCTTAAGAGTCAAGTCACAAACCGAAATGCCAATGTTACTATGGAAACATGCTCCCAGTGGCAATGCAATGTTACTGATATTAAGCTTGTGTACTGTTGATTATGTTCAGTGAAGATGAAAGGATGTAAGGAGTAGTGAAGGTGGATGAGTTTAAATACCTGGTGTCAACCATTCAAAACAGTTCAAAAGAGAGGTGAAGAAGAGAGTGCAGGCTGACAAAGACTGAGTATTAAAGTATTACCCCAATAAAAAATGATTAAAAATGTTAATGTTGCCTCTTTCAGAGTCAGACTTTCAGTTAGTATGCATCAAAGTGGCGAACATATGTATACATATTAGGATGTTTCTTTTATTGTCAATAAATCCCACACTGACAAAAAGAAAGAATAGCCTCTTCAAGCTGACAATGGTTCCTACTGAAGATGCAAGCCTTTAAAAACAACCCACAAATATATAATTTCATTTTCTAGAGAAAAAAAAAGAGCGTATTATCGTCCTAAAACAGCTGCTCTCCGCAGGTTTCAGCAAATGTTTCTCAAACAAGAAGAAATGGAGCTTTTGTTGGAGACTATTATCTGCATCGCATTAATGTACACATGGTACTCTAGTGAGTTTTTCAGGCAGCAGGATGGTGTGTTTGTGAGATTGAACCATTATGAACCAGTGTATGTGTTCATGATAATGAAGAAACATGTCACCCAGTGCAACACTGATGTGTTTTTAATAGTTTCTGCACAACAATGAAGCTCGATAGCACGCGGGAATAAAAACTCCCAAGCTTTAAATGTGCAGACAACACATGCTTTCTTCTTCGTGGGTGTTGTTGATATCAGGCTTTAACTAATGATGAATGATTTTAATCATACCAACGATGTAGCATTTAGAAAAACATATTCTGCTCCATTATTTGATCACCAGTTCCTTCAGGAAGCCAAAGCGTGATGCACTGAAATAACACTAACAGACTGCAGCACTGCCTTCAGCAGCAGTTGAACAGCTGATGGAGATCAGTGTGGATATTTCGGATGCTAAGATGACCTGTAGGTTAATAACAAAGACAGCCTCTGGAGGAAAACGTTGCCTGGAGTGTCAGAAAGCCTTTAGACAATAGATCTGATAAGATGCATAACAATAAGCTGCAAATTTAAAATAAGGCAAAACCTGCAATTGCTGGTCTTATCTCACCTGGCTAACGTTTGCAGAGATATTTATCTATTGGCATCTTCTTTTAATGCTAATAAGGAAATTTTATGGATTTTTTTAATCGTCCATTTCTTGAAAGTCTCTTAACATTTATGTCTATCTGCTGGTTTAGCATTGCTTACTCCTGCTTTAAAATCACGGGGTTCAGACAAAGACATCTGTGTCCAGTAAAGATGCACAAACCTACCCGTTTGAATTTTAAAATCAACCCAAATACCTGCTAAAACCAAATTTTTGCTCTTTCAAAGTTGACATGAATGCACAACAATTTATCAAGTCTAAAACATCAATCCTGAGACTAAAGACATGAAGGTTGCAGTAAGTTTCCCCCCCCCCCACATAAGTATTTATTTCATTATTTTTTTACATTTTGAATGCATCACTGTTAGATTTCCTCTGATGACTGTTGCAGTATTCCTCTATTGTTGTTCATTAGCAAACACAGAGTCCAAGTGTATAAATAGCCAAAATGTTCATTTTTTGTTGCTGTTAAAACTAAACAGTGATCAGAAATAGATCGAGCAGTTAAAGATGAACCACAGCATCCTCATCTCTGTACACAGTTTCCTGAGACAGATTCTTTCTTGGGTTACCTTTCCTTCCTTCTCTCTCTCTCGCACATTTTCCCCTGACAACCAGTTAGATTAACAGAGTTCAGAGAACAGTTAAAACAAGTCACAATACAGATACTCAGAGCTGTAAATAGAACAGATGCAGGCAGATGAGGAGATATAAAAACAGAACCAACAGCATTAAAACTACACACACAGCTACAGCAGACATTTCTTCTCTCTGTCTGCTGCGATTCAGCCTCACAAAACACGTCGATTATAAATCAGGCATCAGTTTCCTAAAAGCATCTTAAGACAGTCTTTCGAGCGCTATAATGCTCAGAGAGAAAATATGTTTGGGAGCTCTGGTTTCAGACTGAACAGCTGCAGATAGAAATGATTGTAGCTTGAGGAAAAAATCAGAGTACAGCAATAAACCGAGGAACGACTGAGTGGCTTATCTGTCACTTATGAGTAGCAAAGTGCAATTTGCTGGGACCGGCTCAGCAAGTGGTTTCAGGTATCAGATCGCCATGTTTCTTAGTGGATTTTTTCACTTGTATTTAACACTGTGCACTTGATCTGATAACCACAGATGCACTTGAAAACCAGCTGTAAACAGGGCCAAGATAAAAACTTTTTACCTACATAAAAGTTTTTGTTCTGCTGAATTTTATCAGCCCTGATGTTACTCTCTGCTCTGAACAGCCTTTAGCAGCTGTTTCAGTTTGTAGTCCAGATATCAGTGGCAAAACTGATAACAGGTAAGTGTGAATCACCTGTGGTGCACTTCCTTAACCCCCGCAGACAGAGAAACCTGTTATTAAACAGGCAGATTAAGTTTTACGAGTCACCTGGGTGTAAACAGCCTGGAGTCTTAATTACAAGACTAATAACATTTCTGCTATTTTACAAGATCAACCTCTTAATGCCTAATGTATCATATTTTATACGTTGAGTTATGTGAATTTGACATCAGTGTCACACAAATTAAAATTAAAAGTACTGAATTTACATAATTGGAATGTACTTACAGACCAGATTTGTATGACTAAGGTCTTAAATAAAAAGTATTATTTACAGTTTTCCTTCACAGTAGATTAAAACTGTCTAAATCATCAGTGAATTCAATGTTAAATAAAGCCAACTCTGTCTAAATTCTGGATTAGCAGAAACTGTTTGATGAATAGATGAAAATATGTTATTTTCAGTGTAACTAATATATAAGTTAACACTTTCCAGCAGCCCTGTGCTTTCTGACCGAGAACAAGCACCAGACCAGTCACGCTTACCTTACCTGCCTTTCTGAACAGCACAGACACACATCCCCCTCTAAATGTACCTACTGCCGCATACCTGTACACATTTCACTCTAATTTAGCTCAAATTTAAAACAAAAAAACAAAACACAGAGTGAGCCTGCTGCGGCCCAGTGGACTTACACAACAATGCTTTTTCTGCTCGACCTCTTAGTCTTGCTAGAAATCTGCAGCTTTCTCCTCCACATCCCCCCTGCTCACAGAAGGGAGAACACCTGTTTTCAAGCAGGAGTCCTGTGACAATAACCAGCCAGAAAACAAAGAGGAGAGAGGAGGTGGCGAAAGTGGGAGGAAGAGAGGGAGGGGAAGGGCGGCGTGAAGAATGAGACCTGACTATCTGGTCCTTTCACCCACTCGTCGTCACCAGCCTCTGCTTTATTTTCCCCTTTGTCAACAGATTGGACTTTCAAATATGTACACATTATGTGTTTATGACTGAACAGACACATATCCATCCCCACACACACACACACACACACACACACACACACACATAAGAAAGACAGCAGATGTCATAAGACGGAGGTTAGACGGTGACCTTTCTCACTCAGTTTGCCTCTCCTGCCCTGATTGGATGATTATCGATCCGGCTGTGGTGAAACAGCTGGATGCAGGAGTAAGGGATAGCACTGCTCTTACTTTTCCCATCTCCTCTGCTGGTGTCTGCTCTGCTGTGAGACTCAGCATGATGGGTCTCTTGTTCTTTTCCATTCACTGCAGTTCTCAGCTAATGGAGCTTATTGGAGAAAGCGAGTGCTCATTTTAAGAAGTACCCTGGCAAAATAAATAAATGAATTAAAAATCTATTTTCTAAGCAACACATATCTTCTGAGCCTGATGTTGAGCTGATACAAACAACTCTAAAGTATGTACAAGTGCTGGTTGCTCCACTTAGGGTTTGTCAATCTGAAACTTGCTGCTTATCTCAATGATCTTGTTTTTAAGATTCTCTCGAAAACTTTATCCTGGTTCAACAAAGTAAAACAAAAACCAAACAAAGGTCTAAGCTAATGCATGCAGTAGTTCTTTAGGCTATTGAACAGAGGGGGGCCAAACAGGCTGTACAGAAAGTAACATTTACCAGGGTCATGTTATTTTAATGTGGTAGCACGCCATTATTTGCATATGAAATGCAGACTCGAGTTTCAGGGTGTGGTGAAAAGAGGGCTCAGAAGTGCCGGGTACAGTGATAATAGTGCACCTATTGGTGGTAATTACAGGAAGAGAAAAACAACCATGTCCTCTTCAAAATCTCTTCTAAATATAAATAACTTAATATTGTGCACTGAGCTCATTTGTGATAAATATGTGCACATTACATGAAAGATTTAGGTATTAGGATGTGAGGATGGACAAAAAGCCTCAAAATCCTGCTCAAAGTTTTCAAAAAAGATTTTTACACCACATTTATTTCTCATTTTCTTATTTCCACCCCCTGTACAGCTAAAAAGAGAAAGTCCTGGAAGCACCCCTGCTAAGACTAATGGTAAAAAATGCACGTTGTAATCAATTTAGTCAAAGTATTGTAAAAGCCAACATTTTACATTTTGTAATATATTTAAAATCCAAGGGTCTCCTAATAGTTTTTCAGCCCTCAGTACTGAGTAAAAAGACCCATGCTCTGCTTTTATAAGCTGTGCTCTGAGATTGGTACCAGTGGGAACAAATTTATTTTTTCAAAGAATGGGCCATGGAAGATTTCACCGGCCAATAAAGTCCAGTTTATCTGGCCTTAAGTGTTAGATTTAATCCTAAAATGTGAGTTTCAGCTTTCATTGTATGATGTATTCATTTTGCTTTTTTCACTCTAAAACTAAACATTCAGTTTGAGTCCAGCTGGGTTCAAATGAAATATTAAATTAAGTACTTCACTGAAGTACTGAAAACTAACATCTGAAATATGAAGAAGAAACTGCACAGGGGGAAGGAGGAGCAGTCACTCTGACAAAAGACAAGGGGAGGCAGTGACTATATATACACTGAAGGGCAATCAGAGAGACAGCTAGGGAGACTGAGACACTGAACTAAATCACAGAAGATGATACAAGGGAAGAAAAACTAAAAACAAAGCACAAACAACACTAAGTTTCAAAATAAAGCAGGAAGCTTGATAACTAAACTGGTAAAATACAGATACATGAATGAATTTGACACAAGAGGACGAAACAGTGAGGAAATCATTTAACAGGAATAAATACACTCACGGGGATGACATTAACACATAAGAGAAACACTAACAAAACAAAGAATCACATAGAATATAATTCCAATAACCCAGAAACACCGGGTAAACTGAGTCGAGACTACGACAAGAGCCATGCTAGCAGTTCTGTGAGGCTGTACTTAAATAAAGTAGCGCTATTAAGCCTACCCTTATCATGCTAACATGCTCACAGTGACAGTGCTAATATATCCTATGTTTAGCAGGTATAATAATTATCTTGTTCCACCAATTACTATGTTAGGATGCTAACATTTGCTCAGCAGCTGCACAATCTGTTCAGTTTCACCAGGGATTTAGTGATAATTTAAAGTGCCTGATAGAGCCCCCTAAGAGTGAAATGGTAGTTAATAGTCTACATTTATTTTATAATGTAATATTTTGGTTTGTATATTTTCCATCTGTTCTTAAATATGCTCAGCAAAACAACTACAGAAAAACAATGTGCAACAGAGGCAGGTTGTAGTAAAACTGAAAACTGCCGTTATTTAAGCTGATACACACTCCAATAAGTTCAGAGATATAATATAATCTGATATAATAAAAAGGTCCACATGAAAAAAATACAAAAAAGTCAAAAATGCACAGCGGACACCCAAGAGTAGAAAAACAGACACTGAGAGAGTAAAATGGAGACGAGGGTGCTGAAAAACAGCTGAAACTAATAAAGGGAATAAGAAAGGAAGTAAAACTAAACAACAGAAACATGCATAAACTTAACAGAGAGATTCAAACACAAGAGGATGAGGCAAAAGGAAATTATGTGAAAACAACAAACACTAACACAAACAGAACTAACTGTGAACTAAAGTTTAAAAAAGTAAATAATAAAAGAGAACCAAACCAAACACCAAAGTCCAAAACCTGCATGAGTCCAAATGTAGGACCATGAGAACATCTCACTGGCAAACTCAACAGCAACCAACCAATCGGGTATTTTACTGAAAGCTAAAAGGGGACCGTTCACACACCTGCCACTCACCTGAGCTTGTTCTTCCTGTTAAAAGGGAGTTCTTCCTTCCCACTACTAGTTCTTTTATCTAATGCTGCAGAATCTTTAATGTTTAATATAAATCACCTGGAAACAACATGTGCTATATAAATGTAAATAATACGAACACCTGCATCTAACCACTTTCTGCTGCTTATCTGAGGGTGGATTATGGGGGAAGCAGTCTGAACAGAGTAACCAAGACCTTCCTCTCCCCAGCCACCTTCTCCATCTCACCCAGAGGGAACACTGAGGTGTTCCCGAACCAGCCAAGAGATGTAGTCTCTCCAGTGTGTCCTGGGTCCACCCTGGGACCTCCTCCCAGCAGAACATGTCCAGGAGGACACAGGATGCCTGAATGTTTCACCTCAGCTGGCTCCTTTTTATGCAGAGTAGCGACTCGACTCTGAGGTGATTGACTGGATTCATCACCCTGTCTCTAAGGAGGAGCTCAGGGAAAGCTCATTTCTGCCGCTTATATTGGTGATCTCATTCTTTCAGTCGTTACTCAGAGCTCGTGACCACTGGTGAGGATAAGGGCATAGATCAAACCGGTAAACTGACACCTTTGCTTTTATGCACAGCTCTCTCTTCAACCCATCGCCCTAAACTCCCACTCCCCTCACGCTCCACTGTGAATCATCACCTTAGTGTGGTGGAAAGGTTTGTGTGTTTCTGTCATTCCATGGGCTTTTATGTTGGTCCCCGTGAAAGCTAAAATAACAAGGGACCAGTTTACCCTGCCCAGGAGAGGGTTACCTGTGCCCCACACTGGAACCAGACCTGGGTAGGAAGCTTGAGGGAGAGTGCTTGGTGGTCTTAGCCCATGGGGCCTGGCTAAGCACAGCCCGAATGTGTATCGGACAGCAGTCAAGACCGGAGGCCCTGATGGTCCAGGCCCCGGCTGCTGATGCTGGCTACTGAGATTTACAGTTGGGATTTAATGATGTCTCCATGACACTGTGGTGCTGAATGACAGTGTTTCTGTTAGCAGTCACAGTTTCCTGTTTCTGTAACAAAACTGAAGTTATTTCTGACACGATATGTACAAACCCAGGATTTTTTAAACTGACATTTAAAAAATCCTGGATTTGTAACCGCTGCTCTTTCTCTCTCTGAATTCATCTTCTCTCTGGCACTAAAGAAGTCTAAGCAAGATTCACAGTCTCTGGATTTAACAACGAGATAATGATCCTTATGCAAACACAGAGATACACGCACGCACACTAATGATGAGGTTAGCAATTACTCAACCGTCCTGGAAAGCCAGTTGCTGCAGAGAGATGGAGATTAATGCACACGCACACACTGAATCCAAGCATGCCCAAATGCAATGCACAGTGTCTCGTTCCTTTCCTCGGTGACAGTTGTTTAGATTTCATCCAAGTACATGCACAAATGTACACATCCACTTTGTCTCTTTCCAGGTGTGACATAATGAATGTGAAGGCTAACACAAGCAAAACAAACTGCTGTCTGCTGTCACGGTGAGTTTTAACACCCAGGAGACAACATATTCAGACTGTGTGCATTATGTTTGCACAAGTACCTGCATAACTGAGAATAACAACGTCTAACTGACAGTTGAATAAGTCTTCAGTTTGAACTGTCATGTCCTCAATTACCAGCAGGAGGCAAGATTCCATAATACTTTGACCACACTTATCCCAGATGGAAAAGGATGTATTATTAACTGTATATTAAAGCTATAATGTGCCTGCAGTGCGACTGGACACGTGAAATTGAAGGCAGCTTTCTATAATGTGGGTTCGGTAACTCCAGCAGCAGAAGAGGAAGCATATGGGCACACCCCAGTCACTTTTTCTGCAAATATAGGGGAAAAAGAAACATGTTTGCACACAGTTCATACCAATGTGATCAGAAATGCCGTTTGAAGCATATCCATCTCCATCTAAAGGTTAAATTCTCCAGTTAAAATGTTGTCATTCCCAGGAAACACGTGTGCTGCTAACAGTTGATGCTTGGCTGCGACTCTGCATATCTGCACGTGTAAGGAGAGGAGAAGGTCAGCTGTTTATGTTGTGCTGACGTTTCCACTCGGGGGATTTGGGCCTCGTAACGCAGCATGACTGGGGTCACAGCTGAGGAAGGGAGAGGCTAACAAACACATGGTTCATATTTTGGAAATGCCTGACTCAATGAAATAAGCAGCTACATGTTGTTGACGGCCGTGTTTGCTCCAGGAAAAAAGAAGTGGGCAAACAGGAGAAAAAGAGCCACGTGTGATGAGTCTAAACCTCACTCGTGATTCAGCTTGCTCTTCTACCCTTCTCACTGCAGTTTTTTTTGTTAATTGTTTGACACATCAAGGGCACTACAGCATCCTGAATCAAAGCCTCAGCAACACAGTCGGTGCTTTACTGCAGCATCAGCTTCTGGCGTCACAGCCGGGATTCCCACCGGCACAGAGAGGCAAAGAGGGGGAGGCAGCGAGAGGTGATGAAGAATACAGAAGCAGAAGAAGATAACAGATGTGTAAAAGGGATTTTTCAGTCATAAATCTTGTGAGGGGGAGCTGGAGTGACAGAAGTTGGGAATACAGAGTGTTCTCCAAAATGACTCAACTCTCTTTTCCCCCATCTCGACAAAAAAAGTCTGTCTGAAAACTTTTTGCAAAGGTAGTGCAGCAAAAAGAGTTTCTCTGAACAGCATTTGAGTTAAGTTATATCGCTAATAAAGTGCAATAACAGAAAAAGGGGGTTTTGGTATGAAGCAAAATGCTGATTTGTTTGAGGGAGTGAAAATAGAAGCATGTGGACATTTCTGCACAATCCACATTTCTCAAGCTATAAGCAAAACATTTACAAAGTGACATTTTTTCTCGCTTTACTGGAGTTGTCTTTAACTGCCTGAAAAATGTGAAAGCCCAATCCATCAGAGTCATTGAGCGCATTAAAACTGTAATGAAACAACATAAGCCTTGTTTCTTCCTCGATTTTTCTCCGGTAAATGCTTCCAGGGCAGCTTTTTTTTTTTTTTTTAAAAAGACATTGTTTCTCTTACTAAAATATCTGTCAACATGCCACAGCAGCAGTTATGTGTCAGCGCTGTTCTTAAGTTCTTCAATCAACTTTACGCAGCTTAACACTTGATGTGTTTTCACTGGTGCCGATCTAAACCTGCTCAGCAAACCAACCACCTTTTTATAAACAGCCTCAGTGTTGACATATTAAACAGTAATGCACAAGGAATTCAAGGCCACACTCAGTGGCTTTGACTCATAATGCCAAGCCACACCATGTTTTCATCACTGGATTATTAAATTTTATTAAGGTTAATGTTTAAGCTACTCAGATCTTAATTATACCTGTTTGAAAATACTTTTTTTTTTTTTTTTTAAAGTGGTGTAATGGAGTAGAAGTCTTAAGTGGCCATTCAGTGTACTAGCTGATGTAGCTTAAAGGCGCTTGCTAAGAAGGAGTTCTTTCCCATTGTGGGAAGTTATTTCTAACTAGATTTTGTTTAAGCACTACAAAGAGTTTTAGTCTAGTCTGGGTCTGTGATTTCCATTTTACAGCTCGACTATTTCAGTGTTTTAACAGCTGAGCACCAAATAGCAAAACATATGAAGCTAGCAGCTAGCTAGCTAGCTAACTAAGGGGTTTTTTTGCTATAGTGCTGGAGACAACTTAATATTTCAGGGAAACTGTTCAAAATTGAATAAAAGCACCAAAATTGGCACATACAATCTATACTACTTTTAATAAACTCTATTATCCATTTGAAAATTTCATTCACTCTTAATTCCTGTAGAAGCACTAAGGCTATACTTAGTTTTTTTATAGGACTGCACAGAGTCATGTGAGGACTATAGAGGGGAAAAACACACCAAATTGGGTGCTTGTATCCACAACTGCACAAACCAGAATCAAAGGCAAAGGACATCGTCCTTATCAGGATCTAGAGTCTATCCCAGCTACCACTGGGTGAGGAACAGGGCACACTCTGGACAGATCATCAGTCAGGGAGGGCGAACACAGAGAGATAGACAACCTTTCACACTCATGGGTAATTTATCATTACCAATTAACCTAACCCCACTAACAGCATGTCTTTGTGCTGTGAGAGGACACACAAACATGATGCTAACTCCACAAGGAAAGGCCAGGCCAGATGATGAAGTCCAACTTGGACCTTCTTGCTGTGAGTCAGCATTGCTGACCACTGCACTGCATCCTCATCTGCTGTGGTCAGGTGCTTTGCTGCTTGTGTTTAGACCCGAGGCAACTTAAATACAAATAGCTAAAAGTTAGAAGCTGCTTATTTGTGTGGATTAGTTTATAAGTGTAGCTTATAATTATTAAATGTTTTCCCAATAGAAAACATAAAAATACTACACTAATCTTTGTTGTGTTCTTATTGAAAATCGAGAAACTGCTGCTTTGGTGATTTTGTGCTTTCAGATCAGTGATTCAGAATTAGATGATTTTATTCAAAATACATCAGCAGAATTTTCTCTGTAACCACCAGCGAGTCTTAACGAGTAAACAGGTGAACTGAGCTAAGAAATTCAAAGATTAGATTTATAAACTGAGAAAACATATCAGCGTTGTTTTGACAGTTTGTGTCCTCAAAGGTGCTTTTTTTTGTTGCTTCTAGCTCTTCTGCTGCCGGGAGTTTCTGTCAGTGACACCGACATCCGACACACAGAAGCTTCAAAGAGGAAACTGAACAAGTCATCAACAGAGATTACTGTCCAAACTTTGCCTGTAAATAATTCACTTTGGGAATGTTATAAGACAAAGGAAGTGCATTTGGTAGGCCTCAAGGATGTATACGATACTTTGTGAAAAGAAAAATTAATGTGGAAAATATAAATACTTGTAGTTCCTTGACTCTTATTGTAAAGGTGTTTCTAACCCAGTGTTCAAATTCAGTTTCTACAATACTACAAAGTGAATACTATCAGCTAAACTCCACTTCATATTCTAGACAACTATCAAATAAACCATGTTCATCACTGCAGTTATACATCAAAAGGTTACTATGCAGAGACAAGCCATGTTTCTCTCCTTTTTTGTATGAATAAAAACCATATATATGGTCATACATGCTTTATCAAAAATGAAAGTTTTAAGCCTAATCTTAAAAGTAGAGAGAGTGTCTGTCTCCCAAATCCAAACTGGGAGCCTCCCATTCTACTTTTAAATGGTCTAGGAACCATAAGTAAGCTTCCATGAGGCCTGATTATTCAAGACCTTTCATGTGAGGAGAAGGATTTTAAATTTGATCCTATATTTAAGAGACATATGATGAAGAGAAGCCAATACGGGAGAAATGTGCTCCCAGTCTGCATAATATCTCCTATATGTGTATACAAAGCCCCTTTTTATATATAATACCATAAATAGTAGCTTTTCAGATTTTTATTTAATATCACTGCAAATCATAACCGTACAAATATACTTATTTAAAACCACAGACTGCACATGAAACATGGACGGGACTTTCAGGTCAGGAATGGAAGTCCTTAAAAGTGCTTTCATTCTAATGGCCAGTAGGGGGCGACTCCTCTAATCCACCGCTTTCTTAATCTTTGATCTTGAATTTTTACGTAAACTCAAATGGGAGGATAAAGCAGGTTCGGATTTAAAGGCTTTACATTGGGACTTCGCCAACTATGTTTTATACACAGTTTAAATTTAAACATATTCTTTAGTCCTTTCCTTGAAAGCATCATCCAGTAAATATGCACAAATGTCTGAAATTTAACAAACTTTATGTCTGTAGATATGGGATCCTTTAACACGGTCCAAATAGATGAGCTTATATTTGAAAACGTCTTATATGCTAAATACTTAATTCAGTCCACCTCGGGCAGGAAAATTGGTGTATGATGAAGGAAAAATGGTTCAAGGACAGAAAAGTCCCCGAGGAGAAATGTTTTAGGTGAAGTCAAATTACCCAGCATGCTTCTCTCTCACTGCTAACCGGGTGGGGGTGGTTTTGGGGGTTACTATGGAAACGGCAGAAGGATCAAGCGTGGAAGTGAAGAAGGAGGGTGAAGATGAATGAAGAGCTGGAGTAAAGCGGAATCATTCCTCCACCGGCAGCCCGAGGTGCGGCGCCGGCGGTCGAGCTGTCGTTTGTCACAACGGCAGAACCAGCCGAGATGAGATCTGTATCTTTATGTCTGTATCTTTATCTCACACACACACACACACACACACACACACACACACACACACACACGCGCTCACATCTTCTTTTGGCTTCAAGGTCATTCCCTCTACTCTTTTGGTGACTGTGGAGTGGGGATGGAATAATAAACCGCCATGAAGCCTTTGAACGACGAGTTCCTGGTGAGCTGACGTCTCACGAAGATGCAAATCTGTGAATAAAATGCGGGCACATGTGCCGTACGTGCATGCGTGTGTGTGTGTGGATGAATAATAAACTTGTCAGAGAGATTCTCTCTCTGCAGATGAAAGCAATAAAAAGATCTTTTTCGACCATATTTTATTTATAGATAGCTCTATTTTCAGCTATTTGATCCACACTCAATATAAAACACTACGCGGGACAGATATTTCAAATTCAGCAGTCTTCAGAGCACAGTCAGTGTCTGAGCATTAAACATGCTGAACGTTATCCTCTGATTATTCACCGCTCCTTACTGCACGTTCATTAAACACAGAACTGCATATGTCAGCCCAGTCAGGCATGAACTGCAACAGTACTGCTGGTAAAAACGAACAGTTTGTTTTTTCATGATGAATCTTAACATTTTAATTTGAAATTTAATCCTCTTGAAAACTCTAATGTCAGCTAAACCACGTTAGGACTTTGTGAAGTTTGAAAGCTGAAAAGTTGTCTTCTCAGATCGTGGATATGACATCCCTTTACATCTAAGAGGCAGAATTAGTAAACGGGGTGTGACTGCAATCCCCAAATGAAGCCTGTGCGTCAGTTCAATAAGGAAGATCTGTATTCACTCATCTGTCTTCTTGTCCAGGTGTTTGGCTGCTAGTATGTTAATTACATCACTTCCACTTTCCCACACTGTAAAACTCAACGGCGACATCATTTCTGTAGTCCAATTAACTTTCTTCAATCAGCCTCCACGCTATAATCCCACTCCTCAGCTTTCATTCTCCCTTGCAGTGTCCTTTGTGCAACCCACCTCCTCACTCCATCCAAGCCTCCATCTTATCTTCACCACCACTGGGATCTAGACTCATTCTGCTGTGATGGGCCATCCGAGTCTAATCGCCAAATAGCATAACTGAATTCTGTATATCAACAAATTACAGTCAGCTCCTTCTAATGATCTCTCCGTATTGAGACAGTAGTCATAGGTGTGGTTAGTTTTACAGGGTTTTATAAAAGTCGTTAAACTGTTGGTTGAAAGCCTCGGGGTAGCTCATCATGAAGATCAGTTCATCCTGATTCACACACACTGGGGTCACTGGTTTTGGGGATGATTATTACCAGGGAGAAGTGATTTTTTTTTTTAGATTAAAACGATGTGACTATTGTGCACAGATGCAAAACAAGACAACATGGATAGTATTGCAATTTATGCTGCAAAATCTTTTAAAACCTAAAACCTTTTTCTTTACAGGCTGTTCAGGCCTAACTGAGTAATAAAATTTTGATCTTAGTAGAAAACAAAACAAAACACATGATGATATTCAGCCTTGTGCTGTGTACACAGACCACCTTGATTCAGATGTCCAAGCAGTGTTGCATAGTAATCAGTGGCCACACAGCACAGCACAAGATAACAACACACAACTGAAGGGGAGGAAAAGCCTGTTCCTAAGAGCACAACCCATCAAAATGCTGCTCACAGCCAAAAGTTTCGAACGCCCAGGTCCAGCTCTCCGGAGAGCTTTCTATTTTTCTCAAGGAGCACTAAATCCCTCCAGCTTCTCTCCGCTGAATACAATGAAATGGCCTGACTCATTCCAGATTCACCCGGAGTACCTCGGCCTTGTTGGCCCTCACAATTGACAAGCCAACAAAACAGAGCAAAGCCTGGAAAAATAAAATCCACCACAGGAGGTTGTGAACTGCTTTAAAGCTGCCAGAGATTCACTTTTCACCTCCTCTTACTAAATGTTTTTGCTTTTAAGTAGCACAGAGCGTATACACCTCTACTTTTAGAGGTGAAGGAGCCGAAAGCCTCTTATACACAGCACACAAAGATGGATTAATGTGGCCTGGAAAATGAAGGTAAACAGAATACGTATTGTGAGTGAACAGGAAGGAGGCTGAAATTAACATAAAACCTCTTATTAAACTTCTAATTAGGTAAAAAGATGTGTTTATGAAGGAAATATAACATTTTCATTCTTATTTCCTATTTCTTGCATTCTTGTATGTTCAAATTAACTGTGTAACTAACAAATAATTAAAAATAAATGTTGGCAGTATAACAAAGAACAGAAATATACTGTAAATCACTGCTTTGTAATCCTTATTTCATCGTTATTTTTGGCATTCTGTGATGATACTTTTGCATAGAAGGATCTGGTCCACTGTTTATCACTGATTAATGTTAAATTCAGCCTTATTTTTATGGTAGTACAAGACAATTTAAACCTTTTTTCAGACCAAAGTAATATCTGCACACAGCTCCAGCAATAAGTCTGTATAAGAGGAAAAATTCAGGGGCAAAAAAAACACACTGACTAGAGCTTGTAATAACTTAGACGCTCTTTTTTTAAAAAAAAAAATATAAAAGTGAAGAAAAGTAGGTTTGTGGAAACTGACGGGGAATTTTAAACTCTCACCCACCCTTCCTACCTGAGATTTAAAGGTCTTTATAATATGATCTTTTTAAAATGATTTTTTAAAGAGCAGGAATCGCTCAGGCAGAGCAGAGTGAAACTTTAATGCTTCATGCTTTAATGGTATCAATATTTCAGCACAGCTAAAAATACAGTCATTTTAACATAGAAGTGAAAGGCTGGGAGCTGTAAAGATAAACCTCTGATAAATTGCTTTCTCATTAAATTACCTATTTATATATAAAATGCCAGAAAAATAAATTCATTAAGGTATAAAAGAGAAGCGAGAAGAAGCATAAATATGTTTGCTGATGATTACTGAATACGTATTTCAGCTCTACACATGAATCACAAGCTTTAAACACGGATAACTTTAGGTTACTTATGTAACCCTGGTTCTCTGAGTAGCATAAGTGAGACGTCTCACCAGAAAGCTCTTCTTGCTGGGGCAAAGTGATCAAAGGAGTTTATTTTGATTAATAGTAACACAAGTAACACTATGTTACTATTGTGTTAGTAACATAGTAACACAAGTAACACAGTAGAGTAACACCAGCTACCTAATAGTGGGAGGAACCTGCCCGACGTGGTTGTCTCAATCACAAACCAACCAAATGTATGCTGGGAATGAGAACAGTGCATGAATTAGTCACTCAAACTTCTTTTGTACCTTTTGTACAGTCATGCTTTCCAGCTAAGTCAGTTTCAAAGAAAAGGAGCAGAAAATAAACTCGATGGCCATACAGACTCTGTGGATCTCTCCCAAAGACCAACAGTCCACTCTTCTATGAAGGTCAACAAACAAATCACCAGAAAGATCAAAGCTTTTTTTTCTTACTTAAAATTATAGTAAATTCCCCCCAAAATGAGAATGATTGGTTTCCACTGATTAAAGTGTTGCTAACGGGTGATCGCATTTCCTGTTTGGCAACTTTGTTTTTGACTCTTTGCCACTGATGGACTTTTGAAAAGGAAAAATCCACATACTCTAATAATGCTCAGGAAGCTTTGTCTGACGATCATCCGGAGCCAAATTTGGTGAAGTCTGGAAAAACCTTTGGTATGCAAAAAATACATATGTCGCCCTAAAATGCATTTGTGACAGAACACTGTGAACTTGTTTTGATGTGAGAAATGCAAAAATAACTTAGTTCAAGCAATTTATGCATAACCCCACCTAAATTACTCTTACTTGCTCAAGGCAGATGAGCAAAAATTTAAATGAAAAATGAAAAACATTATGATGTGTTTACTTGATGTTAATTGGCAGCTCAGTGGTTCACAGCAAGAGAGTGTGAACCTGCCCAGAGCACGTCTGTGTGAAGTTTGTGAGCTTCGGGTTCCTCCTTGGTGGAGGTGACAACAGTAGTAGATAAACGACAAATAAAATAATTAGTACATTATTAGAAAAAGTGTTTTAAGCTTCTTTTTCACATTTCCAGCTGTTCTCAGTAAAATTTCAGCCATTCCTGATACAACATATCAGCCTACAGCCTTGACTGCAGCTGACACACCATCTCCTCACACACAAATGAATGTGATGTGCTAACCTTGCTGTCACTGCGGCCACCCTGCCTGAACTCTCCCACACTCTGCATCTCCTGAGCTGTGAAGAGCTGATGCACACACAGAGACAGCAAGCCCTCCGACCCCATGGCTTTATTTTCATGTCTTTACACAGCTGGCCTGAACAAGACCGGTGGTTCTTCCTGTCACCAGAGACCCTGAAATATGTTGAAATGAACAGGCTGAGGACACTGACTACAGACTGACTGACTGGACATCTGTGTAGTGACGTTCTCAAAGCTTTTTCTAAAACACAAAAATCCTGTTTATTCCTAGAGTTCCCAATGTGTAGATTTCAGGATGTTTTTTAAAATTTTGGCTGGATGTGTAGCACTGTTTTATCTCTCTATCGCCCTTCTTTGCTAGTAACTTACAAGAAGTTTTTGTTATGTATCTACAGACAGTGTTGCAGACTAACAGAAGGGTTTGGTCTCATGCATTGTTGGGGTGTTTAGACACACATAAATGTAACTGTGTGCGAAGTTTAAGCCAATATCACACATACAATACAGCCCAGAACATATCTAGTCACTGAGTGACATTTACAGGCACATTTGAGAAATGTGTTCTCTGTTGTTGCATGCTCTTATCTGGAAGCAGCTTTGTCTAGATGGCTTCGAAAAGGCATGCAAACCATCTCCTGGACAGTGACGTTACCATGTACTGTGTAGACCCTGAGAATTGTTCTTATTCTACTGGTTTATCAAATCTGCCGGGTCAAGGTTTCATGACAAATGATTACTAGAGTGAAGAGCTGGATTTGAACTCAGACCCACTATCTTTTCATAAACCTCAATCAAGAGATTTTTAATGGCTCCTAGCATATAAACCTACTACAACGGGACCGCTCCAACCAAACGCAGCCTTTTGTTTCAGACGTCAGTATTGCTTCTGCCAATGCAACTAATTATTCTTACTGTTATTATTATTATTAATACTATTAAACCTGTTTTTAAAACAGGTAGAACCATTGAGGTCAACTATGTAACAGGCCTATGTTCAGTTCAGTTCAAGAAAATCGGGAGATCCAGCCAAAGTCTTAAGTATCTTTAGCTTTATAACCATGTAGGGTTTAAATATGGACGATGAGTTGGATACTTTTAGGTGACCTTGTGAGAGATTTCTGAAATCTAATAAAAACTGACTGCATATTTGCCACAGCTAGATTAAGGGAAGCAGATATTTTATAGCAGAGATAATTTTGTTATGTTCAGGGTGAATAAAAGAGGTTCAAGTATGGATCCCTGCGAAACACCTGAACTAATGGGAACTTTACCTGAACTCTTTACACTCTACTGTCTGAGGCCTACCAAGTAAATATTAAACCAATTAAAAGACTGATGATCTGAACTGATTGCTAATGCCAAAACACAAACTGATTATTTGACAGCCCGAAGTGAGAACATGTTCTATTTTTTTCTGTAATTCAGGTGCAAAAAATCGGTTTCATATGAGGCCCTTCGATTTGTTGGCCCCTTGCTGAGAGGTGCTGCTTCAGAGAAGCAAAAGCAAACCTTTAAAATGTAAGACTAAAACACTTTGTATCTGATCAGGTGAAACCCCACTGAGCTATTAGTCTGCAGCTAAATCGATGTTAACAGATCCTGCAGGGCCTTTCCTGGATAAAACTGAACATCTGGCGAAGTGGCTGTTCTACAGACATGTTTTGTTTATCCTGCCCCCCTCCAGCCACCAAGTCCAACAGGAGTTGGGTCACAGCCAGCGATGGGTTCCACGAGAGTCTTGCATATTTTGGCAAGCAGGTCGACGCTCTGCTCTGTTCACTTGTCCTCTTTCACTCTCGTTTTTTAAATTTTGTTTGTTTAGTTTTTTGTCTCCCTCCAGCTATGTCCCTCCCTCCATAAATTCAAGCCATTTCTCTCTGAGCCTCTCGTCCCTCGTTGTAGCTCAGGAAACACACAGCCGGGTCTGGCAGCCGGGCTGAGGACAGCCCATTGGACTGGTCTCTGCAGGAGCGCTGATTGAGCAGGGCAGGCTTCTCTCCTGCCAAGTTCTCATCATACTCAGCACTTACAGGGAATGACTAATAGCTGTGAGAAGAGGGCTGAAGAGGGAGGAGAAAGACAAGACAAGCACCCAGAAAGTTAGAAAATGCACTAAGGGTGAGAAATTCCTTGCAAACAAACACGCCTTTGTATTAATGCTGCCATTGCCAAAGCTGTGAAATAACTCAAGCAGGTGACAGGTGGGACGAGACAATATGCTGCAGGGACCTGGAGCAGGAGCCGCATTGTCAAGCTGACGCGAGGTTTACAGTTTTAAATGGAGTGTTTTGTTGTTCATCCCACTGACGGCTAACAATAACGATGATCTGTGAGAGAGCAGGGATAAAAGGAGTCGGACGCTCCCTGAGCTTCCCTCCCTCCCCTCTCATATCTTCAGACTTTCTGTCTCTGTGAGGTTAGGCCGTCGCTGTGGATACCATTGACCTCGCTCATCCTCGGTCAGGCTCAGCCTTTTGCGATTTCACATTTCTCGCAGTGACATTAAATGATGAAATTCACTTCTGAGGACAGCAAGCTCTCGTGCAGGACCACAGTCCTAGTTTTCTGCATGCAAGCTGTGAGATCACTTCCTGTCACTGACAGCTCTGATACTTGTGAGCCAAGCACGAGCATACAAGGGTGTTGCATGGCTGGCAAATGTATCTGAAATGTTGCATCTGAGATGTTGCCAGCACTTGTAATCTGAGCGTGAGCTCACAAAAGGCTTTTGGCAAATTGACATCTCACAGCATCCAGACTCATGAGTTTAGAAAAATAAGAAAGAGACTGGTGGAAATCTATAAACCTGTGCTGTGATAGGATCCCCCAGCGGCTCTCTGTGATTCTTAAACACATTAAAATCACCACAGAGGATAAATCGCACTCACTGCAGTCAGATACCCAGTCAGAGTAACAGCTTTTTCTATTTTCACGGTCAGCTTCTGGGTCTTTATCATCACTCAGACACATTTTAGTTTTTAATGTTATCAAAATCGAGCAGTGCAATAAAAAATCTGTACCATGTTATTTGTAACATATTAAAATAAATCTCTCAATCTATTTCTGTCATTTCATCTTTTCATAGTAAAACAATAATTGCTGGCAATGGTTAAGCATCCTTTATCTGTAAGCCTACTAACTCTAGGAGTGGCAACGCTGTGGGGTGTAAAAGTGAGAGAGCTCATCAAAAATATGAAACATTTTCATCTAAATTTAGAAATTATCTGAAACTTGTGGTATTTAAGAAACATAAGCTCTGACACATGGAAAATGGAGGACTGTGGCTCACATCAACGAGGCTCTGGGTTCAAACCCAAGTAGGTTCACCTGTGTGAGGTTTGCATGTTTATCAATGGAAAATGCACTTAAACCATTCCTTGCTCAGGTCCTATCATCGCTCAATTCCAGCTCAATATTTTTTGTCCTTGGACTCAAGTAGAGCAGATTTTCATGATTCATAGCTTAAAATATGTATTTTTGTTTTGTTTTGTTTTTTCTTCGACCTTGGTGCAGCCCTGAGTTCATGCTTTTTCTGAAACATCAGCCTGATCTCATGTGGATGAACAACAAAACACTCCATTTTTAAAAACTCTGTTTCTTTGTGTTCTTTGTGTTCAAATCTCTGCAGTGTGCACGACAGTCATGATGACTTTGTAAGTAATCTATTTAGAAATGAGGCATTTTTTTATTATTTGTCCAGACAAAGTGGGGACATGTTACCACAGCAACCAATAAACCCATACAATAAACCAAAGAAGTAGCTACCATTGTATTATAACAAAAGTCATGAGATTTTTCTAACCTTATCCAGTGGTTTTAATGCTTAAACTTAACCGAGCAACAGTTTTTTAAATAAAATAATGTATTTTAAAAGATATTATACAAATGAAGTGTTAAAATCTTGACGTGTACACGTGAAATGTGGGCTGCTGATGTGAGCTTTCAAATGATTTGGCCTGACACCATCCCCTCCAGCCTCCAACTGTACGCCTTTGCTACCTTTAAGAAGTGGAAAACACACAAGAAAGGTGTAACTTGAGTCCACAATCATGGATCAACAGACCAGAGATCGTATCTAAACTATGAAACAGCCAAGCAGGAAGAAAAGAAGAAGACCACAACAAAGGTTCATGGATGGAGTGAAGGAAGAGATGCAGATGAGATGCAGGATACAAGGGTGAGATGGAGGCTTTGGTAACCCCTAAAAGGAACAGCTGGAAGAGACTGAGGTGAAAGATGAAGAAGAACAATGACAAAGAAGGAAGAAGAAGAATGAAGAAGATATTTGCCACGAGAAAGAAGATGTTTAAACTCCTTCCTCTCAAACAGAAGGGGTGGAAGCAGGTGGGCAGAGCTTCACAGCCAGACCTGTGTGCCTGAAATGCCACATTAGGGAATATTCACTCTCTGACATCACAAAGAGCCAAGAGCAGAAAAAAACCCATCCGAACAAAGGAGTACAAAACGATGTATTTTGTGGTCACATGTATGTGGACACTTGAACATCACAGTTAAAAACTCTGCTGCTCTAACAGCCTCTGCTCCTCTGCCTGCAGACCTTCGAGCAGATGTTGAACCTGCTGCAGGGATTTTATCCACAGGAGCTTTAGCGAGGTCCAACACTGATGCTGGGTGATAAGCACCGACTGGCTCACAGTTGGCGTTCCACTTCATCCCAGAGCTGTTGGACAGAGTTCAGGTCAGGGCTCAAGTTCATCAGCACTCCAATATTAAACTGAAGCAGGAAACTACTACACAAAACAGCATCATGAACACTTGAGCCAAAAGCTCATCAGAGAGAAAATCAATCTGCAACCATTTTAATTAATGTTTAAATATGTCAAACTCTTGCAGATTCCAGGTTATTGCACGTCATAATTTTCTGTTTTCTTTGATATTTATGTAGGATGCATATGTCATAATACATATACGTGGGAAGAATCAGAATATCTTTGGGATTTGGGGGAAACAAATGACTTAGAGATGTCAGTTTGGACATTTACCACTGAGAAAATAGCTTACATGCATAGCTTACAGTGAAAGCAGCTCCTGGCTGTGACCCTAACTTTGTGCTGCAGCATGTAGATTTCACTCAAATTCAATTTAGCCTCAGACAGCCTCAGACTAACACGAGTCTTTTGTACAATACAACTGTAGCAGGAAATCAGCTCTGGCATATTTTACTCTGGCCTATTTTGAGGACACAATATAAAACATATAGAAATAAAATGTAATTCAATTCAGTATTAAGTGAGAAATATAACTGCTATCTTCTCATTTTTCCTCCATATATGATGTCAAGCCTGTTACTGAGCAGAAATAGATCTGAAGGCAGGGATCAGGAGACACAGATGCACATTTACAAAAACTAACACACACACATATATATAAAATATGTTTAGTATGCAGTCACTGAAATGTCCTTGTATGCATCGGACTAATAGCCGCCTTGGGAAATCCTCCACTCTCACACAACATGAATCTGTGCCAGCAGCTTTGTTAGCACTCAGTAACAGCTATGCAGAAATCTATACATATGCATGTATAGACACGGGCTCAGTGTCACACACACTTCACATTCATGCACACTCAAGCAGCAGAAAGCTGCTGGGGATGAAACTTAATGGATTTACAAGGCTCTTCACAGGAATGAGCAGTTTGGCCAGTTTGTATACAGATCAACGTATGTTAGCAACAAAATAATATTTGTATAGCACAAAACAAGTCTGCCCTCTCAGCTTTTTCCAGCTGTTTTGGCAGCTTCTGAACACCTGAGACCGCAAGCTTGACTGTTTCTAATAGGACCCGCCCACACCTGGAGGCCAGACAAACGCCAAACGAGGAGAAAAAGTGAAACATCCCAAAGGCAGGATGTGTATAAAGGACAGCATGTGATTTACAGGTTTAATGACGGGATGTCTCTGAGTTTAGCTTCAGTTGTTTAGCTAAGATACATATAAACAATCATCAATAACACTGGCTTCAATCAGCTGTCTAATCCGCTCTTCATATAATTAAAAACAATTAAATTTAAAGCTCAAAGTCCACACAGTCTTTGAATTTGCTTCAAGCGTCCACCGAGAGAAAACTATGTGTTTAATACCAATATGACAGCATCGTGCTGAATAGAGCAGCACTGTGGAACAACTGCACAGAGGAAAAGAAAACCTGTTTGTCGCTGCATAAGTTCACACAGCATATATAACATGTATGACAACACAAATCTATGAATATGAGGACAATTTGACATTTGGCCTTTCTGTTCTGATGAGTTCTCACTCTGCTCATCTGGATATGACTATTGTCCATTATTATTGATGTGCACAAATATTCTGTTTTTTTAAATTTATTATTATTGTATTTATTATTTTTTTTATTTAATTTTATTTATCTAAATATCTAAAAGCAGTATTCAATTCAGATGTAACTGGGTAAACTGTTTTCACTTTATAAAGACAGAAACTTTGACTTCATTGGATGTCAGACATTCTCCACCATCTTTAAGCGGAGTACCGGCTGTAGTCCTCCTCCTGTCACCAGCTGTAGTCAAACATACGGAGCTGCAGAGCATCCTCAGGCTGAAAGACTCACTACTCAGTTATTCCTCACAAATTAATTGGTAAATAATGTCATTTCGAGGGGAAAGACTTGTAACTATAAGAAGAATTAACCCACCCCACTATCACTGCACATGAAAAAAAATGACACTCAGTGCACACGTACTGATACATGAAGAAGAACAAAATACCCGTGTATTTGCTGCTTTGGTGCCACATCCCTCCTTAAACTGTCTTCTTCCTCGATGCAATAAATTTCACCACGATGAATCATGAAGCTGCTAATTTTGACTTTTTGAAGTGTTAAACACCTGCGTGTGTAAATAAAAATACTGATATCCAACACCGGTATATCAATGATTGCTCAATCACATGAGAAAGTAGTCGGTAGTATTGCTATAAGCAGTTCTTCAACCAGGGTCTTTGAACATGTTTTTTTTTTTAAAATCTCATGCTATTCATTCCTCTCTTACTGCTTCGTCTAAATTATGTTATTAAGTATTAAAATGTTTCTGTTTGAATTTTGGCAGGTGTCATTATACCCTCCCCTCATCTTCATATTTCAAATAACACAAGTAAACATCCGACTAATTGAAATATTGAGTCCACAGGCTTCTTCAAAACAGCCATTAGTCCTCTCAAATATGCTCTGCCACAGTAATTACTGTAGAGGGAGGTTAATCTCTTTCCATTACTGCCACCCTGACCAATGGAGACACGATCTCACAGCATAACCAAACTGAATTGGTTTGTCCTGAGAAATGGGAGACGTATAATGGCGGTGTGTTTTGTTTGTTTGAGTTATGAAGATAAGAGCGAGGCTTTGCCAAGGCCTCGATTTACTATGTGCAAATCAGAAATGTGCCAGCAGGTGAGCGCGACACACTGTGTGAGATATGGCAACCACGCAGGTAATATTCCTGCAGGAGGAATGTGGTTATACATCCCGCTGATGGAGCCAGAGATGTGTGCGTGCGGGTGTCGCCCGTCCATCCAAAGATTTAAATCAGCCTTCACAACAAACACAAAACAGTGGGTGGAGCTTAACAGCAAGCTCTTTAATCGTTTCATCTGTGGCTGTAGTCCAATGAAAATGTGGAAAATGGGCTTTTTCATTAGTCAGAAGTACAAACCAACGTGGCTATAATGTCATTTTGACTGTTATAGATAAAAATTACACGTCTATGACTTCAGAAATCAAACTGTTGCAGATTTCCCTTCCTGATACAACCCCAAAGGTATTTGCTCATCCTCCTGGGATCAAACCAGAGATTTTTTCTTCTTCGAGCTTACATGTAAACCACTACACTATAGAGCCAGTTACTCTAGTCTAGTTGAAAAACTGATCCTAAACCTTTAAGTGGGATTTAAAGTTGCACAATTGTGTGTAGAGGCGTTTTCACCCAACCCAGACGCACTCCCGTGCAGTCCTTTAAAATCCTGACCTCGCATTGCTGTCGGCAGATGATGTAAGCATTTTCCAAATGCTGATTGGTTGACCAGTGTGCCAGAATAGAGCAGTGAACAACAACGGAGTTCACTGGGAACGAACAAACTGTGAAAAAAAAACTTCAAAGATCAAAAGATATAGAATGAAACAGAGACGGTGACGCTTTTCATTGGCTTTAACACTCAGTTTGTAACCCAGACCACCTTCACCACATCATTTGTACACTGACAACAGAGCTCACTTCATCCCCGGAGCGGAGTGGACAGCGAACGTACTACCTCTGCTGGACCACAAGTCCCACTTTAGTCACTCTGACGGACACAAAGAAGAAAATTAAGCTTTTATTTTTTAAAATTTCTTTCCATCTTCTGATGATTCACTTGTTCAATGTGATTCTCCATCAACAGCTTTGCTTTCTAAAATTAAGTTCTTTCCAACTAATCATGAGATATAAGTTCAGCATCAAAAATACCTCAGAAAAGGAAGAACAATAAAAAGAAAATAATTTCTAAAATGACCCCCCCCCCCCCACACACACAAAATTACATGAAATAAGATTTTGAGTTTAAAAACAGGCCTGTTAAATGCACATTTAAGAAGAGGCAATCCTTTATAATTATAAGCAACACATACAAAAACACCTTACTTTATCCCCATCATGGACCAGTGTGCATAATTACAACGATACAACCACTCTACGCTCATAGACAAATGCAGCCTATGCTACACAAGTGTAAAATATCCACCGTACGTGTCGTAGTGCACAAAGCACCAGAGACATTTTCTCGAGGTGCAGAAGTGGATTAATGAGCTCACCACACACTGGCACAGCTGGGGTCTCCGACTGTGGGTGCAGAATAAATTCAACACATTTGTTTTGTTCGTGCTTTAAATTTGGCCTCAAACCTGATGAATGACCTCTTTTTACATCCATGGAGACATGTGGGGAACTTCCCAAAGTCTGGCTTTCATAACATTACACGCTCCCAAATCAGCGTCGCCCTGAGTGGTGCTGCAGGTGCACTGACCTGCTGTTACCTGAATAAGAAACGCAAGCTTGGTTGTTACTGCAGTTACTTATCAGCAATGTGGGTGTTCAGCTTTGTCATTACTCATGTATTTACTTATAGTTGTATGTCAAAGTATGTCAAAATCAGCTGAGGCCAAATCTTTTTGGATTGGCCTGCACCCCCGGGGCTCGCCAATAACACTGACGCTGATTAAACTAGAGGCCATCGATAGTATCGATACCAAAGCTGGTATTGGTATGAATACTAGCGCAATAGGATGAATACTTTATTTCTATCTTCAAAGTTCAGTATGTAGCTTACTGAACTGTGTTTTTTAAAATGTCTGAACCTTTTTGTGTCCATTTTATTTATAAATCACACTTAAACATCAGAACTTGACCCAAAGTGCTTTAGAAACAGAAACATTTACATTCCAGGTATCCAAAAAAACAAAACAGCTTAAAAATACATGAAAAGCTGAAAGGTGTTTTCTGTTGTTTTAACTGATTACTGTGGAAAGTGAAAAATGTGATTTAGTGGTCATTAAAATGTGTTCAGAATTTGATAACTCACTCATTTGATGAATCATGACAGACTGCTCTCGACATAAGCTGCCTTTGTAGCTGAAAAATATCAGTATTGTTATCAGCACTATCGGCCCTGTATTTAAAATTTGCAGTATCGCACAGCACTAGATTAAAACCAAACACATTAGTATTTGATAAGGATTATAAGTACATCTTATCCGGTATGTTTATCCTAAAGATTAAGTCATGTAAAACTTCAAAAGATGATATATCTCTAATTGAATTAAAGAATCAAATTTTTGTAACTAACCTTTCGTAGACCAAATTCTTGGTGTAACGAGTTAAAACTAGTTAACTTGGGTTCATTAAACTACCAAAAATGAGTGACCACCAGAGGTCATTGTGTCTGTTCATGTCCATCTATCATTATTCATATATGTATATAAACATAAAATAAATACATATAAAATACAGGTCTGAGAAATTAAGCTGAAAATGAAAATGTTTATGATGACCAGCAGAGGGCGACTCCGTTAGTTGCAAATAGAAATTGTATTGAAGTCTCCTGCCGGTTCGACCTATGACCTCAGTAAACACTTTCCTGATGGGTTTTTGGTCTCAGTTACTAGTTTTATGTCTTAGTGAATGAAGCGTAGATTTATTTTTGTGAATTATTGCCACATTTAGACAGAAACAAACAAAAAAGCAGTGCTTGCTTTGAGGCGTAAGATTGCAAAGCCCCTCTGTTTCTCTGTCATATCCTCCCCTCACTTAAACTTCACTAATAAATGAGCGACACCCATCTTTTCTATGCAGGCTATTGTTTCACCTGGACTCACCTTTATGAAAGAAAGAGGCATGACTAAACCACTTTCAGCTCTCTGCAGGCAGCACTATCAAAGGAGTCATGTGTGCCTTTTACACAAGAACAGCACAGCACGAGTCTTCCCCCTTTATATTTTCCTCCCTTTCTCTCTCTCTTTGCATTTTTCTGACACAAACGCTTTTTCGCTTCTTTCATTTTAAGGAACTCCACGATGCCTGGTGAAACAAAAACAAGAGATTCTCTGCAGATGAAGTAACTCGTCGCCTCGGGCTCCTCCGAGCTCCTCTGGGTTTCCTTGGACCTTTTTACTTGTGAGCTGCACAGCCCTAATAAAGCACAACCATTAAAAACCAGAGAGAGGGAGATATTTATGGCGCTCCCCGCAAGGCCTCGCTTCCTCGCTGCGACCCACATTCTGTAACGGTGAAATATTCATCGGCGTTATCGCTGCCGATCACGATGGAAGCCTCGAACAGCAGCGTATGTTGTGTTTGGCGACGCCGCATCAGGCAACACTGAATATTTTAACAGATAGCGACCAATGTGTTTGTTCCTCTGGATTATGCTCTCACATCAACGTGATAAATTTTCAGCACGATCTGCGAGAGACGTGAACGTTGTTAGAAATCCATTTACGAGCCAGGAAAGGTCGCTGAGGGAGGAAAGAAGGGGAAACAACAGCGTGGAGGAAAGAAAGGGGCAATGATGGAAAGAAAGGGTGAGAAAATTCAGGGCAAACATAATCCTTCAGTTTACTTTATGCTTCTTCTGCAGGGTGTGGGGTTTTTTTCTATATGTCAGCTGTGATTAGATCAGGCGCCGTGAGGCAGCAGACGCCTTCTGAGGAGAGGCCCTCAGGCCGCACACACAGACTCCATCTTCATTCAACACTGCAACAACATGAGGCAAAAAGGTGAGGCTGCTGCTCTTCTGCAATCCAGTGCGAATGCAGAGCTTATTATGGGTGGAGGCATAAAAAAGAAAAAAAGACAGACTGCATTACAGTTTTGGGAGGAAGACTTTGAAGAGTAACACACCACAGAAAGCCTGCTTCACTGCATGAACAGGGAAGAGCACCTGCTGTGTCATTCGGGAACATATGCTGCCGTTCTCAGCTACAAGTCAGTCAGGGAGCGTCGCTGCAGGATGATTTGAGAACAAGTGTTTCAAGCCAGAGGAAGCCATCAGTCACTATAAAAAAGAAAGTGGTGTGTTTGAAAGTGCTGCGTGAATACAGACATTTAAGGTATGCACAACCAAACCATCTGCCTGTTTTTGAAATGCTGATCAGATTTATAAATTTGAGGAGTGTTTGATTCACAAAAGAATTGGAGGTAAAATAAAAAGCAGCTTTAAAGAATCCTGTTTGTAGGTCTCACATCACCTTAAACTTGCCCTGTTTTTTCAGTGCAGAGAAATAACCATGAGCCGCTTTTTACTGAGTGAAGCGAGGCAACACTTAATATCTGATCAACTGATAAGGACCTGACAAACAAGGCTGCAAGTGTGTTGCTGCTGCAGAACAGCAAAGAGTGCCGGGAAATCCTTTACATCAGAGCTCAGAGTCATGATATTAGACAAGATTCTATAAAGGACCACTAGTACAACGCTTTCTGCTGAAGTTATGTTTGATTGCTTTAAAGTAAAGGTCCTTGGATGCAAAGAATATCCCACAATTTGTTTAGGAGACATTTCTACAGCTCTAATATACATTTACATACATAAAATCAAAGGAAAATAGGTTTGGCCTAAGTGGAAAGGCTTAAATCACATACTGGGATCACAACATTTTATGTTAGCTCCCTGTCTACACCGACTGATGAAGACAAAAAGCTGTTAAAACATCAAAAGTAACAAACTTAGTGTTGAGTATGTGGCCAACTTCACCAATCACCAATCACCAATTAACCTAATATGCATGTGTCTGGACTGTGGGAAGCCACAGACCAAGGACCAGCCCATTTTCTTAGACACCACTTCCCCACCTGAAACAGGGTGAAAGGCGGAGTAACTCCGAACAGGTCACCCTGCCACCATCACAGGGTGCATTTCAGCCAGAGTGCTTTTCCTTTTGCTCTACATACGCACCGTTTACCTGGTGGCAACCAGAGCCTGCTCAAACATGATTAATCTATACCCCTCACATTTCTGTGAACTGAAATCTGAAAGCTTTTGATACCTGCCTACAGATGCTGCATCTGTCGAGATTACACCATCTGGCATCATTGATGTTTTAGTGTGAAATATGAACAGAGAGGCGAGCTGGTTCAGCTCAGCCATTAGCCCGCACTGAAGCCCTTTTTATACTGGATCAGTTTTACAAGGAGACCTCGTGTATTTGAAAATGTCCCCCTAACATTCATGTTTCATGCAGAACATTCACACTGCATCAGTGAAGTCTGTGTTTTACTGACTTCTGCAGTCAGCAGTTACAAATCAGATCTTATTATTAACAGGCTGCAACATAAAAACTGTGGAGACAGCAGCACGCTGCTTACCAAATGCTGCCATGCATGTCATCCATCTCATCTCAGCATCCTTTGAGATTTCACTGTGCTGATAAATTTCACTTTATTCTTCCTCAATATAAATTCATGCCCTCCTAAATGTTAGTCAAACCTTCTTTTATGATTTCCAGTAAAAAAAAAGCTGAAATCACCAAGATGCCATTATCACAAGTTTCTGGCAAAATATGGTGGGTAATGTTTAACTATACATATATTATGATTACAGGTGACCTCTGCAGTTAACACATGGGTGGATTTCTCTGAGTTTTAAAAGTAACACGGAGGAGAGGATGCGAATGCAGGAGACTAAATAAAACTCCAAAATGCAATTCTTTAATCAGAAATAAGCAGTGAGGCAAACAATCAGCAAGAAGCTAGGTCATTTAAAGGTCATGCACAAGGAGACAATACTGGAAACACACGAAAATCACTGGACATCTTGCCTCTGTTGAGGTTGGTGACTGACTGAATGGACACAGGTGAGTGAGGGTCAGATACACGTGGAAGAAGACACGGGTGAAGCTAAAGAAGGTGTGTCAGACAATGCAAACTTGTCCCTTGCACACTTAAAATGCAAGCAAGTTTCTCTTTTTGAAAACAGGAAAAAGCTAAATGAGACAAATAATTGTTCATCTAACACGGACATGCCGCGCTTCGAATAATAACTCAATTCCTTCTGCAAGAAATCCCACATTGTTTTAAAAGCCTAGATGCGCACGTAAGCGTGCGACAACAAAAACACACACAAGCCGAAGCCTTTTCTGTCCTTTTAATCAAAGGAATTCCTGATGATTATGAGGAGGCAGATAAAAGGGAAGTGCTCCTCTTATCTGCCAGATAATCAATTTACACTTTCCGAATGTGCTCCTCTGTCACTGGCCACCTCGCAGAATGGATGTCATTTAAATCATTTTTAAAAATTGAACCGTGCCAGTATCTGAGAGCAAACCTCCACCAAATCCCCAGCATTCAGCTCATGTATGTAACTTCGATGCAAACAGGAAGGCAGGGCAATAATATTTCCAGATACTGTCATTTACCTGCATACTGTAAATACCAGCCGTGTGTGTAAGTGATGTGCTCCAACGTGAACTCTAATTTTAGCTTTGATGCAGGAGAGAAACCTGCGGCGAATCTGCAGGGACCTTTCTTCTCCGGAGTGATGGAACTAATTGCTATTTACTGTGTTACATAAATGACATTTTCCATTATGTGTGTACGCCACTGCTTGAGCCAGCTGCGTGGGACGATGCAGCTCGAAACACGCTGCAGAAATCCATCCTGAGATGTTAAACCGAGGCGAGATGTAACGGGAAAGAGAGAGAGAGGGAGGGGGGGAGTAGGAGAGGGAGCGGGGAAGCCTGGCCGGGTGAGTCATCACCTGCATCATTTACCTCCAGGCGGCACGGACACTGAGACAGTCTGAGACCGTCTGCAGAGATCCACCCAGAGACTTAAAGACACAGCCCAGGAATCCTTTTAGGTCTGATTATGTGCATAAATAAATGCTAAACGTAAGATATTAGGAGGTAAATGGACATTATATGAATTTAGGTGAAGGCAGTTTAATAATGTGTCTCTGAAAACAACAATCATGGTGTTCAGTGAAAGTGAAATAACACATGACGATGATACTCAAGATCATGTGCGATTGGTGGTGTTTGCACGGATATTTCAGAGGTTGAATTACAGTAAAGTATCAACCGATCCAAAGCAACATACAGCACGCAGGAGAGGCACGGTGGAGACAAATCTCAGGGGTGATTTGTCGCAGAAAGTGAAAGGGAAGGTTTACGAGATGACTGTGAGACCTGCGATGATGTACAGTTTGGAGACGGTGGCTGTGACGAGAGAAAGACAGGAAGCTGAGGTTTTCATTGAGAGTAGAGACGATTAGAAATGAGGACATCAGAGGGACAAAGTTGGAGAGGCAAGGCTGAGATGGTTTGGACATGTGCAGAGGAGGGATAGTGGACTTACTGGACAAAGGAAGATGAAGCTGTCAGGCAGGAAAAGAGGAAGACCTCAGAGGAGGTTCATGGATGTAATGAATATTAATTGCACATAAGCAAGTGTGAGCAGCTCTATAAAAGCAGGATTTTACCAGTGCGCTGGTCTGGAGCATTCAGGTGTGTGTTAATGCAATGCCACAATCTTCTCAGCAAATTCACCCAGAGGTCAGACCACGCAGTCAAAGCCTAAGTTAGAATGTTAAAGGTTAAAGGTCATCACACTACAGTGGAAAAAGAGTTGCTGGGAGAAAATCTCTTAAAAAGACAATCACAGGATATCAGCATGAACACCTCGCACTAACTGTCAGCACAGGGGTGATGATCTGGGCACTTATAGTCACTGAGTTGACCATGAACTCCTCCTCTTCTACACCAGAGTACAAGTCAAAAGTGAGGCCATCTGTCTGATAGATAAAGCTTTCCATAAACTGGGTCCAACAATAGGCCAATGATCTCAAGCACAGCAGCCATGACTGAAAAAGAAACAACTCATAGTGCAGCAATGAGTCCACAACTCCAGAGAGCTGTATGTAAACAACTGTCTGCAAACTTCAATGAAATGAAACAACATAATTCAAAAGAGTGATAAAAAAAAAATGCTGCACAACAATGCGAGAGTCCGATAAAGTAAAACAGAAAGACATTATTTTAATGCTGCTAAAGGTGGTTCTGCAAGCTGCTAAATCATGTGGTGACGCCTGTGAGACGTTCTTATAGATTATTTGTAATATTTGCTGATCATTTTTTGTTATTTGAGAAGTTTTAAAGTTTTTTCAGATGAATACAGGATGTGATCTACATCAGTCACGCAGTAATGGCATAAGCATTTCCCCCCTAAAAAGTGCTTCCCACCTCTGTTGGTGCACTTTAAAGTACTTAATCTGGAGTTCTTCAGGGATCTGTCCGAGTGAATGGCCGTTTTGACAAGCCGCGAAGGCTGAGTACACGTGTGAAAAGCGGGAATCCAAAAACAGAGAAACCCACTTAGCCGTTCATCAAAGTGGGTCAGAGTTTTGTTAAATGTGTCCAAGAAGCTGCCTCGAACCCGCACACAGGGACGCTTTACGCAGACAAGAACAAGGTGAAACAGAAAGTGAGCAAACTTGTGATTAACGCCATTTCCAACGCTCTGTTACCTTCAGTGAGACTAAACACACCAGCATCCCGCTCACTCATCACCAGCACCAGCTTCAGGGTCGTCCTGCATCGGTAATGACTTAATGCTTCAGAGATGCAGCCGTCATGTACACAGAAAGACCTTGAAGCCAACTTCTGACGACACACAGAGACAGTAAATCAACTCAACAGCTGCTGTCACAGTTACAAAGGGTTGACAAAGAGCAGGATGGAGTGACATGAAACTTCTACGCATGATAAACAGACTAGCCCAGCAGCTACACTGGCATCAATGAACCAGAGATTTGTCACTCCTGAAAGGAAGAGGAGAGCCTTTTGCTGCGAATAATGAGGGCTGAGACTCATTACACAGCGGGGTGTCTTTAACAGCCGAGATACACTCTTTGTTTTGTTATCTTCAACTCAGCAAAGCCACTGCTGCAGCACAACCAAGGACAAAACTCACAGCGGCTGTCGGCTGAACGGGTAGGTTTGAAAGTTTTAAGGTTTAAAAGCACTCAAGAGGAACATTCGGTGTGGACTTTTCTGGTTTTTTTATTAGACTAATTATATGATGTTTTCATATTTGGACCATGTGACAAGTAGTGTGTGATTTAAGGTGGCACGCATAAGCGTTACCATCTGATAAAGAGCAGGTGTGCTTGAGACATCACGTTTTTTGTTGTGACAGTTAAAGGTAAATCTGGTGGCTGCAGTGTGAGAGTCACTGGTCTGTTTCTTTTGTTGTGTTTTGTTTAAGTTTGCCTGGAAAAACAAGGAAGCGTGATCATTTGAGCTAAAAGAAGAGGCCTAATGGAGAAGCTTAGGTGATGGTGCTGGTTTGAGCTTGTTTGAGCACAGTCCTGCACCACAGAGCAGGATTTGGGTTTATGGATCACTTTGTCTGAGCATACATCACCATGGAAACCTACCTGCTCTAAAGCAGGTTATGTTCAACATCAGAGATCAGCAGGTATGAAATCAGCATCTAATGACAGCATCGCCTTACCTGTAAGATCCCTCGGACCTCTGAGCACTAAAGTCTTTCACTGATGAGGGTCAGTTAGAAATATGTATTCATAGATTCAGTGTTTTTGTTCTATAAACCTCATTGTATGATCGTAAAACGAGTCAGTTATTCTGTTTTTATATTTAGTCTGTGCTTGCTCTCACACTGTTTAACACCACCAGGCCTGCAGCTGAAAGAATAAAAACTAAAACTCCCTGACACGCATTTAAATATTGAACTTAATTATGTTTAAATCGCTTCAAATAGGCTAAAATTTATCCTTTGGAGCTTTTTTACTGTCTCGCTGACCAAAGCACTTAAAGCAGACACACATTCATTGAGCACTTTTAATACTTTAACTCTCACGCTGCTGATGTTTCTGCAGTAGCTGTTGCTTTCCGTCTTTATTATGAGTTTAAACTCTTCGTATTTTCACAACATTGAAGCTTCATCTTCCTTTCCTGTAAAATCAGCTGCTCCGCTGCTAGTCAAATACTGCATGTCTGTGATTGGTCAGATAGCACTCACAGCTAGAGGGAGAAATCCTGGTTTGACTATGAACTACAATGCTGCAGCTCAGGTTTCCTACAAAAATTTCGTGCACACACAGATTGTTGGGCGACTGTCTATGCAAATCATCTTCATCTCTCTGAACTCCACAGTAATATAACTCAACCATGCGATGTAGAAGAGCCAAAGAAAAACATTCAGAAACACTTAAAGTGATAAGATTACAGTTAATTTGGTGTTTCCGGAGAGAAGTTTGAGGTTTTCCTTTTCCTCTCTTCAGCAGGGCTGGGGTGTTTCCCGGTGACGGCCAAGTATTATAGGAATTCCCTTTTATGACTCATCTACTGAGTCATAGAGTACCTGCCAAACCACCTGCTCATGGTTTATTTTTATCCTTCCATGGATTTAAATCACACAGAAGACTACGCATCCATGTAAATGCTATGTTTATCAACATTCTCTGCATTAGTGATAAAGATAATAAAATACTGTCGAGCACTCGGGGCAAACCTGTGCAGCAGGTAAAAGCTTTTAGTCATTTATAGAGAAATCTTTCAGAGGGTTAAATGCAGTTTTAAGATTCAGGTTCAAGTAAAACTGAAAATCATTACTTAAATTGTTTAATAATCTATTTTTTCTTAACATGTTACCTCAATTACATCATGTTCACGTTCTCCACTCGTGTCTTTTTGCGCTGTATGAATAATCTTGTTAATAAAATGACAAAAAAGCTAATTAGAGTCAGTCCCATGTTAAATTGTCTGACTGTACAGCAAACATGGTTACAGCCTACTACAAACACACAGTGCTGGTTTCCAGACCAGTATTGCCGATACTGTTAATACAAGCAAAAAATGATTTCTGTTGTTTAAATGTGCTGCAGGCTTTAAAAAAATAGATGTGACAGTAAACACAGAAAGGTTCAGAAACTGAGTGGGCCAAATACTGAACTTAAAGATAGAAATAAAGTATTGGTCCTATTGTGCGAGTATCCATCTGATACTGATACCAGCACTGGTATCGATACTATAGATATTTGGATTATGGTGACTTCTGGGAAAAACAAACTTCAAAATGCAGGATGCGAATTCATCTCGTATATACTCACTCATAACTTTAGGCTAGTATAATTAAAACATCTGAATATGTTAAAAAAAAACAAAAAACAAAAAAAAACAACAGCTCCCATAAAGTTAATATGCAGATGAAATTTGTCATCTCAGGAGGTTACACTTACCAGCAGACTAAAAAAAGCTTCTTTATTTTTCTCAGAACTCTAACTTTTTTTATTATTATTATATTTTATCTACGCCTTAATATATCTGCTAATCTTTAGCCTTATTATCTACCATGTATTATAACACAGACATGTTTTTTTTTTCTCCATCTGATTTTAGCCGCTGCTAAGAAAAAGCTGGCCACCATGTGAAACTAAACAGCAGCAACATGGAGGCACATTAATTTCTGAGGCTCAAGAAGAGCTAACATGGGGGCTTACTGCACCCCTGTAGTGTGACAGCTTGTTTCAGAGGCATCGCGCTATCAGCAGTGACATCTTCATGCATCTTATCACGGAGCTTCTCTGCTGATTGCTCTCAGACAAAAATTAGTTTTTGAAGAGAGGGCACGCAGAGTGCATCCAGCTAAAATAAGAGGTTAGCTGTCAGCGGTGGGAACGCTCACGCAGGGGGGAGTCCATGATGGGTGTTGCACAGCCTCTAGTGCTGTCTAAGGTTACCCTGTGTGTAAAAACACCCTCCTGTGGGGAGCAGTGTCTCATCAGCTGTGTGATGATACACCTGAATCACTCTTGAGGTGCTCGCGTGTTCTGGTTTCAAACTGTATTTGACTCCGTGCAGCAGTCTGGGTTTGACAGTTCACTGCAGGAACCTGCAGGTTTGCTGCAGTGCATTAAAAGAAACACGGTGCAAAGAAATGTGTGATTCACGTATTTCACAGTTCAGATATACGGAATGCATTTAACAGACGCAGCAAATTTCTGACAAAAAACACTCATTTGAGTTCTTTTTTTACAGCAATACAAGTCTGTGTAAACTAAAATATGCAGGCGGCTTTCTGTGTGCTTCACTGAGCAAGCAGTGAGAGTATGTCCATCTTTCAGTCTCCACTGTCCTACTATAAATGGCTTTAATTATTAATTACTTCAAACGAGCCATGAAATTGTATTTGTACTCCTTTAACGCGACATATTTCTTGACAATGGACAGGCCAAATCATTTTAAAGATTAAACAAGAGGAAAAGTAGTTGGACAAAAGCTAAAAGGTCAACTAACTTTCAGTTAAGGTGGTTTCTGCTAAGTCAGGAAAACTAATGTCTTAGTAGAAAGGTGATTTTATTTGTAAGAGAAGTCAGATTTTGTGTCACATTAGAAATTTATCTAATGGGGCTAAAAAACAACATCTTGTCTCCACAGATCCTTGAGTTAGACTAGGGTCAAAAAGCCTTTAAAAAGTGGCAGATGGTCATATTAAATATGGGCAAAGCTTCAAATAAGCTCAGTGTACATGTCTAACTAAAGTATAAAGTATAAGGATGTCAGTGAGAGTCCTTATATGGTCAGAACAGAAGCTCCACCCACCTGTTGCTCAAACCTGTTGTGTTTGTGAAGGGCAGCCAATCAGAAGAAAGCTGGCTTAAAATAAAGTTAATATTTTAGGGGAAGGAGCTTTAACAGCTCGTTTCAGATATTCAACATAATGAGATAAATAAGGATCATTTTACACTATGAGTAGATATGGAGCTGGAAATGAGAGTTTAAAGGGGAATATCAGAAGGAGTATCCTTCCAGGATACACAGATAGGCGACATAATAGTTTCACATTAACATGACAGCATTTTTCTTCTTTGTTCCTCAAAATCCTAAAATGTCTTCATGCATTTGTAAAGTTGAGCTACAATGCTTTAAAAATGTTTTAGTCAACCCTGAAAAACCTAAAACTCCTGCTTACTTGGAAACAGAGGGAACAAACAGTAAACACAGCACTGATCCAGCGGTTATTCAGTTATTGGGAGTTTTTGACCACCTGATGAATCCAACTCTAATATTCACTCTGGTAGAAATATTTAGCTCCACAGCTCATCAGAGTAACTTTTGCAGATAGGTCTTATGCTCCACACTACAAGGAATTGTAAGGACTTTTTTTGTGCAGGATTCTCTTTGAAACCACTTCCAACCAGTCTAAATTAAGCTTTCTCACCCCCAATTCATCACATATGGACTCAAAATAATAATAATTTAATAAATAATAATTAATTTAAATGTAAAAGCCAAAGAGGGACCTCCATCTTTCAACCTACAGGCCTAATGTTGTCAAGGGGCATATCTGCACCCAAATCTTCATCTGTTCCTAAACAAAACCAGTAGTTTTTTGGTGCCTAAACATAACCAACAAGTGAAAATAAAAGTGAAAGAATAAAGTGGGTGAAAATAAAGCTAAACAAATCTGTCTCCTGACAGGCAAACTCGTGACCCATGAAGCTGTTTCGCATTGTTTTCATGTTGTCACTGTTCGTATAACAATATGAATAAAAGCAAAAATGTGAAGCACAGTGTCAACATTGCCATCGTTAAAAAGAAAATCTTAATTGTACTGTGGGTCTGTGCGAGGATGCCAAATCCAGTCCTGCATGAAAGCCCGTTGTGCTGCTTGTGTTTGTCCTCTGGGTGTTTATCTGCACAGGTTTGTGCAGATAAACACCCTATTTATATAAAAACAATATTCAAGCTTACAACACGGGCCATTAAAGACACATCACTGGGTAAATAGCTTCAAAACAGTTAAGCTGTGATATGAAATTAAGTAATTATATCTTACACTACAGTAATGGCTTACTCATTACACAGAAATTATTTTGGAACAATGAAAAAGGCACTTATTTTTAGACTGAATGGGGCTAATATAACAAAGGGGAACGGCTCAATGATAACGGTGTCCCTCTTGTTTGCTTTAACAGCAATAAACTTCCATAAAAGCTGCAGAATACATTTGCATTTTGTGTGAGGGAAATCAGCTCCATTCACCTGCCTCTGGCCCATAGTCACGGTTATGGACAGCTGCTGTGGTTTGGCGTGAAAAGCTCAGCTAGCACATTAGCAGCTTTGGTGTTTAAGAGGTGAGCAGAGAGGACCCCTGCAGTGTGGAGAAAAAAATAGATTAACTGCAGCTGGTGCTCCTGAATAACTGCACAATGAAAGCCTCAGAGCCTTAATAAGCAATCAGCATCGGGTCCAACTGGCGGTATTATTTTATTTCAGGAGCGTGATAACACGAGGAAGGACAAAAGCCAGGAACTCAGGTGTATGAAAAGCTGTGCCACAGATAAAGCCGAGGGCAGTTTACCCCAGACGCCTCAGCCTCCGTCATCACTACACTCACTGAAGTTGCCTACACTCTCAACGTGTTTACATCATCACCCCAGCAGCTCCCCGAGTAAATGACTCAACTGTTGCCATGGGATTCCTGCGTGGAAACGAGGCCGAGTGGGCGGCGGCCTGTTAGAGTGATCTATGGCTGATGAGGCTAATGTGAGGCAGAGGAACAGATGCTGGTAATGAAGGTGAGAAAATGAAAAAAAAAAGAGAGAGCGGATGTTTATGTAGATCATCACTCCTCTGTTTCCCTCAGGCAGACACAAACCACGTCACCCTTCATCCACACTGCCGTGGAGACCATCGTGTGCCATCAGCACAGCTCTAATGCATCATAAAGGTAGATAAAACATAACCTGAGCAAACACAAAACAGCTCATTATAACAGAACGTGCAACTTTTTTAGCTCAAAAGGTTTGCCGATTTACTGTTTTTAGAGTACAGAGCAGCTTTAATCCAAAACATGCCTCTTTAATGTGGTGTATTTCAAAATAAAACACTTCTTGGTGCTGCTGCTGTGCATGAGGAGGAATGTGCGTGCTTCCCAGCTGACACACGACATCCTTATTCCACCTGTAATGAACAAATAACAGGATTATGTCCTGCGACAGCATCCTGGCGCTGTATGTGGAAATCAGCGATGTGATATATATATGTGGATAAATAGCATCAAATTTACATTTCAACAGGATTTTTTATATGATAATATTTTTTATTGAAAAACAAATCCGCAACATCTGTCACAGTTAGCCAAAAACAGGTCACGTGTATATTATTTAGTTGGGACTATTTTCAGCTGTGGATTAATACAACTGTGGTACTCTGCTGTGTACCTGGAGATAAACTGTGCATCTCTAAGTGTTTTAAACAGTTTTTGCATAAAGCAGAGCTCTCTATCAGCATTTTAATTGGATTTGCTGAAGGTGAGAAAAGAAACTAAATACAGCCAGACATGAAAACGCTTGCAGGTGAAAATCTCCTGCTCTATGTGTCCTCTTCACCCCTGCCCCTCGTCTCACACCACCGTCAGCGAGGCAGCGACAGTGACACCTGAGCTCCGAGGGTTTGACTTCCCATTAAAGTTTAACAGACACAGATAGGAGTGGTGGTAACAAGGCAACAGGTACAGTGGGAGGAGGCAGCACGGCTGCTTGTGTGACCACACCTTCAAACAGTGTTAATCTGTTGATTCCACGTGGATCAAATGGTCAGGCGGACTTTACTTATGAACGCCGAGGAGTCTTATGGAATCACACAGGAGCCAGTTATCCCATCAGACTGCATGGATCATCTGATCCTTGCTGACTGGCAGGTGACACAGCAATTTCTCCACCTTTCTACCCAGTCAGGGTAATTGTTTCATGTTCCACAAGCAGATTTTAGCCAGAATAAAGGAAGATCACCAGAACTGTAATTAAATTGTTTTTTAAACCACTTTATTTAGACTAAAATGGTTTCAAACAACAACAAAAAATGTGGAGATTTGTTGAATTAGGGAATACAAACTCATTGCTTTCATTATACCATCAACAACTGGAGTCCCTCCTGTTCCTGCTCTCAAGTTCAAGATTAAAGAACTATTCCCAGTACACCTACTAGCAAGAGAAACAGTGTGATATTTGTGTAAATATTGCAGGGATTACCGTCTCAGTTTGCATTAGGTCAAGCAAGACACAAAGTGCAGCTCAGCCATAAGCCCGACAGAGCTCAATGCCAGCCTACATCCACCGATGGCTATGCTGAGAAGTAGCTGCAGATCTTCAAGCCATTCCAGATCCTTCTTTCCATTCTGTATTTCTCTCCACACCTGCAGTTTACATGAACGTGCAGGGAAGGGTGGGGAGGTCGCAGAACACGAGCTGCATGGCCTCAAGCTCAGCCACAGTCAGCTGATCTCAGTGTCAGCCCACATCAGCTGATGGCTCAGCTAATACTGTTTTACAAAATTTCATACAAGACGTACTATTTAAGATACATCATGTAGAGACACGCATTTAGCCACACTTTAATCTTTGAATTCAGTCTGGCTCTGTGAGCGTCTCCTAATTGTCCCACACTGAGGTTAAAACCAGAAGCAATCGTGCTTTTGAGGTTGTGGTGCCCAAACTTTGGAACAGCCCTCCTCAGCCTATCAGGTTGGCTGATTCTGCCTTCCCTTAATCTTTTCCGTTTATTTTGGGCTGGAGTTTTCACCTAAATTATTTGCACGCATGGAAATGTCTATGTTGGGATTAATATCTGACTGTATGGTTGATTATGTGTTGGAACATTTATACTAATCTTTAATGCGTGGCTTTAATTCAAACTGTTAGACGATGTCAACAGCTGTTCATCTGCGGTAACCAGATTCGACCATGATGTCGCGTTAGCTGGGAACACGCAGATACTCTTTAAATACTGTCATCTTAACTGAAGTTCTATTTTGAATGAGTAAATAAAATCATGGCCGCTGTGTCTCTCATATGAGGCCAAAACCCTCTCCCTGCAGGGAGGGAAAAATCTCTCTGACAGCAGAGCGAGGTGCAAAAACCTCTCCCATTAGACGCAGAAATGAATGAATGAGTCTGGCTCTTTCTGGGAGAGCCGGCTACACAAGATAATGTGTAAATAATGAGGAGGGTTTCTCTACTCCATCAGCCCGACTGGTCTTTTGAGATGGCCGGCTCTGAGGTTCATTGTTTGATGTGAGCACGGCTGAGAGGGAATGTGCTTGACAACAGAGGAGAGCTCAAACAGAGCCGAGGGTCCAGACAAATCCACACAGATTTGTTTACATTTCTGTGCTGAATAAAGCATGTCAAATTAGCTACTGGCAGTTTTTTTGTTTTTTTCTGCAATGCACCCAAATGTATACAGACAGCCTTTCCTGGATTAGACTGATATTGATGAAATATAAAATAATTTGGGTATTCTGAGGCAAATTCTGGGGTTAAACAGCGTGAATAAATACTGTCTGTGTGTTCAGCTCATGGATGTTTGTAGAGAGTTAGATATGTTACCTTCAGCCTTGCTTGAAACGTCCCTCTCCCTTCTAACTTCTGAAACACTTCACCTTTATAAAAGAAACTTGTCATCCCAGAGGGTTTTATCAAAAGCTGCTGAGGAAAAGGAAAAGTTATACGGGCCATATCACAGTCCATCAGATGGCTCTGATCCTCTTTTACATAGTTACAAACTTCTGAGGTTAACTGAATGTAACATTTTCACAATGTGTGTATGATGTATAGTGCAGGATGTGAGGATTTGTGAGATTATCCTCCCACACCTACAACACAGGAAAGAAAAACTACTGTTCAGGTGAAAGAAACACAAACTTAAAGACAAAGTTTTAGAGTGACCTGTAGAGGTCCACAAACTTGGAATCAGCTTCAAAGCACTTAAAAATGTTAATCTTTTTTTCTGTCTTCAATCAAACTTAAAGAAACATTCGCTACTAAAATATATTTGATTTTGAACCCTGAATGGTGAGCATCTGTAAAAACTCACAATAGCTCTCTATATGAGATTCATACTGTTATTTTCTCTGCTACTGTCTTATTTATGTGTTAGGATCCTTGGGATAATTTTAACTAGTATGATGATGTGTGTTGGGAATTATGTGTCTTCCGTGCACATCATCTGATGTTTGGGCAGCTATTCATATGCTTTGAGTAGCTTTTCCACAAATAACTATTTTATATATATTCACCAGCTGGGTCCACGTCCTCATTTTAGGTTTGACAGCGTTTTAGTAGGTAAAGGTGAATGGTTTGGACATTGAGCTGTTCACGAAAGGCCTCGAAGGGGACTGGTGGCGGCTCCCAGGCCTGGCAGATCCCCACGTACTAAATAGAAGTGAAGAAGGGGAGGAAGGGTGGGGCACGTAAACGAGAATAAACAGGTTGTAGAACTGGGGGAGAACCTATATAGATGAGAACCGGAAGGAGCGTGTTTGGAGGCATGGTCCCGCTCCTGAAATTCCGATACATTATCTCCAATTATTATGTTGGAATTTGTATTTTAAATGATTTGTGAATGAACTAAAACTGAAGGAGGGTTTGAGACTGGTGTGAATCATTCTTAATGACCACAGTAGCTTCTGATAGTGGCTTCTATCAGGATAACCCGCCACGTCACAAAGATGATTGTTCTACCACAAAGATGTGGTAGAACAGGAGATGACATGGCAGTCGACAAATCTGCAGCAACTGTGCGATGCTCTCGTGTGAATACGGATAAAAGTCTCCGAGGAATGTTTCCAGCAACGTATTGAATCCATGCCACAAAGAATTAAAGCAGGAGGGAAGGAAAAAGGAGTTCAACCTGGTACTGACTGGTGCTTGGTAAGTATCGCTGCTAATAAGGGGGAATTAGTGCATAGGTTGAGACTATGATGTCTGTGTTTGTGTATGCATGTTCTGAACTTATTATATCTTTCATTTGATGAATAAAAAAAGTAAAAAACATAGAAACACACTGGAAACCTGAGCTCAAAACAGACTAAAAACTCATATAAACTATAATAATGATGATAATAATGCTGCAATGTTTGAAGGCCTGTGAATAAAAACTGTAAAACCTTTTAATCCATGACTGTGGCCTATTTATAAAACGTTCCCACGGCCTAGAAAAGCGAATTTCATCATCATGATGTCACTTCCATGTAGATTAAATTGGCTCAGTGGGAACTCGTAGGTGGGGCTGGAGGGGAAAATGCTATTCTGCACTTACAGTGGGCTCCAAAGTGCTGAGGCAAACCTCGAAGCTACAAAACTTTAGGCTCGTGCTCTAAGCAAAGTGCTTCTGTCCTTGTCGTTGACTTCGAGTGCAATTTTTGATCTAAATTGCAGAAATCGGTCACTGAGGGGAACTGCTGCAGATGCAACTGACTTCTTGTCCCATTCACCTCATGCTGAGTCACTGCATCACAGGTCGCGGCACAGAGAAAAAGACAACAACCTATCTTCATGCTGCACTCTATCACAGTTAGGAAATGTTTACTTGTGGGCCCTCTCAGACCGTCCCTCATCCACATGAGCCCTCCTGTTTGCATCAGTGGGTGACAGGATGTTGACGTGATGTATTTTCTCCGGGATGCTGCTTGGCAGCTCGGCTACGCTCAGCTGCAGAGCTGTGAAAGAGACATCAGCATGCCTCCACCTCCTGCAGCCACTTCAGTGGATTTCATCTCACAATTAGGTTCAATTACGACTGTGAAAATATTTGAGGAGCTCTGGGAGTACCCGCTCCGCGGTGACGTCGTTTCCTGTTGTGTTCAGGCTCCTCTTGGTGTGGATGCCCGTCTCTGGTTTCAGCTGAGAGTGTCTAATAGTCCGCAGAGGCTGCAGGCTGTTTTTAAGAGCGGTGGAAACCGGTGTCAGCTGAGCTAATGTTTCCAGGATGAGTCAGCTGTGCCGGGTGTTCGTCATCACACAGGATAGGTGGAGTATGGTCAGAGCTGGGTGGATAACATCGGTGTCGACAGAGCTGAGGCACCCCGGCTGCTTAGGCAACATGGGTGTGTCACAGAACGCCATTTGGGCGCTTGCACCCAGGAGTTGTGAGGAATTGGTTCTGTGCTGCCAACTAAAATTATGTGGAAACCCCATCCTGTTGTTTCTGATGCTTTTAGGACCCCTCAGTTCTTTTGAAAACACTTTTCCAACATGACGAGAAAGACAGCCCGCACAGAGCCCCGACATCAACCTCATCAAACCTCTTTGGACTGACTGGAACACCAACTGTGAGCTTTATCAGCCGGATAAGGGAGGAAAAATCCCTGCAGCATCTGGTGGAAAGACTGAAACCAGAAGAGCGGAGCAGCAGATTAACACCCGTGGTTTTTCAATAAGATATTGAACACAAATCTCTCTATGGGTTCAGGTGTGTATGCACAGATAGTCCCAGAGCCTGAGATGACGGCTTAAGCTGTTGGGTTTTTTTCAACCAACAGCGCCACCCTGAAAATATTCCATCCAGTCTGATAGAAAGCATGAGAAAATCATTTTTACCTTTGCTTTTTCCATGTCTGCTGGACGAATTAGGGAAGTAAATATGAAATTAAATATTCACTGAGAACTACTGGACTATTCATCAAAGATCACCCTAACCCTTATAGAAGACTTCTGACTATCTGTCTCAGTGAAGTGGACACCTTTTTCTAAATTCTCACCATCTCCCATATCCACAGAGCCGAAAGATGTTCAGGTTAGTCAAGCATCAGCATTATGGAGGGCCTCAGGGGTCCAGCCCACCCAATAAAGACACCTCAGCTACAAGTTACAGCAATTCATGCAATCTGGTAATGAAAAACACCCATATTACTGAATTCAGAGCAGCTAATGTTTCTCGCAACTGTTGTCAAAATAAACCGCTGCGATGGTGTGCTGTCACTGTGCCAGAGTCTGACCAAAACACAGAAGGGCCCTTTGGTAGCGTTCACTGACCCACCAACCATGACAATTATTGGACACAAAGAGATATTGGAATAATTTTAAATGCTAAACACTCCACAATGCACCAGAGTTAAGGTTTCCACACAAAGGATGAATGTGGTCTTCATGGTTGCCCATTAGTTATCACCACTGCAGTATTCTCTTTAACGGTAAGTATCACCACTCAAAGTCTCCACATCAGCACTGGTACAGGAGAAGAAGTAGTCAAACCCTGAAGCCAAGAAATCACAGAGTTTTTTCCAAAGTGAAAAAGTCTCATCTTTTCAAATATGTGAATCGCTGAGCTCCTGTTCGTGTCATTAAAAAACCCCACCATGATCATACACTCATGTCTTCAACTAGGGTGCGGCGCCAGCTGCAAAACATGCCAGTTAAAGAAATCGAGAGCTGCGCGACCGTCCAAAATGAAGCTGTGGCCTGCGCCAGCAGATGTGATGTCACTTTTGTTGTCCAAAACTGTTTGCCAGGGTGAAAAACGGCGAGCGTAATGGCAACATGTTAGATGTCGAATAAGCAGTCAACTAAGGCACTGCAGTTGGCGTCCCGTTAGGGGTATATGGCGCTTTTCTACTTGAGCACTCAAAACGCTTTATACATGTGTCATTCACCCTTTCACACACATTCATACAAGCACTTTTTTCTAAGTCTAAATGTGTGCTCACACTCCGATGAGTAATTTTAGGGTTCAGTATCTTTGGCGGGCAGATTTGAGGAGCAGCCAGGGATCAAACCACCAACCTTTCAATTAGTAGATGACCTGCTCTACCTTCTGAGCCGCAGTCACTCAAAACGACCCACTGTGGAGATGCCAACAGTAACCCTGCATGTTGAAAAATGACACATTTAAAGCATCACATCAAAGAATCTGTTCCCAAAGTCCAGTTAGAGATTCTTCTCAAGCCCTCCACACAGGTGCCTCGTGAGGACCTTTCTGACACTGTATTTTAGCGCATTTCCTATCATCAACTTTCATTTTTACACGCAAGGTTATTGTTGTAAAGCAGTTTAAACAGAAATCAGGATCCTCATTCAATTTTAATGCCTCAACTTAAATTCAGTTTTATTTATACTGCACCAAATCACAACAACAGTCACCTCAAGACGCTTTATTTTGAAAAGTAAAGATCCTACAATAATACAGAGAACAGCCCAACAATCAGACCTCCTCCTATGAGCAAGCACTTGGCAACAGTGGGAAGGAAAAACTCCCTTTTAACAGGTAGAACCCTCCTCAGGGAGGTGCTGTGACCGGTTGAGGGATTAATAATGACTAATAATTAAATGCAAAGAGATGTATGAACATATCGAGGGTCAAAAGAAACCTAAACAGCAACACAGCAAAGAGCCAAGACACGTCATCATGCCTCACCCTGTGTGTCCTTACGCCCTCGCTACACTCTACTGCTGAAGGACAGCTTGTGCATTTCTGTGAGGCTCCGACAGATGTGACATAACAGCAGTATCCGACATCCTGGGAATGAGAACGGGCCTGCTATGATAAAGAAAACACCACAGCAGCAGTGTCATCTGCAGTCTTCTCCTATCTGTCACCTCTCAGATATCTAATAAATATCCAAATGAAAACAGCAACTGTTCTCAGTCAAACCTCCCTGAAGGTAAAAAAGATGTAAAACCTCCTCCCTGCTAAGCTATTCGAATAAATAAGCTGGCATCTAAGCAGCATGCTGATTGATTTCCAAACTTTGTAAATAAGAAAAACAATTTTCTAAATGCCAGCTTGTGTTCAGCAGCAGAAGGAGCAGAGCTGAGGAGGTTGGGCATCTGTTTGTCGGTTCCTCGGTGGCTCAGCAACAACCCAGAGCAGCGTCTCCATCAACACACTCCAGTGATTTCAATAACGCTCCACTGGCAATGACATCTCCCCAAGTAACTCCGTCAAATTCACCCAAGTACCTGGCGTCTCAGAGGACCATTGACAGACAGGACCAGAGAACGTGTCTGTGGTTCTTTTTTTTTTTTAACTCATATTTGAACCTAAAATCTTCACTTTTTTCAGAATCGCAAGTAATTAAAACTGATACACGATCCAGGTCTGTGAGCTGGAGGAGAATATCTAATCAGCCGTCGTGTCAGACGAGGCTATTTTTGTCAACAGTCCCACCATATCATCTTCTCTCTCTCTATGCTAATTACCTTCAGGGCAGAACTGTCAAAGCAACATTTCAGAAGGTGCTGCGCTTTCACAAAGTAAAGTTTAGGCTAGAGGACTGAGGGGCTGCAAAGGATGTCAAACTAACAAGATGGTGAAGACAGAAAGAGACAGGGCAGGCATGGAAATGAGCACGAGAGGCAAGCAGAGGAAAAAATACAGTCAAGGGAGACCGGTAAGGAAAACCAGGAGGGCTGGGAATGCTTCTGTATCCTGACATTAACCACCTCTTTATTAATAAAGGTTTAGTTGTGTTGAAGTCAAAGCAAATTTTTCTAAAAGTTAAATAATAAAATAATCCTGAAATAGTAATGTTTCAGTTTGAAGCATATTTGCATTTCATGTGAAGAAATAAAGCACACTAACTTAGAAGACAGATGTAGCTTCCAGGTTTGAATGTAAATGAAATTACTTTTCATTGGCCAGCAGGGGGCGACTCCTCTGATTGGAAAAACACATCCAGCTGTAGAGAAGTCAACGCCCCTCAGCTCCCCCGCTCTGTGACATCATCAGCAAACACTTTTGTAATCATTTGAAGGGCTCGATTGATAGTTTCAGGTCATTTTGAACGTGCATGGGTTCCTTTTGTAGATTTAGTTCATACGCTGTTCGTACGTTTTTTAGCCAATGAGGATGCAGTCCTCGGTTTCACAAGTCAGAACCACCCCCTCGCTCGTTAGGTAGTGACAGCAAGGACTTTGGTACATAGACTGTATATAAAGGATGGACTGTCTCAAATAGTTTCACCAAGAACAGAGCTGGAGTCATCATGTTAGCACAGTTAAACAGAACAGATAAAAGAACCATGAGAAAACAGCTAGCCTGGCTCACCTGAGTTTAAAGAATACAGTCTCCAGCACTATCACCTTACTAACCTAGATAGGCAGCAAAAGCGGTAGCTGATAGCTACCTAGCTCTACCCTCTTGTCTGAAAAAGGTCGTGTTTGGTTTCACAAAATTCAGATGGCCCAAATGCCAAACTCTTTAAATTAGCAGGCAATTTCAAGGTGGCTACATCCATTTTTATATAAAGCTGGTATATGGTAACATCACAGTAAGATAACAGAACCACTCAAACACGCTCCCTGAGCCCCTGAGTTTAAAAAAATATATTAGATAACCAATTTTCCTTAACTTGGTTTTCATCCAAATGTAGAACAATTTTTAAGTGAATTTTCAGAAAACTGGAAAAAATAAATGTAGATTAATTTGGAAATATGGCTTTTCTGATTTTTCTTTAAGGTAATGTGAATGTTTCCTCGTCACTTCGTCATCAGTCCTTCACCAAATCTGCTTTCACCCCGATTTCTTTCAACAGTGCTCAACCTTTAAGGCTTGCTCTGTGTCAAAACAATACAGGTTTTTAGGTTAAAGGTGCTGACAAGCCCAGCTGTAAGAGTCTCACCTCACTCCCAAAACAAAAGAAAATCTGTGCATTTCCCAAACTGCTCCTTTAACTGTGTCCTGTTCCCTCTGCAGTGTCACAGCTGCTACTGTGTCTCATAAACTCGTAAGCACTGTGAAGCTAGCAGAACGGGTCAGTTTCCAACTGTTTGCAGGAACCCCTCATTAACAGACTTTCATCATGATCAGTGAGGAAGACTTGGACAGGTACATGAGCCCACACACACACACACACACACACACACACACAGATTTTTACGTATATGCGCACACACACATGCTCTTACAAATGAGCCCACACATGAGTGTGCACTGATAGACAGAAATGCCTCTAATGATGCTGATGACAAACCTCTCTGAGTGCCAACACCTCAGAGGAGCCTGGAGAGATGCAGCACTTCACGCTGTAAACATAACGCCATCCATGTCAGCTCCTCTTTACGCTTTCAGCTCGTAGCTACCATCAGCGCTAACCTCAATTATTTAATTTTGCTATCAGGTCAGCATATTTCCACTGTACACACTGCGCAAAGCTGCCTGAAAACGTAATTCTGTACAAAATAAAGGGCGATCAATTATCAAATCCAGAGGATGATACAGCTCCGTGTTTGACAAATGGGCTCATTAACTTTCAACTGGATGGTTTGGCATGCGAGTGGGATGGGAGGGAGGCATTAGCATAATTTATGTTCAGCTCTATGGAGACATTTGTACGAACCCAACATACACATGCAAGATAGGAACGCTCTATTTGCACAAACAACAAAACACAAACTGTAAAACACATTTTAGAAAGTGGCCAATAAAACACGGAAGTGTGCACGGCTGGATTTAGCAGCCATGAGGAATCCTGCAGCCGCTTACAGACACGTGGAAGTCCAAATAGACAAATGATATTACTACTACATATTTATATCTTATACCTGCATCTACCTGCAACAACCGTGCAGGTATACATGAATGGATTTTTCCAATGCTGAAAATGTCATGTGCAAAAAAAAAAAAAAAAAACCAAGATGCTGAGTGAGCCGAAAAATGCAGAAAAACGAATATTTTCAAAGAAAAATCGAGACATTGTCACATGATTATCTTCTGATCTTCATTTTCTAGAAGCTAATAATAGCTGCATTCATTCCCACCTCATTTACACACATTTATTTCATGAAACTATGAAACAGCCTCGTGTGTGTTAACACCACAGGGTGATAGCAGTATTTGCTGAAGCACACTTCATTACAGTCACAGCGTGCTGTCTTTAACAGACTCTCCTCATGTGTTGATCATAATTATTGATAGCTTGGTATAATAAGCAGCCTCGTTTGCAGTTGTACTGTTGTCTGCGTCACTGTTTAGCTTTCTCAAGGTGTGACAACAACAAAAGTGGCCAGTAGGTGTCCCTGTGGAGAAAACACCCAGGTCACATGACCATGGCTAACTGAAGTTTAGCAAGTGAAACACGCACGTTAAAACCAGATCAGTTAAAATACGTTTTGTTTATATAGTGCCAAAACACAACAACATTAAGGTTTGTTTTGCTTGTGCAATACTTGTCTGTGTAATAGCATTCACAAGATATGATGACTGCAAGAGTGGCCAGTAGGTGTCACTGTGGAGACGGCTGTCAGATTGTTTTAAAACCTCGATAAATTTCAAACGTTTCAGATTTTCACAAAGATGCTGAGGCACTAACAAGTGACTCAAACCACCTGATGTAACAGCATGAGGAGGGAACAGGGTGTCTTTCTATTTTATATTCTGTTCTATATTATTGTAACGTCCCCTCACTCAGTTTATAATGGTTTGATCCACTCCTATATCGATTGCTCTGATTTGGTTTGGTCAGTTTTTGAAGTATGGAAGCTTGTTTCTCCCACCTGGGAAGAATGTTTTTTACCATCAACAGGTGAAAATTTCAGGTTAGAGATCTCAAAAAGTTGACCTGGCGATGATTTCAATTATGGTTCAGACTTTACGATGTTAAATAGAAATTTAGAGATAATAACCCAAAAACGTTGGGTTTTTTGGGAAGAAGATTTTTTTTTTTTTTTTGGCTTTCTAAGTAGTATTTTTTGATTTGCAGGCGTCTTTGTTCCTTAGAAATAACCTGTTTTTGAATTGCTCTGTACCTTTAGTAACATTACACCTGAACCTGTGTTACAACCTCATAAATATTATGATTATGGCCTTGTCTGCAATCGTTAATATAAAAGATTTACTTTCACAGTGATGACAGTGCAGAGATCTAAAACAGACGGGAGTATCAGAGGACAGCACATAGATGAAGGGAGAAGAAAATGACTCGCTTCTTTGATGAATCTCAGCGTCAGGCTGTTCAGCTTCTTGCACCGACAGATCAAACCGTGTCACGGGCAGCAGCAGAGGTCTGCGAGCCCGTCAGCATCACCACGGGGCGGCACATCGCGCCATCCTCCCTCCCGCCGTCGAATAAAACCTAACAAGCGTGGCCGGGTACTTTCTCAGGTTTCATCAAAGGGAGAACAACAAAGCACAGACATCAACAGCGTGCATGCAGTCCACAGAGAACAACAAGAATCACTGGTCACACAGGTTCACCCATCAATCACAAACTCACTATTGTGTCCTGCAGCTCAGAATATGACAGGGAAAATAACAATGCATGAAATGAATAACCAAAATAATAAAGCTGTTAAGGGCATGCCTGTTTTTTATTTGGGTTTTATATTTTTGTGCTGTGAAAGAAGCATATAATTTACCTGGGCTGACAGGAGGTGATGGTTTGGGGACTAAAAAATAAATAAAATGGAGCAAATACAAACAGCAGTTTCTGAGGTTTGGTGACCTGAAGGCTGAACATTACACAGTGACCAAAAGATACAATTTCCCTGCCTGTCGATGAAGATTACGAATCCATTTTTCCACACGTCTTTAATAGATTTTTTGCGGTTTTAAGTCTTATCTCGCCGTGACATTCTTCAGCTTCCTCTGCAACACCTCAACTGAATATATTTCTTTTTCTGAATACCAGAGGGACAAATGTTTTTAACAGTGATTTTTTTCTGTCCGCAAACCCCACAAGGCAAATAACCAGTCGGATTCATTTATCACCGACACAAAAATGTGAATGACTAGATGAGTTAAAAATACTCTGCAGAAGAAGTGACGGCGCCAAAAGAGGATTAAGCCCGTCGCCTTCCTGCCATAACCTCGCTGTGCTCACAGAGAGTCACACATTTTCATTCAGGCACACAGTTTACGCAGCATTACGCAGGATTAATGGTGCAGACTGACTGTTTTAGAGATGATTTTAACTGTGTCTGAACCTCTCTTGACCTATATCCTTAACTGGAGCAATGCAGCAATGTCATCCTGGAGGGAGATGCTTCATTAGTTCGAGGATGCCCGTGTGCCTGTTTCCTGCGTTTTTTTGGAAGCTGCAAATGCTGCTCTAATGCCAAAGACGAGCAGAAAGGAAAAAGATAAACTACATATTCCATACATAAGCTTAAATTGCACTACAAAGCAGATACATACTTAAATAAAATGCAAAGATATATGAATAATACATACGAAACATTAGCCAAGTTTGTGAGAGGCTCACTGTACAGGGAGTGCAGAATTATTAGGCAAATGAGTATTTTGTCCACATCATCCTCTTCATGCATGTTGTCTTACTCCAAGCTGTATAGGCTCAAAAGCCTACTACCAATTAAGCATATTAGGTGATGTGCATCTCTGTAATGAGAAGGGGTGTGGTCTAATGACATCAACACCCTATATCAGGTGTGCATAATTATTAGGCAACTTCCTTTCCTTTGGTAAAATGGGTCAAAAGAAGGACTTGACAGGCTCAGAAAAGTCAAAAATAGTGAGATATCTTGCAGAGGGATGCAGCAGTCTTAAAATTGCAAAGCTTCTGAAGCGTGATCATCGAACAATCAAGCGTTTCATTCAAAATAGTCAACAGGGTCGCAAGAAGCGTGTGGAAAAACCAAGGCGCAAAATAACTGCCCATGAACTGAGAAAAGTCAAGCGTGCAGCTGCCAAGATGCCACTTGCCACCAGTTTGGCCATATTTCAGAGCTGCAACATCACTGGAGTGCCCAAAAGCACAAGGTGTGCAATACTCAGAGACATGGCCAAGATAAGAAAGGCTGAAAGACGACCACCACTGAACAAGACACACAAGCTGAAACGTCAAGACTGGGCCAAGAAATATCTCAAGACTGATTTTTCTAAGGTTTTATGGACTGATGAAATGAGAGTGAGTCTTGATGGGCCAGATGGATGGGCCCGTGGCTGGATTGGTAAAGGGCAGAGAGCTCCAGTCCGACTCAGACGCCAGCAAGGTGGAGGTGGAGTACTGGTTTGGGCTGGTATCATCAAAGATGAGCTTGTGGAGCCTTTTCGGGTTGAGGATGGAGTCAAGCTCAACTCCCAGTCCTACTGCCAGTTTCTGGAAGACACCTTCTTCAAGCAGTGGTACAGGAAGAAGTCTGCATCCTTCAAGAAAAACATGATTTTCATGCAGGACAATGCTCCATCACACGCGTCCAAGTACTCCACAGCGTGGCTGGCAAGAAAGGGTATAAAAGAAGAAAAACTAATGACATGGCCTCCTTGTTCACCTGATCTGAACCCCATTGAGAACCTGTGGTCCATCATCAAATGTGAGATTTACAAGGAGGGAAAACAGTACACCTCTCTGAACAGTGTCTGGGAGGCTGTGGTTGCTGCTGCACGCAATGTTGATGGTGAACAGATCAAAACACTGACAGAATCCATGGATGGCAGGCTTTTGAGTGAGCTTGCAAAGAAAGGTGGCTATATTGGTCGCTGATTTGTTTTTGTTTTGTTTTTGAATGTCAGAAATGTATATTTGTGAATGTGGAGATGTTATATTGGTTTCACTGGTAAAAATAAATAATTGAAATGGGTATATATTTGTTTTTTGTTAAGTTGCCTAATAATTATGCACAGTAATAGTCACCTGCACACACAGATATCCCCCTAAAATAGCTAAAACTAAAAACTACTTCCAAAAACATTCAGCTTTGATATTAATGAGTTTTTTGGGTTCATTGAGAACATGGTTGTTGTTCAATAATAAAATTATTCCTCAAAAATACAACTTGCCTAATAATTCTGCACTCCCTGTATTGTGAAGTAAGTCTGCAGACACAAAATTGGCAAATAAACACGTTAGAAGTGAATTAATACTAATAAATAATACATGGTATGAGCTTAATCTTTCTCTTGGTTGCTTATGTTGCTCCTTACTGAACAGTAAAGGATGAAAAATTACATTCAAATGCTTTACGGGGTAAAATATGCATTCATATCCAGACTGAGTACAAACACAAATGAGTGTGCTATGTGTAAACAAAGTCTGGGATCAGATTTCCAGTAAAATGTTAACAGAGAGACAACAAGGTACTTTCACTTCTGTTTACATGAGGCAGGAAAAACTGAGCTTAGGATTATAGACAGTGCATAAAAGATGGAAGCAGTGAAGTCATTGTGGAAGAGCCTTAAACCTGCATTTTGTCTGATGGCCAGCAGGGGGAGAAAACAGCTCTCTACTCCCTATTGCCTGAGTAAACCCAAAGCAGACACACTGGAGTTTAATCTGGGTTACTGATGGCTTTCTCGGGAAAAAGTTAAGGTCAAATTTGCCCCAAAGAAACCACAAACATGGGTCAGATTTGGGCCAACAGCCCTGCTCATGACACCAAGAAAAGCTTGTAGCCTCAAAATAGCAGTTTCACTTACTCAGTAGCAAACATCTTTTCTAATTGGAGGTAGCTTATCTGTCATTTGTTGTGTCTGCACTGCAGGAACTGGAGCCTGTTGTATTTCTCACAAATCTGTATTCAGGGTGTTTTGCAGCTCCTGGTATTGAGTATGTCATAATAGCCTCTTGGTTTGACGCGGGTGAACTGTGATTGTTCAAACACACTTGACGCAGCACAAGCAAAAAACCACCTTCAAAAAATATTAGTGTAAGATTAAGCAAGAGCTCTTTACGCTACGTTATTGAGCCTCTATGCAGCAGAGTAAATACACAACACAATGCTAAAATCTTTGCTAGCTATTCTCCTCAACTTGCTAAACATTCACAACGAAGAGAGAATTATAGCGCTGACTGCATCTCTCCACTAAGGCTGAAAAGTCCCTCCACACCATGAAGTCAGTCTGTGATATTTTCATGTCAAGAAAATGTCTCCCAATTTCTTCTTCATTTCAGTGTAATATTTGATTTTTAGCATTTATTGTGATAGAGCAGTGGAGAATAAACAGGAAAGCTAAACAAAAAACAAGCAGGAGCAACATAATAAATGACCTCAGTGAAGACTCTGACCCAGGTCGCTGCATTAACCTTATTTGATATATGACTGTTGATCTACTCAGTAAACTAAACTGGCACCACAACACCAGACCAGGGGGATGTTCTTCGTACCTCGCTTACTACATCCAAGATCAAATGACACATCCAAGATCAAATCATCGCGCTAACCGTGAGCTCGCTAATCCGGTTGTCCGAACGCACCTGTTGTTGACGATTAGTATAGCTGGCTGAAGTAATCTGAGATCACTGGGTGGCTTAAAAGGGGCTACGCATCGATAGTAGAAACATTGATCGGCAACCCTGTGATTGGTCGGCGAAGATGTCGAAGGAGCGCGCGCAGTATCTCACGGCAGCAGACCAAGAACTCTTGATTGAGGGATATCAGGAGTTTCAGAGTTTAATTAAAACGCAGGGGAACACTGCAAAGGCTGCAAAAGCAAGGAGAGAGGGCTGGCAGAAAGTTGCTGACAAATTAAACTCGTAAGTGATCCATGATATTACATTATATCATGTGATATTATTTCATTCCACATTATATTATATTACATCATATCCTCTTTCACATTAGAGCCACAACAGGACCCACTAGAACATGGGAAAAAGTAAAAGTGAAATATAAGAATATTCTACAGAATGGTAATATTTATCACTTATATTGCTTTTAGTCTATGACAAGAGACCCTGGAATAATCTGTTTGTTTATAACAGCAACCAAGAAAAGGGCAGAGCAAATAAAGACAGGTGGTGGTCCTGCACCCCCTCGTCACACCCCTTTTTGTACTGTGACATTTATTGACATTGTGGGTTTTTATGTGTGTAGTTTGAATAACACTCCATCACTTTTACCTGTTCCCATGCAAGGGGTGACTGAAGCATGCACAGTAAGTCGGGAGTAAGTATATACAGTACAGTAAGTATATATATATATATATATATATATATATATATATATATATATATATATATATTTGGAGAGAGAGAGAGAGAGAGAGAAAGTAAATAATAACCTCACGGGAGAATCGATATCTCTCTATGAGCACACCGTCGCGCCGAGCTAAAGGATCCCGTCTATCCCGCAATATACGCTAAATTCTGTAAACTCTCCTTATCAATCTTGCACCTTCCTTGCTCGCGTACAAACGGACAGGACATGGCTGCGACAGACTTCCCAAATCCACCTTCGCTTTTTTAGCCGTGGTCTGTCATCTTGATTGCACGTAGTAATTTACTATTACTACTCTAAAATATGAATTACATCTGACATGATCTACTACATGTAATAGAATGATTAATAGTACATTTCCCTTTTTTTCGGAAATGACCTGTATGTATCTGTATGAAATCAATAAAAGAATCAAATACATTATCTTTAGTTACATTGATAATATTTATTTATGGTAAAACAGTGGCGAAATATCGCTCTTGCTTTCATATAACTGCAGCGGACATACCTGAGAGGCCGCGATCTAATCCTGTTTACATAAAGTAAACCTGCTCCCGAGCAGGCTTACGCTTACGGATCTGTTGCTATGACAGCAAGCCCCAGATGAGCTTCGGAGAACCGAACGATCCAAGATCACGCGAAATCGTCAACATTCAAATCCGGCTAACTTGCTTAGCGAGGTACGAAGAACAGGCCCCAGAACTGACCAGCGTAATCCTCATCAACAGACAAAAAAACAAACAAACAAACTGATAAACCAAACCAATGAAATGAATTACCAACCTCTCGCTGGCTATGATAGCGCTTCAGAGTTCTTATCCTGCGTTCCATTTGAAGTCAGGGATCGGAATTTCCAAAGTTGAAGCTGCCCAAACAACCCCGACCTAACAATCCCAGGTGGTGGCAGATAAAACTGAGAAACTAAATAAGCCGTATGCAGCACACTGACCAGGCTCGATCCATGAACGTGCTGCAAAAATACAAGCACTGCTCTGTACTTCTGGTGGTGCATCGGTGGCTCTACCTTACTAAGGAGCAAAATAAAAATCCAACTTTACTACTGGAGTGGACTTAACTTGGGAGTGACATCACTTCCAGCTTCGTTGGAACGCAGTATTATCAGCAATGCAAATGCAAACAGAAAACAAAGCTTTGAATTATGTATTACCTCTGCAGTTTGTACTCACCCCCAGGTAGTCCCCAGAACTTCTAAAATCAGATTAACTGCTGTTGTATATTGATTGTTGAATACTGAATTGTTTCAAATGGGGTTAAACTGAATATTAAAGGATCTGGAAAGCAGTATTGGTCATACTTTCCCTTCCTAACTGTCTTTTTACTTTCTCTTAGGTAGTTTTGGAAGCTCATACGTGGTTATGAATGCTAACAAGATGTTATTTAGACCCTCGAGCAGCATGTGCTTGAAAAAAGCTGCAATTTCACAGCTGAAGAATGTAAAATATGACTTGTCAACATTAGTGCACGTTTAGGGGCTTTTAGAAACACTAATTGTGAAATGATAATTATGAAGCGGACAAATTGTCTGTGTAGTTTATGGTCACTGAGGTCAGCAGCAGCTGATGTCTGCAGCCGTCAACACAAACTGGGTGATGCAGGCTGCCAAGGTCAAGGAGAAGATCTCAGCAATTACCTGTGTGGCCAGCCGTCGGGCAGCGTGTTGAGTCTCTACCCTCTAAATATGACTAATTGCCCCTGCTGTTCTGCTTCTTATGATACAGGTTAGAACTCATTACCAGAATGTTCTGCATCACTGGGCTCTACAGAAGACAAAGAAGGGGAAATAAACAAGCATCTAACCTACCACACAGGCCTTTTTGTGTCTGTATACTTACCAATAATTGTTTGGTTTTATTTGGTGAAGTGCATTAAAGCTTTTGTCCCTTCAGGCCCAAGTAGGGCATAATTCCCGTAATTTTTTTTGTAATGGGAAAATGTCCTCCGGGGATTTCCGATACCTCTACCAAGCTCACTTTGCTTGGCATTAGCTGCAGTAATACCTTTTTCATTGATTTGTATCAGCGCCTCTGCCTGCACTCTGTGTGTAGCCGAGTAAGATGCTGCATAAAAAAGTTTTAGCCTCTAAAAGTAAATTGAGGATGCTCATAACAATTTGCCTTAAACCAGCTGCAGCTTAGTGCAGTTTTTCAAGGCACGTAGCACTTGGTCCCAACACCTAGGGAAACTTTTTGCAAGTTTATAGGGATTTACGTTTTTCTTCATGAAATCATTTATGATCAGGTGGTTTTGGGCAGGTTTCAGATCTCTGGTGTCTTCTGTCACTTTAGGGAACCTCAGACTCACTGCATGATGCTAAGCTGAGGATTCTGGTTTTAGACAACTTTCAAGCTCTACTGGTTTTTGAGTGGATAAGAGGACCTGGGTTTAAGACTGATTTTGAACTTTGGCTTTAAATTTGTTTTTGAGGTTAATCTCGGACATCATTGGTGGCTGGTTTGGACCTGTTTTGGCTTTGGTTTTTGGTTAATTTTGGACTTGGTTTTAGACGGTCTTTTCAAGAAACCCCGTAATATTCAGATCTGTTTTCTGTGGAGGAAAACTCATCTGATGGGGGACTGTATATTTTGGTACTCTGTACTGCTATAGAAGAAATTTAGGATGATGAGACAAATGTATTACTGTATAATCTGAAGTACTAATCTACTGTAAAAGTTTTGCATGCCACAAAACCTTGTCTGCGTGCCAGCACTGTCGGTTGGTGCTGTCAGCCAAGCAAAACAAACAGGTTTTACAGTACTTACATCACCTCAGCAGTGTACACCATAATGCTTTATAATAAACCTGGTGGAGCTGCAGTTAACGACAGGCTACAAATCACCCTGCGTCCTTATTAGACAGGTCCTGTTTGCATATACGACAGTGTTTCTGTTGTAAGGTTATGTAATAATTTTAATGGGTTAAACAACACGTCAGAACACAAGACAAACTGCCAAGGGTGCAGTATTGACATATGACATTTATTTTCAGTTCAGCTATGGGTGTGGTGGGAAAACAGAAGGAAAGACAAAGTCTTCACAACACCTATTTAGAGAAATGCTTTAGCTACACCTTTCTTAACCGGAATTTAAATATGATTCCTTCCTCTCTAGGCTTGGCCTGAAGGCTTAAAGAGGCTACAACACCCGTTTCCTCCTACGTGGATCAAACAGCGCTTTACACTTGATTGAGGAAGCATATTGAGCGTGTTTTCAAACAATGAAAGCTAAAATGAGCTATAGACTTTCACCATGCCTCAATCTTGACTGAGAGATTAACAAATGCCAGAGTTATCTGCAGCATCAGGCCTGGCAGGAAGAAAACAGATGCACTGATAACAAATAAATCACATAAATCTAAACACATTAATCCTAAGTATTTTCACATTTGCATACTATCTGATGCAAATTTGTGCAGTCAGGATTTACTAAGGATTAATGACTTCTGCATTCTTCCACTGTGTTTGAATGGTGAGGCACTTCCAGGATTTAAAAAAAAGCTCTTCCTGAAGCTTGACACCAAACACTGAAAAGTAATTTAGACAATAGGGACCTACCCTGGGATTTCACCATGAATTGGAGGTGAAAAAGGTGGAGTTACATGTTATAAGCTTTTGCACAAAAAGGCCACCCTGCCCCACCTCAACAAGGACAAAAAAATAGAAATGGAGCAAACACTTGAACTCAGAAAGACTCAAATGTTGTTTGAGATATTAATCAAAGACGAAACAGCAAGAAAATTTCCCAATTTCTAATGATTTCTCACGTTCTTAACTGAAATATGCAATTTAAAAGCAATAATTAGCCAAAGAAATCCAATACAGTTAGTGAAAATACACTATTTTACACATCTGTTACAGACACTTGTAAAGGAACATACACAAAAGGTTCTACAATCATGTATTAACTTAGTTACCGAGTTGTATTAGTATTGGAGTTCCTCAGGGCTCAATATTTGGTCCTCTTTTTTTTTTTTTTTTTTTTAGCATCCATATGTTTCATTAGACCAAATATGTAAAACAGTTAAATCAACTATGATTAGGGTGACAGTGACTACAATCCCACAGGTTCTGTTTCCAATCTTTATGGTAAGCTAAATGACCTGTTTTTGTTTTATCAACTATTGTTTTGAAACCATTATATTATTGTATTCAGGAACTTTTCAAGATGCCAAATCTTTCTTAACTCATGCAAACACAGTTAGATGATGAACTCTATTTCAGGATACTGCAAGACAAAACAACACAATGCAAGACTGAAGAAATTGTAAGGTGAATTCTTGCCTTGACTGACCAATAAAGACCAATCCAGGCACCAGAGATAAACTACAAGAAACAAACATGTGAGGAAACTGTGGTTTGACCACAAGAGACTGTCCTGTGCATTCAGAAATGCCTAAAAAATTAGAACAGATCAAATCATCTGTTGGTCCAGCCATCGCACCACTGGGGCAAAAGGGCTGTGTGGGTAGGTAGAGCAACTTGGTGAGATTTTGTGAGGCAGCACTGGTTGCCATTGTGACAATATTGTGTAGTCTGAATGACTCACTGGGAATTCCCATCTCGAATTCTTCCTACTCAGCCCATCTATCCTAGAACTTCTAGCTTTCATGATATTTTGAAGCTCAATAGACACAGCTGCAGTTTTAAAAAAATAACTGTAAAATGTTGGGATAAAATACTCAAACGACTAACATCACTGCAAACCCCACCCCAAAACTTCCTGCACTTTTATATAATAGATTACTACGCAGGCAGGGACTTGTACCCGGTTAAAGCAGGGTCTTAAGATAGATCTTTGAATGCCTCGTCAAACATTAAAAAAAAACATATTTCAACAGTTAACATCCCACAGATCACCCGCTATGCCACACTAATTTGATTAAAAGACGCCTTGAGCATCTTCATAGAGGCTGTATGTTGACTCCCCTCCAGCAGCAGGATGCCTTGAAGCTGCCCTCTGCTTTGATTTCATTGGTCAGTGGGCAGTAGCCCAGCTTCTTGGGTACCATGTCAATTCCCTGCTCGTCTGCGTGCGGGTACGCTCCTCCCTGCTGAGCTCAATCACACCGCGTTCAAACTGCAACTGTGACCTACACTGACAGTTAATGCTTTGTGCAAATCAAACCAGCTGAGCAGCAAAAGCCCGACGCATGAATGACTGAATACTGTACACACATACACACACACACAACCGACGAATTCCTGCTTTGGCCGCTTGACCCAGAGCCAATTAAAGCGGGACGCATGCAGCTCGGTGTGGCCAATCTAACGCGCCGCTTCACGCTTACCTGCCCACTGTTTGGTTGGCGAGCTGTCTCATTCGGTTGAACTGCTTCTTCATCTTGTGTTTTTCTGCGTTACCACCGAGCGGTAGAGCCACTCCACATATCTCATTGATGGGATAAAGTCAGATGTCCGCGCTGGTCTACAGCAGGCGAGGAGGCTTTAAACATCCACGGCGTGCATCGCGGTGGGAAACACACGGGAGACAGTCGGCGCGTTAATTCCTCCTCATTTTGCTGATGAGGACTGCGCGTCTCTGTATCCGCTCCGCTCCGCCGCTCCGGAGATGCTGGACCAATTTCTCTCTCCCTCTCTCTCTCTCAGCCCTGAGAGCTCGACGTTTTCAACCAGTGCATCCTGGGAAATGTAGTTTACCTACATTCCTCCTACTGGAGAGCGTCATAGTCGTGCTAAACCATCACATTTATAATCCTGATTTAGGAAATGTCTGTGCACTGTGAAAAGGGGGACAGCAGGGACTTAATTTTTGCCTATAACTAAAATCCATCACATGAAATGAAAATGTTCTACCTAAAACTTCTCCTCAACAGCCTTGATTGAAACAATGTTTTCCCTTAATGTCATATATACACTCACCTGATACACGTGCTCCTTTTTACAAATATCCAATCAGCCTTACATGGTGGCAAAGTTAGTGCCTATAGTCATTGTTGAGAAGACTTGCTGAAGTTCAAACTGAGCTGTTGGTGCCAGGTCTGAGTATTCCAGAACTGGTGTATACTGGGATTTTCCCACACAACCATTTCTAGGGTTTACAAAGAAAGGTTCAAAAGAAGGAAAATATCAGGTGAGCTGATAGGAAGACAACATGACAATCATAACCACTCATTACAATCGGAGGATGCAGAAGAGCATCTCTGAACGCACAACACGTTGAACCTTGAAGCAGATGGGCTACAACAGCAGAAGAGCACACCAGGTGCCACTCCTGCCAGGTAAAACCCAGAACGTTTCAATTTCTTTTAAACTGTGAGCACTTTTTCATTTTTTCAGCAGTGGTGGTTTGAGGTGAACATGTGTATAAGTAATCCTCATGAGGCAAAACTTCAGGCTTCAGCCTTTAAATGCTCAGTTTTTTTCTAGCTCACGCTTTGTATGAGAGCAGCTATCACTAACATAACGATCTCAGGGATCCAGCACCAGCTCTGAACTCAGAAGCCCCACCCACCTGCTATTCAAACCTTCTGTTTGTGATCGACAGTCAATCAAAGCAAAGAGTGCATGGTGCAGGGTGAATGTGTCAAAACAGTAAAATAGCCGCTTCAAAATGTGCCATTAAAATATTCTAAAAAATTACAAACTTAACCAATTTTTAAAAAGTAACTGGGAACAAAGGTAGCAACAATCTTACGTTGAAAGAAACAGTTAAAAACAGAATTTATGTGCTCACCAAAAGTAAAAGTGCTCTCTGAGATCACTTTAGTTCTTGCAAAGTTTCTTGTGGAGATAATTACAAGGCTGGAGGATGGAGGTCAGGGGTTATAAACAATATTTAATAGAAGATTTGATAGACATTTACCTGTGTAGTTCTGATTTGGTTCTGATGGGAGGCTTAGGGAAAGGCATGACCTCAGAGATATGTGTGAGTGAAAGAAAGACAATAAGAGAGATAAAACTCTATCAGTTGTAGCAGCTCTGGGGAGCTCATTAATGGTGTTGTTTCAGCATTTGATGTGTTCAAATCAAGATAAAAGTCTTAAATAAGGACGTTGTTGAGAATTCTGTGAGCATATACTCTTTATGAAATGATCTCATCTCTGCCTTTCCTGTGTGTCTGTGAACAATAATACATCAAATGTTTTTAGTTTTACAGTCACATTTTCTGTGCAAGTATCAGGAATGGACAACTTTACTAAAAATTCAAGGAACAAAGATAATGTTAATGTTGGATAGTTCATTGGCTGAGTGTTCTTCCAAGCCTGACACACACTGATAAAAGCAGGGATGACAAAAATGTGGCTTGGGGGACAGAAATGAGTTGCCGAAGGGTCCAATCAGACCCATGGGAGGACTTTACAGAGTGCAATGAGTTCCAGAGGACCTATGAATAAGTAATCCCAGAGCCAGATCCCAGGCTTCAGACCGCTCTAAACACTAGACATCTTTTTCTACTCTTGTGGTTCTCAAACTTTTGTCTGAGTCTGTGAAAAAATAATTTCTTGAAAATAAAAGTCATATTCATTCAGCTTAGCTTCACCTCATGGACCCGTGTCCATGTTCCACCTGTACGTTTCTCCACACACCAAAATTAGAGACCCACTGGCTTAAAGGAAGGAGGCAAAAGGCTTATTTTAAGTTACATCGTGCTCTAAAATAAGATCTGTTAATCATGCGGAGCTACTTTAGCAGAGCAGACAGGAATGAGTATAATAGGACGCCCTTAAAGACATACAATGCTAAATTGGGTTCATTCTAAGGTGTAATATCTGAGCCACTTATTTCTTTTCTGAACTGAATTGAACTGAATCTAATTTTTGCATCTAAAGCTGCAGTATATTGATTTCTTTTATATTTAAGGTAATAAGGATCGAGACAGGAGAGCTTTCCAGAGTGCAACTTTAGCCCTTTTACCAGGACGTACTGAGTTGCAAGACAGCGAGACTGAAACATGCTGACAGAGGATGTCCAAACATCCATGACAAGCATCTATAGTTTTCCTGGATTTGCCAAAGATACATTTATTTCTAATGAATATTGATCATTGTGGCTATTGTTCTCGCCATTTTTAAGAAAGATAGAGTTATCATTATATTTTTTTAAATTAATGAACGTTTCCTTGGGTAGCAGCTGATGTATGTCTGACTTAGATTCGAACGCTGACACTACTGTTCCAAAGTCGTTAATGTCGTCAATACACTATCCAGCACAAGCTTGACAACAACGTTGTACCAAGGGCTGAAGGAACATCTGGAGTAGAAGGAAGGTAAAGTACAAAGTGGTCCCAGTGCTCCCAGTAATCGGAGCATTAGGAGTTGTAACCCCAAAACTGGGAGAGCAGCTCCAGCAGATTTCAGGCACCATATCAGAGGTATTCAGAAGAGTGCAGTCTTACATATACCTCAGATGCTGTGCAGAACCTTCAAACTCCCAGAGGGTCCTACAGTACCTTAGCCCAGTTCTTCTCAACCACTGATGGTGGTGTCTCCTAACGGTACATAAGCAGCACAGATGTTCTATCCCAGTCACTCGTTTGGGTCTGTCTGTGTACGCCAGGGGTGGGCAACTTCAGGCCTCAAGGGTCAGTGTCCTGCAGGTTTTAGATCTCACCCTGCGTCAACACACCTGAATCAAATGATTAGTTCATTTCCAGGCCTCTGGAGAACTTCAAGACATGTTGAGGAGGTAATTTAGACATTTAAATCAAATGTGTTGGATCAAGGACACATCTAAAACCTGCAGGACACCAACCCTTGAGACCTGGAGTTGCCCACCCTGGTGTATGCTGTCCAATAGTCTAGAGGGAACCTTTGGACCCCCTGCAACTTTGGTCCTGGCAACCACCTCCGGTCTCTTTCATCCTTATGTCCATACTGCTCACCATTGTTCCCAGTGTGCTGTAACCTCTGGATCTCCAGCTTCAACAGTAACCATCTTCTGCTGATGTTATTGCACTGAGCTGCCAGGTCCTTCTAGCTCATTGTGGATGTTGGTTTTCTACTGATCCCACATGTGCTGCACATAACCTTTTTTATTGTGTCAGCTGGCATAGTAACATTCCACCAATTCCATATTTTCAGTCCTTCTCCATGTTTGCATTGTTCCAATAGACAATAATATATAAAGGTGAGCTTGAGACACTGGACTAAAGCTTTCCTGTAACATTTGTGTTTAGGTTAGGAGATTGTGCCACCCTGTGGACAACCAGCAGTCCTGCAGCTCAAAGAACCAGCTGCTGCAGATTATTTAACTCATTCAGTTTAACAACCATATCTTAACAATGCATCTGCATGATCGCAGTTGGTTTATTGATATAGCAATGTTTAATTTTATGAGTTGTTTTAAGATTTTATGATAAATTAATGTGAAAGCAGTGCTCTACAATTTGACTTAACATAAACAAGTTTCATTGTTGGGGCGGAGGTCAAGTTAAGGCAATCATTTGTGTTCTTTTAAAAATCCAGCAGAATTTCTTCCTGATTATTTTTTGATTACTGAAACTTCATTACTCTGTTCATCAAATCATGAGTCAGTCTCTCACTTTCTGCTTCAAGGTTCCTACAGATGCCGCC